>NC_136063.1:923699790-924899790 GCF_964261635.1 Lissotriton helveticus
TTTGCAGCGTACGGGCCCCCGTGTCCTTGAGTTGATGCAGGAGTTTGGTCAGGCGTCGGGGCTCTTTCTTAATCCGCGTAAGTCGACCCTGTGGTTGTTGGGGGGTGACTCGGCCTGCTGTCCGTGGGCTGCGTCCCTTCGGGTGGCTGTTGATGGCGTGAAGTATTTGGGTGTTTTCCTCTCGACTTCTGCCTCGGTAGGGTGGGATCGGAATGTCCAGCCGGTGTGGGATCGGGTCCAGATGGACGTCAAGATGTGGACGCGTATGCCCCTTAACATCTATGGTCGGTCGGCCATCTTCAAGATGGTGGCCTTACCTCGGCTTCTCTACCAACTGCAGAACCATCCATTTCGGATCGACTCACGGTGGTTCCGCAGTGTTAACTCGGTGCTGGGTCGGTTTCTGTGGGCTGGGGGTGCTTCTAGAGTCGCGCTGCGCACGTGCTTTCTCTCTACTTACTGCGGCGGTTTGGCGTCCGCGGATCTGCTTTCTTACTATCAAGCCTCCCACCTCCTGGTGCTTAACGAGTGGTGGTACGGGGACCGTAGTGATCCGGCCTATGCCCTGGAGCACTCTCTGATGGATGGTGCCTCCCTACACACCTTACTGTATTCGGCCAGACGGAGGAGATTGTTGCCGAAAGTCACTCAGGTGGTCTTCGCGATCTGGCGACAAGCCTTGCATCGCGTGGGTTGGTGGGGTAGACTGACGGCCGAGACCCCGTTGTGGCGTAATGGCTTGCTTCCGGCGTTGGCTTCCTTATCGGGGTTTGGCGGCTGGGATGCGATCGGGATTTCGTCTCTCGGTCATGTTCTTACTGGCACTACGCTTAAGTCCTTTCAGGACCTTAGTTCTGAATTTAATATGCCCAAGTCCCAGTTCTTCCGGTACCTCCAGTTCCGCCACGCCCTTGCCCCTAGCCTAGTGGGCCTAGAGCAACTCCCTGAATTTAGTCCCATTGAAGCGAAACTCTTTATGGGGGACCTGGGTGACAAGAAGGTCTCTCAGATATATCGCTCCCTGGTCGCGCACTGTTCCCCTTCCCTGTCGACGTTGAAGGCCTCCTGGGAGAATGATGTCGGCCCCCTGGATGAGGACGACTGGCGTGAGGCCCTTCAATCTCCCCGTGGTACTGCCATAGCCATTCGTCTTCGCTTTATCCAATTCAAATACCTTCACAGGGCGTATTATACTAGGGACCGTCTGTGGCGAGCGGGCCTGATAGCCGCCCCGGAGTGTCTGAGGTGCGGTACTGAGAGGGGGACGCTTTTCCATACTGTGTGGTCCTGTGAGAGACTGACTAGTTTCTGGGCTGGGGTTTGGGACTGCCTGTCGGAGGTGTTGGGGTGGGACCTGCCCCGTACCCCTAGGCTGGGCCTTCTCCATGTCTTGGAGGGCGTTGGGGGTAACATTTACAAACGACACCTGCTGCTGTTGGGGCTGGTGGTGGCCAAGCGAGACTTGGCACAGGCCTGGAAGAGCGATCGGGCCCCCCCGCTTGGTGTGTGGAAGGCAGGATTGGACTTCCTTATGGGCCTAGAGCTGCCGGTCTTTGAGGCCCGGGGGTGCCCACGCAAACACTACAAAATCTGGAAGCGGTGGGCGGACTACAGGGGCCTGATGCTTGACCCCCCGATAGACATTGATGATGGTCAGTCTCTTGAGATGGATCCTGTACCCTAGACTGTTGGCCCACACTGCCATTGCTATACATCTCATGTTGCTAAGCTGATCACGTGCACCGGGTTAGGGTGGGATAAGGGGTGGGTAGTTGGGGCTGGGGTGGGGGGTAGTTTTCTGCTTGGGTCTGGGTTGGATGGGGTGGATTGTTGGGGTAAGTCATTTTGAAACTCTGGGTTCACTGCCATGCTTTTCCACGTAAATCATTGACAGTCTCCTCCTGACTGTGGAGGGCTGTGCCGTATTCTGCTTGAACTCTTAATAAAAACGGTTTTGAAAAAAAAAAATAGCTGTCTTTTGTTTTCACACGACTCTAGAGATACACTCTTAATCAGGGAGAGCAAAGTTGTCATGTTTTATGGTTGTCAGAAACTAAATCCCTTCTTGTCTATCCAGGGAGGTTAAACTTCTCCTTGCCTATTCGAGAAAGTTTCTAGTGAACTCTGAGCTAGCTGGCACACAAAACTTAAGTCTAATATAGTCAGTAGAAGACCTAGTTAACCTCTGTCCTACGTCTATACTACTGAAGATATTATTCCAATGCGCAGAGCCTATTGGGAATATAGGAACTACACTACAGTGCCACAGCGAAAATGGCCCACAATTGGTGGCAGGTTCCACATAGTTGGTAAGGCCAAAGTGGTTGATGTTGTCAGGAAAGAAGACACAACATGGTCCGTATGTTCTTGGCCTTCTTGATAGAATGCATCGGAGTGATTGTACTTCCTAGATCCTCCCCAATCATTGTCCAATGTTTATTGATTATACGTTTGATGGCATTACTCTTTGTCGAAAAAGTTGTCACACATATTAAGCGTTGTTCCGTGTTATTAATGCATTCGGTTGGTTCCAGGAGAGACTCTCGGGGATTGAACCACGGTCTTTTCCTTGCCTTTTTGACGAGTCGTTTGGGATATCCTCGTTCGATTAAACGGGACGACAGATTCTCGGATTCGGCCATATAATCCTCCTTTTTACTACAGTTATGCCGGATCCTCAGAAATTATCCAAAAGGAAGGTTATCTCTGAGGCCTCTCGGATGATGACTGGAGTACTGAAGTAATACATTTTATTCAGCTGGTTTTCTGTAAAGAGTCGTGTGGAATATCTCATCCTCAGCCACAATGGACAGATCTAGGAAATCTATTCTCTTCTTGTCTGATTGGATGGTAAATTGGATATCAGGCGATCTACCATTCAGCCAACCATGGAAGGCAACAATCTCTGATTCTGTTCCTGTCCAAACCAACAGGATGTCGTCTATGTAATGCATCCAAAGTTGTATATTGGACCTGAAGGGATTGAAGTCATTCAGTACAAAGGTATCTTCAAAGGTAGACATGAAGATGATTGCCAAATCAGGGGCAAAGGCTGCCCCCATTGCCACACCCTTTGTTTGGAGATAAAAAAAGTTCTGAAACACGAAATAATTCCTCATCATGGCAATCTTCAGTAGCAAGATGATAAAGGAGGTCGGGACACGTGTAGGTGCTTCCCGTCGGCCGAGAGCTGCTGCAGCAACCTCTAGCGCAGCGTCCTGTGGAATGCTAGTGTAAAGTGACACAATGTCACAAGTTGCCAGGAGTTGTTCACTGGGATTAAATGGACGCCCGTCAATGATGTTGATGGTATGGGTGGTGTCACGCAGATATGTTGTAGTTTGTTCAGTCAATGGTTTCAGGAAAAAATCAACATAACGGCACAATGGTTCAAGTAGCGAGCCACAGCCTGAAACTATCGGACGGCCAGGTGGTTTATGCATGTCCTTGTGTACTTTTGGGAGCGTGTATATCGTCGGTAGACGAGGGTCCTTATTATTCAAGTACTGATACTCCTGTTCTGATAAAAAACCTTGGTCAAGGCCATCTTTGGTTACTCGCTGGATTTCGATCGCGAGGTCTTTGGATGGATCACTAGCAAGTTGTTTATAGCTAATGCCATCATTCAGTTGTCTCATGATTTCCGCTTTTAGTTGGATACATCCTGTACAATTATAGCGCTGCCCTTGTCTGCTGGTTTAACAATGACCTGCCTGTTGTCCTTAAGCCTAGAGAGGGTCATCTTCTCATTTCTGCTTATGTTGAATTTAATGTACTTGCGCTCATTTAGAATTTTCCTGACATCACGTATTACTATGCTTTCATAAGCCAGTATCCTTTGTGTCATGGCATAAGTAGGAGGGACAAAGGTGGATGGAAGTCGCAGGCCGGTGGTTGATGCATTCATCTGTGTGGGTTTATTTTTAAAGAAGTAGCGCAATCGGATTTTCCTAAAAAATCTATGTAGTTCACCGAGTGTGCTAAATTCATTAGGCAATGCTGTCGGGACATAGGAAAGGCCTCTGCTCCGTACCTTAATTTCGTCTTCACTCATCTCATAGGAGGAGATGTTTATCACTGGTGTGGTTACTGGTTTCACCACCTGTAGTTCTTGCGCCGGGTTGACCTCTCGCCATGTTCCTCTGGAGGAAACCTGACTTGTTTCACACCTCTCCCTCTCGCGTTCTCCCAATCTTGTCCCATGTTCTGTTGGCCTCCACTGGCTCCTCTGTTCCAATTGTTCCCACGTCCCCATGGGGGTCTCCATCCTCCCTGTCCTAAAAAAGGAACCTGTTGATACGGTGGACGGTAGGATTCTTGGTATCCGTAGGAGGCACTAGGGCCTGCTTGTTCAGTCTCTTCACCAGAGCTGTACGACGAGTCTGAAAAGGTTGTAAAATTTCATCTCCCTCGCCAACTACCGCGGCCTCGATTGGAAAAACGACCCTGTGGATCCTGGCGGTAATAATCATCCTGGAGATATGGGTACGTTTTCTTTTTGTCGTATAAACATAGATCACGTGCTAGCTTCTCTAGTTTCTTTTGTATGGTAGTTGTTTCGAAGTCTTGGAGCGTGGCTACCAGTTTGGTTAAAGCTTCCTTGGAGTTGGTAAGGGTAGCGTCGCCTGAGATCTCTGCTTTAAGTTCAGCTATTAATTTGGTTAGAACTTGGACCTGCTCCGCTGCTGTCTCGACCTCCAGCACCATCCAGCAGTTGTTCGCAACGAAGCTAAAGCCCTCCCTAAACTTAGGGATGTCCACGAAAATAGCGGGTTCTACCTTTATCTGTAATCCAACAGGTATGATGTTAGATTGTAGACACTGTGCAAGAAAATGTCCATGGCATTTGGTCCTGATGAGTTTTTTCCCCAAACGCTCTAATTAAGAGACTTTGTCATTCAATGTAAAATTGACGGCAGGAGTGTTAGGAGAGAGGAAGTTGTTAACAGGATCATGAAGTAGCTGCTGTATATAGTCCTCTGTGTATGTGAGAATTTCTTTGTCTACCATTCTCTGGTAGGTGAAAAATCTATTTATTTTCGAAAGGAAAGGAAAAGAAACCTCGCAGGCGATTGCCTGCTCGAAGTACGTTAAGAAAGACAGGGTTAACTATATAAGTCACTGGGACCTGGGTAAATGATCGTTATAGACAGAGTGGTCCCAGACTGGGAGAGGGAAAAAAAGGATTACAGCGAATAATGACACATTTGTATATACATACATAAGACAAGACAAATCTGATGTACAATGTTTTAATTCATTTTAATTCACAATGTACTGAGAACCATGTTGAATGGCTAGACACTAGAACAGATGCCTTTTTTCAATTTGTTTTAAATAAATGCGTATGTGAAAGGGGGAGGTAGGAAGGAGAGGGGGTGGTAGTGCTGTGAGGGTGTAAGGTCAAAACAGCACCAGCGTAGGCAGAAATGACAGGAATGCACCGAATTGCTTAAATGAGGTACATTCTTGCCCTTTTACTTTGGCGAAGGGCAGTGCAGCAAGGTGCCTTGCTGCGCTGCCCTATGTCAAAATGACATAAATGAGACCCTCAATGCCACTAGAATCTCTCCAGATTGCATTAGAAGTCCTGTCTGAACAAGCCACTGCAGTGTACTCTGAAAACAGAAATTGATCTTTTATTTATTTGCCTTACTTAGAATGAAGGGAGAATATATTTTGGTTGCTCAGCAATAATTTTAGAAGAACGGAAAACACATTATATGTGCACAAGTGCTATCTTGTTTTCATGCAACAGCAAGCTAGTTGAGTGAAGATACATGGATAAAAAAGCGACCTAGGCATCCGTAACATTCACAGAGATAATGGGCTCATTCCAAGTGCCCTTATTTTAAAGCATTTATATACAACTTTTTATAATATAAATATCAGTGCCTTAGAACAGCTGCAATTAGGCAAACTGATTTAACATGAGCTTTGTTCCTATTGGTGACACCACCTATTCTACAACAATGTACATTTGATTGTGATTCAGTACAAAGTGTGTTGTCTACTTGCCTGGATGTGTGCTGAGAATTTTTTTAGTATTTGTGTGCTGATGATGTTTCAAAAAATATATTTAGCATATTTAAAACGATACACATATAAAATAAAGAACATTTAATGAAAGGATTGTGTATTGTGGGATTTTATCGGGAGGCAATTGTTTTCTGCCTCCTGCTCTTGTGGGCTGTTAACGTTCATCCCTAATAAAACTCGTAATTTTTCCTAGACTATCAGCGCTTTTATCATTAGAAATTTTAGTGATTAGCGCTGATGAGCAGACTTCATGGACCCACCAATGTATCGGTCAGGATCTATTGGTGCTCTGCCAGACAGTGTGCACACAGGGCTCAGGACTAAGGGACATATTTACAAGCCCTGTGAGCCACTGGAACGTCACTGTTTGTGACTTTATGGTGGTCCACAGGGCATAGCCATATCTACAAAGCCACATAAAGCCACCCTGCAAGGCTTTTCTTGGCTTTGCAGATATGAAGTAAGGCAAGGCAGCGAAAGTCGCTGCCTTGCCTTAATCTGGGGGATATGTACAATAGAAGTGGCGGAGTGAGGCATTAGCCATCATGGCTTAATGCCTCAATCCGCTACTTCTGAAACGCAAGATTGCACCATATTTACAACAATATGGTCCAGCCTTGCGTTTCCCCCTGCATTGGCGCTGGCACCCTTGCACCATAGTACAAGTGTGTCTGTGTGCAGGGGAGGATTGTTTATGTGTAGGAAGGTGTCCCTTTCTGCATATAGACAATCCTGAAATGCCATTTTGTGACTTTCATGAGTGCTGCTTAATGCAGTACACATCAAAGTCACAAAATGTTTTTTTTTTTAAAGATTGTTTATTGTACAGGAAGGAGGACTTTCCTGTACATAAACAATCCATGGCATTTTACTTTTTCCATGTGTGCCGCACAAGGCAACACACATGAAAAAAGCAAAAACGTGGAGAAATAATGCATTTCTCCTTGTTTTGCCAACTTAAGACCAGGTTTTACCTCGTCTAAATTTTGGCGCTTCCTTCTATGTACGCTGCCCTTGTATAGGGGGCAGCTTCAAAATCAATGGGTGTTGCAGTTAAAAACTTACAGCAACACCCACTGCCTACCCTTTTTACGCAAAGCATAGCGTGAAAGGGTTCCTTATTTACAAGGCAGCGTTAAGCCACATTAAGTGGCTTAACGCTGCCTTGTAAATAAGGCTAAGCCCCTATCGCCACCACAACGTTGATAAAAGTGACACTGTGGTGGTGATAGGGGCTTGTACATATGTCCCCCTGTGTGAAAGAGGATTTCCATTGGTGTTACTGTGGGTATTCCCAATCAACACCCATGGAATTTGATGCTTCCCCAGATTTATGACATAAGCTAAACCCAGGGTAGTGCCAACACCTTATGCCTCCATACAGCAGGCGTAATGAGGAGAAGTGTTTACATTTCCTCGTTTTTTACTCTTTCTATGTCTGCATTCTGCAGCACAAGTAGAAAGAGGAAAACACCTCTTGTGATTGTTTGCACCTTCCTGCATAAAAACAATTGTGCCAAGAACACAGACACCCTTACACCATTGTGCAAGGGTGCCTGCAAGTGGTCAATGGCTGCAAAATGTGCTGGCTGAATAGGACAGGATGCACCGTATCTTTTAAATATGGTGAATTCCTGCCCTTTCAAATTGGCATAGGTCAGCTTAGCAAAATGATTTGTAATGCTGTCCTACCCTTAAGTGAGTGTGTTAAACTGGGTAAGAAAGGTGCCGTCACTGTGAAGAAGCAAACAAGGCTGTGCTGAGTTGAGTGAGTATTGGAGTCGAGATATTGTTTTAGTTGTTGGAAAGGTGGATTCTACTGCTACTAATGGGTAGCTGCAAGTAGGCCAAGTCCAGCATCAGCATCTGTTTGGAGTGACTGACACAGAAAGTGCAGCTGCCTGACATGTGGCAGTAACGTTCCTGAACTATGCGACATACCATGGACTCTTACAATCACACAACATGGAGCCCAACATTGAGCAACCTTTTCAATAAAAAGTGGCTATTTTATTTTAGTAGATGGTGCATTGTGTCTAAGCATGTCGACTGTGACAGAAAAAGCTGTGACTCACAATAAGCAAGCCACTCCTGAAGTAAAAACATTTAGCATGACACACACACCAAAGTTTCATGTCAAGCCACAGCTCTACCAGGAAATGTGATGACTGATAACAGCCATTGTTCTGAGTAAGATAAACACACCTTCTTCATGTGTGCTTCATGTGAAGTTGACTGGAAGAATGGACATGTTCACTTCTCAATGATCATTGCATTAACTTCACTAGTGATGTACACACCTTGCTTTGCAGCTTAGGCACCATCCAGCACACACCTACCCATACACCCTTACATTCTTGGAAATGTAATTCAGTGTAGCTTACCTGGTTGCTACCTACCTTGCTGTAGGGGTAAATGCGTTGTTGTAAATGCATTGCAGTGACCCCTAGTTCTAGTAGACGCATTCTGATTATGTAAAACAGTCAATTTTGTTGTTGTTCCTTTGGGCTTGCTAGCACAGTCCAATATAACACTCACATTCAAAATAAACAATTTAATGGAAAATGGTATTTAAATCAATCTGTTTAAGAATTATTGAAGTTCATCAGGGCAAGGCTCTGCAGAACAGAGCTGACTCTATCAGGGGGCCCCATGAAAGGCTGGGGCCCTTGGTCAGGGCCCACTTCGCCCATGCCTTAGAACGTCTCAGCAGTGTTCCAGCACATAGTCGGCTAGTCATCTTACTGGATCCGAAGGTCTGTGGGTCTCTTGTGACTGTTATGTGTTATAGAGCATGGAGAAAAACTTGCAGGAACTACCGAGCTGAGGAATGAAACCACTGGGTCATGTTAGTGTCAGACTATGGTATCCACATTCCTGGTTTAGCACATAGGGTTCAATTTTGCAGGTTAATATTTCTTGTTCAGATTACCTCTTTTGTTGGTTGCCCTTGTGTCTTGAAGTATGAACATTGAATTCAGTATCGCATCAATAAGCCATACATAGAACCAAATAGCCTCAAGGGTTTTTTGGGCATAAACCGAATCTTCCTGTCCTTTGGACCGGCCCAAAATGGCTCTCTCTGGGGCATATTACCAAGGGCCATTATCGCCGCCTAGCGGGACTTTTTCCCGATAAAGCGGCGATAATTTTATCGCCCTATTACCTAGCTGTCGCTAACACCAGTTAGCGACAGCTGGTAGGAGATAGCGATCATCTTGGGGCCCACTTTGCATGTCAGCGATATTAATCGCTAATGACATGCAAAGTGGGCGTGCCAAGAACAGTCGCTAATATCGCTATCTCCAATTATCAACAAAGCCTTACTTTTGGAAATATTCATGCTAAGCGCGAATATCTCCAAAAGCTAATGCCTGCCCAGAGCAGTTCTTAGCCATGTTATCCAATGGAAGGCGGATAACAGGGCTAAGAGCATTGTCACGATAATGCATGAATATCGCTGATTTTTCAGCGATATTCATGCATTTTGCAGGATTTTTACCGCTTTTGAGATGAACCTTGATAATATCAAGGTATCTCAGCGGTAAAAATCGTCGGAGCGCGGCGATATAATTTTAGCCACTAACCATGCATAGCGATAATTATCGATATTGCTTGGTAATATGTCCCTTTGTGTGGTAATAAAAAAAGATGCAGATGAATCCAAAGTAATGCCTCTGGTTTACACTGCTCTTGCCATCAAAACGACCCACGCACTGAAACGCAGAAGCATTATTTTTTTACCCCGCCAACATTTCCGTAAAAAAACTTCCAAAAGAACCTAATTTTGATGTACTAAACAATTCTCACAGATTTTTGTTTGTATACTACGCCCTTTTGGTGGGAAGGCAAATGATGGCAGAATAATTACAATGTAATACTGTAGTAAACATTATTTTAATTAAAACATGAAATAATAATTATTGTTATTAGAAAACAGGAATGAATCATCGAAACTTTTGCATCTCTCACTAGCAGCTGTAATTCTTTCATAATTAAGAAGACATTAAAAGTTTGCTGATGCAGTAACATGTTTTATCACCTCAGGCAATATTTTGCTTTTTCTAAGTGGTTAATTGCTTGTTTCAAAATCTGCTAATTAATGAGGCAGTGGAAATGGAATACATGCCAGACAGCCCAAACTCTGCAACGAAAGAGTACTTTGGTGAATAGTCTACACATATAATTGAGCCTCTATTGAAAATCAGTGAAAGAAAAAATAAAGCAAAGGAATTTGCAACTTAGTATGTGAGGCTCTGGATCTCAATGCATTAATTAACAGCAACCTTCCTTTAAAGTGGCAGCCAGGCCTTTTTGGCCTATGATGGTGTTAATCAAAGGGCTACTTTGTCTGTGTATTATCTCTTTTCTTCTTGGTTTCAGCACAGCTTCTTCATGGTCTATTTGTTAATTCAGAAGAAAACCAAACCAATAGTAAAGAATAAAAATCGTTTCATAAATTGAAACTGTTGACCATCTGTCCACATCAGTTGCTCTTAACCTGTGGTCCGAGGACCAGTGGCTGCTATTCCGCTAATTCAGAGGAGCACCACCGCACTGCTTTGCAGCAATGAAAGAAAGGAAAAATAAAATGATAATAACTTGATGTCATTATAATTGTCTTTGTTCCTGCTGTGGCAGCATGGGGGCGGGCGCAGCTGCTCTGCTTACAGAGCAGGGCAGGGAAGGAGTGGTGGGCACCCTGGAGTGCGCATGGCGCTTTGGCTGGCCGTCTCGAACTGGTGAAATAGTCATGCGCAATTAGCATGTTGTCCACTCATTATAGCCTCGGTGGAGAACATGTCCAGTCCTCCATTCTCCCATTTGACAGGCTAGTTATGACGCTTAGACCAATCATAACGCTGCATACCAGCATTGTGATTGGCTCAGGAGAGTCTGGCTGCCTCCTGTTCGGCGGACGTGGAAGAGAGACGACATGGGAGAGATGGTGAGGAGGTAAGTGTCTTTTTCTTTTTTTACACCCCCATACCACATTCGCCCCCACCACCACAGGTCTGTGCCAGCCCCCACTCCCATGGACCTCATAGAATGAAATAGCATTAACAGATTAATAAACTGTATGTAAATATAGAAGTAAGGTGTACATTTTTTAAATCAAAAACTTTCTGTAAATATAGAGGAATTTGAAATTGGTGGCTAAAATGTAAGGAACAAATGTATGAAAGATCTTATTTTGCCCTGCACAGCGCGAGAGGATTTAGGGTTATGCAAAACCATAAATGAGATTTACCATGCCACACAAAGCCACTATGCATCACCCAGCACTGATTGATAAATATAAAGTAACGAAAGACAGTGTAATTCACTGCTTTTCATTACTCCATGAGTATGGGCGGAGGGTGGGTGTTCTCTCACATCCACCTGTGCATGCTGACACATCCCAAATTTACCAACACTGGTAGACCTCGGAATGTGCCAGAATTGCCCGCCTCCCCACAAGAGGTACAACAAGGAGAAATAGCTTTATTTCTCCTCATTGTTTCCTCTTTCTACATGTGCTGCATTGTGCAGCACACGTAGAAAGAGGGGAATGCCTCTGATGACTGTTTTTGTGCGAGAAGGGGCCCCTTTCTGCACATAAAAAATTCCACATATAACACAGTTACCCTTGCATCATGATGAAATGGTCCCTACATTCGTGCTAGGGAGCAGGTTGTGCACAGGCAGAGAGCAGGAATGTGTTTAATACAAGGCCCTCCTGCTCTCTCGCTTTCATGCAGTGCAGCAAGGTGATTTGCTGAGTTGCATTGCGTGAACATTTATTAAATATGCCCCAAAGTTAGTATCCACAGATTGATTCATGGGAGCACTGCAAGTGCATCAAACAGAATATGGTATGCATGATATGTGTCCTTAATTTATTTGAGAAAGTATCTAACCTTTCCTTAAATTTAAAACGTTAAATTTAATTGTTTGTGAATTAAATAAAAAATATTTGTGGATTTGTTTGATGAATGCTAATTCTGTATTTTTTTGTGTGTATTATTTGTGGTTCAAATCATCTACAATTCTTGGACTGAGGTTCCTGGCTTCCAGTAACTCCTCAGTGATGGTCTCAGATTCCAATAATATTTCAGAGGAGTTTCCCGAGTTCCAGTAATGGTTTAGTGGAGCTCCACATAAATCAAAAGTTTAAGAACCTCTGCTGTAGATACCATTGTTTGCTGCCCGTGGAAATATAGGCAGGGATCAAATACAGGAAAAAGGCTACCGTACTTCCTCCTGAAACACAACTCTAACCACAAAAGATATAGTGGACTCCTTATACAGGACGCAATTATTATTTACCTAGTCAAAGGTACTCGGAGCTCAAAACGCCAGTCCATTGTTATTGGATGAAGTGGCCTTGGTATGACGATGTGTAAAATACATGTCAGGATTAGGTGCAAATAGGACAGCACCAAGATGACTAGAGACTATCTCAAGAAGAGTCATACCGAGGACGATATTGAGTGGTATAGTACTGAAAAATGTAAGCCACTTCAACCTGACATGACGAGGGCACAGCTAATGTATGAAAAACATTGAGCATACAGGTTGAAGAAAAATTCACAGGGCTTATTGAGGATATCCTATGGGCACAACTGACTAGACATGCATGGATAAAGTCCAGGTGGTACAATTTAATTAGAACTTCCACCACAGAACGGCAAGGCTGACCTCATTTTGATCATCTGTTGAGCAATTTTTCACCTTAAACGGTTATTCAATGTTTTGCTCCACTCAAATCTTTCTCCTGGTGTGAGATTGTCTAAATGAAATTAGGTCCTGATGATCCATAGTGGGTATGGCCTGGACTAGCATAACAAAACTCTGTAGATATTTGATATGGGCAATAATTAGTGTAAAAAACTACATGCCCCAGGAACCCCCAGTAACTTTTCAAGGTGAAGCTATAAGATGACATGCCACAAGCTGAGTATTCACGTGACGACGCCATTCAAGAACTATATTCCTCAGCATCTTGAGTAATAAGAGGAAGGAGAACACATAACAAGTCGCCACGTGGTGGTACTGATCGGGAACTACAACCTTGTGTAACAAGAAGAAGAAGACATATGACTGGGAGTGCCCCACATTGAGGAATCACGTGAGAATGCCATGAGCCAAGTAGGATATGCCTACCAATGGTGCCCCTCAGGCTGTTAATGCCGGTGTCAACAGGATCAAGCACACAGGTTAGGCTGACAGCGGGAGAGAATGTAGGTTAGATTACCCAGCACACCTCCTTGATGAAGTAAGTAAAAGGGCACATGTTTTAGTGATCCATGAACTTTGAACCTCTTCTTAGGAAAAAGAGATATTATTTTGCTATGCTGCATGTTACCACAAGGCCCTATTGCGGTGTGGGCCAGTGTGAATTAAAATTTGTTTCCACTTTTTCCATTTTTAAATATCATCTACAACTGGATTCAGAGTATCCACCATTAAACCGATTCAAAGGAAATTAGGAACCACCTTAAGGAATGCAGTGACCAACATGTAACTTGTGTAGAAGTATTTAGTACCATCCTTGTTTTAAAAAGGCGTGACTGTATTTGTTGCCACCCCCAACTCATTATCAGGAGTGTTGATAAGTCTGCATGTGTTTCACATTTCACAGTGGCATTGTTATCAAAATGATACTATTGTGATAAAATATCTTTGATTTTCCTAGGTTGGCTCAAAATACCAGTTGAAGGTAGGAAATCAGTCTCTCACCTGGTGTATGTTTGCAAACATAGGAAATACTATTAATTAGGGATCCATGTACAGCCCTTAGGAATACCCTCAACCAGGTTTTTGGCACATGAGCAGGCAGCAACATGTCATCACTTTTAAGGATGATAGGGTCATGATACCCATAGAACATCTGTAGTTACCCCTTTTTAAGTCATACCTAAGGTACCACCCAATAAAGGAAATTCCTGCTGTATACCATAAGGAATTCTTAATTAACTTTCTAATCTAGATCCTTGCACTATTAAGGATTTTTAGGAACTTCCTCACAGGTGAGGTAGAGTCTTCCTGGGTAGCACCATCGTACCAGGGTAGGCTGAGGTGGGCAATGATGAAGCATGCCACAGTGCATGGGTGAGACTTCTTATCCAAAAACAATGAACAGGCATTTTGAGTGCCTAGGCCCTTTGACTAGCTAGAGAATCAATTCATCCTGAATAAGGAGTCCGCTCTAACCTTTGTGTCGTAGAACAAATGAAAACATGAACATCTGTTTTAGCAATCTCCCAAAAGGGAAAGCCCTGTCCCAAAATTGCCAGTCCAGCCTGAACCTCTAAATCAGGTTTCCTTTAAATGGAACCACTAGACATACCAGAGATCATTTAGACTATTTGGCATCTATTAGTGAAGTTCAAGCTACGTTCCTGTGGGTGAAAATGCTACAGACACCCCATCACTAGGAATGCCCATGCCGCAATGGATGTACCACTAAGTAAAATAAAATGCTAAGCAATGCAGTAGAGGCAGTTAATATTAACTACTCCATACTATGGTATGCACATATTCCATTGTTATTGTTTCATCTCTCTTCATTTTCAGAGAGGGACCAACCATTTTCAAATCCATATTTTTCCCACACTAAAAGGAACCTTTTTGACTGAAATGCTTCATAATACCTCATCAGAACAGGGCCACAAGCAGCCCTCATGTTTGGGTCCAGTCAATATTTATTTTTTCCTTTCATTCATGTTATAGATCAGCAGGAGCAAGAGAATGCAAACATCATTGTTGCCAGTAGGCAATACATTTATACACATATCTCCCCGGTTTACTATGTGGGTGGAGGAAAGATAAAAATGGACCCTTATCCCATCCCTCCGGGTTTGACCACATCTGAAGAAGTAACAGATAGACCCAAGCATTGTCATGCCATAATGTAGATAAAGATTAAAAAACACTGCTCTGATGAGGGTCTCAGAAGCAAACGTTTGGTCCTTGTGGCCACAAACTGAAAACAAAAGCAAACCTGGTACAGACATCCTGCTTACTAACTCCTATATTGCTCAAAGGATGAGGCCCTTTTTATATCCCCTCTGCATTGCCCAAAAGTGAAAGATCATTTGTACTCCCACCCTAAAAGTAAGAGGTATCTGTGATTAAACAAACTAACATGCCAGAGGCAGCAGTAAGCTGCCCAATGCCATCACCACACAGTTACCAAATGTAAGGGGATTATTTACTATATCCCTCACTCCTCACACCACAAAAAATAAGAGCCTGGGAGATTAGCCATTAGTGCTTATTATTGCCCACCCAGTGTGTGAAAATGTGACCAGATATTGCTCCCCCTATCCCAGACTTATAGACAATTATTACAAAACAAAGGATGTGGTAATTGTGAATGGAAGCCTGCAACATCTGTGAACTGGCCTGGTCCTCCATGACCACAACATTTGTATGAGCTAATGAAGAGTGGGCATCAAACAATTTTAATAGTGTATTGTGTGTTGGGAAAGATACTTAAAAAAATGTAAAAGGAATGCTGAATTACCAAACTTTTGGGAATTGTTTTTCTAGTTTACAATCTATTTCTATTGCTATCCTGATGGGAAAGACGCCCTCTAACATAGAAACTAAATCCATGATCAACCACCCATGCACGTGATCACACATGGACACACACCTTTAAAGTCTGTTGCACACAATCAAAAACACCAGCACATACTAGCAGACACCATGCATATTTCTCATTTTTATAATATTATATTGCATTAAATGTTTTGCTGGCTATAATTTCATATTGTTCTGGTATTTCGTTTATTACTTGTGCAAATATATTGTGATTAGTAATGATATTACAAAGGATGTGTACACCCCACAAAACAAAAAATCCTTTGTTTTGAGAATACTGCCCTCACTCACACACATTACGAATGTTGGAAACCATCTTATTTGAGGAGGAATGGCTATATCATACACCAAGAGCCTTCATACTACACCTAGCGGAAATAGCTCTAACAAAAAAATTTTTTGAGTTCGAGGGAACAATGTATTTACAAACCCACGGCACGTCTATGGGCAGTGTTTTTGCCCCCAGTCTGGCTCGATTATATGTGGGGGCATTTGAACAATACACTGTCCTGGATACTACAGGCCCTTGGTTTTCGAATTTAAGGCTTTGGCGGCGTTATATTGACGACGTCCTGGTAATCTGGAGAGGTGATGAGGCGTCTGTGGGGCGTTTCCTTGAATGGCTGAATGAGAGAAATCCCCTCCTCCTTTTCACCTCCACTGTTACCAAGACTAGCCTGCCTTTTCTGGACTTGCTACTCGAACCAAGTGAGGGTTTTTTAAAAACGAGGGTGTTCCACAAACCTACTGACAAGAATGCGTTACTGGCATACCAAAGTTTCCATCCCAAATCCCTAAGGGAGAATTTACCAGTGGGCAAATTTTTTCGGATTCGCCGCAATTGTTCTGATCGTGCCGAGTTTGTCACAGAAGCGAATGCCCTGACATTGAAACTACAACAGAGGGGGTATCCTTCAAATACCATTCAAAAAGCAAAGAAACGGGCACTGAATGCCAACCGCGAATCCCTCCTGGCTACAACCAACAGACCGAAGACTAATCAACCTGTCTTCGTTTCAACCTTTAACACGGCATCCCAGCAGATCAGACGTCTGGTCCTGCAAAATTGGAAGATTCTGAATACAGGTGGACTACACCTAGAGAAACCACTCTTTTCATTCAGGCGGAGCCAAAACCTAAAGGACCTTCTAGTCCACACGAGACCGAGAGCCACTAATATGATTACAGACACCAGATCAGTGACCGGTCTTCCTAGACTGATGGGCCACACAAGATGTGGTTCCTGCAGTGTCTGCACCTTGACATCCAATACCAAACTACTGGATCTGGGCCTTCGCACCCCTTGGGAACAGAGATCTCATACCAACCGCAATTCCCAGGGGGTGATCTACTTGATCACGTGCCCTTGTAATAAATTCTACGTGGGGATGACAAGTAGGAAGGTACGCACTAGGATCACTGAGCACCGAAGCACGATACGGTGTGGAAGAATAAATACCACAATGACAGCCCATTTTTTAGAAATGGGACACTCTGCTGATGAGCTGAAATAGACTGTCATTGAGAAACTGAATTTAGGCAGATGCATGGCAGATGAACACCGCATTCTTCTACACCGAAAACAGAAGTGGGTCTACCGCCTGAAAAGTCATGTCACGGGTCTGAACGATGACATACCGTGGCAAAAATTGGGCAGGCGTTAGTTCTTTTCCTTTCTTCTGTGTTGTGTATGGAATATCAGTACAGCTGGTGATTAACTGCACACATACAGAGGAGTATAACAATATAGTTTGGCACCAGGAGACTTGCTTCTTTAATTGCTATGAACTTATATATACACACAGGGGGCTCACGAGATCTCATTAGGAACTTACAATAATGATATAGTCTTTGGAGGTCCCGCGGGGATGCCTATAACTTATAAAAATAACTGACCAGTGTATGGGTTGTATTGGTGGGATCAGTTTACTACACTGCTCTCTAGTCGAGGTGGCCGGAGGTCCGAGGCTCACGTGGAGTCTATGTCGCAGCAGGTGCATTTTGATTCAGTGAAGCTTTTGTTTGTTCGCGTGTCTTTTGTGGGGATGCCAGGCGTACTACAGATGGATGCCGAAGGATTGGTGGCTACTGAATATCGTTCCAGGCAACTAACGAGCATAGGACTCGATTTCCCAGGGGCCCGCGGGGCCGCATGCACTACGGAATGGCGTAGGACGCCTCCCGACGTGTTTCGGGGAGGGCGTGTCCTACGGGCGGGTCTCCCAGGCTATTTCAACTCCTCACAACAGACCGCCTGTATCTACGCGGCGATCCAAAGACAGGCAGCCAAACGAGGTGTCGTCCTCAGAACAGTAAGGAGTTACAGAGGGGCTCGGGTGGCTTTGTGACCTGCTATCCTCGAAGCATGCGACGTTACTTGCGCTGACGCCAACATGCCATGAGGTTGCAGGTTTATATATCTCACTCACGGTGGCTCGCACCGACAACATGATAAGCAGAACGTAACCTCAGTCTGGGTGCGAGAGGCTTCCTTTGTTTTGTTTTTTTTCCTTTACTACAGGTTGCGTTCTTGGGACACCTACCTGCAGGATGCCATGACGAGTTTACTTCCTTAATAAACTCGGTGAGTGATTTGCATGAAAGTGAGTCCGTGTTGCTCTCGGTGAAACTGCTTGTGGGACATATAGACTATAATTAAACACAATTACCAGAGACAGAGGGCGGACACATAAAGATATGTAGTTTGTTTTCGATTATAACATTGCATACAAGGCTTTATTCCTTTTTTATATCTTTTTTATATGATACTGGTGGGTGCTAAATATGGTATCCCCAAAGACCACAGACAAAAGAAAGACATTTTCCATTAAGATTAAGGGTGGTTGTAACAATGTGATTATACCCTTTCTTCTTTTCTCCCCCCCCCCTCCCTTGGGGTTCTAACAATATACTCATAGGGGATTTCTTACCATTCCAGCATTTGTTTCCCTTGTTGTTGGGATCCCCTCCATGCATGTTGATTTAACTGGAATCCCATGTGTTCAGTGAATTGGTACGTTGACCGAATTACGGTGTTACCAATGGTAGGACGGGTAGCAACACATGTCCTGAAGAAGACCGGGGTGACCTTCGTGGCACAGTAAGTCGGTCGAAACATGTTGACAAAGGCGGTATTAGGAGGGTTGTTTTGAGAATATTGAGTTTCTCTTGGAAACATTACCCCTCCTTTCATTTCTTTTAATCCTGGTTGTGGAACCTGTTAATAAAGGTTTCGTTTGGTATCCCCAAACCAGTTTTAAACACTTTCCCTTTAACTGCACGTGTTGTGGACCTACTCCAGTCACAGGGTGATATCCACTGATCACTATTTGATTTATATGTATATATGTTGTTTGGTCTTGTACATTTGTCTTTTGGTCTTTCTTTGTTAAAACCCCCCCTCCCTATGCTCCGTCCAGAGTGTGGCTACACCTGGGCGTATTGTAAGCAGACCCAACGATGAAGCATGGCACACACTTTGGTGTGTGAGTGAGGGCAGTATTCTCAAAACAAAGGATTTTTTGTTTTGTGGGGTGTATAGGGGTTCTCTTTCTTCTTTTTGTTTTTTTCTCTCCACCCCTCTATGTGAGTACAATTATTACTCAGGGGGTTCGGGATGTGGGAGCCTTAGATACGTTTGACCCTCTCCCCTTATTTGTGTTGAATGGTTACAAAGGATGTGCCTTTTTAGTGCATTACAGATCATTCTACAGCACTTATAGAAAGAGGAAAACACCTCTTGTGATTGTTTTTGTGCCAAACAGAATCATCTCAGTAACGTCGGCACCCTTGCACCATGGCGCAAGGATGCCTGAGCTGGCACATGGAAGCCAATTGTGCGCCAGCGAAGGGGAGAGCTCAGGATATGTCATATTTGCTGTAAATAGGATACCTCCCTTTGCGGGGCAGCCAAATCGATTTCGGCCCCGCACTGCATTACTTTCTTGTAAATAAGGCCCTAGATGTATCAAACCCCCCTTAGGACTGACATTTACCTATAATGAGCCTTTGCAAATCCCTAACTTTACCCTGGGAAGTATCTGCCTCTCCTCTAACCACAGCTTTAATTTGGAGGCAATAATTCTGCCCAAGGTCTTACATGAATTGTCCAACAAGGAGATTTGACAGTAGCAGCAGGGTAGATTTTTGTAGCCTTTCTTGAATATTGGAACCACCACACTTGCCTCCAGGATGGAATTAATTTGCCAGATAGAGCGGCTCTTAAAACATTCATTTTGAATGGTACCCTTAGAGTACAATTTCCTTGCAGGACTGCACCACAAGATCCAGCATGCTTTGCAAATGATGGCCCAATGGGGCACCCACCAGGGGGCAAAAATTATAAATGTAAGCAATTATTTGTGGTGTCATTGTAAACATATGCACAGGCTAACCTTTGAGAAAGGTCACAGGTGACGGAAACACGTTAGAACTGCCATATGTAAAATAAATGAATTATTCATCACCGTTGGGAGTGCAACTCTGCTTTTCGGTGAAGGAGAGGGTTTGAGATATATATATACATGAGGTGATCAAGGCCACTTGGACCTGCAGAAACGCGACTTGACTTGTTAAAGAAAATAAAAAAATGCTGGCACGAAAAGTTGGTCTGCGCCCCTGATTCCGCGTCTAACCTGTGTTCATTGCGAGTTGTTGCAGATATATATATTTTTTCTTGATTACAACAAATATAGTTGTAAAATCCCGTTTTTTGTAGTAATATTCAAATCATGTTTTACAATTTATAATGTTAATTGTTGAACCACTGGTTTTTCTGAAAAAACTACAGGACTTGTTTTTGCACGATTGCATTATGCACTTTACAAATGACTATTAGTCTTTTTTCCCTTTCCATGTGAAAAATGGGAGGGTTCTAAATTGTTTCATAGTATTTATGGGTGATGTTTTTTCCTGGCACGTCATGTGATCAAGGCCGGGGCAACCCGGCTGAAACGCGTCATGTTGTGAGAAGGCTTGAATAAACTGCACTAAACTTTAATCCTTTTGTGGTGGTCCGTTCCTGGTGAAGGTGAAGGAGTTCGCTTTTTCAACTCAGGATTTGGTTCTCATATATATATATATATATATATATATATATATATATATATATATATATATATATATATATATATATATATATATATATATATATATATATACATATATATATATTCACTGAAAAAAACATAGGTTTCAGCCACGTTATAGTTAGGAATTAGCATTTAAAAAACCTTAGAAATTCACTGAAAAAACCATAGGTTTCAGTCCTGTTATAGTTAGTAATTAGCATTTAAAAAACCTTAGAAATTCACAGAAAAAACCATAGGTTTCATAAATGTTATAGTTAGCTGGACATTTCACTTATACAAAACCATAGAAATTCCCCCGTTATAGTTAGTTCAGCTAACTATAACTCACGCCCCCGCAATGCACTGCTGATGACATCACATATTACATCATTCATGACATGGTCAGTAACATCACTGATGACATCACTGATGACATTTCAAATGACATCACTGATGACATCATTCACGTGATAATACGATGCACCTCCTCACACTCAAATATAACCTTTGATACACCAACTGTAAAATACAGACTATCATTCTCGAAACCATCGACACACCAATACCAGTTACTACATACGCACTCACTGATTCCTAGGTCTACACACACATCCACTCATTCACCCATACAATCACCCTTACATGTAGTCACTCATCAATACAACACTAACATAAGCACTCATACACCTATACAGACACTCAAACACCACCACTCATCCAGAGTTACTCACACACCTAGTCAGTAATGCAAAGAATCAATCACACTTCCATTTAATGACCTATACAGTTATACACACACCACATCACTCATTCAAACAGAAACAAATGCATACTTACTCTCTTCTACAATCACTGATACAAATACACACTCGTCCATACAGCAACTCTCACAATCACTGACTCTTATGTACAGTCATTTATATACTTCAACTTTCACATACACTGCCTTTTACATATGGAGTTACTTAGGCATGTCCCATTGAGACACCCAATCACTCACCAACACACCAATACACAAACTCACTCACACATACAGCTGTTTCCACATGCACTAATTAAACCCATACACCCAGTGAATCAACCACTCAAACATGTATGTACAGAGGGACACACTTCCCACGCAGCCACACACACACTCAGGCACCCATACAAATACTCTGGCAACCAATCAATAACCCATATAGACACTCATGTAGCTACCTATGCAGTAGCTTATACAACAGCAGAGAGACTGATACAGACATTTAAACAGTTTAGTCACTAACACATGCATTCAGTAGGACACATGAAATAACTCACTTAAACAGTCAGTCACACACCTACAAAATCCGCCATCCAGATACTTATACACCCACTCATTCTTCAATACACCTTGCATTATTGCGGCCAACCCGGCTGGGGGCTTGCACCGCTGAGAACCTGGGCGGTTCCATCGCTGGTTGTTGATCAGCGTTTTAGAACAATTTGGCACTACTTTGAATGGGGAGTAACAGGAGAGTGCACACGTGATTTTGAACTTTTTTTCCATTAAGAATGCCTTCAGCCCACTGGGGCATTATGTTACAGACTACCAATCCCACAATGCTTTGCTAAGATGTCACTCACCTGAAAATGATTGATGCAAAAATAAAATGGGTAATACGATTGGAATCTGTTTGAAGACATTCATTTTGGAGCAGAAAGCCTTTGAGAAAGGGAGGATTCCTGAAACGCGTCAGGCTCTGCTGACGCCGGTGGCGCTTGGTTCTCCTTATGTTTTGAACGTGCTGGTTGTGAGTGTGCCCTGCACCTTGGGTAAACTGTGGATCTTCATTATTGCGGCCGACCCAGCCGGGGGCTTGCACCGCTACGAACCTGGGCGGTTCCATTGCTGGTTGTTGATCAGCGTTTTAGAACAATCTGGCGCTACTTTGAATGGGGAGTAACAGGAGAGTGCACCCGTGATTTTGAACTTTATTTCCATTAAGAATGCCTTCAGCCCACTGGGGCATTATGTTACAGACTACCAATCCCACAATGCTTTGCTAAGATGTCACTCACTTGAAAATGATTGATGCAAAAAGAAAATGGGTAATACGATTGGAATCTGTTTGAAGACATTCATTTTGGAGCAGAAAGCCTTTGAGAAAGGGAGGATTCCTGAAATGCGCCAGGCTCTGCTGACGCCGGTGGCGCTTGGTTCTCCTTATGTTTTGAATGTGCTGGTTGTGAGTGCGCCCGCACCTTGGGTAAACTGTGGACCTTCATATATATACATATATATATACTTTGACAAAGATTCCGACCGAAACGCGTCAGTTTGCTGTGTTTAAATAAATTGGATAATTATACCTCCGTGAGTGCTTTCCTTCCTACGGGAGTTTTACGGCTTTGGGAGGTGGAGCAGTATTGGATTTGCGAGTGCGCCCTCGCAACGGAAGCACCCGCCTGGGAGTGCAGTGCTTTGGTGCTTTGGAGCTGTAATATATATATATATATATATATATATATATATATATATATATATATATATATATATATATATATATCCACAACAACAGGAAACCCTTTCGAAGTGAAGCCACACGAAGTTTCAGCTCATATTTATTGATGCACAGCCTGCCGGCACGAACCATCAAGGATTAGCAAAGTTCAATGGATATACGCCAGACGCGTTTCAGGGGTAAGCCTTTCTTCAGTGGCGTGTCTTGCAGAATGACTGGAAACGCTGTCGAGAGCACTCCAATTAATCCAACACCTGCCCTCGTGGGCGTGGCCATCACCATGGCCTTCTGGGTGATGTAGTGCTCACGTTTGTTACCCCAGTGGGTGCGTTATTACAGTCTCTTCGTGGCAATAAGTAAATGATGAAAATGTCCATGGCGGGTCCTGCCCCGCTTTAAGGCTGACAACAGGAGCTGTTAAACTGGTTCCCTCCCTGTAAGGGCGCCAGTTTGCCTTCATCCAAAATGTAGCCGCACCAACGTGATGCTGCCTTTGACCCGCAAAACTTGCCATCACCATAAAGCGGGGCAGGACCCGCCATGGACATTTGCATCATTGGTGGTAGTGTGTGTATAGCTGTATATGCAAATAAATGAATGTTCAATAGTTTATTTGCATGTGTGAGTATGTGTGAGAGTATCTTTTGGATGACTGTCGGTGTGTAAGAGGATGTATAGGTGTATCACTACATATGATGAGTGAGTATATGTATGAGTGACTATATAGAACTGTTGGTGAATGAGTGCATGAGTATATAGATGGTGGAATTACTGAATTGGTTGTTCTAACTGGTATGGGCATCTCCATTTTTTTGAAAATATTACTTTTTATTTTTGAATATGTGTTTTAAGGGTTACATTTCAGTGAAAGGAGGTCTGTCACTCTGTCACAAGGATGGTGTCATCAGTGATGTCATGAGTGATGTCACTGACCATGTCATGAGTGATGTAATATGTGACGTCATCAGCAGTGCATTGCACGCGCGAGTTATTGTGAGTCCAACTAACTATAACGTGGGAATTTCTATTGTTTTATGCGAGTAAAATTTCCAGGTAACTATAACTGGTGTGAAACCTATGGTTTTTTCAGTAAATTTAATAGGTTTTTTAAATGCTAATTTCTAACTATAACTGGTGTGAAACCTATGTTTTTTTCAGTGAATTTCATAGGTTTTTTAATAGCAAATCTCTATAGGTATAAAAAGTAAAAAAAATTATAACGATTTTTATATTGTATAATTATGTAATTTTTTTATTTTTTATTTTTTTTTGCCCTGGGGCGCGTACCGGTGAACGCACGGGAAAGCGCAATGTTACGGCGCGCCCCGAGGCGCGTACCGGGGAGCGTCCCGTTAGCGCTATTCTCGCGAACGAAAACAACATCGTGACGTTTAGCGTAACCGCATGATGCGTCATATGACGCACTGCGTAAGCGCACCCGGAAGCACGCGAGCGCATACGATCGCGCAACGTCCTGACGCGCTTACGCTACGCACCCCCGGGCGCGCCCCGGAGCGCGACTACGGGCGCGCCCCGGAGCGCGACTACGGGCGCGCCCCGGAGCGCGACTACGGGCGCGCCCCGGGGCGTGTAGCGTAAGCGCGTCGGGTCATGTGATCTGAAAATAACACTTTTCATTGGTGCAGAACAGTTTTGGTTTCCAAATGATGAAAGCCCGGGTCATGTGACCTGAAAATAACACTTTTCATTGGTTCAGGACAGTTTTGTTTTTCCAAATGATGAAAGACCCCACCTTTTTTCCTTATTCTGACTTTGTCCTTTGACTGAGGAAGACCTGTTTCAACAATAAAGAGAATTATTTTGTACTTTGAAATGGCTACTGTAGCAGCAACAGCTGGAGCATCTGCACCACCACCACCACCACCACCAAGAGGACCACCACAACAGTACATTGGTGGTCAAGAAGAGGAGGAGGAGGAAGAGGAAGAGGAGGAGGGGAGAAGATGGCTGTCTGAAGACAATACCCCATACAAGCCAAGGGCACACATTGTATGGGAGTTTTTTTCAATCCCAGAGGGCAAGAAAAAAGTCAATGCGGCCAAGGTAACTTGCCTAATCTGTGGCATGGAACTCTCAAGGGGCAACCCAAACAAAAAATATTCTTTTGGTAATAATACCATGATTAGACATATGACCCGCAAGCATTCAAACAACTATTCTCGTGCAGAGCTCAGGGAACTGGCCAGTAACCTCCCCCAGTCTTCAAGGACCACCTCCAAAAGAAAGCAACCCACTCCATCGGGACCAGAAACAACGGAGATGATGCCTTGCATTCAACAAAGATTTGAGGATTTCCGAATAACATGTATTCATTGTGGCAAGCTCATCTCCTATGGTGAAAAGAGCGTAAAGCTCGTCGTCCTTGCTTGTGACAATCACAAATGCCCCAAAAAACCCTAATTTTTTCCGTTTTTTGTTTTTTGCTCCAGTTGAGCCATTTTCAATTCCCTTTTTTTTTGTTTCTCCCCATAAAATATACAAAAAAAATATAAAACTTTTTTGAAAAGCCAAAAAAAGTACAAAATGTTCAAAAACACAATAAAAAAAATATAAAACAAAAAGAAGAAAAAAAACAGTTCTTTTTAGAACTACCTTTAATTTATAAAAATAAACCTATATTTTTAAAGAATCTCTGTCAATTTTTTTTTCCTTAGGGTACGCGTACCGAGGCGCGCACCCAAAAACAAGAGAAAAAAAAATTAATGAAGGAGTTAGCATGAGGGAAGAATACAAAGAGAGTAATGTTAAGAGAAAGAGAGCTACAGGGAGAAACACAGAGGGATTGTTTATTACATAGTAAAAAACAGAGAAGGTGTAATAGGGTGAAAGTGAGAAAAGTAAAATGACTAAAGGAGCGAAAGAAAGGAAGAGAGAGGAAGAAGACTAAAGTAGAGATAGTGGGAGAATGTGAGTGGGTGTTGAAAGAAAAAGAAAGGGCAGTAAAAAATGGAGAATGAAGGGTAGTGGCGGAACAGGGATAAATGAAGAACGGTGAAGGAGGGTGAGAAAAGACCAGTTAGTTTAAGTAAAGAGGGGTGAAAGAGGGTGAAAATTGAATTAGGATAAGACATGGGGAGTGACAAAGAGAAAGGACAAAGAGAGTAAAGGAAACAGTGCCTGAATGGGTTTGAGTGAAAGATCAAAGAAAGGTAAGTAATGCAGTGTGTGTGACTTATAGGGAGTCAGTGGGTGTAGGTCGGGGTATGGGTGTGTAAGGTGTGTCTGTGGGTGTGGGTGTGTGCGGTGTTTCGGTGTGGGTGGAGGTGAGGGTGTGTGAGATATCTGTGAGGGGTCTGTGGGTGTGGGGGATATGTGTGTGGGATGTATGTGTGTGTATGGAATGTGTGTGTGTGTGAAGAGTGTGTGTGGGGGTGTGTGTGTGTATGAGGTGTGTGTGTGGTGTGTGTGTGGTGTGTATGTCAGAGGTGTGTGTATGTGTTGGGAGGGGGATGAGGTGTGTGTGTAGGAGTGAAGTAAAAAATTAAGAAAAAGAGAATGAGAGAAGAAGTAAAGGAAGGGAACAGAGAGTAAGTGAAGTAAAGAATGGGAACTGAAAGAAGTTGAATATGAGAGGGAAAATAGGGAAAGGGGAGTAAACATGGAGAATAAGTGAGGGAAGCAGAGTAAAGAAACTGCAGTGAGGTTCGTTGAGAAAATATTAGTGAGGATAAAGCAAAGGGTGATGACAAACTAAATTTTTTCAGTCACACTTACCATATAATTAATGTAAACTTAATTACATGTTTTTACTACACTTTGTATCTGTGAAAGAGAGAAGAAAAAATAAGGTATAATTAGTAAAATATGTATTTTAAATTAAAAGATACAAATAAAGAGGTTAAAAATCATAACAGTGTATTTAGAAATAAAGTAAGAGTGAAGGACACAGAAAGGGAAATAAAGTAAGGTAGAAGGACAAAAAGAGAGAAAAAGAAATAGAAGAAGAGCAAATTACTAAGAGTAAGGAATGTAGATTCACTGACAGAGAGGAAGAGAAGAACAGAGAAATGAACTGAAGGTAAGAAAGATACTAAAACAATGTGAGTTAGCAAAACTAAATCAGGAAACAGTAGTAAGTAAAAAGATAATGACTGAGACAGAAAAGAGTCTAATTAAGGATGCATTAAGAAGAATGAGGAATAGAAGATAACTGAGAGTAAGTGAAGAACAGTCATAGAGTGAAGGGATGAAGGGAGAGAGGATAATATACAACGATTGAGGGAAATGGAGTGAGGAAGTTAGTAGACAGACACACTAAGAGAAAAACTGAGTGAGGTGGAGTACAATGAGTGAGAAAAGGAAATGAGTAAGGGAGCAAAAAAAGGAAAGAGAGGAGAAGACGACTAAAACAGTGGTACTGAGAGAAAATAATTTGGTGATGAAAGTAAAGAGAAGGACATTGAAAGAAAGGAAATGAGGGATAGTAATGGAACCAGAGTAAAAGAAATGGGATGAAGAACGATGAGAGAGGAGCAGTGAAGTTGTTGTAAAAGAAATGATAGAAGGTAGATAAACACAAGTGAACATAACACAAGGAGAGTGAGGCACTGAGGACATAGAGGTAGTGAACGAAAAATAGAGAGAAGAGGTCAAAAGAAAAGAGCAAACAAAGATAAGCGAGGGAGAGTGGGTGATTTATAGTGATAGAGTGCGACAATACTGCTGAGTGAGTAAACAGGAATTACCAAAACAGCAAAGGAGGAAAACACGGAAAAGGGAAGTAAAGCAGAGAGACTGAAAGCTGAAAAGTTATGCAAGGGAGAGAGGGGATGCAGACAGTTGAAATGAGAATGAGGGGTTGTCAAAGAAGTGGAGTAAAGGAACGGGGGTTACAGAGAGTGAGAGAAAGACATTATAAGTGAGTAAAAAGAGCTGAAAGAGGATGGAAAAAGGAAAGTGAGTGTCAGACAATGGGAATACAATTTAATTTACACAATCCAAAGTATAGAATAACTTGTACAACATGTTACATAGTTCGTTTTTGCTGTTCTCAGAATATATTGAATTTCACTTAAAACAGTGAGTTCAAATTACTCATCATATGACATCGGGAAAAAAAACACAATCTAAAAGATTGTGTTTTAAAAAAAACCTTAGATACTGACAAATGACAAATGTACACTAATCTTTGATTGACTTACTTTTCCTTGAGGCCAAATAGTATATCATGGAGGTCCTTTTCTCGCTGCAAAGTACTCTGCTGTTCACTAAAAAATCCATTTCATCGACTTTCTAGAAAAAAAGCTCCAAGAACATCTGAAATATTTTCATCATTTTCATATACTCCTTTTTTCAGTCATGACTCTTTACTCATTCCTGTAACTTTCCTTTGGGCCAAATAGTGTCAGATGTATGAGTATATTTTCAAATTAATTCTAAGAAACTCTGAAATTACCTTTTTTCCGACGTTCTGAAAGAAAGGCTCATACAACATTTTCACAATATTTAAGTATTTGTAAAACCATCTCTGACTCACTCATGTTCAACATTTTGTATAATACTAATATCACTTACTATGAGATCCACTTACAGTACCTATATGACAAGTCAATTTTTTATATTACCTGGATCACTTTTACTCAGAATATATTTTTAAACAGCAAAATAACCTTTATTAACTGCTCCCGTCTTCATAGGCCAATTACCTTAACTCAAATTTTGGTTCTAAAAACACTAGGTATGAATTTTTTAAGTCAAAAGGCAAACGTTGTTTGAAAGTCAAATGAGTGTCGTTACAGAGAGTCCAACCTTTACAACTTTTTAAATAGCATGTGTAATGCCCTGATGTTGTAGAAGGACCGTCATGATAAATAATAGCTACAGTTGCAAAGGTTTTTCCTGATATCACTGAGAAGCCACAAAATGTTTAATAGAAGTTGTCAATTTAGTTCCATCAGGTCTACATCTTTGGAACATTAAAATGACATACTGACCATAATTTTGTATAAATAATGTGGACAACATTGCAGACTTACATTGGGTACACACCATATTGTGATCCGCTGCTTTCACTAGATTATTAAAAGGCACTGATTTGCAGTCTGGTAATGTCAAATATATAAATCTTTCAGTGTCTATTCTAGTTGTACTTGATAAAGTACAGTTGTCGCAGTCATGCTGCCATTGATAAGAAAGGCTAAAAAGATTTTTTATATCTACACCTTCATCTTCCAATACATCAAACATATACATTAAAAATTCCTGACAATCCTGCTGAATATTCTGTGAAAATTGATTTTGACCACAACATATATCTAGAAGATTTCGAATTTCTGAAACACTTTCTATTTTTGCTCTATCACTGCTACATTTCTCAAACACGGAATTCAACAAACAACAGAATCTTTGATCCCGATTTTCAACAATCTGTTCTTGTATATTTTGAAGAAAAAAAAAAACATTAACCACTACATTAGCATAGCAGTTGACACCAGAACTGTTTTCAAACTGAAATCCAACAACATCCTCAACAGAATCCTTTTTCTTTCTCCTTACAATTGCGGTTTCATCTACTTTTTGTCTTTTTGCTACTACCTCACTGCAATTATTCTCATTTCTTCTTTTTCGGCCTACCACACGTTTTTCAAACAGAGGATATTGAGGCAAATGTGGAGCATACTCTCTTCTTAACCTATTGTATTCTGTAACACAATCTAGATCTGCACAAATCTTTGTTTTATCACACTCAATCAAGTACAATCCTGATAAAGTTCTGACTCGTGATAATGCCACATATGCCATACCGTCTTTAAAAACAGAACTTCCAATGTTCACCAAAGCGCTATCTACACTTAAACCTTGAGATTTATGAATTGTCACCGCATATGCCAAAAAAATAGGAAACTGTTTTCGGCGAACATATAAGTCTTTCACAAGCAAAAATCTAGCTGAACAAAGACAAATTTGTTCTATTTCGTCAATGCCATCAAATTTAATTTTTAAAATTTAAATTCCATCTCTATTTTTGTAATTCACAAAACCAACAACATGACCCATTGCTCCATTTACCAGAACTCTTTCAACATTTAAATTCCTCCTTAAAATAATACGACAATTTAAACACACATTCAGAGTCTTTTCAAAACCAGCAGTTTTAGATATAGTCTTCTCTAATGAATCCAATTTTGATTTCAAATTTTCAGACAAAATAATTGTTGCTCCCATATGTTCTATTTTATCTATAGCTTCCAGTTTGACTATCTCTTCATTTTCTAACTTTAACATTTTGTTGTTGAACATGGAACATTGTTTCAGAGTTGGCATCAAACATATTCCAGATTTCTTCTCGTTAATTTTCTTAAAAATATTCTCTGGAAGAATGTTTTCATTTGGGTACAAATTTGAAATTAATCGTCCATGTAAAGCTTCTTTCCCTTGCTGACTTACTTTTCCGATTCTTACATCTTGTAGGATATTTTTATAATCTTCATCCTTTACCTGCCGCATATTTTGAAGCAGTTCTGCATATTTGAAGTTTAACCATATATTAACGTTTCCAATGCTTCCTAGGCACTTCCTGGTATCTTCATGCGTGAGCATTTTGAACACAGGTTGTCCTTTCAATGGAGTCAACTGCAGTAGATCTCCAAAAACAATAATATGTTTTCCTCCAAATAAGACATCATAGTCTGTTCTAGGAATTTCTTGCATTCTCAAATGCACAAAAGCAAGCATTATATTTGACACCATGCTTACTTCATCAATGATAAGAAGTTTCATTTTCTTCAGGACTCTGGAAACTTCGGAACACGCATCTCCAGATAGCTTGTGATATTGCAATTTGTTATCATGCTCCACTGGCAGCATCAGTAAACGATGTAAAGTAATACCTTTAATATTATGTGCTGCCAGTCCAGTTGGAGCGGTAACAACACAAGATAGCGGGGATTCAGTCCTTTACTGCAGATAAGTTGCAATTGCTTTAATCGGAAAACTTTTTCCAGTTCCCGCTTCTCCACTTACGTACAGTTGGACTGGTTTAAATGATGTACATGAGCACTCTTTTTTCTCATGAGTGAATCCATGTTCAATCTGTTCTGTGACTTCGTCATATATCTGTTTCTGCTCAAGGTTTAGTTTTTTCACCAAATCTTCTAAGTTAACTACATCATCTTGAGCTTGTTCCATAGCTCTTTCCACCTCATCCATGGCAGTGGCAGCTTCATTTTGAATAATTGGTCCTCCAAGTGGATCCTGACTCAATGAAACAGAACTCTGACTGTCTTGAGAACTGTCTCTAGCAATCTTTGCAGCAATTGTGGCTTCTTGCTCTATTTCTTCGTTCAACATTTGCAGATAATTTGGAAAAACAGGACATTCTATGGTATCCTTGGTTGCATTAAAAGAATCTTCGTAACAGAGAAAATCTCCAAGTAGTTCCTCTTCTGTACACCATGGCTTAAAGAGTTGCAAAAGAGCTAAATAGTAAAATTCCCTTTTCTCTGGATTTTCGCAACTCAATTTTCGATGATTAATCAAATGGCCTTTTTTATGTCTCACTAGACATCCTTCACACCCAATGATAGCATATATTCCATTGTTGATATCTTCTCTGATGGTTCTCTTATAAATATAGTTTTGCAGAACTTCATACAAACAACTGATCTCAAGATGACTACTTCTATTTGGATAGTATGTATCCAACTTGTTTGTCTTCAAAATATCTGTACTTGCTGGTTCTTTCTCTGCCAAATACTCTATTTCTTGTACAGATTTCAAAACTCGATTTCGTGTTGCAGCAAGACCTAGACTCACCCAAATGATGGTTCTAGATTTGGCATAGAGACTTGCTGATGACAATCGATCAGAACATTCATATGCTCCATTTTCTCGATGCGACAACATCTTCAGACTGTAACTGTATAATTTCTTGCTTAGACTCTTTTCATGTGAAATGTCCTCCCACATTTCCTTCAGTTCTGTCTTTTCTTTTTTTGTGATGTAAGACGTCACATATCGAGCCACAGCAATAGAGTTGTCAGCAACGAATTGAATATCCATGTTAGCATTCCACATGGACAAAATCACTGGGTTGTAGTCGTTGATGTACTTGGACTCTTCGTTTCTTTTTAAATTGTATGTATTTTTTGGTGATTTCCTCGTCACAGTATGTCGCAGAGAAGACATCAAATTATTTACTCTTCCTTTAGAAATCACTGGTCGTGGAAAGCCGAAACGACATTTTGTGTAGAACTTGTCCTTGTTTCTGAATTTTTGACGACAGTACTTTCCACAACGATGGGATTGAAAGCGTAAAACTTGTTGCCTTAAACTGTTTTCTTCGGTAGTTTTCGGAACAGCACATGTTGAATACTCTTCAATGAAGCTCATCACTGTCTCATCCGAATCTGTTCCAAATTTGGGTGCATCTTTAATCCACAACAACATATGTATGTGAGGAGCACCTCTCGCTTGATACTCCTTTCTCCAAAAGAAATCCAAAACCTCTCCAAGGGGAGGATTTATTTTGTTGGTAATAAAAGACATCATAGCTTCAAATCTATGATTGAAATATCTGCATACATTCACTGGATCCAAAGAACACAGTTCTCCAGGTGTTTTGAATGCTATATTTTGTATATTTGCATTTGCCTCTCGTAGAAATTGAAGTAAGTCGTCCCATGCACAGCTAAGAGTGAGGAACCATGTAGGAGTTCCTAAGTTTCTTAGCATACATTTCAATTCCCCATGACGACGGTACCAATACTCGTTTGTACCACGCTGACATGCCATGAGATTGATTAAATGAGATTCCAAAATATTATCTTGCAGATTCACTTTCTCCATAAAGTCCCTCGCCAAAACTTTTTGCAGATGTGCTCCACTTTTCAGTATATGGTTTACTGCATAAGAAAGCCCAGACAAGTCCCTTTCATACAGTAAATGAAACAAATAGGGAATGCATTGACAAAACCTTGGATCTTCAGCATATAATCTTACAGTTCGATATTCAGATGCAGGAATTTGAAGTGGTCGATCGTCATATCGTCCACCTCGACCTGTTGGAAATAGCTGTGGAAAACAACGAGCTTCCAAACTTTCTTCCCATACACTAATGGGACTTCCTTTTGCTGCTTTCATTTGAAACAATTCAATTGCATTCCCCATTACTTCTTTGGAATGCAAAGGATGAACAGTATAATGTTGATATATTTCTTCACTTCTAGACACATCAACTTTTTCAATTTGGCCGCCTGAACAATCACTGTCTTCATCTGCAGCTGTTTCCTCTGCTGCAACACATACGTCTTTGTAATACTCATTGTTTTTGACTAAATACAAGGTTGCCTTTTTGACTTTCCTAACAGCCACTAAATCTTGCCAGATTTTCTTACTCTTTGTCGGAACCCCATTAACTAGAATAACTAAAGGTTCCTCTTCTACTTTTTCTATACCAATTGTATCAATATGTTATTTGAAATCTAGAGGCAAATAAACAACTCTTCCCTTTAATCCTCTCTGCAAATCTGTAGGAGGCAATTTCCCTATCTTAGGCTCCATGCGAACAATTGCCTGAAAAGGATGGACACATTGAATCAAAATAGACTCATATGTATTTAAATCCATCAATTCACGGGGAATGTCTACCAACTCCAGATTATTATGAACAGCTCTAGCAGGCATTCTGTTTTGATTTAATTTATCATAACAATCCTTACAAATACGCTGATCAGAACTCAAATCAAAACAATTCTCCACCCACAAATAAGTTGCAAAATCCTTCCACTCATAATTATTTATCATTTCACTTTTTACGTATAAATCAACTAATCTAGTTTGATGCTTATAATGACTTCGTCGACAACACACACAAGTAAAATTCAGCCTTTCACTTGATTTCACCTTAAACCTGGTAATTTCCTGCTCAAACTTTTCTGTACTTGAAATCTGTACATTGTCTTCCACATTACCTTGAATTGCTATGTCGATTTCTACACTGTCCTCTTTTTCACCAAAATAACAAATCTCAATTTCTTCACAAATCTTCTTCACATCTAATTCAGTTCCATGCAAAAGAGCACTGTTTAATTGTTTAAGCTTAAGTGCTGGACTTTTTGCATAATACAACATTCTCACTAATTACCTCATTTTGGTATGATGCACTGCTAACATCTTAAAATGATGAAAAACACTCTGACAGACTTTTCTAGAAAAACAAGCCAGTGAATGCCCTTGCAAACCTGTGTTTTCTCTCACTCTGCAAGGATCTAAGTCTTGCAACAACTTCACTTTCTGCTTTAGACTTTTCTTACTATATGTACGTAAGAAATTACAAAACAAATCAATTGATTCCTGTCGCACACTACAAATACGACTACACTTCCAAGTGTACACTGGACCCTTAGTACGTCTCCCCAAAACTTCATCAGTTAACACCTCTTCTGGTTCTCTAGGCACAAGTTTCTCTTTTTTAATCGGACAACCGTCTTTAACTTCATACGCTCGACCACTGGTGTCAACTGCATGCACTAAATCATTCTCCTGGAAGTAACTCTCCTCATTAAAAAAATGGCTCACAACTTGAACTGTGTATCCATTCTCCTGAAAAAACTTTACAAAAGTTAGTCCGATTAATTACTCTTTTCCATCTACTGTTTGATTTGAAAACATCAATTGTCTTGTTAAGTGTCCTAATTCTTTTGATTATTAAAATAAATAATTTTTTCTTAACTTCAAAAGCCTGATCAACAATCTTCTCTACACTTTTCTTTTTCCTATAAAAATCAGCTCTCTGTTTACCTTTCCTAATGTTTTTTAACAAATTTAAAACCACCCTATTGCGAAACATTCGTTTACATATGTCTCTAAACTGATTCTGCCTTCTATTCCTATACATATTATTCTCTCCTGCTCCAGTTGTAGAATATTTTGAGGGTCTCTCCTTCCTTTTCAAATTTACTCTCTCATTCTCTTTTTCTACATGCTCTCCAACATTTTTTTTTGATCTACATATGTTCCGTAAGAAAGACTTAGTTGTCTTACCAGGAGCTTTGTTCCTGTTTTTTGAAGTATTTGTTGTGGAAGAGTGCTGTAATTCCGTTGCTGTTTTTGTTTTTCTGCGGTAATCATGTTTTCTTTTCCTTTGCCTCGAAGGCATCTTTCCTTACTCTTGAAATCTTGATTTCAATCTGTGTTGAAAAAAAATAGCACATTATAGATCACTATTACCAAACAACAAAGCAATGACAAAAAGCAAACGGTCTATTCAGGGTTACAGATCAGGTGAGGATTCTCCAGGGGTGCAGAAGAGGTGAGGCCTGTATTGAAGAGTGTAGTGGAAGACAGCTCTGTCCACAGGTACAAAGAAGATGAGACCTGTGTCTAAGAGTGCAGTAGGGGACAAGCTTCATAAAGCCTAGTCCACTGCACTCTTAGACACAGGCCTCACCACCTACGCTCCCCAGAAAAGGCCTCTCTCCCACTACAGTCTTGAACAAAGGCCTCACCTCCTCTGTCCCTCTGGACATTCCTCACCTCATCTGCACAATCTACTTCCTAATCTCAGGTACACAGGTCACATTATTGTGAAAGGATGAAATATATGTATTTAATCATGCAGACACTATTTATTCCTTCTCAAAAATCTAAAACTCATTGATTTGCACCAAAATCGTTTTTTAAATAACATTTTAGACACACACTGCAGGTCCTATGTACAAGCATTCAGTGTCCATGAGTACAGTGGAGAGGACTGACCTCCTCTCACCCTTGGACAAGCCTTACCTCATCTGTGTCCTCTGGACAGGCCTCAATGTATTGAGTATAAATGATGGTAACTGGGTGCAGATGAGGTGACGCATGTCCAAGGGTGTAAATAAGCTGAGGCCTGTCTAAGGATACAGATTAGTTGAAGTCTATTCAGGGTTGCAGATGAGGTGAGGATTGTCTAGGGGTGCAGGAGAGGTGAGGTCTGTATTGAAGAGTGTAGTGGAAGAGAGGTCTGTCCACGGGTACAAAGAAGGTGAGACCTGTGTTTAAGAGTGCAGTGGGGGATAGGCTTCATAAAGTCTAGTCCACGGCACTCTTAAACACAGGCCTCACCACCTATACTCCCCAGGAAAGGCCTCTCTCCCACTACGGTCTTGAACACAGACCTCATCTCCTCTGTCCCTCTGGACATGCCTCACCCCAACTGCACAATCTACTTCCTAATCTGAGGTAACACAGGTGACATTATTGTGAAAGGTTGAAATATATTTATTTAATCATGCAGACACTCTTTATTCCTTCTCAAAAATCTAAAAGCCATTCATTTCCCCAAAATCGTTTTTGACATCACATTTAAGAAACACAGCACAGGTCCTATGTACAAGCATTCCATGTCACTACTGAAACTTCACAATTTTACAAAATACAATTCCTCTATGCAAAGAAACTCAATATGCTTCCTACACTGAGGTAACACGGGTAACATCATTGTGAAAAGGTCAATTTATTTCTTTAAGCATGCAGACACTATTTATTCCTACTCAAAAATGTAAAAGCCATTCATTTTCCCCAAAATCGTTTTTGACATCACATTTAAGAAACACAGCACAGCACCTATGTACAAGCATTCCATGTCACTACTAAAACTTCACAATTTTACAAAATACATTTCCTCCATGCAACGAAACTCAATGTGCTTCCTACACTGAGTTAACATAGGTAACATTCTGAAAAGGTCAAATGTATTTCTTTCAGCATGCAAACACTATTTATTCCATCACAAAAATGTAAAAGACATTCATTTTCCCCAAAATCGTTTTTGACTTCACATTTAAGAAACACAGCACAGGTCCTATGTACAAGCATTCCATGTCATTACTGAAACCTCACTATTTTACAAAATACAATACCTCTATGCAAACAAACTCAATGTGCTTCCTACACTGAGTTAACACAGGTAACATCATTGTAAAGAGTCAAATTGACGCCTGTGTCTAAGAGTGCAGTCGGGGATAGGCTTCATGAAGCCTAGTCCACTGCACTCTTAGACACAAGCCTCACCACCTATGCTCCCCAGGAAAGCCCTCTCTCCCACTACAGTCTTGAACGAAGGCCTCACCTCCTCTGTACCTCTGGACATGCCTCACCTCATCTGCACAATCTACTTCCTAATCTGAGGTAACACAGGTAACATATGTAACATCATTGTAAAGAGTCAAATTGACGCCTGTGTCTAAGAGTGCAGTCAGGGATAGGCTTCAAGAAGCCTAGTCCACTGCACTCTTAGACACAAGCCTCACCACCTATGCTCCCCAGGAAAGCCCTCTCTCCCACTACAGTCTTGAACAAAGGCGTCAACTCCTCTATACCTCTGGACATGCCTCACCTCATCTGCACAATCTACTTCCTAATCTGAGGTAACACAGGTGACATCATTGTGAAAGGGGCAAATTTATTTCTTTAAGCATGCAGACACTCTTTATTCCTTCTCAAAAATGTAAAAGCCATTCATTTCCCCCAAAATCGTTTTTGACATCACATTTAAGAAACACAGCACAGGTCCTATGTACAAGCATTCCATGTCACTAGTGAAACTTCACAATTTTACAAAATACAATTCCTCTATGCAAAGAAACTCAATGTGCTTCCCACACTGAGTTAACACAGGTATCATCATTGTGAAAAGGTCAATTTATTTCCTTAAGCGTGCAGACACTATTTATTCCTACTCAAAAATGTAAAAGCCATTCATTTTCCCCAAAATCGTTTTTGACATCACATTTAAGAAACACAGCACAACACCTATGTACAAGCATTCCATGTCACTACTAAAACTTCACAATTTTACAAAATACATTTCCTCTATGCAATGAAACTCAATGTGCTTCCTACACTGAATTAACACAGGTAACATCATTCTGAAAAGGTCAAATTTATTTCTTTCAGCATGCAAACACTATTCATTCCATCTCAAAAATGCAAAAGCCATTCATTTTCCCCAAAATCGGTTTTGACATCACATTTAAGAAACACAGCACAGGTCCTATGTACAAGAATTCCATGTCACTACTGAAACTTCACAATTTTACAAAATACAATTCCTGTATGCAGTAAAAACTTTTTACCAAGCATTATTAAAAAGCATGACTCAAAGCAACATTAAAAAACCACAATTTGCTTCCAAATCTTCTCCATAGAGTATACAAGTCTCTATGTATATTAAATGAATCATTACTCACCTTTACAAATGCTTTAGGAGATTGAGAACCGTGTCAGACACACACACCAATATTTCTTTAGCAGAGCAAAAAGTATGTACTCCAGGCACTAAAACCATGAATGGCACAGAGAACCTCTAATTCTACACACATATTGCACATGGTAACCAATCAAAACTCTTCCCTCTCTATTTTCAAACCAACACCCTTCCCCCCCTCAGCCTTTTCTACCTGTTACCATAGCAACTCCCTCCTCACTGAGCTCCCAGGGTTAAACGTTTATTCTACAATGTTGCAAATGAACTAAGCAAGGATGTTTGACCTCTCAATACACCAGCTTTTCCGCTGCAATCTTTCTTTAAATGACTTTTTCTTAACCATTCAAATTCCTTCTTTCACAGAACAGAACCATGCACCCTAACTTCCAGTTTTCAACTATCTGAATCCACCAATCATTGCTTGTGATTGAAGAGCACTGAAACTCCACAGTTTTTTTTTTGCAAACTCATACTGTTCCAACTGCCATTTCATTCCCACACTTCATCTGACTGCACCGGAACCTCCTCTTACCATGTATTTTGTCTGGATTATTGGACATAGCTACATCCACTGGGCTCAAAGGTATGCAGCTACCAGAAATTTTCACAACCTTGGCTTACCAAATGTAGACATAAAATGGATTGGCCAAAGAGTATTGAGATGTCATCAATTGATACCATTGGTGAAAACCTTTTTGCATCTGCCACACCCTAACCTCATAATTCTGCACTGTGGTGGAAATGACTTAGGCACTTTGACTGGGGTAGGTCTGGAAATGCTTTTAAAGGACCCCTTTGAGCAATTGATGGCACTTTTTCCTCAAACTGCCTTGGTATATTCCAATATATGCCAAAGACAGAAATGGAAGTGGTCCAACCAATTTTGTCCCCAATTTGAGAAAGCACGGAAACATCTGAATAAATCTGTTTCTGCTTACATGAGAGACTATGCAATGGGTTCAATATACAACAAAAACTTGCGTTACAACATGCAAGATATCTACAGAGGAGATGGTGTGCACTTCTCAGATGAGGGGAACAGAATATTCCTCCTGAATATAAGACTGTGCATTGGAACCTCCGTGTAGGTACCTAAATTAGCCACAAAACCCAAAAGCTCTTTTCAGATCACTCAAAATGATTATTTTTCTCCAACTTTTTTCACTGTTTTTCACTAAAGTACGCTCCCCGGTACGCTTCCCGGTGCGCGTACCGGGCGCTCCCCCCGCGAAAATAAAAACAATTGGGTTTTTTGGGCCTATATGGGCCTCCTAAGCCCCCCTCAGAAAACCTAGGGGGTCAGGGAGTGTCTACCGTGCCCCCTTTTACCCATTCCCAACGTTGTTTGTCCTCCATCTTGCGTCTCAAATCTACCAAAACACAAGATGGAGGACTCCCGTAGCGCTGCCGGTATGCATACCGGGGCGCGCACCGGGAAGCGCTCCCAAAAATTTGTAAAAGTTCATTTACATAAAAACCACTGGAGACACTTTCACCAAATGTAGAATAGGCCCTACTACATACTAATCCCTACCATTTTCCCAAATTTGGTGGAATTCCATTGACCCATTTGAGCTGTAGCATTGTCTAAATATCCTGAGGTAAATTACATGACAAAAACACATCTGAAGTGTTAGAATTCACAACCAATTAAAATGTTACTTTCATTTTCTACTTTTTTTTCCTGACATTTGATTGGTTATGTACATGAATATAAATGAAAAATGAGAGGGAAACACGGCCATTTTGACTACAACTACCTGAGGTACATCTTGAAAGGATTTTCGCATTTTTTCTTCTTCACCTCTCTGTAAAGTAAGTTGATAATTTGTAAGGGGCACTTTAAGTTAATTTGTAAAAACGTTTTCTGATAGTTATTTACTGTCCCTCTGCTATAGTTATAGATAGAGATAGACTCCTCTGTTATATTTATGGATTGACTTAGGCTTCTCTGCTATAATTATGAATTTACGTACGCTTCTTCACAGGCGCTTTTTTATATTTCTACTTCCTGCCTGTTACCATACACTGCCCAAAGTTAACTTCACTGTTAAAAAATCAGAACTACCTGTCTGAACCTAAACCCAACAGTGCCCTAACTCTACTGATATAGTTATCTTTTATGCAATTTACAGCAAGAAAATGGAAGGGGAGCAAGAAAATATCAATGTTTCCTTCGAGATTACATATGAGGAGATTCTTAATGAAGATTTTGTTGAAGAAGATTTTATGGATCAGTCTTTGGATCAACAATTTATTGAATGTTTACTAGATATAGAAACATGCATTTTTTAGGAGATTCCAGATGATCTAATGCTGGAAGTTTTATTGAACTATGAACATTCTAACCAATACATTTTTATTTAATAATTAAAAATTGTTTGAGACATTATTCATTTTTATATCTAATTCATGAAGTACTACCAAAATAATTATGTTTATATTATAGTATAAAGTGAAACTTACAGTATACTGTTCAATTTTAAAACATCATAAGGGAGCAGGGTAGACTACCCATGATCCCCTAGGTCTTCTCAGGGAGTACTTAAAGGATTTATCTTTATATTATAGTATAAAGTGAAACTTACAGTATACTGTGCCATTTTAAAACATCATAAGGGAGCAGGGTAGACTATCCATGATCCCCTAAGTCTTCTCAAGGATCTGTTTCTGCTTTCCTGACAGACTATGGTATGGATTCCATATACCACAATAACTTCTGTAACAACATGCTAGATATCTACATAAAAAAAGGTGTACATTGAATTTAAGACTCTGCATTGGCACCTACATGTTGGTACTTAAATCACCCACACAACACAACAACTCTATTCATACCTCTAAGCACTTTAAATTATCATTTTACTGTTTCACTGAGTTTTCCCCATGTGTGGGGGGAGGTGTGTGTGGGGGATGGTGGGTTGTGTCTGTGAGGTATGTGTGTGTATGTGTCTGGGGGGGTGAGGTGTATAGGTGTGTGTAGGTGTGTGGGGTATGTGGGTGTGGGTGGGGGTGTGGGTGTGTAAGGTGTGTGTGTGGGTGTGGGTGTGTGGGGTGTTTGAGTGTAGATGGAGGTGTGGGTGTGTGAGGTGTGTGTGGGAGGTGTGTGGGTGTGGGGGGTAAGTGTGTAGGATGTGTGTGTATGTGTGGGATGTGTGGGTGTGTCTGTGAGGTGTGTGTGTGTGTGTGTGTGTGTGTAAGGAGGGAGGGAGGTGTGTGTGAGGGGTGTGTCTGTGAGGTATCTGTGTGTGCGTGTAAGTGTGTGTGTTGGGGGGGGTGAGGTGTGTGTGTGTGGGTATGTGGGGTGTGTGGGTGTGGGTGTGGATGTGTAAGGTATCGGTGTGGGGGTGTGCGGTGTGGGGGTGTGGGGTGTTTGGGTGTGGGTGGAGGTGTGCGTGTGTGAGGTAATTGTGGGGAGTGTGTGGCTGTGGGGGTGTGGGGTTGTGTGCGTGTGGGTGTGTATGGGACGTACTTGTAGGTACCTAAAACAGCCACAGAACCCAAAAACTCTTTTCAGAGCTACCCTACCTCTAATCACTCAAAATGATTTTTTTACACTACTATTTTCACTATTTTTCACCAAAGTACGCTCCCCGGTACGCTCCCCCCCCCCGCGCGAAAATAAAAAAAAAATAAAAAAATGTTTTTCACCCACGGGACCCTTTTATGGCCCCCACATCAAACCTAGGGGGTCAGGGGGGGTCTACCCTGCCCCCTTTTGGTTATTTCCCCCTTTGTTTTTGCCACCTCTTGTGTCTCGATCCTACCGAGACACAAGATGGCGGCCGCTCCGGACTGCTTGGAATGTTTACAGACACCCGAGAGCCAATCAGCTTTCCGTGCGCAAATCGCGTGACGCGCCCGGAGCGCTCCCCGGTGCGCGTACCGGGGCGCGGCTATAGATATATATATTTTTTCGAACCTGAATTACTCAAAATCCACTGGAGCACATATCTTGAGACATAGCAAAGGCACATCGGGCTCCCAGTCCCTACAATTTTGCCAAGTTTGGTGGGAATCCATTCAGCCGTTCGGGCTACAAGTTAGTCCGACCGCCCTATGTAAATTAACATGGGGAAAACACGTTTTGGGACCCCCCTTTTATCTCATCCCCCGCTTAACCAATCCCCCCCAAACTTTCAGGGAAGGAGCGGAGCGCCGCGAGGCAAATTTGAGGAGAATTTCAGGCAGATTCCTCAACCGGCGCCAAAGTTATTCCCAATAGAATGTTGCGATTTCCCTATGGAAAACAATCCTAACTATAACTACCTACTGGCGACCGCCAGTAGGTAATATATATATATATATATATTCACTGAAAAAACCATAGGTTTCACACCAGTTATAGTTAGTAATTAGCATTTAAAAAACCTATTAAATTCACTGAAAAAACCATAGGTTTCACACCAGTTATAGTTAGGTGGAAATTTTACTCGCATAAAACCATTGAAATTCCCACGTTATAGTTAGTTGGACTCACTATAACTTGCACGTGCAATGTACTGCTGATGACGTCACATATTACATCACTCATGGCATGGTCAGTGACATCACTCATGACATCACTGATGACATCTCAAATGACATCACTGATGACATCATCCAGTGAATGTGTATCTTTCTGAAAAATAAATATTTTATATATATGTATATCTAAAGGTTGATGGAAGAATAAATGGGTAAATAAATGTCTAAATGGATGTTTTGTTTTTTTGTGTAAAATTGATTGGTTAACTGACTTATTAAATATATCTTAGTGAATATATATATTAGCGAGTAATGTTTAAATATTTAAATATCTGTATCTGTGCCTCACTTTGTGTATAAGTGGCTGCATGGGTTGGTGAATAGCTACATGAGTGTGTATATGGGTTATTAGTTGTTTTTTTGAGTATCAGTATCAGTGTCTGTATGGTTCGGTGGGGGATATTACTTAGAGCACAGATGCATGAATGAGTGACTCACTATTTGTATGTATTTTGAAGACAGCATGTGTGCAAGACTGTATGGGTGGATGATTGTGTGTATGGGTGGGTTAGTGGGTATGTGTTTTTATAATTGATTGTTTAAGAGAGTAAATATGTTTCTGTGTCTGTAGAAGTATGTGTAGTGGTGTGTATATAGCAGTATAATCAAGTAAATGGTTTTTTGATAGTTTATTTGCATGTGTGAATTTGTGTGTGAGTAACTATATGGATGAGTATTAGTGTGTAACAGGATGTATAGGTGTATGAGTACATATGATGAGTAAGTACATGCATGAGTGACTATATAGAACTGTTGGTGAATGAGTGGATGTGTATGTAGATGTTGGAATTACCTAATAAGTTGTTGTAATTGGTATTGGTTTCTCCTTTTTAAGAAAATGTTAGTTTTTATTTTTGAATGTGTGTGTCAAAGGTTATTTTATGCTGATAGGAGGTCTGCCACTTTGTCACAAGGATGTTGTCATCAGTGATGTCATTTGAGATGTCATCAGTGACGTCATGAGTGATGTCACTGACCATGTCATGAGTGATGTAATATGTGACGTCATCAGCAGTGCATTGCACACGCAAGTTATAGTGAGTCCAACTATATATATATCATTCCAACTCGCCTTCAACTTCTGTATCCAAAACGAACAGACAAGCGTGGACCCAGTTTGGTGAGTGCCTTATTTTATTTCGCCAATGCCGCCATAACGCGTTTCGGGAGATCCCTCCCTTGATCATATATACATATTTAAACTTTAAAGAAATACACATTCACTAGATGATGTCATCAGTGATGTCATTTGAGATGTCATCAGTGATGTCGCTGATCATGTCACGAATGATGTAATATGTGCCATCATCAGCAGTATAACGGCGGAATTTCTATTGTTTTGTACTAGTGAAATGTCCAACTAATTATAACGTCCCTGAAACCTATGGCTTTTTTCAGTGAGTATATATTACCTACTGGCGGTCGCCAGTAGGTAGGTATAGTTAGGACCTAGCTACCATAGGAAATCTGCAACATTCTATTGGGAATAACTCTGGCGCCGGTTGAGGAAATTGCGTGTAATTTTCCAAAATTGTGGCCAGCTCCGCTCCGCTCCTTCCCTGAAAGTTTCGTGGGGATTCGTGAAGTGGGGGCTGAGAAAAAAGGGGGGTCCCAAAACGTGTTTTCCCCATGTTAATTTCCATAGGACGGTCTGACAAGTCTACAGCCCGAACTGCTAAACAGAATTACGCCAAACTTGGCAAAATTGTAGGGACTGGAACGCAGATGTGCCTTTGCTATATTTGGTGAAAATTGCTCCAGTGGTTATTTTTGAAAATTAACATCAAAAACACAAATATATCGGTGTGCGTACCGGGGAGCGCACCCGGCGCGCTACAGGAGTGCGCGAGCGGAAAGCTGATTGGCTCTCGGGTGTTTGTCAACTTTCTAAACAGTCCGGAGAGTCCGCCATCTTGTGTCTCGGTAGAATCGAGACACAAGAGGTGAAAATAAAAAGGAGGAAATGATTAAAAAGGGGCAGGGTAGACACCCCCTGACCCCCTAGGATTTCTAAAGGGGGCCTTGAAGGACCCTGAAGGGCAAAAAAACTTTTTTTTTTTAATTTTCACGGGGTATGCCCTGGGTGTGTTCCCATGTGCGCTCTCCGGTACGCGCATCCTGAGCGCACCACGGGGAAAAACAGTGTAAAAAAATATTTTAAAAAATATTTTAGAGTGCTTAGAGGTAGGGTAGCTCTCAAAAGAGCTGTGTTGTTATGTGGGTGTTTTTTGCACCTACAAGTAGGTACCAATGCAGAGTCTCAAATTCAAGAGGAAGACTCTATTCCCCTCATCTGTAAAATGTACACCATCTCTCCTATAGATGCCTTGCATGTTGTAACGCAAGTTGTTGTGGTAAATGGAACCCATACCATAATCTCTGAGGAAAGCACAAACAGATTTATTTACATGTTTCCTTGCTTTCTCAATCTGTGGACAAAATTGGTTGGACCAGTTCCATTTTTGCCTTTGGCATATATTAGAAAATACCAAGGCAGTTTTGGGAAAAAGTGACATCAATTGCCCAAAGATGTCATTTAAAAGCATTTCCAGATCTACCCCAGTCAAAGTGCCCAGGTCATTGCCACCACAGTGCACAATTATAAGGTCAGGCTGTGGTAGATGCATAAAGTATTTTATCAATGGTATCAATTGGTGACTTCTCAATCCTCTCTGTCCAATCCACATAATGTCCACATTTGGTAAATCAAGGTTGTAAATACCTCTGTTACTTGCAAATTTTTCACTCCAGTAGACAAAGCTATGACCCACAAACCAGACTTTTGGCATCTTGAAGGTAGATGTGCTTGTATTCAGATGAGTTGTGGAAATGAAATGGCAGTTTGAAAGTAGGAGTTACGAAAAAAAAGTGGTTGAGATTCAGTGCACTTGAAAAACAAGAAATGATTGGTGCTTTCTTAACATTCTCCACTGAAAATTAGGGTGCATGCTTTTGTTTTTTGAAAGATGTAATTCTAATGGTTGAGAAAAAGTCATTGAAAGAAACATTGCACAGGATAAGCTGCTATATTGAGAAGTCAAACACCCTTGCTGGATTCATTTGCAACATAGTATCATGAACTTTTCACCTGTGTGCTCAGTTAGGTGGGAGTTACCATGGTAACAGGCTGAATGAGCACTGGGGGGATGGGTGAATATTATGTGAGTTTCAAAGTGTTGAAATGTACAACTAATTAAAATGTGCAGTTTGGTTTTGAATTAAGAAAAAAACATAGGTTTCAGGGGAGTTATAGTTAGCTGGACATTTCTCACTCCCTATTACTCAGCCACACTCCCACACTCACTTTCTTTCAGCTCTCCTGTTTTACTTCCCTTCCTCTCTCTTCTCTTCCTTCGCTCCTTCACTCTTTTCCCCCCTGTTACTCTCCTTACTCCACTTCAGTAACTCCTTCTCTCACTCCCTCTGTCCTCTTACTTCTACACTCCCCTTCCCTCATTCTCTCTCTGTTAGCCTCATTCTCTTTGTCCTTTTAGTCTCTCACTCCTCTTCTGTCACGCTCACTCCCTTTAACTCAGCCACACTCCCACACTCACTTTCTTTCAGATCTCCTGTTTTACTTCCCTTCCTGTCTCTTCCCTTCCTTCGCTCCTTCACTCTTTTCCCTTCCCTTACTCTCCTTACTCCACTTCACTAACTCCTTCTCTTACTCCCTCTGTCCTCTTACTTCTACTGTGGAAAAGTAAATTTTGCCATGTTCTGTGTCCCTACGTGTCATCCATCATATGTTATGTGTGCATGATTAATATGCATATGTTATTTCCCATGTTCGATTAAAAGACGCAATTACAGTTGTGTCCACCTCTAGTATGTCAGTTTCCAGTTCTCGTGAATAATACGAGTATTAGGCCTATGTAAAGTTATGTTGCCACGTTTCTCAGTGTGCACGTTATTTCATTGAAAGTCCCCGTTTCCAGGCCTCAAAAGGGCCCGGACACCAGATTCAGCTCCTGTCTCCTGAAGCCCTCGCTGAGGAGCGACACGGCCCCCACCTGTATCCTCGACCCTTCACTTACTTCCTGCCTCGCAGTGCCCGGTGCAGCCTGGCTCTGCCTCTGAGTCTGCCAAGACTATGTTATGATTCCAGTTATCAGTTCAGCCCTCCTTCCCTGCATTCCTAAAGCTACTGAATCGCATCAATAGTTTCCGTCATTGTCTAGCCTTCAGGGCTCCATGTTAGAGAATACTGTATTTAATGGTCATTTAATATTCTTCATCACGCACTACATGTAGAATAATGCATGCTCCAGTCTTGGAGTCTGTTAGCCTTTCCCCTCTTGACTTCTAGTTTATATCAACATGTTCCCTAAACATCAGATACTAGATAGGGTTTAGGTACATGTCGCTCCGACCCTCCAGACTTCAGTCTCTGCTCCTAGCACAGAGTTCATAGCCCCCAGCTTCTCCTAGTAATACGTCATTGCCAGTTTGCGCGCACCACTAGGTTAGAGGTCCCGGCTCCTCAGGTAGCCCCCTCCATGGTTTCCGCCCCATTCATGACATATTCTGTTACGTTTGCATCACATGTCTATGTATACGCCCTGTTACACCTTCTTCTCACCCTTATCTTTCGCGACTGCTACGCGTCACACCTACTGCTCCACCCACTGTTACGCCTATTGCAATGTAATGCTATGTGTTTGCGTTATGTATATATGCTCATGTTTTGTTATTAAAAGTTATCCTTCCCTTGTCCAGATCCTGCCCCCGGCAGCGCTGCCATCCTATTCCTGTGCAGGTTGTCCTGATCCTGTCCTTATGCTGTAATAAACCTGCAAAACTCCCACTACCTCGAATCTTGACTCTTATTTTATTGAGCTATCTGTTATTCATTCATGCACTCAAAAATAGGGTATTATTTATTTATTTACCACATAATGGCGCCCGAACAGGGACTTGCCCTTTCCCCACGCGTCGGTGAAGCCACGCCGACCCCCTGACCCTCTGCAGTCGTGACGGAATTCTTCTGCGCAGTGGCAGATATTTCTGCTCAAGTATCCCTCAGGCCCACGGAGGAGACGGAGGAGGCGGTCCAGCATCCAGACGAGACGGTGGAGGAACGCGGCGAGTCCCGACCAGAGCCCAAGCCAAGAGTCCAAGGTCCGAGGTATCCGGAGGTCCACCCGTAACTGAAGTCCGAAGTCCGAAGTTCGTCGTCCGTCGTCGTAGCAGTCCAGTCCAGTCTGAGGCCTTCCGTTCTTGCTGCCCGGTGAGTACCGTTACTGGGGTGGTATCTAGACAGGGTCAATTTAATTGACTCTGGTCTGTGGGTTGGTGGTACACAGTCCCACAAACGAAGTGTCCACTTCGGTGGATGCGGGTCCTGACGTGTCTCTTTACGAGACCGGTAAGTTTCGTACTGTTTCAGCAGTGCATCTAGTTTCTGTTCTAGTCAGTTTCTGTTCTCGAGAAAATTTATGTGTTCTGTTCTCAATATTTCCAGGTAGTATTCTGTTCGAACTGTTATTTTAAATGTTTTTCATGTATTTTAATATCGTGGTATGAATGGGGAATAAGTATCGTGTTCATTGTGTATTGTATTGTGTCTAGATTACAGTTCAGTCATGCCCATATTTTCCAAGTTACGTCAGTTAAAAACTAGAAAGGGTCTGCTGGAAGCAGCAGTTCCCGTCCCGCCCAGGGACAGTCCAGGTCACTTTATGTATCAGAAACATGGCATAAGCGCCATATTGTATCTAGATTTATGGGTAGAGTATACCAAACAGTTAGAAGAAAAGTATAGATGGCCCGTATCGGGTACATGGGATGCTGAGTGCATCATGAGAGTAGAAGAGGCATTATGGAAAAAGAAAGCCAGACAGTCACAGAAAGATGCCATCGAGTTATGGCGCAAAGAAGCTCATAAAAGAACCGAAAAAGAAATCAGAAAATCAGAATTAAGTAGAGAATCCCAAGAGCGAGCCCAAGAAAAAGAATTAATCGAGATAGGTGAACAAGTCAAAACTGAACAGAGAGACAGACAGAGGAATGCCCTTATTAAGGGTATGTACCCTCTTCTTGCCGAGGGCTTGCCAAAAGCGACCCCGGAGGCATCCAGTAATTTTCCGTCACCATTAGTTCCGACCAAGCTATGTCACAAACCGACCGCAGCTGATATTTTTATTTCGTCCTATCTGGACGACACAGTCCCTGAATATGCAAATCCTGTTCGCGCTCCGCCAGTCCCAGTAAATCAGGCACATCCTGCTTCTCCAGACACCGGGGCACCCCATGCAGTACCTGCTACGGTACCCCCGGTCCAGCCAGCATTTCAATTTCCCGCTCCGCCACGAAGAATATCAGTCGACGATTCTAGTCTAGGGGCCGCAGGAGGAGGTCCTCCTCAAACCCCGCCGCCACGCAAGCGTTTATCAGCACTCGAATTACATGCTCAAGCATCACAGCGTACTCCCAAGAGTAATAAGTCTGTCGCAGAAATCAGGCAAGCCCTTGGCGAATGTGCCTATGACCCAGTCCCAGGCGAGAATAATATGGTTTTATATTCAGTACGCGTAAGGAGGGTGACCGAGTATCTAGTCACCCTACCCAATATGAAAGAAGATCTAGACAGAATATATCGTTTCATCCGTACAGGGGATGATCCAGAAAGTATTAGTGATGCCATGTCTCAAAGGAAAGCTGAGATCCAGCGTATGATATTAAAGTTTTTAATTAACTGTCTAATAAGAGAACAAGATTACCCGTCTAAAGATCAGGCCGAAATGAAAATCCTGACAAAGTGGAGTGATAATATAGCCGAGGGTAAGCACAATACCATTAGTGCCATGGAGAGTATGTACAAGAAAATCCGTAGAGAAATAATAAAGATACACGAACAACGTAAAGCAGCACAAGTAAGCGAGAAAGAAAGTAACTCTGATCCTGAAGAGGAAGACGACGAGAATACCGCCAGGATAGCGTATGTAGGAAAATCTAGATTTCCAGATCGCCATTTACGCCTAGAACACAAGTCAATTTTCCATCATTCAGCACCAGAACAAGGTTCCCTAGAACAAGTGTTCCAAGCTACCGATCACATTCTGAAATCACGAATCGGTTACAGTGAATTAAGTACCATGCATGAGCAGGAACTAGCCCGATCAGCAGTCCGATGGATTACTGATTCTACCACTTTTCCAGACGAAATAGTGGCACAAATGTTTCTGAAATTGCCCCCAGCCGAGCAACGACTGGTGGGTATGTATATGATCCAGCACCTCATTACTTTGTATGAGGGTCAGCACTCTGATCCAGGTCCGTTACATGATGTCCTGAACGAGTTACTCCAGTATAGATGGAGAGGTTTAGGTACCGATTTAATTAGTGTCATTCTAGAACAGCGTCACAAATATAGAACGTTTCTGAACCCGCATTTTGTTCATGTCTCACCCCCAGAAAGTAAACCATTTTACATGGAAAGACAGAACCCGTTACGAGAAGTGCATCCAGTTAAGACAGAGGACGGTGAAATGCAACGAGTGTTTGTTTACACCCAGATTACAAAGATGGAACTCCTCGAAATGAAGAAATTAATTCCCTGTCATGACAAAGATCCAGCAGGGTTCCATAGAGAATTAAAAGACATGCTCCGTATGGGAGAATACACTTACCCAGATATCATTAAAATGTTAAAGGTCCTGTTGCCCGCAGGGGTGTATGAAAAGCTAAAGGAAAAAGAATGGGAGGTGGGAGAGAAAAAGATAGATTGGACAGTTCTAGAAGCAGAAGATAAGTCACGTGTACCAGGTACCGGTCTAGGAGAGAAATGTAAAGAATTACCAGAATTATTGATTCAAGTTTTACCCAGATTATTAACAACGAAAAAGGAAGACTGGGATGCAATCTCAGCCTGTAAACAGAAACAAGAAGAAGACATTAGTGATTTTTATTCTAGGTTTGAAAAATGCTTTAGCATCAATAGTGGCCTCAAGACAAGTAGCGAGTCATACCCTCATCTCTTTGTTACTAAATTAGTTGAGAATTCAAGTTCACAAGTTAAAAATCGAGTTTTGAAAGTCGAAAGTACCTGGCAAGCTAATACCCCGTCCCAGATGCTCCAGATGCTCCAGTACCACCAGAATAGAATCAGGGAAGAGCAAGAACACGAGAGAAAACGTATGAAAGACACGAAAATGAAAGTACTAGTTGCACAATCTGTTCCTCAAGACAGTCAGAAGAGGGGTCCGAATCAAGCCAGTCATCCTGCAGCTCCCGTTAAAGGGAACTGCAACTATTGTAAACAGCCAGGTCATTTTATAAACGAGTGTGCAGTTCTGAAACACAACATAGCTACCGGTAAAACAAAAGAAAGACCACGTCCGCCTAGACAAGAGCAAGTTTCACAGACTCCTCAGCCACAGAATGCACAACAGACAGTTACAGTACCGCAGCCTATTGCTGCAACCCAGCATGTCACACAGCAGATGTACCAGTATGCACAGTCTGAGTATCCAGAGTACCAGCAGTATTCATGAAACAGCCTAGAGAGGGAGGTAGGCTTGCCTCTCATCGAGATACCTGTAGATCAAGAAGGTCCCTATGTTCATAGTCAAGTATTAGGGAAAGACAGAAAGTTCTTAATTGATACAGGGGCAAGTAGGACCACAATTAGTCACGCCGAAGTTCCAGGGGCTCCGCTCTCAGGCTCAAGAAATGTTTCCCTTGGATTTTCAGGAAAACCTATCGTAAATGAGATTTCAAAGCCAGTTACTCTAGAAGTAGGTCCATTGTCCCGTACTACTGATCTGTTACTTACTAAGTCATGTCCAGAAAATCTATTAGGCATTAAAACACTGAAAGAGTTAGGTGCAGTTATATGTTGTTCCCCAGAGGGAATACGTCTGTTCCTACGTGACTTTAAGGGTCACTATGTTTTACGTGATTTTGATCCCAGATTGTCTAATGTTCCGCAGCATTTATGGGCGCAAGGTCCAACTGATGTAGGGTACATGCAAATCACACCCCATCGTGTGACCCTGAAACCAGGTGTAGTGTTACCACGAATCAGACAGTACAGATTGCCACCTGAGGCTGTAGCAGCCTTATCCAAAATTATCGGCGAGCTCATCGCTCAAGGAGTAGTTGTAGAAACTGACTCCAATGTATGTAATTCTCCGATCATTCCAGTCATGAAACGTACTGATCCAAATGCACCCCCAGTATATCGATTAGTGATCGACCTACGAGAACTTAATAAATGTATTATTCCTCAGTACCCAGTTGTCCCAGACATCTCTTCCCTATTGACAGCCATTGATTCCGAAGCCACGTTCTTTACAGTAATCGACCTCAAGAATGCATTTTTTAGTGTTCCAATTCATCCAGACAGCCAGTTTCTTTTCGGATTCTGTTTAAATGGAAGGAGCTATATGTTCACACGCGCTCCTCAAGGTTTCACAGAAAGTCCTAGTATTTACAGTCAAGCACTTAAGAGACAACTTGATAATGTTCACATGCCAACTGACACTGCCCTGCTCCAGTATGTCGATGATCTACTGATCACAGCCCGTTCCGAACGTGACTGCGAGCGAGCGTCACTGACGGTTCTGTATTTCCTAGCCGAGATGGGGCACAAGGTGTCCCCTTCGAAGCTTCAATTCTGTGTCCAGCAAGTGGTCTACTTAGGACACTTACTGTCCAAGAGGGGTAGGCAGTTGACACCCGACCGTATCCAGTTAATAGCGAGTCTTCCTCAGCCCAAGACCCAGAAGGAGGTACGTGCCTTTATCGGCCTTACTTCTTATTGTAGACAATGGATTCCTCAGTATGCATTTCTAGCCAAACCACTGATACAGTTAACGACACAGGAGGCAGCCGCATCGACGGTTCTCCCTTGGACATCTGAACATACACTGAGTCTCAACGAGTTAAAGAAAGCTTTATGCCAAGCTCCAGTTCTAGCCACACCGAACTACAGTAAGCCTTTTACACTTTTCGTCACAGAACGTGAAGGTACAGCATTATCTGTTCTCACACAAGATCAAGCAGGACAAAACAAGCCCTGTGCTTATTTTTCGAGCACATTAGATCCAGTCGCCCAGGCGTTGCCTGCGTGCCTCAAGTCAGTTGCAGCCACAGCACTAGCTATTAGGCAAAGTGATTCCATAGTTTTAGGACACTCCCTGACAGTACAAGTTCCACACTCCGTAGAAGTTCTTCTGAACCGAACACAGACTCAGCACTTGACAATTGCACGTCTAACAGGTTATGAATTGACACTGTTCCAGCCACACATAGAAATCAGACGCTGCAACGTCCTGAACCCTGCTACACTGTTACCATCAGCTAAATCAAATCCTGACCCACATGACTGTGTGGAAGTAGTTAACATTACGACAAAGCCAAGACAAGATCTGACAGATATTCCATTACCAGACCCTGACCTGACACTTTATGTGGATGGTTCATGTATGAGAACTAGTACAGGAGAACTAGTCGCCGCGTATGCAGTGACTACTGACACTGACGTTATTAAAACACACCGTATTGACACTCTGTCTGCTCAAGCAGCAGAGCTAGTTGCTCTGACACAAGCCTGCATACACGCCAAGAACCTGAAAGTTAATATTTACACAGATTCACGTTACGCATTTGGAGTCGTACACGACTTTGGAGTGCTCTGGCAGGAGAGAGGTTTCATGACTTCTCATGGAACCAAGATTCAGCATGGTCTCCTTATCCAAGCTCTATTAGATGCAATACATTTACCGACATCCATTGCCATCATGAAGTGCAAGGCACACACGAAAGTCACTGACATTATTTCCCAGGGTAACGATCTAGCAGATCGCACAGCCAAGCTTACAGCCCAGACTCCAGACATTCCAGTTAACATGACACATACTCCAGATCCGATTACATGTATGACAGTTAAGGACCCTACTCAAGATGTCATAGATATCCAGTTACATGCTACTCCCGATGAAATCAAGAAATGGTCCGAACAAGGAGGGGTCCAGACAGATCAAGGATGGGTAACGAAGGGTAGAACCACATGGTTTCTCCCCGACTCTATGGTTCAAGTCATTATTAATACCGCACATAGTCCAGCACATTTAGGAGAAAAAGCTATGTTAGATAGTATCCAGAACATTTGGTTCAACAAGCATTTACGAGCTGCAGCTAAGCAGAAAGTCCGTACCTGTATGATATGTTGTCAGTTCAATCCAGGTAAAAGTGTCCCGGTGGAACAAGGTGGTTTCCAGCCCCCTGACCACCCTTTTGAAGTCCTCCAGATGGATTATATTCAGATGGAGCGATGTCGAGGTTTCAAGTATGTCCTTGTAGTTGTATGCGCTTTGTCCAGGTGGACAGAAGCATATCCAGTCCCAGATTACACAGCCGCGACCACTGCCAAGCAGTTGGTTCGTGAATTCTTCCCTCGTTATGGACTCCCTAGAGTCGTATATTCTGATAACGGCCAGCCATTCTCCTCAGAGTTAATGAAGCACGTTTCCCTTTTGTTAGGGTACCAGTGGAAGTTCCATTGTGTACGCCATCCTGAAGCAGCCGGTCTCGTTGAGAGACATAATCAAACCCTGAAAATCCGCATCGCCAAAGTCTGTCAAGAAAAAGGTGTGGACTGGCTAGTAGCTCTGCCAGTTGCTCTATTTTACATGCGCATGGTCGCACATTCCAGATCAGGTCTGTCCCCGTACGAGGTCGTATTCGGCCGCCCCCCAAATATGTGGGGTACTCCTAGACCCCGAAGTATTACCGATGTTTCAAGTAATATGCTGACAGATTACCTAGCTTCCTTGATGTCTGCCCTCAACTCATGTCGTTCACAGGTTGCCGCCGCATTTCCAGACAATACCGAGGTGGCACCGCATGAAATCGTTCCAGGATCCATGGTGATGGTCCGCAACTTTGACAGATCAAGTCCGCTGGAGCCTCGCTGGAAGGAGCCCCGACAAGTCCTCCTCACCACCCGTACAGCCGTGAAGTTGGAAGGACGCAAAGGCTGGGTGCACCTTTCTCATATAAAACAATTTAATGGACTGAAACCCGTCTTTAAGAACATTTCCCAGGATTTGAAGGATTGCCAAAGCATTGTTCTCAAGGACTGTCCCGCAAATGACATTGATTCAAAACCCCCCCCTGTTAGAGAAAACTCTGCAGCAGGAGTATAAACAGAAACTCCGGTCTAGTAAATTAAGTCAGCCAGTTTGATTGTCTAAGTCCTCCCCTAGGTGAAACGGTTAGACTGTTTCTGACATGTATAAAATAGACCCCCATAGTGAGAGAGTCAGTCAAAACTCAATCCGATGTATCGTTTTTCTATGTTTCATATTGTTTCTCAGCATTATGATTTCCTGCACCAGTTATGCATTTTATCTGTGTTTCCCAGTTCTTCATGTAAATAAGTCTTCTAATGTTACAGCAGAGCACACGTTTAGTGATCTGCCCCCTCATGAACTCTCTTACCGCCTCGCTATGCGTAATAACTCCTTTATCCGCATGTTACATTACTCACACCAGACCAGCAATGCCACTAATTGTTGGGTATGTGGTCGACTCCCCCCTTTCCAGACACCGAAGGGAGTTCTGCCACTCTTTCCTTATCCTTTTTCACATAATGGTTCGTGTGGGGCATGGTCCACGTTAACGTCATCCTCAACAGATATGTCTTTTCTTAACAGTACATGTTTCCCAGACAAGCAAGGTCTTCCCCACAGAACCGGGTTAGATCTAGAGAATGAAGTTTACAATTTAGGTAATTATTCTTCGAATTTTATGGTCCTGAATGTTCAGTCTGATACTACTCCAGACTTACCTGCTATTTCAGTACTACCAGTCAAAGGCGAATTATGTGTCCGAAATAATGGTTCCATACATGTAGGACATAGTGATTGTACTACTGTTGTCAAGTATAGTGACAGTGGGAAATCTATTTTCAAAGCTTCACGTCATTCATATTTTATTTGTGGTCAGACCGCATATGTTCGTCTGCCCCTCGATTGGGAGGGAACCTGTTACATTGCCTTCCTACTGCCACCAGTTTTTCTAGCCCCATCTGATTATCATAGAAATACACATCTAGTACACATTAGACATAGAAGGGAGTCCCCGATTGTCGATTACACTGAAACTACTCTAGAACAATATACCGATTTCAATAAAGGTTTCTTCTTCTTTATAGGCCCTGTCCAGAATAGTAAGTTAATCCGTAGATTAACAAGAACCCTTGAAGCTGTAGTAAATGAGACTGCCTCTGCTCTAGGTAACCTAACCGAAGAGCAATCTGCTATGAGATTTGTCGTTTTGCAAAATCGTCTCGTCCTTGACGTCATACTGGCCGATAGGGGCGGGGCCTGTAGAGTCATCGGATCTAGTTGCTGCATTTTCATTCCAAATAACGCGCCGTCTGTTTATTCAGCTATAACCAGACTCCATAAAATTGCCCATCTGTTACACCAAGATCCAGGCACCTGGACATGGTCCGGTTGGTTCTGGAATATAATTTCCGCATGGGGATGGAAAGTCTTGTCCTTTCTAGGTATAGCAGTAGCGATCATATTCAGCTGCTGCCTCTGTATACAATGTGGCCCTGCGATTTGCGGCATGTGTGCTACATCCTGTATTCCTAGTATAACTCCTAGTCCCAAGTCCTGTTCTAAATCCCGTTCTAAGAGAATTCGAGATGAGCAAATGATACTGTATGAAATGATAGATGGTATCATGAATATTGATGTTTCCTGATGGAAACGTAGTGACAAGGAGGGAATGTGGAAAAGTAAATTTTGCCATGTTCTGTGTCCCTACGTGTCATCCATCATATGTTATGTGTGCATGATTAATATGCATATGTTATTTCCCATGTTCGATTAAAAGACGCAATTACAGTTGTGTCCACCTCTAGTATGTCAGTTTCCAGTTCTCGTGAATAATACGAGTATTAGGCCTATGTAAAGTTATGTTGCCACGTTTCTCAGTGTGCACGTTATTTCATTGAAAGTCCCCGTTTCCAGGCCTCAAAAGGGCCCGGACACCAGATTCAGCTCCTGTCTCCTGAAGCCCTCGCTGAGGAGCGACACGGCCCCCACCTGTATCCTCGACCCTTCACTTACTTCCTGCCTCGCAGTGCCCGGTGCAGCCTGGCTCTGCCTCTGAGTCTGCCAAGACTATGTTATGATTCCAGTTATCAGTTCAGCCCTCCTTCCCTGCATTCCTAAAGCTACTGAATCGCATCAATAGTTTCCGTCATTGTCTAGCCTTCAGGGCTCCATGTTAGAGAATACTGTATTTAATGGTCATTTAATATTCTTCATCACGCACTACATGTAGAATAATGCATGCTCCAGTCTTGGAGTCTGTTAGCCTTTCCCCTCTTGACTTCTAGTTTATATCAACATGTTCCCTAAACATCAGATACTAGATAGGGTTTAGGTACATGTCGCTCCGACCCTCCAGACTTCAGTCTCTGCTCCTAGCACAGAGTTCATAGCCCCCAGCTTCTCCTAGTAATACGTCATTGCCAGTTTGCGCGCACCACTAGGTTAGAGGTCCCGGCTCCTCAGGTAGCCCCCTCCATGGTTTCCGCCCCATTCATGACATATTCTGTTACGTTTGCATCACATGTCTATGTATACGCCCTGTTACACCTTCTTCTCACCCTTATCTTTCGCGACTGCTACGCGTCACACCTACTGCTCCACCCACTGTTACGCCTATTGCAATGTAATGCTATGTGTTTGCGTTATGTATATATGCTCATGTTTTGTTATTAAAAGTTATCCTTCCCTTGTCCAGATCCTGCCCCCGGCAGCGCTGCCATCCTATTCCTGTGCAGGTTGTCCTGATCCTGTCCTTATGCTGTAATAAACCTGCAAAACTCCCACTACCTCGAATCTTGACTCTTATTTTATTGAGCTATCTGTTATTCATTCATGCACTCAAAAATAGGGTATTATTTATTTATTTACCACACTACACTCCCCTTTTGTCATTCTCTCTCTGTTAGCCTCATTCTCTCCGTCCTCTTAGTCTCTCACTCCTCTTCTGTCACGCTCACTCCCTATAACTCAGCCACACTCCCACACTCACTTTATTTCAGACCTTCTCCTTTACTTTCCTTCCTCTCTCTTCCCTTCCTTCGCTCCTTCACTCTTTTCCCTTCCCTTACTCTCCTTACTCCACTTCACTAACTCCTTCTCTTACTCCCTCTGTCCTCATACTTCTACACTTCCCTTCCCTTATTCTCTCTCTGTTAGCCTCATTCTCTCCGTCCTCTTAGTCTCTCACTCCTCTTCGGTCATGCTCACTCCCTATAACTCAGCCATATTCCCACACTCACCTTCTTTCAGACCTTCTCCTTTACTTTCCATCCTCTCTCTTCCCTTCCTTCACTCCTTCACTCTTTTCCCTTCCCTTACTCTTCTTACTCCACTTCACTAACTCCTTCTCTTACTCCCTCTGTCCTCTTACTTCTACACTTCCCTTCCCTTATTCTCTCTATGTTAGCCTCATTCTCTCCGTCCCCTTAGTCTCTCACTCCTCTTCTGTCACGCTCACTCCTTATAACTCAGCCATACTCCCACACTCACCTTCTTTCAGACCTTCTCCTTTACTTTCCTTCCTCTCTGTTCCCTTCCTTCACTCCTTCACTCTTTTCCCTTCCCTTAGTCTCCTTACTCCACTTCACTAACTCCTTCTCTTACTCCCTCTGTCCTTTTACTTCTATATTTCTCTTCCCTCATTCTCTCTCTGTTAGCCTCATTCTATCCGTCCCCTTAGTCTCTCACTCCTCTTCCGTCACGCTTACTCCCTATAACTCAGCCATACTCCCACACGCACCTTCTTTCAGACCTTCTGCTTTACTTTCCTTCTTCTCTCTTCCCTTCCATCACTCCTTCACTCTTTTTCCTTCCTTTACTCTCCTTACTCCACTTCACTAACTCCTTCTCTTACTCCCTCTGTCCTTTTACTTCTACACTTCTGTTCCCTCATTCTCTCTCTGTTAGCCTCATTCTATCAGTCCCCTTAGTCTCTCACTCCTTTTCTGTCATGCTTACTCCCTATAACTCAGCCAAACTCCAACACTCACTTTCTTTCAGACCTTCTCCTTTACTTTCCTTCTTCTCTCTTCCCTTCCTTCACTCTTTCACTCTTTTCCCTTCCCTTACTCTCCTTACTCCACTTCACTAACTCCTTCTCTTACTCCCTCTGTCCTCATACTTCTACACTTCCCTTCCCTCATTCTCTCTCTGTTAGCCTCATTCTCTCCGTCCTCTTAGTCTCTCACTCCTCTTCGGTCATGCTCACTCCCTATATCTCAGCCATATTCCCACACTCACCTTCTTTCAGACCTTCTCCTTTACTTTCCTTCCTCTCTCTTCCCTTCCTTCGCTCCTTCACTCTTTTCCCTTCCCTTACTCTTCTTACTCCACTTCACTAACTCCTTCTCTTACTCCCTCTGTCCTCTTACTTCTACACTTCCCTTCCCTTATTCTCTCTATGTTAGCCTCATTCTCTCCGTCCCCTTAGTCTCTCATCCTCTTCTGTCATGCTCACTCCCTATAACTCAGCCATACTCCCACACTCACCTTCTTTCAGACCTTCTCCTTTACTTTCCTTCCTCTCTGTTCCCTTCCTTCACTCCTTCACTCTTTTCCCTTCCCTTAGTCTCCTTACTCCACTTCACTAACTCCTTCTCTTACTCCCTCTGTCCTTTTACTTCTACATTTCTCTTCCCTCATTCTCTCTCTGTTAGCCTCATTCTATCCGTCCCCTTAGTCTCTCACTCCTCTTCCGTCACGCTTACTCCCTATAACTCAGCCATACTCCCACACTCACCTTCTTTCAGACCTTCTGCTTTACTTTCCTTCTTCTCTCTTCCCTTCCTTCACTCCTTCACTCTTTTTCCTTCCCTTACTCTCCTTACTCCACTTCACTAACTCCTTCTCTTACTCCCTCTGTCCTTTTACTTCTACACTTCTGTTCCCTCATTCTCTCTCTGTTAGCCTCATTCTATCAGTCCCCTTAGTCTCTCACTCCTTTTCTGTCATGCTTACTCCCTATAACTCAGCCAAACTCCAACACTCACCTTCTTTCAGACCTTCTCCTTTACTTTCCTTCTTCTCTCTTCCCTTCCTTCACTCTTTCACTCTTTTCCCTTCCCTTACTCTCCTTACTCCACTTCACTAACTCCTTCTCTTACTCTCTTTGTCCTCTTACTTCTACACTTCCCTTCCCTCATTCTCACTCTGTTAGCCTCATTCTATCCGTCCCCTTAGTCTCTCACTCCTCTTCTGTTACGCTCACTCCCTATAAGTCAGCCACACTCCCACACTCACCTTCTTTAGACCTTCCCCTTTACTTTCCTTTCCCTCTCTTCCCTTCCTATACTCTTTCACTCTTTTCCCTTCCCTTACTCTCCTTACTAAACTTCACTAACTCTTTCTCTTACTCCCTCTGTCCTCTTACTTCTACACTCCCCTTTCCTCATTCTCTCTCTGTTAGCCTCATTCTCTCCGTCCCCTTAGTCTCTCACTCCTCTTCTGTTACGCTCACTCCCTATAAGTCAGCCACACTCCCACACTCACCTTCTTTAGACCTTCTCCTTTACTTTCCTTCCTGTCTCTTCCCTTCCTGCACTCCTTCACTCTTTTCCCTTCTCTTACTCTCCTTACTCCACTTCAGTAACTCCTTCTCTCAATCCCTCTGTCCTCTAACTTACTCACTCCCCTTCCCTCACTCTCTCTCTGTTACCCCCATTCTCTCCGTCCTCTTAGTCTCTCACTCCTCTTCTGTTACGCTTACTCCCTATAACTCAGCCACACTCCCTCACTTATCTTTCTTTCCTCTATCACTCAGTCCTCTTCTCTCACTCTTTCCTTCACTTCCTCTGTCTCCTCACTCCCTCAGTCCCCTTGGCTCATGCTCACTTGCCTTTATCCACTCTCTATCACCACTCTTTCCTCAACCTCACTGCTCTTCTCTTACCCTTCCTCACCCCGTTCTCCTACTCCGTTTTCTTCACTTATCTTCATTCCTCTTGTTCACTTCCGTTCCCCTCACTCACCTCTCACACTCACCTTCTTTCAATCCCCCTACTTCACTTCCCTTCCCCTCTCGTCCCTTTCTTTGCTCGCTCACTCATTTTCCTTTTCCTCTCTCACTGCACTCCACTTCACTCACTCCTTTTGAATTTGTAAAGAATACAGCTATTTTTGGAGAATTGGAGGTAGTTCTAAAAAGAACTGTTTTTTTCTACTTTTTTAGGTTTTATGTTTTTTTTTTACTTTTTCCGAAATTTTTTTTAAAAAAAAATGGTTTTTTTTTCTGAACAAAAACAAAAATAGGGAATGCCAAACTGCTCAACAGGAGCAAAAAAAAGGGGGAACATTAGGGATGTGGAGGGCAGCGATGTTCTTCTCTTCTGTGTAGAATTAGCATGATACTCTGCTCTCCGTAGCAAAGCAGTTCGTCACACTGCTTACATTTAATGGTGAGGTCACTAAATACTGGTTGTATGTTGGGGATCAGCTCCACTGCTCTTCCTCTCCCCGATGATGTTGCTCCTCCGGTGGAAGTTGAGGCGCCATCTCTCGGGGGATTAAGTGCCAGGTCCCTGACACTCTCCCGGGCATAGTTCTGGGGGTGCCTCCTTTGAACATGCCTGATCATTGTTGAGTTGCCAAAACTATATTTTTTGGCGCGGTCACCACGTGATAAAACAGTGTGGCAAATCTTACACTCTACCTTAGGAGCATTTACCTTCTTTTCCCCTGGTGGAATTTCAAAAAATTTCCATATGAAGTGCTCCTTCACCTTTGGCTGAGGAGGGTCCTCCTGGATAAACTCATCAGAGTCATCACTGCTGCTGGGTGGTCTTGCAGCCATTCTTTTCACTGAATTGAAGAGCAGAAGGAAATAGGTCTTGCTGTCTCCAAAGTGAAAGAGGTAGTGAAGGAAATGGGTGGGGTTTTCATTAGTTGTAAAAATAACTGTTAACAACCAATGAAAAGTGTTATTTTAGGGTCACATGACTTGACGCGCTCATGCTGCGCGCACCGGAGCGCTTCGGGGGCGCTTCAGCGGCAAGAACGTAGGCGCTTACGCGGCGCGCCTGAATGACGTTTTGCTAGCTTTTCGGAAATACGTTCAAAGTTAAAATACGGGTATTTCAAATCAAAAATACTACTTTTATAAGTATGCCACTAAGGGGCTCATTAGGATGGCGGACGGACTTGCGTCCGTCCGCCACCCTAGAGTAGGAGGGACCGTCCGCATGGGCTGCGGCGGTCCCTCCGTGCAAATTAGGATGTGACCGCCACCCTGACGGTCACATCCAGGATATTTAACATTGCGGCGGGTGCAGCTTCAAGCTGCACCCGCCGCAATGTTAAAAAAGCATACATTGCATATGTATGCAGCAAGCAGCAGGCACCGCGCGGTGCCTGCCGCTTGCTGCATACATATGCAGGGGGGTACCATAGGTACCCCCCATGTGCACCCCCCAGCCCCCCTTCACCCAGGGGGCCCGCAACGGGCCCCCGCAGTGAAGCTCCGTATGCTTTTACACGGCGGAATATCCGCCGTGTAAAAGCATTTCTTTCTGTGCATCCTAATATGGTGGACGGTGTCTGAGAGACACTGTCACCATATTACAGCTTTTCTGCCGCGGTTGTAAGCCAACCGCGGCGGAAAAGCTGCGGACGGAAACCAGGACCCACCAGCCATCCTAATGTGGCGGTGGGTCTTTGGTGGGTCCGCTGCGGTTTTTCCGCATCCTCCGGGCCGGCGGTGGATTCCGCCGGCCCAGAGGTTGCGGAAAAACCGCCATCCTAATGAGCCCTTAAATGTCTTGCATTATTTTTTACTTTAAATACAATTTTTTTTTTGGAAGCACACGGGAATAGCGCTCTCGCCTCGCTGCACTCTCGGGTGCGCTTCCCGGTGCGCGCACCCTGAGCGCTCCAAGACAAAATGATTACAAAAAAAACACATGAAAAATACATTGAAAAATAAATTTTTGAAAAAAAAAATAGTTATAAAAAACAGCTACTAAAAAAAATTAATAATTCACTTTAAAAATCGTAGGTTACAAACTCGATATAGCAAGGAATTCGCTTTTAAAAAACCTTTGAAATTCACTGAAAAAACCATAGGTTTCACAATCGTTATAGTTAGGAATTAGCATTTAAAAAACCTTTGAAAATCACAAAAAATACCATAGGTTTCACAATTGTTGTAGTTAGGAATTAGCATTTAAAAAACCTTTGAAATTCACTGAAAAAAACGTAGGTTTCACACCAGTTATAGTTAGCTGACATTTTACTCATACAAAACCATTGAAATTCCCACGTTATAGTTAGTTGGACTCACTATAACGCACGCGGCCGCAATCCACTGCTGATGATGTCACATATTACATCATTCATGACATGGTCAGTGAGATCACTGATGACCTCACTGATGACATCTCAAATGACATCACTGATGACATCACTGATGACATCTCAAATGACATCAATAATGAAATCACTGAATCCATCATTCATGTGATAATACAATGCACCTCCTCACACTCTAATCTAACCTTTGATACATCCAGTGTTGAATACAAACTACCATTCCTGAAACCATTGACACACTGATTCCTAAGTCTACACACACATCCACTCATTCACCCATACAATCACTCATACATACAAACCTATACACACACTCACACACTGCCACTCATCCATAGAGTTACTCACACACCTAGTCAGTCATGCAAAGAATCAATCACACTCCCATTTCTTCATCTATACAGTTATACATACAACACCTCAATTATACAAACATATACTAACATATACTTACTCTCTTATACAATCACTGATACAAGTACACATTGATCCATACAGCCACTCGCACAATCACTGGCTCTCATGTATAGTCATTTATATATGCCAACTCTCACATGCACTGTGTTTTACATATGTACTTACTTGGACATATAGCACTGAGATATCCATTCACTCACCAACACAGCCATGCACACAGTCAACCGGTAATACAGCTGTTTCCTCATGCACTCTTGAACTCACACCCAATGAATCAACTACTCACACATCTATGCACAGAGTCACACTCCTCCCGGCCACCCACACACACACACAGCCTCACATACAAATACTTGGGCAACCAATCAATAACCCATATAGCCACTCATATAGCTACTGATCAACACATGCAGCAGCTTACACAACAACAGACATAATGATGCACACATTCAGACAGTTTAGTCACTAACCCATGCATTCAGTAAGACACATTTAATCACTCACTGATACAGTCCGTCACGCACCTACTAAATCCTTCATCCAGACACTCATACATACACTCATTCTTCAATATGTAAAACATATTTAAACTTTACGGAAACACACATTCACTGGATGATGTCATCAGTGATGTCATCAGTGATGTCATTTGAGATGTCATCAGTGATGCCATCAGTGATGTCATCAGTGATGTCATCAGTGATCTCACTGACCATGTCATGAATGATGTAATATGTGACATCATCAGCAGTGGATTGCGGGTGTGTGAGTTATAGTGAGTCCAACTAACTATAACGTGGGAATTTCAATGGTCTTGTATGAGTAAAATGTTCAGCTAACTATAACTGGTGTGAAACCTATGGTTTTTTCAGTGAATTTCAAAGGTTTTTTAAATGCTAATTCCTAACTATAACAATTGTGAAACCTATGTTTTTTTAGTGAATATATATATATATATATATATATATATATATATATATATATATATATATATATATATATATATATATATATATATGGGTGTGATAGACTGTAGATAGAGTTTGCCGAATAAATAATAGTTAAAACTACAATTCCAGAGTGCGGCGTCCTTACTTTTGTGAAAAAAAAAAAATATATATATATATATATATATATATAGTAATATAATAAAGAGCGAGCCCAAACCTTTGAGGCGGGTAATCTCAGGAGTCACAGCACCAATCACAACACCCAATAAAGCGTTGGAAAGGGCAGTTGCAGGAGAAGGACATAGGCTATGCAGACGCCCACCATATACATTTAAAAGGTAAAGGAACCGTGCCAGCAAAGTAGTCACTTGTAGGCGTGTCTGCATTGTGCTGTGGGCGTGTGCTGGGGGCGTGACAAACGCTGGGGGCGTGTGGTACGTTCCGCCCTTAATGCCATGTCTCATATCGTGTGCTGTGGGCGTGTGCTGGGGGCGTGGGCGTGTGCGGGGCGCGGGATTACGGAAAAAAACTGCGTTGAGCCCAATATTTCATTGTTTTTTCTTCCCAGGTTCTGTACATTCCAGCTCCGGGTGTCCACCCTGCTCCCTTTAAATACCCCTGAACCCTATAATCATAAACCACCCTTACTCCTTAAAATACCCCAACACCCTTAAACACTAACCCATCTTAACCATATAAATATAAATTGTACCCCAAAACCCAAACCTATCCCTAAACCCTAAAATACCCCTGCTGTACCCCAAAACCCAAACCTAGCCTCGAACCCCATAAATACCCCTGTACCTCAAAACCCAAACCTACCCCTGAACCCTAAAAATACCCCTGTACCCTAAAACCCAAAGCTAGCCCTGAACCCTAAAAATACCCCTGTACCCCAAAACCCAAACCTACCCCTGAACGCTACAATACCCCTATACTCCAAAACCCAAACCTAGCCCTGGACCCTTAAAATACCCCTGTACATCAAAACCCAAACCTACAGCTGAACCATAAAAATAACCCTGTACCCCAAAACCCTAACCTACCCCTGAACCCTAAAATACCCCTGTACCCCGAAACCCAAACCTACCCCTGAACCCTAAAAACACCCCTGTACCCCAAAACCCAAACCTAGCCCTGAACCCTTAAAATACCCCTGTACCCCAAAACCCAAACCTAGCCCTGAACCCTAAAAATACCCCTGTACCCCAAAACCCATACCTATCCCTAAACCCTGAATCTACCCCTGTACCCCATAACCCAAAACTATATCAGAACCCTTAAAATACCCAAACACCCCAAAACATATACCTCAGTACCCTAAAACATATACCCCTATTCCCATACTTACCTTATCCAAACATTAAAAAAAACATGCTTTTACCATTCATGCATTTACAACGAATTTCGTTGTAAATGTATGCGTGGTAAAAGCATATAAAATGTAATGCCATGAGTTATAATGGCATTGCGGAGTCATGGTACTTTCGTAATGAAAGTATGCGGAGTGATGGTATGCGGAAAGAAAGTTGCGGAATAATGCGTGTTTACTCTCCACCGGTAAGTACATTGGTGGCACGGCGGCCCACATCTCCAGCAACATACTCATATTTTCTCACCACCGATTTGAAAAATGCACACGTCTCCCTCATTGATGGCCAGCACCGACATACACTTTTAGACACACCTCCCGCCACAAGTTCTAGAATTGCGAACTTTAGAGCTGGGGAGCTACGTTCGAATCTCGGCATCAGCTCAACATCCTGTGATTCCAGGCAAATCGCTTTGTCTCCCCATGCCTACCACAAATGAATGTGTTCTTCTGTAATGTAAACTGTGCTCATGCCATGTTATCGAGTTCGCGCTATATAATATTGCAAGGAAAAATAAAGTAGGGAAACTCGAGTTCACACACCACTGAACGCGCACTCTTAAGTGCATCAGCAGTGCACTGTGAATCGGAGCGTTTCACAGGCCTGTCACAGATAAGAAATCCTACAAAACAATTTACTACTGGCCGGCAGCAATTCATACCCGGACAACGTCGGGACGGGCTGCTAGTATATACATATCTATACTATTATTATAAAGGGAGAACTGGGAACCTTTGAGGCGGATAAACACAAGAAGTACAGCACCAATCACAACACTCAATACACCATTGTAAAGGATAGGTTTAGCAGATGGACATAGGCTATACATCTGGGCACCATATACATTAGAAAGCTACAAGAACATAGGGGGGTAAAGTAGTCCCTTTAGGGCATTGTAAACTACAGTGGGCGTGTCGTGGGCATCATTGGGGGGCGTGCCGTGTGCCGTCGCATCGACCGAAAACTTCGCCACCTTCACTGGGCGTCATTGGGGGGCGTGGCGTGTGCCATCTCATTGACCTCAAACTTCAACACCTTCACTACAGTGGGCGGGTCGAGGGCGCCGTCATCAATCAATGTGGGCGTATCGTGGGCAGCGAACTACAAATGAGGCACCGCCGCTTTATGCACAACTTTACACATATCGATGTGGAAATGCAAGACACAAATCAGGCACAACGTTCTGCCTATGGCCCGGTAAATCGCCGCGTACTAACATTAGCATAAAAAGGGGCGCGGCTAACAACAACAATCGCGTAACAACATACGTTTCTCATCATTGGACACATCAGTAATGTGGGCATACCGTGGCCATCAATCATATGGGCGTGTCAATGTACTCATGTTCTCACGTCATCGTGTTCTCAGGATTGGACGCGTCCGCTTAGGGAGAGGGGCTTGGAATACAAGGAAGTAAAGAAAAAACAGGCGGATTCCGGAAAACATTGAGGATCCGCCCAGACGTTCAACTTTAACTCTTTTGCAAAACACTTGCAGCATTACTCCTAACGGCTCCGTCTCACGGCTACACCAAGGTAGGCATAGTACGAACAAAAAAAAAAATAATCAATAGCATTCAAACAAGCAGAAGCAAACAAACGTTCACTCTCGACAAATATTGAACATCATCACGCACGCACATTGACGAAGGCAAAAATCAACACGCACACACAACGAAGGAAGTAAACATACGGCCAACGCAGAGGCACTCAAACAGGCACTCGAGAACGTACATTGACGCCACACAAATACAATAATTCATCACGCACAGACAACGAAGGAACTACATAGACGGCAAACGTGCAGGCACTCTAACCAGCCATACTTTTTCAACCCCGGACAACGTCAGGACGGGCTGCTAGTATATTTATATATATATATATATATATTCCCAAACTCGGTTCAGTTGGCCCGGATCCTGCAGCGCTCTTCGTTGGTGCGTTCTCCTGCGGCAGAATAACGCCGCTTCACATTTCAACTCTTTCCCTCTTGCAAGGAAAAAATGGGCCGCACTCCCAAATTGATTTTAAACACTATTCTTTTTATTTACTTAATTAATTTTAAGGGTCTGATAGCGCGCTGATCTACGCGTTTCGGTGTTTCACCACACCTTGCTCACGATCAATGAGCCCCCCTATTGACTCACAATTTAAAACATTTGGCAAAAAGTTCATGAGCATTTCCTGTCATCTGTTCAGCCTTTGGAATTATGGTCCTTGTAGTTCTGTTTCATCTTTACCTATTATAGTTCCATTTTCAAACAACTTCCAGTTCATTTCTTCTTTTCATTGTTATTCTTTCACAAGAATCTACGTGGTTTCACGAGCATATAGTGCACACCTTAGGTTTTTGGTCCACATTTCTTCTCTCCAGTGGGACTACTCCATTTATGTTTTTAGAATACTTCGTTGACCCCCAATTCCCCGGGATTGCATTGGTTCGATTCTTGTTTTTAATGCCGCTTTGTTGTGATATTTGTTTTCATTCAAATACCGCCTTCCAATAGGCCTTATCTTTTATTTCTTCTAAACATTTTCAACAAAACTTTATTGTCCATGTGCATTTTTTCTTTTTGTTCTTTCCTACCAATAGGTTATCATCCTTTTATATTCTGATTTGTTGTTTCAAAATCAAATCCCTCTGTTTATAGATGAATATATATTTCTTCCGATTGGTTCAAGCCGTGTGGATGTAGGGTCCTTAGATTTAAAATGTAGCGTGATTCTGCCTGTCGTAATTTCCTCTCACGGTCTCCGCCACAATCTCGTTTTGGGATTGTTTCAATTCCATAGAATTTCAGTTGCTGCCAATCTCCTTGGTGATGTTGTTCCATATGCTTTGATATGGCATTGGTTCGGTCTTTGTGAATTGTGGCTCGTACGTGTTCCATGATTCTTTTCTTCAGCTCACAAATCGTGCTTCCCACATACCTTTGTGGGCTAGGACATTCTACTATGTACACTGTGTATGGTGTTTTACACGTGATTAATTGGCGTATTTCCCATTTCTTATTGTTTGCCAATATTATTTCCTTGGTAGGTTTTGCGATTTGGCACATCTTACATGAGTGACACTTGACAAATCCTCTGGTCTTCAGCCATGTATCTGCTTTCTCTCTGCCTTGAAAGTGGCTGTGTATCATGTGATCTTTAAGGTTTTGTGCTCTTCTGTATGTCATTGTCGGATGATTTCCCATTATGCCCTTTACATTGGCATCAAGGTGGAGAATTTTCCAGTTCTTCATTAGGATTTTCTCTATCTGTTTACTTTCTTAAGAGAAGTTCGTTATCATTCTGAATTGTTCTGTCTGATTCATTTCTTCATTTCCTTTCCTTATCAGACATTCTTCTCTTGTTTTCTGATTTGCTCTTTCCCAGCATTTCTTCACTAACTTTTGTTTGTATTTTCTTTTCACAAATCTTTCCACAGTCTTTTTGCTTTGTGTTTCCCATTCTTCAGGTTCACTGCAGATTCGCCGAATCCTTAAGAATTCCCCATAGGGAATACTGGACAGCAAGGACTTTTGATGGAAGCTAGTTGCTTCGAGGGTGGCATTCGTAGATGTTGACTTTCTATGCAATGTTGTCTTGATCTGATTATCCTTTACATATATCTCTGTGTCTAGGAATATAACTCTTTCCTTACTTTTACTGTATGCAAATTTCAAATCTTTTGTATTTTTGTTGATAACTTCAAAATATTCCTGGAACTCCATTGCCGTGCCATCCCAAATTATTAGCAAATCATCAATAAATCTCTTCCAGCTGATGATTTTGTTCACAGCTTGATCATTTATCGCACTCCATGCCATCTCCTGCTCCTACCATCCCATAGTTAAGCACGCATAACTGGGACTAAGAGAAAATCCCATCGCAGTCCCACTGCATTGACGAAACAGATCTTCTCCAAAGGTGAACACATTTTCATCCAGACAGATGGATATCATTTTTAAGAGCATATCATTATGATCGCTGTATTGCATCCTTCTCTCCTGCAGAAAGTAATTACAAGCTTGTTTACCTATTTCATTGCTGATGTTTGTATACAGCCAATGACATCCATTGTGATCAGGTGATTCGATTATTGCACCGGAGTGTTTTTTAAGGTTCTCAAAAGGTCATTTGTGTCCTGAATGTAAGAGCTGAGTTGAGCCACATAAGGTCTTAAAAAATAATCGATATATTCCGCTAATGGCTCCAATACAGATCCTTTTGCGGACAGGATTGGCCTCCCTGGTTTTTTTTTCTGATCTTTATGTACTTTTGGTAAAAAGTACATGGTTGCCATTATTGGATGGGTGACTGTTAAGAATTTGCATTCCGCTTCATCTATCAACCCTATTGATGAACATTCTGATAAATTTGTATCAATCCTTTCTTTGATCTCCAATGTGGGATTCTTTTTTAGTTTTTCGTAATACTGGGGATCTCTCAGCTGTCGGTGGGCCTCTCCTTACATATGCAGCGCGATCCCAAATCATGATATTTCCGCCTTTATCGGCCATTTTGATCTCAATTTGGTCATCCATTGAAAGACTTTTCATTGCTTCACGCTCATCTTTCGTAAGATTGTCATCATACTTATTCCATTTAAGTTTATACAAGTCTTGGATCACTGCTTCTTGAAAAAGGTCAATTTTATTGCCCGGTCCCAACTGTGGATAGTATTTTGATTTAGGCTTCTATCCACTCAAACCTGCTCCAGATTGAGTTACCACCTCTTCTAATGTAAGTTCACTTGTAGATGTTGTATCAATATTCATCAGAGTCAGAAATCCTTCTGAATATTTTACTTGTAGTCCTTCGTTAGTTATCTCTGTTTGTCCTTTAGGTCTTTCTTTTAATATGCGTTCTTTGAAGGACTTTGCAAGTTTGGTCTTTCTGATATAAAGATATAGGTCAATCCTGACCTGTGCCAGGTTCATTAGACTTTTCGGGCAAAAGTTTATTCCTCTTTTCAATAATGATATTTCTGTGGCACTTATTTCTCTTTTCGATAAGTTAACCACTTGTAATTCATCAGTTGTTACTTCCTTTTCAGGCGCATGCTTCTCGTTTCGGTGCCTTTCTTTTCCGCACCACCACTTGCTCCTTTTTCCTCTTCTCTGGTGTTTCTTTCCGACCATTGCCTCCCTTTTCCTCTTCCTCTCCGTGGCTGAAAATATGGGATTGGGTGATTTTGCTCCCATTGTCGCGGTTGTAGCATGAGGTGCATGTCCCCTAAAAAAGACATCTTTGTTATATCACTTAGTGTTCTTGAGTCTCCTTCCGTTTGTTCCGTTGACGCTAAGGACGAGGCACTGCTTGACATACTTGACATACTGTTCCATGTCATTTGTTCCTTTAATCCATCAAATTTCCTGGCGAACGTAAAGATACGGCCTTCCACATAGTCATTACTCTCTCTGATGAATTTTGTATGTTTTCTATCCATTACAATTTCTTCATGTTTATCTATTTGACTTTCAAGTTCCTCTTTGAATTTTGTCATTTCTGTTTATAATTTCAGTTGGGACAGGTCCTTTTCTATTTCCTTCAGTTGTAATTGTATTTTCTCCAGTGCTATGTCAATGTGTTTGACCAAAATGTCCAGTTTTCCCTATGGAGAATTCTTAAGGATTCAGCGAATCTGTAGTGAACCTGAAGAATGGGAAACACAAAGCAAAAAGACTGTGAAAATATTTGTGAAAAGAAAATACAAACCAAAGGTAGTGAAGAAATGCTGGGAAAGAGCAAATCAGAAAACAAGAGAAGAGTGTCTGATAAGGAAAGGAAATAAAGAAAACGAATCAGACAGAACAAATCAGAATGATAACGGACTTCTCTCAGGAAAGTAAACAGATAGAGAAAATCCTAAGGAAGAACTGGAAAATTCTCCAACTTGATGCCACTGTTAAGGGCATAATGGGAAATCATCCGACAATGACATACAGAAGAGCAAAAACCTTAAAGATCACAGGATACACAGCCACTTTCAAGGCAAAAAGAAAGCAGATACATGGCTGCAGACCAGAGGATTTGTCAAGTGTCACTCATGTAAGATGTGCTAAATCGCAAAACCTACCAATGAAATAATATTGGCAAACAATAAGAAATGGGAAATACGCCAATTAATTACGTGTAAAACACCATACACAGTGTACAAAGTAGAATGTCCTTGCCCACAAAGGTATGTGGGAAGCACGATTTGTGAGCTGAAGAAAAGAATCATGGAACATGTACGAGCCACAATTCACAAAGACCGAACCAATGCCATATCAAAGCATATGGAACAACACCACCAAGGAGATTGGCAGCACCTGAAATTCTATGGAATTGAAACAATCCCAAAACGAGATTGTGGCGGAGACCGGGAGAGGAAATTACGACAGACAGACTCACGCTACATTTTAAATCTAAGGACCCTACATCCACACGGCCTGAACCAATCGGAAGAATTATATATTCATCTATAAACACAGGAATTTGATTTTGAAACAATAAATCAGAATATAAAAGGATGATAACCTATTGGCAGGAAAGAACAAAACGAAAAAATGCACATGGACAATAACATTTTGTTGAAAATGTTTAGAAGAAATAAAAGATAAGGGGTATTGGAAGGTGGTATTTGAATGAAAACAAATATCACAACAAAGCGGCATTAAAAACAAGAATCAAACCAATGCAACCCCGGGGAAATGGGGGTTAACGAAGTATTCTAAAAACATGAATGGAGTAGTCCCACCGGAGAGAAGAAATGTGGACCAAAAACCTAAGGTGTGCACTATATGCTCGTGAAACAATGTGGATTCTTGTGAAAGAATAACAATGAAAATAAGAAATGAACTGGAAGTTGTTTGAAAATGGAACTATAATAAGTAAAGATGAAACAGAACTACAAGGACCATAATTCCAAAGGCTGAACAGATGACAGGAAATGCTCATGAACTTTTTACCAAATGTTTTAAATTGTGAGCCAATAGGGGGGCTCTTTGATCGTGAGCAAGGTGTGGTGAAACACCGAAACGCATAGATCAGCGCGCTATCAGCCCCTTAAAATTAATTAAGTAAATAAAAAGAATAGTGTTCAAAATCACTTTGGGAGTGCGGCTCATTTATTCCTTGCCAGATGGAAAGAGTTGAAATGTGAAGCGGCGTGGTTCTGCCGCAGGAGAACGCAAAAACGAAGAGCGCTTCTGGATCCGGGCCAACTGAACCGAGTTTGGGAAAATATAGAATCCGGAAGCAGTGAACGCTGACAATAGAGGCGGAAAATAAACGCGGAGACCACAGACGCACTAACGGGAGACCGGTAAGCGTGTGTGTGTCTTTGGAGCGTGAAAGAGTTGAAAGTTAGAAGTACCACAAGACGAGCGGAAAATCAGTTAAGTGTCGGGGAGCCAGAGGACTCGAGTTAAAGAGCGCAATATTTGTTTCAACCAAGGAACAGGCAGCGAGTGTATCTAACAGGGGAGTCACTTTTGGAATACCGGCCGAAGTGTAAAAAGGAAACACAAATCAAGTTAAACGATCAACTTGTGTACAGGGGGCAATATAAGATAGCGCAATCATGGAACAAAGGGAAGCCAAAAGGAATGTGTTACTTACAGATAGTTTGGACAATGCATTGTGGAGAAGGGGGTGAGCGCAAATACTACAACTGGGAAAACGGACATAAAAGGCAAACTAAGAACATGGGAAAAGTTAAGTCGTAAAGAGATCAATAAATCCTTGGAACTTATTACACTGAAGAAATACTTGGAAGTGCAACGCGTCCCGAGGGGGCTCAGAATAATGTTGATGCCAAATAATCAAGACGCAACAAATGATTTACTGCAGGAATGGGGAGAGTTTGTATTACAATCCTCTCTGGGCCTGATTGAAATTTTGGTCAAACACATTGACATAGCACTGGAGAAAATAAAATTACAACTGAAGGAAATAGAAAAGGACCTGTCCCAACTGAAATTATCGACAGAAATGACAAAATTCAAGGAGGAACTTGAAAGTCAAATAGATAAACATGAAGAAATTGTAATGGATAGAAAACATACAAAATTCATCAGAGACAGTAATGGCTATGCAGAAGGCCGCATCTTTATGTTCACCAGGAAATTTGACGGATTAAATGAACAAATGACATGGAACAGTATGTCAAGTATGTCAAGCAGCGCCTCGTCCTTAGCGTCGACGGAACAAACAGAAGGAGACTCAAGAACACTAAGTGATATAACAAAGATGTCTTTTTTAGGGGACATGCGCCTCATGCTACAACAGCGACAATGGGAGCAAAATCGCCCATACCCACATTTTCAGCCACGGAGAGGAAGAGGAAAAGGGAGGCAATGGCCGGGAAGAAACACCAGAGAAGAGGAAAAAGGAGCAAGTGATGGTGCGGAAAAAACAGGCACCAAAATGAGGAGCATGCACCTGAAAAGGAAGTAACAACTGATGAATTACAAGTGGTTAACTTATCGAAAAGAGAAATAAGTGCCACAGAAATATCATTATTGAAAAGAGGAATAAACTTTTGCCCGAAAAGTCTAATGAACCTGGCACAGGTCAGGATTGACCTATATCTTTATATCAGAAAGATCAAACTTGCAAAGTCCTTCAAAGAACGCATATTAAAAGAAAGACCTATAGGACAAACGGAGATAACTAATGAAGGACTACAAGTAAAAGATTCAGAAGGATTTCTGACTCTGATGAATATTGATACAACATCTACAAGTGAACTTACATTAGAAGAGGTGGTAACTCAATCTGGAGCAGGTTTGAGTGGAAAGAAGCCTAAATCAAAATACTATCCACAGTTGGGACCGGGCAAAAAAATCAACCTTTTTCAAGAAGCAGTGATCCAAGACTTGTATAAACTTAAATGGAATAAGTATGATGACATCTTACGAAAGATGAGCGCGAAGCAATGAAAAGTCTTTCAATGGATGACCAAATTGAGATCAAAATGGCCGATAAAGGCGGAAATATCGTGATTTGCGACCGCACTGCTTATGTAACAGAGGCTCACCGACAGCTGCGAGATCCCCAGTATTACGAAAAACTAAAAAAGAATCCCACATTGGAGATCAAAGAAAGGATTGATACAATTCTATCAGAATGCTCATCAATAGGGTTGATAGATGAAGCGGAATGCAAATTCTTAACAGTCACCCATCCAATAGTTGCAACCATGTACTTTTTACCAAAAGTACATAAAGATCAGAAAAAAACACCAGGGAGGCCAATCCTGTCCGCAAAAGGATCTCTATTGGAGCCATTGGCGGAATATATCAATTATTTTCTAAGACCTTATGTGGCTCAACTCGGCTCTTACATTCAGGACACAAATGAACTTTTGAGAACCTTACAAAACACTCCGTTGCAAGAATCCTATCACCTGATCACAATGGATGTCATTGGGCTGTATACAAAAATCAGCAATGAAATAGGTAAATAAGCTTGTAATTACTTTCTACAGGAGAGAAGGATGCAATACAGCGATCATAATGATATGCTCTTAAAAATGATATCCATCTTTCTGGATGAAAATGTGTTCACCTTTGGAGAAGATCTGTTTCGTCAATGCAGTGGGACTGCGATGGGATTTTCTTTTAGTCTCAGTTATGCGTGCTTAACTATGGGATGGTGGGAGTAGGAGATGGCATGGAGTGCGATAAATGATCAAGCTGTGAACAAAATCATCAGCTGGAAGAGATTTATCGATGATTTGCTAATAATTTGGGATGGCACAGCAGTGGAGTTTCAGGAATATTTTGAAGTTATCAACAACAATACAAAAGATCTGAAATTTACATACAATATAAGTGAGGAAAGAGTTATATTCCTGGACACAGAGATATATGTAAAGGATAATCAAATCCAGACAACATTGCATAGAAAGTCAACATCTACGAATGCCACCCTCGAAGCAACTAGCTTCCATCAAAAGTCCTTGCTCTCCAGTATTCCCTATGGAGAATTCATAAGGATTCGGCGAATCTGCAGTGAAAGTGAAGAATGGGAAACAGAAAGCAAAAAGACTGTGGAAAGATTTGTGAAAAGAAAGTACAAACCAAAGGTAGTGAAGAAATGCTGGGAAAGAGCCATTCAGAAAACAAGAGAAAAATGTCTGATAAGGAAAGGAAATAAAGAAATGAATCAGACAGAACAAATCAGAATAATAACGGACTTCTCTTAGGAAAGTAAACACATAGAGAAAACCCTAAGGAAGAACTGGAAAATTCTCCAACTTGATGCCACTGTTAAGGGCATAATGGGAAATCATCCGACAATGTCATACAGAAGAGCAAAAAATCTTAAAGATCACATGATACACAGCCACTTTCAAGGCAAAAAGAAAGCAGATACATGGCTGAAGACCAGAGGATTTGTCAAGTGTCACTCATGTAAGATGTGCCAAGTCGCAAAACCTGCCAAGGAAATAATATTGGCAAACAATAAGAAATGGTAAATACGCCAATAAATCACGTGTAAAACACCATACACAGTGTACATAGTTGAATGTCCTTGCCCACAAAGCTATGTGGGAAGCACAATTTGTGAGCTGAAGAAAAGAATCATGGAACACGTACAAGCCACAATTCCCAAAGACCGAACCAATGCCATATCAAAGCATATGGAACAACATCACCAAGGAGATTGGCAGCAACTGAAATTCTATGGAATTGAAACAATCCAAAAACGAGATTGTGGCGGAGACCGTGAGAGGAAATTACGACAGACAGAATCACGCTACATTTTAAATCTAAGGACCCCACATCCACACGGCTTGAACCAATCGGAAGAAATATATATTCATCTATAATCAGAGGGATTTGATTTTGAAACAACAATACAGAATAGAAAAGGATGATAACCTATTGGTAGGATTAGGAAAGAACAAAAAAAAAAAATGCACATGGACAATAAAATTTTGTAGAAAATGTTTAGAAGAATTAAAAGATAAGGCCTATTGGAAGGCGGTATTTGAATGAAAACAAATATCACAACAAAGCGGCATTAAAAACAAGAATCGAACCAATGCAACCCCGGGGAAATGGGGGTCAACGAAGTATTCTAAAAACATAAATGGAGTAGTCCCACTGGAGAGAAGAAATGTGGACCAAAAACCTAAGGTGTGCACTATATGCTCGTGAAACAATGTAGATTCTTGTGAAAGAAAAACAATGAAAAGAAGAAATGAACTGGAAGTTGTTTGAAAATGGAACTATAGTAAGTAAAGATGAAACAGAACTACAAGGACCATAATTCCAAAGGCTGAACAGATGACAGGAAATGGTCATGAACTTTTTGCCAAATGTTTTAAATTGTGAGCCAATAGGGGGGCTCATTGATCGTGAGCAAGGTGTGGTGAAACACCGAAACGCGTAGATCAGCGCGCTATCAGCCCCTTAAAATTAATTAAGTAAATAAAAAGAATAGTGTTTAAAAGCACTTTGGGAGTGCGGCCCATTTTCTCCTTGCAAGAGGGAAAGAGTTGAAATATATATATATATATTCACTGAAAAAACCATAGGTTTCACACCAGTTATAGTTAGGAATTATCATTTAAAAAACCTATTAAATTCACTGAAAAAACCATAGGTTTTACACCAGTTATAGTTAGCTGGAAGTTTTACTCGCATAAAACCATTGAAATTCCCACGTTATAGTTAGTTGGACTCACTATAAATTGCGCGTGCAATGCACTGCTGATGATGTCACATATTACATCACTTATGACATGGTCAGTGACATCACTCATGACATCACTGATGACACCATCCAGTGAATGTGTGTCTTTCTGAAAAATAAATATGTTTTATATATGTATATGTAAAAATTGATGTAAGAATAAATGTTTAAATAAGTGTTTACATGGATTTTTTTTTTTTAAATTGATTGGTTAACTGGTTTATTAAGTGTATCTTAGTGAATACATATATTAGAGAGTAATGTTTAAATATTTAAATATATGTATTAGTGTTTCACTTTGTGTATAAGTGTTTTCATGGGTTGGTGAGTAGCTACATGTGTATGTATATGGGCTATTAGATGTTTTTTTAATATCAGTATGAGTGTCTATATGGTTTGGTGGGGGTATTACTTAGCACATAGATGCATAAGTGATTGACTCTGTGTTTGTATGTGTTTTTAAGACAGCATATGTGCAGGACTGTATGGGTGGATGAGTGTGTATATGTGTATGTTAGTGAGTGAATGACTGTCTCACTAGTGTCTTTATCAGTAACTACATATGTTTTGTTCTAGTATATGTGAATATTGATGTATATAAGTGAGTATATGTGAGAGTAAGAGATTGTAAGAGTTCCTGTTCAAATAAGTATGTGTTTCTATAAGTGATTGTTTAAGAGAATAAATATGTGTAAGTTTCCTTAGAAGTAAGGTGGTAGTGTGTGTATACCTCTATATGCAAAGAAATGGATGTTCAATAGTTTATTTGCATGTGTGAGTATGTGTGTGAGTAACTTTTGGATGACTGTCAGTGTGTAACAGGATGTATAGGTGTATCACTACATATGATGAGTGAGTATATGTATGAGTGAGTATATAGAACTGTTGGTGAATGAGTGCATGTGTATATAGATGGTGGAATTACTGAATTGGTTGTTGTAACTGATATGGGTATCTCCATTTTTTTGAAAATTTTAGTTTCTATTTTTGGATATGTGTTTCAAGAGTTACATTACAGTGAAAGGAGGTCTGTCACTCTGTCACAAGGATGGTGTCATCAGTGATGTCATGAGTGATGTCACTGACCATGTCATAAGTGATGTAATATGTGACGTCATCAGCAGTACATTGCACGCGCAAGTTATAGTGAGTCCAACTAACTATAACGTGGGAATTTCAATGGTTTTATGCGAGTAAAACTTCCAGCTAACTATAACTGGTGTAAAACCTATGGTTTTTTCAGTGAATTTAATAGGTTTTTTAAATGCTAATTCCTAACTATAACTGGTGTGAAACCTATGGTTTTTCAGTGAATTTAATAGGTTTTTAAATGCTAATTCCTAACTATAACTGGTGTGAAACCTATGGTTTTTTCAGCGAATTTCATAGTTTTTTTTAATGCTAATTCATAACTATAACTGGTGTGAAACCTATGGTTTTTTCAGTGAATTTCATAGGTTTTTTAAATGCTAATTCCTAACTATAACTGGTGTGAAAGCTATGGTTTTTTCAGTGAATTATAGTTATTAAAAATAATAAATGTTAAAGCGAATTTTATTTTGTATAATTATGTCATTTTTTAATTTATTTTTTATTTTTCACCTCGGGGCGCTCCCGGGGCGCGTACCGGTGAACGCATGGGTAAGCGCAATGTTACGGCGCGCCCCGGGGCGCGTACCGGGGAGCGTCCCGGGAGCGCTAATCCCGCGAACGAAAACAACAGCGTGACGTATTGCGTAGGAGCCACGCCTTGCGTCATAAGACACGTATCGCGTAGCCGCGAGATGTGTCTTATGACGCACCGCGTAAGCGCACCTGGAAGCGCATACGATCGCGCAACATAAGCGCCCCGATGCGCTTACGATACACGCCCCGGGACGCGCCCCAGGGCGCGTAGCGTAAGCGCATTAAGCCATGTGACTTTAAAATAACACTTTTCATTGGTTCAGAACTTTTTTTTTCTCCAAATTGTGAAAAACCCACCCATTTCTCTCACTATTGCTTTGTACTTGGAGAGAGCAAGAGCTGTTCTGTGTACTGTCCTCATCTCCTACTTTCCTGATCAACAGCAATGGCTACAAGGGAGTCATCCAGCAGTGATTCCGACAAATGTTTGCATGAGGACCCTCCTCACCAGAAGAAAAAGAACCATTTCATCTGGAAATTCTATGACATCCCTGAAGGACAAAAAAAATTCAATGCTGCAAAAGTAACCTGCAAAATATGTGGGAGTACTTTATCCAGAGGCAATCCTCTAAAAAAATATAGCTTCGGAAATGCCAATTTAATCAGGCATGTCAAAAGAAGACACACAAACAACTTTGCCAGGGAGAGTGTCAGAGAGCTGGCACGGAATTTACCCACAGATGGCGGCAGCACCTCCACTGGTGGAGCAACACCTTCGGGAAGAATGGTCCCTAACATACAGCCGGTGTTTGCAGGCATCACATTTCTGTGCACGCAGTGTGACGAACTGCTCTGCTATGGGGAGCAGAGTGTTGAACTCATTGCCATAAAGAAACAGGAACACCGCTGCCCCGCCAGTCCCTAAATTTTCACATTTTTTTGCTCCTGTTGAGCAGTTTTGGAATCCCTGTTTTTGTTTTTCCCCTGAAAAAAATCCAAAAAAATATAAAATCGTTTTAAAAAGTCTAAAAAAATATAAAACAACAAAAACAAAAAAAAGTTCTTTTCAGAACTACCTCCAATTTATAAAAAAAATGCAATTTTTTTTTTAAAAGTCGAAAAAAAAAAAATGTTTTACCCGCGGAACGCTTTTATGGTCCCCACATCAAACCTAGGGGGTCAGGGGGGGGTGTACCCTGCCCCCTTTTGCTCATTTCCCCCTTTGATTTTTGCCTCCTCTTGTGTCTCAATCCTACCGAGACACAAGATGGCGGCCGCTGCGGACTGTTTCGAATGTTTACAGACACCTGAGAGCCAATCAGCTTACCGTGCGCAAGTCGCATGGCACGCCACGAGCGCTCCCCGGTACGCGTACCGGGGCGCGCCTATAGATATATACATTTTTTTTAACCTAAATTACTCAAAATCCCCTGGAGCACATATCTTGAGACATAGCAAAGGCACATCGGGCTACCAGTCCCTACAATTTTGCCAAGTTTGGTGAAAATCCATTCAGCCGTTCGAGCTGAAAGTGCGACAGACCGCCCTATGGAAATTAACATGGGGAAAACACGTTTTGGGACCCCCCTTTTTATCTCGTCCCCCGCTTGACGAATCCCCCCCAAACTTTCAGAGAAGGAGCGGAGAGCCGCGAGGCAAAGTTGCTTTAAAATTCAGGCTGATTCCTCAACCGAGGCCAAAGTTATTCCAAATAGAATGTTGCGATTTCCCTATGGAAATCAATCCTAACTATAACTACCCACTGGCGACCGCCAGTAGGTAATATATTACATATATATATATATATATATATATATATATATATATATTTTTTTTTTTTTTTTTTTTTTTCACCAAATGCGCTCCTGCGCTTTTCGGAAGGCTCTCCGCAGTATTCCCCAGCTTGCCAGGCTGATTGTTAGCCCCAGGACACACTTTGCAGCACAACGCCAAGCCAGTTTACTTGAAGTCCGACGCGTTTCGGGGCTGCCACGCCCCTTCCTCATGGATGCACAAAGGAGCACACACAAAGACCAGGAGCACATTTGGTCGCCAGTAGGTATATATAGTTAGGATTTTTTCTCTATGGGATTTTTGAAAATTCTATGTCTAATAACTTTGGCGTTTGTGGACGGAATTGGCAGAAATTTTCAGGAAAATGGAACATTTTGTTTCTGAGCAGCCCCCGGAAATTTGGGGGGGGGTTCGTCAAGGGGGGGCCGAGAAAAAAGGGGGGTCCCAAAACGCGTTTTTCCAATGTTAATTTCCATAGGGCGGTTGGCCTCACTTTTAGCCCGAACGGCTGAATGGATTTGCACGAAACTTGGCAAAATTGTAGGGACTGGTAGCCCGATGTGCCTTTTGTAGGTCTCAATATATGTGCTACAGTGGATTTTGAGAAATTAACGTTTAAAAAAAGATATATATCTGTAACAGCGGACTGTGCAGCGCTCCAGGACGCGTACTTTTCGCGCAACGGAGCTTTGTGAAGCGAAGCTGATTGGTTCTCCGGCGTCTGTCAACATTCCAAACAGTCCGTAGCGGCCGCCATCTTGTCTCTCGGTAGGATCGAGAGACAAGAGGAGGCCAAAGCGAAGGGGCAAATGACCATAAGGGGGAATAGTAGATCCTCGCTGACCCCCTAGGTTTGATGTGGAGGTTTTAAAAGGGCCCCGCGGGGCAAAAAAAAAAAATAATAATAATAATCGAACGGCTGAATGGATTTGCACGAAACTTGGTAAAATATTAGGGACTGGTAGCCCGATGTGCCTTTGCTAGGTCTCAATATATGTGCTCCAGTGGATTTTGAGAAATTAACGTTAAAAAAAAGATATATATCTGTAACAGCGCTCCGCTTCGCGTAACGGAGGTTTGCGAAGCTGATTGGTCATTCTGTCACTGGGCTATAGTTGGGCTACATCTGGCTGATATTTGGGCTACATTTGTTTTTTTTTGTCTCTGGCGGCCATCTTTGGGCTACATTGGGCTACATTGGGCTTCATTGGGCTTCATTGGGCTACATTGGGCTACATTTGGGCTCCAACATATATATAGGCCAATGTAGCCCAATATATATTTTTCAAAGTTAATTTTCGTAAAAACCACTGGAGCATATATCTTGAGACATAGCAAAGGCACATCGGGCTACCAGTCCCTACAATTTTGCCAAGTTTCGTGGAAATCCATTCAGCCGTTCGAGCTAAAAGTGAGTCCAACCGCCCTATGGAAATGAAGGAAATGAATGGGTAATTTGTAATTAGCAAATAGCTCATCGCAAACTAGGAATGGTAAAGAATCGCTATTTATTCCTTAAAGTTCGCTATTTAGGAAATGCAAAAAACTTTGATGATACATATGGCGGTTCATCTCGAACAAGATAAGAAGCATAGGGATAGATTTATGATGACTGGCGCATCACCAGGGATGTGTTAGTCATTCTGTGCCGCTGTTCCGTCACCTATGGTGTGCTGCATTTACAATGCGGCGCATCATGGGGCAAAAATAGCACAGATGCGTGATGTAACTTTGCCGTAAAGGTGGCGCATTGCTGGAGTTGTATCGCAAGTGTGATGAAGCTCTAGGAAGGGTCGGGGGTGCCCCTGTCGCAGGGTTTCTGTTCTCACACAGAACTGTGGACAGAGGATTGGAACCTCGGCGAATTAGGGTGCCTCAAAACTCACCTTAGTACTCAAAAACCCCTTAGCAAGCTAGGTACAGTGTCACATTGGATATAACAAACTCTCAATGTTTAGACAATCCAGAATATGAACTTATAGTACCTCAGGATACGTGGAACTCATGAACAGTCGATCGTTATATATTTCTTAGAAACCAGAACATGGAGTTAAGAAGAACACATGTGTATTTGAAATGTTTATTTACTAATGCCGTCTTCTCAGGCGTAGTATCTTAGATAATAGAAGTACACATATTATCAGTAGCAAAATTACCAGCATAGTTACTAGTACATAAAAAGCGAATGGTGACAGTATGTTAACATGCTGTAAATGAATAAGAGTTATCAACACCTATAAGCAGCCACGGGCCGTGGAGGGAGTTACGGTGGGGCAGGGAGGCGGGGAGGGGGAGGGGCAGGGCGGCTGCTTATATCTCACCCTCCCTAATACACATATTATATTATTTGCTAAGAAGGTCTCTTTGTGTTGGTTTAGGGCGTGCCCATACTTTAGTGTCTTAGATTTGAAGGAATCACATCAGCATACACCAGCTCTCTCTTCATGTGAACCGCATCAAGTGTTGTGTATGTGTGTTCGGCAAAGCAATATAAAACCCGCCTCATGCCCAGAATTGGCAGAAGCTGCACTTATGTTATGAGTATGAAGTCGTGGAGATCAGACCTCATAACAATTCTGTATCGTGTTGTTCTTGAAACTTCAGCACTCGCTGTACAGATATAGTTTAACAAGTAAAGCAGATAGTAGAGCAATAACATATTATTCTCATGTAAATCACGATGAACTATTAGGTTGAAAGCTAAAGCGACAACTAAGTGTCGTGTGCAGAAGTTGCAAAAAAGGAAAAATGGCGTTTAAACCGGTAATGAGCCCATGCTAACTTAACACGGTGTAAAGATATCCAGGACCTAGATGACACCTCCCCATGATCCGGAAACGAACTGAATAAGATAATAGAAGTGCCATCTCATGAGAGCAGATTGCAACTTTATATGTGGACGGTCCGCAAGGTAAAATATTAAAAACTAGGAAAATGTAATGCTAAAGAAAAATAAAACAGCCAAGTACTTTATCGAGTCTTAAGCCAATAGGCAAGCTAAATAATAAAAACTTGACAAATAAGTCAATGAATTGTCAATGAAATGCTAGTACTCAGCATATCAAACATGAAAAAGGTCTATGACATAACTGTGTATGCAAAATAAGCTGCAACAGCCTCCAATAGGAAGTCACCGTCTTCATCCGAAAAGAGTTCAGCCATCCAATTTAAAAGCGGAAAAGAACATACGTGCTCTCCCAGCACCGGATCCTCTATCACCATCAGAGGACAGCTCGGTAGGTTTTCAAGAAAGCTCTGTTCCAAGAAAGACTGTGTTGCCGCCAGTAAATTCCAGGGACCAATTAGTCCATGCATCAATGCCACAGCCATAATCCTTTCGCCAGGACAAACCAACTCGTGAGTAATGATAGGATGATAGGAGTCATCAGCTGATTAAAGTCGACGTCAGGAGAAACCGGTCCGCAGAGACACAAATCAATGGCCCAATCGAAATCACAGGTCAGGCAGTGAAATACAGGCTGGACACAGGTGAAGTAGGAGAATCGAAAAGATAATCCATATGCCGTGCTTAATATCGCCAACGGCATTGTGCCATAATATTCTAGCATGCGATTGCGGAACAGTGTCAGCAGCTGCAGGGCGGGAGGTTGCATAGGAGGGACATCCATATTTAAAAATGTAAAAAAGCACAAGAGCGTCCGCTGGTAATGCAAGTAAAAATGGCAATCCACGAAGCAGAGTGGAAAAAATAGAATGAAAGAAAGCAGGGATGACTCCATAGATTTTCTCAAATGAAGTCACGAGACCACTGGTAACAACTTTAAAAAAGTGCGCCAGGGCCTTTGTGGAGGATGCGTGAAAGATAGTCCGAACCATCTTGCTGAAATGGAAAGGCAAATCTGAATTGAAAAGGGTCTGCACCTCTGTACGGGTGTTCGCTATGTGAAGCACGAAAGTTTCACGGGCCGAACTCAAGGCCACCTCTCTCTGAGACAAAAGAGCTCTTATTCTTGCCATGCCGTTGAAATCTGCTCCCAAGGTTGGTATTTGTGGCGAGATTGAAAACTCCCTATGTTCATGTGTGGGAGGAAATAGAACATTTCTGCAGCAAATAACCCGTTCACTTACTGTTACGATAAAAGGAATACTTTTAATTAACCCAGAACAATCTTCATTATTGAGCATCAAATAACTACCATTTTCCAACAACTTGAACGTGGGGATGATAGCAGGAACTGGCGTGCCTTGCAACACGCAAGCCATATTTGGTCGGTGTTTGTTGCATGAACCGTGTAACTGTATGTGCCTACACATTAGTGAATGATCTGGCGTCTCAGTGCATTCCTCTCCATTCAGATAAACTTCTTGATCATCTTTGAAACATCTGTATGTGTATGGAAGCGACCAGACCTCATGAAGAAAAGCACTACCTAAAGGTTCATAACGACCTATTGGTATATATTTCATACAATTTGAAAACTTATATAAAGCAAAAGGCAGCGTTATTAAACCGTGGATAAGGCACGTTGCCAAAAAACCCGCAATCCTCTGCTGATGATGTCACTGAGCATGTCATGAATGATGTAATATGTGACATCATCAGCAGTGGATTACGGGTAATAGTATCTCTAGTTTACTCCCCTATAGCTGTCTTTCTTTTAACATAAGTGTCTGTTTCCTTCCCTTATACTTACTGTTTTTGGTTCGCTTCCGGTTCGCGTACCGGCGAGCGAACTGGGAAGCGAACTAAGAGAAATAGAGGTTGGCACAGTTCCAAATATTGTACCAATTTTTTAATAACGGGGAGGTAGTTCTGAAAAGAACTTTTTTTTTTATTGTTTTTGTTGTTTTATATTTTTTTTATTATTTTTCGGAACATTTTTTTACTTTTTTTGAATTTTTCTGAACAGTTTTATATTTTTTTGGGTTTTTCTTGGAGGGGGCAATGAAAACGATTCATTGTAAAGGGCTCAACAGGAGCAACAAAACAAAAAAAAAGTATTTATTATTTTGGGCGTTTCGTACAAACTTGCATATGATAGTCAATAGCTCTGTTGATCAGAGTGATGCTTCTTTCTTCGTAGCAAATGAATCCATCGCAATATACGCAGATGTGTTTTACTTCACCAAATCTCATTTGTATATTTGGCACCATCTCCCTGCCCTCTGGTCCCGTTACTTCCGGTACAACAGATCTTCTGGCCATAATAGAGAGATTATCTAGGTCGTTCCGAAACTGTGCAGCACTGTAGTTGTTAGGATGCCACCTAGTCATATGGCGATGCATTGTGTAGTTTCCGAAACTGTATTTTTTCTCGGTCCCTCTGGACAGTCTATCTTGACATATAAGGCAAGTTACGTATCTTGCATTTACTTTTTTCTGACCTTTGGGAATTTTAAAAAATTGCCAAATGAAGTTTTCTTTCCGGTGAGACGTCCTGGGCTCCTCAGGCAAAAACTGCCTCTCTTCGTGCTCGTCGTTCTGTTCCTCTTCTTCCTCTTCTTGTTGAATTATAACTTGAGCAGGTGGTCCACTCTTCCTTGGATGTGGTGGAGGTGGTGGGGAAGCACCAGCTGAAGCTACTAAAGAAGCCATTGCTCAGTGATCACAAAGGGTCTTTCTCTCACAATGATGAAAGTCAGAGTGAGGAAAGAAGGAGGGATTTTCATCATTTGGGAAAAACAAGAGTTCTCAACCAATGAAAAGTTTTCATTTTAGATTATATGACCTAGTCTTACATCATTAGGAAACCAAAAGTGAAATGAACCAATGAAAAGTGTTATTACCAAGTCACATGACCTGCTGTGTTTACGTTAAGTGCTTTGCATGGCCTCCCGGTTTGCTTCCAGAAACCTGCGCTTTGCGACTCGCTTCGCGTACCAGTTCGCTAACGTAGCACGTCATATGACGTATCACGCGACAACGTGAAACGTCATGCGGACGGGAGGCGTCACGATGTTGTTTTCTAACGCGGCAGTTGCGGTAAAGAAACGTTTACCGGCTCGCGGTCTATTTCGCGGCATCAAGGTCAGCTAACGGGAAGCTTCCCGATTCGCGAAGCGGGAACGAAGAAAAAAAAATATTTAAAAAAAAAATTATTCATAAACATATAAAATATATTTTGGGATTTAAAGAAGAATACATTTTACAGCTACAGATATTAGCTGTTAAAAAACCAATGAAATTCACCGAAAAAACCATAGGTTATAGACCATATATAGTTAGGAATTAGCATTTACAAAACCTTGAAAATTCACTGAAAAAACCATAGGTTATAGACCATATATAGTTAGGAATTAGCATTTAGAAAACCTTATTTCACTCACACAAAACCATTGAAATTCCATATATAGTTAGTTGCACTAACTATATATCGCGCACCCGCAATCCACTGCTGATGATGTCACATATTACATCATTCATGACATGGTCAGTGACATCACTGATGACATCACTGATGACATCTCAAATGACATCACTGATGACATCACTGATGACATCTGATTTGACATCAATGACCACATCACTGATGATATCATTCATGTGACAATACAATGCATCTCCTCACATTTTAATATAACCTCTGTTTCACCCAGTGTTAAATACAGAGTATAATTTTTGAAACCATTGACACACCAATACTAGTTACTACATACGCACTCACTGATTCCTATGTCTACACACACATTCACTCATTCACCCATACAATCATTCATACATACAATCACTCATCTTTACAACACTATCATATGCACTCATACACCTATACAGACACTCACAGTCTGCCACTCATCCATGGAGTTACTCACACACGTAGTCAGTCCTGTTAAAGAATCAATGACACTTCCATTTTCTTGTCTATACAGTTAAACATAGAGCACCTTACATTTTCAAACATATGCTAACACATACTTACCTTCTTATAGAATCATTGATACAAGTACACATTGATCTGCACAGAGTCACACACCTCCCAGCCAGCCAGCCACACACACACTCAGTCTCCCATACAAATACTTGGACAATCAATCAGTAACCCATATAGTTAATCATATAGCTACTGATCAACACATGCAGCAGTTTACAGAACAACAGACATAATGATGCACAAATTAAGACAGTTTAGTCACTAACCCATGCACTCAGTGAGACACATTTAATCACTCACTCATACATTCAGTCATGCACCTACTAAATCCTTTGTCCAGACACTTATACTTCCACTCATTCTTCAATATGTAAGACACATTTTAACTTTACAGAAACACACAGTCACTGGATGATGTCATCAGTGATGTCATCAGTGATGTCATTTGAGATGTCATCAGTGATGTCATCAGTGATGTCATTTGAGATGTTATCAGTGATGTCATTTGAGATGTCGTCAGTGATGTCATCAGTGATGTCATTTGAGATGTCATCAGTGATGTCACTGACCATGTCATGAATGATGTAATATGTGACATCATCAGCAGTGGATTGCGGGTGCGCGATATATAGTTAGTGCAACTAACTATATATGGAATTTCAATGGTTTTGTGTGAGTAAAATAAGGTTTTGTAAATGCTAATTCCTAACTATATATGGTCTATAACCTATGGTTTTTTCAGTGAATTTTCAAGGTTTTGTAAATGCTAATTCCTAACTATATATGGTCTATAACCTATGGTTTTTTCAGTGAATATATATATATATATATATATATTCACTGAAAAAACCATTGGTTATAGACCATATATAGTTAGGAATTAGCATTTAAAAAACCTTATTTTACTCACACAAAACCATTGAAATTCCATATATAGTTAGTTGTACTAACTATATATCGTGCACCCGCAATCCACTGCTGATCATGTCACATATTACATCATTCATGACATGGTCAGTGACATCACTGATGACATCACTGATGACATCTCAAATGACATCACTGATGACATCACTGATGACATCTCAAATGACATCACTGATGACATCACTGATGACATCTCATTTGACATTACTGATCACATCACTGATGATATCATTCATGTGATAATACGATGAAGCTCTTCAGACTCTAATATAACCTTAGATACACTCAGTGTAAACAGACACTCACAGACTATCACTCATCCATGGAGTTACTCACACACCTAGTCAGTCATGCAAAGAATCAATCACACCTCCATTTCCTCAACTATACAGTTATACACACCTTACTTATTCAAACATATACTAACACATATTTACTCTCTTATACAATCCCTGATACAAGTTCACAATGATCCATACAGCCACTCACACATTCACTGGCTCTTTTGCACAGTTATTTATATATGTCAACTCTCACATGTACTGTGTTTTACATATGTACTTACTTTGACATGTAGCACTGAGATATCCATTCACTCACCAATACACTCATGCACACAGTCAACCGCCCATACAGCTGTTTCCACATGCACTTTTGAACCCATACATCTAGTGAATCAACTGCTCACACATCTATGCACAGAGTCATACACCTCCCAGCCACCCATACACACTCTCAGTCTCCCATACAAATACTTGGGCAACCAATCAATAACCCATATAGTTAATCATATAGCTAATGATCAACACATGCAGCAGTTTATAGAACAACAGACATAATGATGCACAAATTGAGACAGTTTAGTCACTAACCCATGCACTCAGTGAGACACATTTAATCACTCACTCATACAGTCAGTCATGCACCTACTAAATCCTTCATCCAGACATTTATACATCCACTCATTCTTAAATATGTAAGACATATTTTAACTTTACAGAAAAATACAGTCACTGGATGTTGTCATCAGTGATGTCATCAGTGATGTCATTTGAGATGTCATCAGTGATGTCATCAGTGATGTCATTTGAGATGTCATCAGTGATGTCATCAGTGATGTCACTGACCATGTCATGAATGATGTAATATGTGACATGATCAGCAGTGGATTGCGGGTGCGCGATATATAGTTAGTACAACTAACTATATATGGAATTTCAATGGTTTTGTGTGAGTAAAATAAGGTTTTTTAAATGCTAATTCCTAACTATATATGGTGTATAACCAATGGTTTTTTCAGTGAATTTTCAAGGTTTTGTAAATGCTAATTCCTAACTATATATGGTCTATAACCTATGGTTTTTTCAGTGAATTTCATTGGTTTTTTAAAAGCTAATATCTATAGCTGTAAAATGTATTCTTCTTTAAATCCAAAAATATATTTTATATGTTTATTAATAAAAAAAATTAAAAAAAAATTTTTGTTTCGCTCCCGGTCCGCGAACCGGAAAGCTTTCCGTTAGCTCAAATTGATGCCGCGACCCGGTCCGCGAACCGGTAAACGTTCCGTTTCCGCAACTGCCACTTTAGAAATCAACATCGTGACGCGTCGCGAAAGCGCGACGTATCGCGTTGCCGCGTAATGCGTCTTATGACGTACCGCGTTAGCGCACCCGGAAGTGCCCCGGGGCGCGGACCGAGGCGCGAAGCGCAGCGACCCGGAAGCTAACCGGGGCGCGTTCCGCAGCGCGTAACATGAGCGTGAGAGGTCATGTGACTTGTTAATAAAACTTTTCATTGGTTCATTTCACTTTTGGTTTCATAATCATGTAAGGCTAGGTCAGGTGACCTAAAAATAACACTTTTCATTGGTAGAGAACTATTGTTTTTCCCAAATGATGAAAACCCCTCCTTCTTTCCTCACTCTGACTTTCATCATTGTGAGAGGAAGACCTTTATTAATACTTCAGAAATGGCTTCAGTAGTTGCTTCAGCTGGTGCACCCCCACCACCACCTCCACCTCCTCAAGGGAAGAGAGGACCACCTCCCCAGGTCATGACCAACACAGAGGAGGAAGAGGAAGAAATGGAGGAAGAGGAGGGAGAAGAACCACAGTTCTTAGAAGAGGTGCCCCGGGTTTCCCATAAGAAAGCCAGTTTCATCTGGCAGTTTTATTCAATCCCTCCAGGCCAAAAAAAAGTGAATGCGAGGTATGTCACCTGCCTCATCTGCAAAGATAAATTATCAAGAGGGACGGATAAGAAGTATAGTTATGGGAACTATACTATGCATAGGCACATGACCAGGAAGCATCCACTTAATTACAGCCGGGCGGAAATACGGGATTTGGAGGAAAATCCAACATCAACTCCTGTGGCCAGATCAAGATCAACAATATCATTGACACCAGCAGAGGCACGGGAAACTGCCAAACATACAAGAGAATTTTGGCCACATGAAACATACTTGTATGCACTGTGGTGCGTTGATAGCATTTGGTAATATGAGTATAAATGCTATCAACCTGGCTTATGAACATCATAATTGCCCTAACCGCCCCCAGTAATTTTTTTTTGCTCCTGTTGAGCCCTTTTCAATGCCTGTTTTTTGTTGTTTCCCCCCCAAAAAAAACCAAAAAAAATATAAAATCGTTCAAAAAATACAAAAAAAACAAAAAATGTTCAAAAAATAAAAAATAAATATAAAACAACAAAAATATTAAAAAAAAGTTCTTTTCAGAACTACCTCCCCTTTCAAAAAAAATTGCTAGAATGTTTAGCACTCTGGCAAGCTCTATTTCTTTTGGTTCGCTTCCCGGTTAGCTTCCCGGTACGCGGACCGGGAGCTAACCAAAAAAAAAAAAGAAGAGTAAGTATAAGGAAAGTAAACAGAGAGTGATGTTAAAAGAAAGACAGCTATAGGGAGTAAAGAAGAGATACTGTTTAATAGATCTATTTACCGAAGAAAAGACGGAAGAGGGTATAATTGTGAAAAACAAAATAGATAAGGAAGTGAAAGAAAAAAAAGAGAGTATAACATTAACAAAGAAGAGTTTCTTGGAGAATGTGAGTGAATGTTCAAAATAAGATTAAAACATGGGGAATAACAGAGAGAAAAAATAGAAAACAGAAAACAAAAAATAACAGAAAAAGATTAATTGAAACAGCAAAGAAATGTAAATAACATAGAGCCATATCATCAACATAGGCAATAAAAGTAGCTTGATACACATGGCCCCAAGTGAGGCCTGTCTTGCAACATGGTGCATCTTTTGCATCACTGCTGCATCGGTTTCATGTGGCACGTTTTTTTTACACCATGACACATCTGCCTAAATGCATCAATTTGTAATTTTGTCGCCTCATAGCAAATCTTTTGCACCGCCGCTGCATCATAAAAGTGACGCACAGTGGCGCAAAAGAGGCATACACCTATCATAAATCTGTCCCTAGCATTTTAAATGATTAATCCAGGATGACGAAAAGGTGTGGCCTATCCAGAGGTTTGTTTAAGGTGAGGCCTACTCAGGATTGCAGATTAAAGTTACACTTGATGAAGAATACAGAGGAGATAATACATGTAAAGGCCTACCAATGAAGTAAGTAATGTCCACTTTATTGCGCCAGTCATCATAAATGTATCCCTAAGCTTCTTATCTTGTTACAGATGAACCGCCATATGTATCATCAAACTATTTTGCATTTCCTAAATAGCGAATTTTAAGGAATAAATAGCAATTCTTTACCATTCCTAATTTGCAATGATCAAATTGCTAATTGCAAATTACCCATTCATTTCCATGGGCTAGGAGGCTCATAGGAATGAAGGTGCAATTTGCGATTAGCAATTAGCTCATCGCAAATTAGGAATTTTTTCAAGGGTGCAGGGGTGTCTCAAGAACACCCTGCTGCACCCCTGAAAAAGAAATTTGGGGTCATATGGCGCACATACATGCCCTAAGGGCATGTATTGGCGTCATATGGCACCTTTTGTTTTTTGGAAAAAAAGCTTTTTGAAAAGAATTCGCAAATTACCACAAACTAGAAGTTGGTGGTAGTTTCCAAATCCTTAATGTCATTTTTTACATATTTTTTGTTTGATACATTGCATTTAAGGAATCGCAAAATTTGCAAATCCTTCAGTGCAATCGCAAAATAAGGAATAGCAAATTTTGAATTAAGGACATTTTAAGTCATTTCCACATGTGCAGTGTTTTCAAATTTTGATTTGAAAATCGTTTTTAGGGAAAAGGAATGGTTTGTAAATTTATGACAAGGACATAATGGTGTATGCTTCTTTATAAGGCATTTCACTGTCTCTGATGTCATTTTTCCCATATTACATTATAAGACCTTTCCCCATGGAGCACATTCCTTGTAAATATGCTCCCACCTGTGCATGGTGAATTTAGATTTTGACTGTTTGAGTCACATAGCCATGTTAAAAGTGACCCAAAAAAATTGCAAAGGCTTTAAAAAAACACTTTCATGTGTCTTAAGGACATTTTAAGTCATTTCCCCATGGGCAGTGTTTTGTAAGTGGCGCAAAAGAGACATACACCTATCATAAATCTGTCCCTAGCATTTTAAATGATTAATTCATGATGACGATAAGGTGTGGCCTATCCAGAGGTTTGTTTAAGGTGAGGCCTACTCAGGATTGCAGATTAAAGTTACGCTTCATGAAGATTACAGAGGAGATAATACATGTAAAGCTCTACCAATGAAGTAAGTGATGTCCACTTCATTGCGCCAGTCATCATAAATGTATCCCTAAGCTTCTTATCTTGTTAGAGATCAACCGCCATATGTATCATCAAACTATTTTGCATTTCCAAAATAGCGAATTTTAAAGAATAAATAGCGATTCTTTACCATTCCTAATTTGCGATGAGCAAATTGCTAATTGCAAATTACCCATTCATTTCCATGGGCCAGGATGCCCATAGGAATGAAGGTGCAATTTGCGATTAGCAATTAGCTCATCGCAAATTAGGAATTTTTCCAAAGGTGCAGGGGTGTCTCAAGAACACCCTGCTGCACCCCTGAAAAAGAAATTTGGGGGCATATGGCGCACATAAAAATTAACAACATTCCTTTACCTCAAAAACGATTTTCAATTCATAATTTGAAAACACTGCCCACAGGGAAATGACTTAAAATGTCCTTAAGACACATGAAAGTGTTTTTTGAAAGCCTTTGCAATTTTTTTGGGTCACTTTTAACATGGTTATGTAACTCAAACAGTCAAAATCTAAATTTACCATGCACAAGTGTAACCATATTTACAAGGAATGTGCCCCACGGAGAAAGGTCTTTTAATGTAATATGGGAAAAATGACATCAAATGTCCTTAAGACACATAAAAGCGTTTTTTGATTGCCTTTGCAGCATGTTTGTATCACTTTTAACATGGCTATGTAACACAAACATTCAAAATCTAAATTTGCCATGCACAGGTGGGAGCATATTTACAAGCAATTTGCGCCACAGAGAAAGGTCTTACATTGAAATGGGAAAAATAACATCAGAGACAGTCAATTGCCTTATAAAGAAGCATACACCATTATGTCCTTGTCATAAATTTAAAAACAATTCCTTTTCCCCAAAAACGATTTTCAAATCATAATTTCAAAACACTGCACATCGAGAAATGACTTAAAATGTTCTTAAGACACATAAAAGCGTTTTTTGATTGCCTTTGCAGCATGTTTGTATCACTTTTAACATGGCTATGTAACACAAACATTCAAAATCTAAATTTTCCATGCACAGGTGGGAGCATATTTACAAGCAATTTGCGCCACAGAGAAAGGTCTTACATTAAAATGGGAAAAATAACATCAGAGACAGTCAATTGCATTATAAAGAAGCATACACCATTATGTCCTTGTCAGAAATATTATAACCATTCATTTTCCTCAAAAACGATTTTCAAATCATAATTTGAAAAGACTCCACAGCTCCTATGCAGAAAAACACCCTGTCAGTACTAATACTTCACATTTTCTCCAATTACATTTTCTAAAAGAAACAAAATCTATTTGTAAAACACTTGAGACAAAGCAACATTTGAAAAACACAACTTTCTTCATAATTTTCTCCTTAAAGCACACTATTCTCTATCTAAATTAAAGAAATATTTTCTCACCTTAGCAAATACTTTGAGTTTGAAAACAGTCTCAGAAACACACCAATTTGTCTTCAGCAGAGCAAAAGGTATGCACTCCAGAGTCTGCAGCTATCAAAAGCACAGAAATGCTGTAATTCTTCACACATATCTCTCATGTCACCCAATCAAAACTCTTCCCTCACTTTTTTTCAAATGAAAACCCTTCCCCCCTCTGCCATTTCATGCCTTTTCTGCATGGCAACCACCTCTTGGAAGACCTCTGGTGTTTGCAAGTTCACACAACAATGTTGCAATTGAATTCTGAACTCTCAGTGCACCTGCGTATCCACTGCAATCTTTCATTTAATGATTTTTTATTGACCATTCAAAATACATCTTTCAAAGAACTCATCCATGCACCCTAACTTTCTGTTTTCAGCAATCAAAATCCACCAATCACTGTTACTGCTTCATTAACACAGAAACTCCACAGTTTTTTTCATTTTAAACTCTCATTTTTTCAACTGCCATTTCATTGCCACACTTCATCTGACTGCAGCAGAACCTTCTCTCACCATGTTTTCTGTCTGGATTGTTGGACATAGTTATATCCACTGGGCTCACAGGTATGCTAAGAACAGAAATTTACCTAACCTCAATTTACAAGATGTGGAAATTAAGTGGTTTGGCCACAGAGGATTAAAATGTCACCAATTGATACCATTGGTGAAAACCTTTATGCATTTGCCAAAACCTGACCTGTTAATTGTGCACTGTGGAGGTAATGATTTGGGCACTTTGACTGGGGTAGGTCTGGAAATGCTTTTAAAGGACACCTTTGAGCAATTGATGGCACTTTTTCCTCAAACTGCCTTGGTATATTCAAATATATGCCAAAGACAGAAATGGAGGTGGTCAAACCAATTTTGTCCACAAATTGAGAAGTCGAGGAAGCATGTAAACAAATCTGTTTCAGCTTACATGAGAGACCATGGAATGGGCTCCATGTACAACAATAACTTGCGTTACTACATGCAAGATATCTACAGAGGAGATGGAGTTCACTTCTCAGATGAGGGCAACAGAATTTTCATTCTGAATTTAAGACTGTGCATTGGTACCTACTTATAAGTACCTAAATGTACCATAAACCCAAAAGCTCTTCTCAGAGCTACCCTACATTTGATCACTCACAATTATTATTTTACTCTAACATTTTTCACTAATTTTCAAAAAAGTACGCTCCCTGGGGCGCTACCCGGTACGCGAACCGGGAGCTAACCTCGCAAAATTTTTAAACAAATGGTTTTTTTTCGCACATATGGGCCTCCTCAGCCACCCTCAGAAAACCTAGGGGGTCAAGATAAGTCTACCGTGCCCCCTTCTACCCATTCTGAACATTATTTGCCCTCCATCTTGTATCTTAATTCGACCGAAACACAAAATGGTGGACTCCCGTAACGCTTAAGGTTCGTGAACCGGGGCGCTCAATGGTTCGCGTACCGGGTCGCTCCCTGGGAAGCGCACCATCAAAAAAGGTGGGAAAGTAGTTCACAGAAAAGCCACTGGAGACAATTTCACCAAATATAGACTAGCTCATACTACATACCAATCCCTACCATTTTCACAAATTTGATTGGAATTCCATTTAGCCATTTAGCCTGTAGACCTCTCTAAATACCGTGAGGTAAATTACTTCACAAAACACATCTGAAGTGTTGGAATTGACAACCAATTAAAATGTTACTTTCATTTTCTACTTTTTTTACCTGACATTTGATTGGTTATGTACCTGAATATATATAAAGAAAGAGAGAGAAACACAGCCATTTTGACTACTACTTCCTGAATTACATTGCAAGATCATTTTCACTCACAACTTAAACTTGTTTTTAGAAGGTGAGATATTATTTTATAAATTTGAAAACATTTTCAGATAGTTATATACTATCCCTCTGTAAGAGTTAGACATTGAGAAAGGCTTCTTTATTATAATTATGGATTGATTTAGGTTTCTGTGGTATAATTATGAATTTACTTAGGCTTCTTCACAGGCACTTTTTAATAGTACTACTTCACGCCTGAAACCATACAGTGCCCATAGATTACTTCTCTGTTATAAACTCACAAGTACCTGTCTGAACTTAAACCCAACAGTGCCCTATCACTACTGATATATTTATTTTTTATGCAAATTACAGCAATAAAATGGAAGGTGAGCAGAATGTTTCCTTTGAAATTGTTCTGGCCAGCAACAATGAACAAGTTATGGAACCCATTGATGACTTAGAATTCATGGATGAGTCACGGGACTATGAATTACTTCAATGTGTAGAATCTGTCGATCATTTACTCCATTATGATGACGGTCAAATGTGGGAACTTATGTTCACTCAACAAGAGGACATATCGGACAGTCAAATGCTAGACGTTCTATTAAATTTTGAAATACAATCTGAAAAATAAAATTGTATGTAAAATAAAAAAATTGTTTGAGTCTTTAATCATTTTTATATGTAATTCATAAACTAGTTAAATGTTAGAAATGTTATTGAATTTTGAAACACAATCACAATAATAAATAATTGCTTAAAAAATAAAAAAATTAAAAAATAATCAACAAAACCAACAATCAATTAACATACAGTATTTGAAAAGTCTATCATTCATTTTTCATTATAGTACGCTGCCCAGAACGCTTCCCGGTTCGCGAACCGGGCGCTACCCACGCAAAAAAACAAAAAAAAAATTTTTTTTTTTGCCCCACGGGGCCCTTTTAAAGCCTCCACATTAAACCTAGGGGGTCAGGGAGGATATACTATGCCCCCTTATGGTCATTTCCCCCTTTGTTTTGGCCTCCTCTTGTCTCTCAATCCTACCGAGAGACAAGATGGCGGCCGCTCCGGACTGTTTAGAATGTTGACAGACACCGGAGAGCCAATCAGCTTCGCTACGCGAAGTTCCGGTACGCGTAAAGTCCGCGAACCGGAACGCTGCCCGGTCCGCTGTTACAGATATATATCTTTTTTTGAACATTAATTTCTCAAAATCCACTGAAGCACATATATTGAGACCTAGCAAAGGCACATCGGGCTACCAGTCCCTACAATTTTGCCAAGTTTCGTGCAAATCCATTCAGCCGTTCGGGCTAAAAGTGAGGCCAACCGCCCTATGGAAAACTCAATGTTAAAAACACGTTTTGGGACCCCCCTTTTTTCTCGGCCCCCCCTTGACGACCCCCCCCCAAATTTCCAGGGGCTGCTCAGAAACAAAATGTTCCATTTTCCAGAAAATTTCAGCCAATTCCGTCCACAAACGCCAAAGTTATTAGACATAGAATTTTCAAAAATCCCATAGGGAAAAAATCCTAACTATATATACCTACTGGCGACCGCCAGTAGGTAATATATATTACCTAGCAGGTTTATATAGTTAGGATTTTTTTCCTATGGGATTTTTGAAAATTCTATGTCGAATAACTTTGGCGTTTGAGGACAGAATTGGCTGAAATTTTCAGGAAAATGGAACATTTTGTTTCTGAGCAGCCCCTGAGAATTTGGGGGGGTTTCGTCAAGGGGGGGCCGAGAAAAAAGGGGGGTCCCAAAACGTGTTTTTCCCATGCAATTTTCCATAGGGCGGTTGGCCTCACTTTTAGCCTGAACGGCTGAATGGATTTACACCAAACTTGGCAAAATTGTAGGGACTGGTAGCCCGATGTGCCTTTGCTATGTCTCAAGATATAGGCTCCAGTGGTTTTTACGAAAATTAACTTTGAAAAATATATATTGGGCTACATTGGGCTATATATATGTTGGAACCCAATGTAGCCCAATGTAGCCCAATGTAGCCCAATGTAGCCCAAAGATGGCCACCAGAGACAAAAAAAACAAATGTAGCCCAAATATCAGCCAGATGAAGCCCAACTATAGCCCAATGACAGAATGTCCCAGAGTGTTCTAAAGAACAACTAGAGTCCTAACAGTCCTACTTATTACAAAGGTATGGCACACCTGAAGCCATCTTGATTGGAATAAAGTGGTAACTCTTAAAACATTTAATTTAAAAAGGAACAAAATGAGGGGGTTCATTTTGCCATAGAAAGTATGATTAGCGAATATATGACGAAATCCCACATACCATCAGTCCGCAAAAAAAATCCTGCATGTACTATTAGGCCGCAAATTAAAATAACGAAAACTTTGAGAACGAATATGCCTTTAGCATACACTAAACAACTAAACTACCCTAAACCCTAAAACACTACCCCCAGCATGGCCCTACACTACACAAACAGTACAACACTACCCTAAACCCTAAAACACTACCCCCAGCATGACCCTACACTACACAAACACTACAACACTACCCTAAACCCTAAAATACTACCCCCAGCATGACCCTACACTACGCAAACACTACAACACTACCCAAAACCCTAAAACACTACACCCCAGCATGACCCTACACTACGCAAACACTACAACACTACCCTAAACCCTAAAACACTACCCCCAGCATGACCCTACACTACGCAAACACTACAACACAACCCTAAACCCTAAAACACTACCCCCAGCATGACCCTACACTACGCAAACACTACAACACTACCCTAAACCCTAAAACACTACCCCCAGCATGACCCTACACTACGCAAACACTACAACACTACCCAAAACCCTAAAACACTACACCCCAGCATGACCCTACACTACGCAAACACTACAACACTACCCTAAACCCTAAAACACTACCCCCAGCATGACCCTACACTACGCAAACACTACAACACTACCCTAAACCCTAAAACACTACCCCCAGAATGACCCTACACTACGCAAACACTACAACACTACCCTAAACCCTAAAACACTACCCCCAGCATGACCCTACACTACGCAAACACTACAACACTACCCTAAACCCTAAAACACTACCCCCAGCATGACCCTACACTACGCAAACACTACAACACTACCCTAAACCCTAAAACACTACCCCCAGCATGACCCTACACTACGCAAACACTACAACACTACCCAAAACCCTAAAACACTACACCCCAGCATGACCCTACACTACGCAAACACTACAACACTACCCAAAACCCTAAAACACTACACCCCAGCATGACCCTACACTACTCAAACACTACAACACTACCCAAAACCCTAAAACACTACCCCCAGCATGACCCTACACTACGCAAACACTACAACACTACCCTAAACCCTAAAATACTACACCCCAGCATGACCCTACACTACGCAAACACTACAACACTACCCTAAACCCTAAAACACTACCCCCAGCATGACCCTACACTACACAAACACTACAACACTATCCTAAACCCTAAAACACTACGCCCAGCATGACCCTACACTACGCAAACACTACAACACTACCCTAAACCCTAAAACACTAGCCCAGCATGACCCTACACTACGCAAACACTACAACACTACCCTAAACCCTAAAACACTAGCCCCAGCATGACCCTACACTACGCAAACACTACAACACTACCCTAAACCCTAAAACACTACCCCCAGCATGACCCTACACTACGCAAACACTACAACACAACCCTAAACCCTAAAACACTACCCCCAGCATGACCCTACACTAAACAACCACCACAACTCTACACTACACTAACACAACACTACACTACACAACACTACACTACACTACACTACACAATCACTAACCCACGAAAAAATTAACAGAAACCCACTTACCTCTCTCGTCATCGTGGTTTTCACAACGCAAATGCATTTACCATACATGCCTTTAAAACGTAATTCTTTGTAAAGGCATGCGCGATAAATGCACATGCGTTTTGAAAAAATGCGGGATAATGGTATGCGAGGTCAATGACCTTGCGGGATAATGGTATGCGGACTGAAAGTCTGTGGGATAAAAAATGCGGGAAAATGGCTGCAAACCATGATTAGCAGCAGACTTCCCTGGTGAGCACTAGCTTTACTACAGTGATCTAATGAGCAACTAGAGTGCTAACATTCAGAATTTATGGCAAATGTGTGACACATCTGAATGCCTTCTTGATAGAACCAAAGTAAACAAGCATTGAAAATGCAATAGATCTCGCCCTCGTTTAAGTTAAAGCCATTCTGTTTGTAATGAGGTGGCTTTTTAGCTTTGCTTTTATTAGTGTTTTTAAAACTTTCATGTAAATAACATGCATATGTATGCATATATGTATATGTATGCATGCATTTATATTTATATAGATATGCAGATTATATATGTTTATATATGTATATTACCTACTGGCGATAGCCAGTGGGTATATATAGTTAGGATTTTTTCTCTATGGGGTTTCTGAAAATTCTATGTCTAATAACTTTGGCGTTTGTGGACGGCATTGGCTGAAATTTTCAGGAAAATTGCACATTTTGTTTCTGAGCAGCCCCTGAAAATATGGGGGGGTTTCGCCTAGGGGGGGCCGAGAAAAAAGGGGGGTCCCAAAACGCGTTTTTCCCATTCATTTTTCCATAGGGCGGTTGGACTCACTTTTAGCTCGAACGGCTGAATAGATTTACATGAAACTTGGCAAAATTGTAGATATGGTTTGCCCGACGTGCCTTTGCTATGTCTCAATATATGTGCTCCAGTGGATTTTGAGAAATTAACGTTTAAAAAAATATATATATCTGTGACAGCGCTCCGGTTAGCGCCCCGGTTCGCGTACCTGACGCGTAACGGAACTTCGCGAAGCGAAGCTGATTGGCTCTCCGGTGTCTGTCAACATTCTAAACAGTCCGGAGCGGCCGCCATCTTGTCTCTCGGTAGATTTTACGCCGTAGAGGCGCCTCCCGGTACGTGAACCGGGCAGCTCACCGGGCAGCTAACCGGCAGCATAGCTGTCAACATTGTAAACAGTCCGGAGCGGCCGCCATCTTGTCTCTCGGTAGGTTCGAGAGACAAGATGTGGTGAAAAAAGAAGGGGGAAATGAAGGAAAGGGGGCAAGGTAAACCCCTCCTGACCACCTAGGATTGATGAGGGGGATATTAAAGTCCCCCGTGATTTTTCGCGGTAGAGGCGCTTCCCGGTACGCGAACCGGGCAGCTAACCGGCAGCGTAACGGGAGTCCGCCATCTTGTGTTTTTGGAGCGTCCGGTTCGCGTACCGGGTAGCGTCCCGGTAAGCGTAACAAGGGGAAAACCAAGAGAAACAGTAAAAAAAAAAGTAAGGGAATAGATTTCCAGCAAACTTGGCAAAATTGTAGGGACTGTTTGTTTGATGTGCCTTTGCAAGGCCTCAAGATATGTGCACGTGTGGATTTTGTCTAATTAAGGTTAAAAAAAAATATATATCTGTAAGCGTGCTCCGGCACGCTTACGTTACGGGTTTTGTTTGCGCTGCAGAGCCGATACGTCACGGTTATGCGACGCGTCATGAGGCGTCTCACGTGGCTACGTGATACGTCACGTAATAAAGAATATATTTTACAGCTATAGATATTAGCTTTTAAAAAACCAATGAAATTCACTGAAAAAACCATAGGTTATAGACCATATATAGTTAGGAATTTGCATTTACAAAACCTTGAAAATTCACTGAAAAAACCATAGGTTAGAGACCATATATAGTTAGCTGGACATTTTATTGACATAAAACCAATGAAATTCCATATATAGTTAGTTGCACTAACTATATATCGCGCACCCGCAATCCACTGCTGATGATGTCACATATTACATCATTCATGACATGGTCAGTGACATCACTGATGACATCACTGATGACATCTCAAATGACATCACTAATGACATCACTGATGACATCTCAAATGACATCACTGATGACATCATGACACACCAATACCAGTTACTACATACGCACTCACTGATTCCTACGTCTACACACACATTCACTCATTCACCGATACAATCACTCATACATACAGTCACTCATTATTACAACACTATCATATGCACTCTGATAGAGCGCGCGAGGTCACCCAACCAATAATTTCGCCGTTTCCGGCTTCGGGCCCATATACTTTCAATTCACAATATACATTGACCGGGTGACTTCACGGGCTGCTACCAATTTGTGTGAATTCCCTACTGTTATTACTCAGCGTACCCGACTTACCATCCACCGACACGGGTACCTATGACCTCAACGGATCAGGGAGCTAGCTGTAAAAGGAAAGGCAGCAAAATACAAACTCAAAATGACATTCAATACTGTTGTAAATGACCACGGACAACTGGAAGTTTTAAAATCTTTATCTAAAGTTCGTTCTCGGTAAGCATTAGATTTACAAGAATAAGGCAATCAATAATCAAGATAACGAAAAGTACATAGCTATAGAGAAATAAAGTCAGGGTAATCATGGAAATGCTAATATGAGATGCAACAGAAAACGCTATGCATTCAGGGTAAAAGTTCTTTAGACAGTTTAAGTAAAGCCGTTCTAGACCATATCAGGAAATGACAAACTGCAATGCAAAATATGATTTCTAAAAGGTAGGGTAACATGGGAACATGTTATGAAAATATGCAAATGGCTTTAAGTTTCAATAATTGCGGCAAAAGCATGGAAAAATCAACATATGCAAAGGTGTGTCTTTATTGAAGCAAAAGACAGAAAAATAGAAAGGTGCAAGTTTAAAGAACTTAGAGCAATATTTACCTAGACTGGTGTGGAAACCAAACCCTGGCCACGGGTCAGTTAAGAACAGGAAACCCTCAAGGAAGGATACCCCTCAAAGGACAGCAGGTGCAGAATGGACACCCAGGACAGGACAGGATACCCTCAGATTAGGAATCAGGACAGGACCTCAGGACAGGACAGCAAACCCTCAGGACAGGACCGCTCAGGACAGGACCGCACCCGCAGTTTGGAAGCAACGCCTGCGCTCCACCCTCTCTGCAGCTATCGATCAAGACCCCGATTGGGTCAGCGAACTCCCAGCAAAGTGCTTCGCCAGCACTTTAAGGTTCAGTAGAACCTTAGTCTATGGTCAATTTCGGACAGAGTGCTCCGCAGCTCTCTGTATCTTCAGTCACCTATTGAGTATGATGGGTCAGTGACAGGTCAGCTAAACCAGACAAGTCGGACAATTTCCCTAGGTGAACCCAGGGTAGATATACAGTTTGGGGACGGTGTACCACCCCCCAATGTTGCAAAGTGTCAGAATCCCTCGATTTGGATTGGTCCTAAGATAGGATTTGGGTAACACACCAATCAGAATACAGTATTTGGAGGCCTTATTTACATCTCAGGGCACCGCCTAGCAAGATTGGCGTTCCCATGAGAAATTTTCGCAGAATACAGGCAAAGAATACATTTTTGCAACATAATAGAACAATGTCGTGATGCTGCGGGGCGAAGGTGCTGCTTCCCAGGGTGGCTTCTGGTATCAACCTTCTTTGGCAGCTATTCAATGCCAAGATGACTTCGGTCGAGTCTGCGCACAAGTACCCTCCAAGATGGCTTTCGGCTCAGTCAGACCCCCATTCCCCGCGATACATGAAAAGTAAGCGAGAACAAATTAATACATAGAAATAACATTATGGAAACATATCACAGGGTTTGTACTTTCAACTTATCACTAAGAAATATACTTATGCAGGCTAAATGTTAGCTACATAGATACGAGTACAAGAGCAGTGGCACGAGCAGTACCACGTTACTGGCAAAGCTATGCATTACGCATGCGCAACTATTTCCCTCCAAACCTGCAAACACATCAGGACACGTGAGTGTGACTGACGCATGCGCAGACACTTATTTCCAAGCAGCGGCCATTTTTAAAGACTCGAATTAATTATTTTAGTAAAACACATAGGCAAGCTTCGTGGACCTCGTTTTAAACATAAAATAAACGTTAGTAAGACGTACAAATTATTACTTTGTTACACATGAACGAGGTTCATGACAAAAGCACGTCGCAAACGCGACGCTTTGCTTCATCAACTCATACACCTATGCAGACACTCACACACTGCCACTCATCCATGGAGTTACTCACACACCTAGTCAGTCCTGTAAAGAATCAATCACACTTCCATTTCCTCATCTATACAGTTAAACACAGAACACCATACTTCAGTGACATCACTGATGACATCACTGATGACATCTCAAATGACATCACTGATGACATCTCAAATGACATCACTGATGACATCATGACACACCAATACCAGTTACTACATACGCACTCACTGATTCCTACGTCTACACACACATTCACTCATTCACCCATACAATCACTCATACATACAGTTACTCATTATTACAACACTATCATATGCACTCATACACCTAGTCAGTCCTGTGAAGAATTAATCACACTTCGATTTCCTCATCTATACAGTTAAACACAGAACACCATACTTTTCACACATATACTAACACATACTTACTCTCTTATACAATCACTGATACAAGTACACATTGATATGCACAGAGTCACACACCTCCCAGCCAGCCACACACACACTCAGTCTTCCATACATCCACTCATTCTTCAATATGTAAAACATATTTAAACTTTACAAAAACACACAGACACTAGATGATGTCATCAGTGATGTCATTTGAGATGTCATCAGTGATGTCATCAGTGATGTCATTTGAGATGTCATCAGTGATGTCATCAGTGATGTCACTGACCATGTCATGAATGATGTAATATGTGACATCATCAGCAGTGGATTGCGGGTGCGCGATATATAGTTAGTGCAACTAACTATATATGGAATTTCATTGGTTTTATGTCAATAAAATGTCCAGCTAACTATATATGGTCTCTAACCTATGGTTTTTTCAGTGAATTTTCAAGGTTTTGTAAATGCAAATTCCTAACTATATATGGTCTATAACCTATGGTTTTTTCAGTGAATATATATATATATATATCACTCACTCCGCTTCCTGATGCACTTTGGAATCTCACCAGCCGGCAAGAAGTACACGGACAAGGACCAGTTAGGTGCTGAAGTTTAATCGCAGAAAAAAGTCAAAGACGTTTCAGCTCAACGGAGCCTTGTTCACAATATATATATATATATATATATATATATATATATATATATATATATACACCAGATCACCGAAAAGGCCGTACTTCACGATCTGCAAAGAAGAAGGAATGGAAAATAAAGAGAAAATGGCTGAGTATCCAATTTCCTCTCCAGCATACTTTTCAAAGTTGGAGAAAAATATTTAATCAACCATCTCACTCAAACACATACAAACAAAAATGGTGAGAGCAACCACATGAGAAAGAACAATGGAAAACGACTGGCTACATGGGCCTGGACTCCTGGAGCCAACCGAACCCTTGTTTCCCAACATATCATCATTGTCTCTGAGCATGCACTTTGGGGCCGATTAGGATGGAGGATTTTCCGCCTCCTCCAGGCCGGCGGAAGCCACCTCCGGCCCGGAGGAGGCAGAAAATCCTCTGCGGAGTCACCAAAGACCCACCGCCACATTACGATGGCTGGTGGTCTTGGTTTCTGTCCGCTGCTTTTCCGCCGCGGTCGGATTACAACCGCGGCGGAAAAGCTCTCATTTGGCTGGCCGTGTCTATCAGACACCGCCAGCCAAATTAGGAAACATTTGTAAACATGCTTTTCCGCGGCGGTTTTTCCGCCGTGGAAAAGCATGTGTACTTTTGATTTTGGGGGCCCGTTGAGGCCCCCAGGGTGTAGGCGGGTGGGGGGTGCACATGAGGGGTACCCATGGTACCCCCCAGCATTTACATGCACAAAGCGGCAGGCACCGCGCGGTGCCTGCCGCTTTGTGCATGTAAATGTTCAACATGCACTTTTAACATTGCGGCGGGTGCTGCTTGAAGCAGCACCCGCCGCAATGTTAAATATCCAGGATGTGACCGCCAGGGTGGCGGTCACATCCTAATTTGCACGGAGGGACCGCCGCAGCCCATGCGGATGGTCCCTCCACCTCTTGCGTCTGTCCGCCATCCTAATTGGCCCCTTTGTTAGGTAGGCTCTCAACTAGGATGGCCTTGAAGGCTCATTACTTCAATATCAAAGCAACTCAGAAATTTCACATTTTCAGCTGCAGCTGGTGGTTATCAATGTCCACCGCAACTGTACCTCGTGTTAGAATAGGCTGTTCCAAGCATTTATCTATGTTTGCTTCTGTTCAATGTAGCCCTCTCAGTGTCCTTATGATTCGCATTTATATCATGAAATGGTGTCCTCAGGATACCTTTTTGATGTACATATATATGTATTTTTATTCCATTCCTCGGGTATTTGAACCAAATATCATTAAGAAAATATAATTTCTTTTCATAAAGATATATATAATCTTGTTGGTTTTAAATATAGTTGTAAATAATATTGTTGTTTTATTAGTTTGACACATTTTAGTTGTTTTAGTATTACAAGTTATGAGTACTTGCGAGGAATTGGGTTGTTGGTTGATTGGGATGTTAGCCTTGGTCAAGCAACAGCCACAATCCCTGGCAGGGTGAACCACAAAAAGTCACTAAACTAACCTGTGCTTAACCCTGGGTAGCTTGGCAAAAAATGCAGTCAGGCTTAGCTTACAGACAATAGGTAAAGTATATCTGTAGCACACAAACAGCAATAAAACCCAAACACAAGAAAAATTCTGCACCAATTTAGAAAACGAGACTAAATTTAGAAAAATTATTTGATACCAAAATGACAAAAATCCAATCAGAACCATAGTTATGAATTTTCAAAGATTTAAGTGAAAATAGCGCCAAAAAGCACAAAGCACCACTTGCAGTTATCTGGTTGTGGGTGACCAGGTGAAAATCACAAGTTCAGGGCAACTGCTGAAGAGTTACCTTCACATTCCAGTGCAAAGAGTTCCGTTTGAGGTGGAAGGGGCAATGAGGAGTAGGGTTTCCATCATGGGTGGCTGTCAAAGCTACATGAAGAGCAGGTCAGGCGACATGGACGGTGATGGTCAGAGCTTTGCATTGGCTGTCACCACTAGTGGTTGATGCTGTAGTTTAAAGAGTTGGTTTGATGGAACTTCTCCTTGAATGGCTGCCAGGTATTGGCGCAAATTGGCACGTTCACAAAGAGCCCAAAAACTTCAGGGAGTACAGCTGAGTCCACGCCTAGGGTCCAGGACCTGAGGGGCACCACTTGGGGGACAGGAGCTAACTACAACTGGGTCTAGGTACTGGTACAAGATAGCGGGAATCTGGTATGTCCCTGTGGCTCTGACAGGTGGCCAGCAGACTAGCCCTTGGAATCACTCTGATAGTCCTGGGTTTGGGTGGCGATGCAGAGCTGAAACAGCAGGGCTAGCCTCTGAAGGTTCAAGGCAAGCTCCAGGCAGTAAAGCAGTACTTCCAGGTGCAGGAAAGGAGTCTTGAGGAATACACAGAAGGCCACAGCAGGAGGCAGTCTTCTGAGAGCACTATCGCGGGTCCTGAAAAGTGAACTGCAGGTTGGGTCTGAGGGCCCTATTTTTATATCTGTTGCTTTCTATTAAGTTGAGAGAAGTTTCTAGAGTGTTCTCTTTGAAGTGCTTAGAATTTCCTGATTCATCTGCCTTGGCTCCAAGCTGGCTGCTGGAAAAATGCAATGGTGACAGGCCCTTTGAAAGCCTATTTAGTTGCAAACTCTACTCACCCAATACTGCCAGCCAATGGCCCAGTCAGGCACACCTAATCCCTCAATTGTGTGACTGTCTGGGAGCCTCACTGCAAACTCTACCTAGTTATGTGATCTAGGACAGGCTGCATGCACTAAATGGATAAGGGCAGAAAAATGTCAACTTTCTAAAAGTGACAGTTTTAAAATTGGAATTTGAAATCCTACTTTAACATTAAAGAGGATATGTAATTACAATTTCATAGATACCAAACATGAAATGCTCATCTGTCCCCAATCAAAAGTTTAAACTTATTAACTGTAAGAAGGTGACCCAGTTTTTATCCTAAGGGGCAGATAGGCCTCACAGTAGTGGAAAAACAAATGTAGGAGTTTTTTACTACCAGGACATGTAAAACTTAAAAGTACATTCCAACCTTTTAATTGCAGTGTACCCTGTCCTATGGGCTACCTAGGGCCTACCTGAGGGAAGACGTATATGTAATAAAAGGGGAGTTTAAGGTTCGGCAAGGGGGTTATATTGTCAGGTTGAATTGGCAGTTTAAAACTTCATTCAGGTTGCAATGGCAGGTGTGGGACATGTTTTAAGATGCTTCTTGAGTGGGTGGCACAGTAAGTGCTGGAGACCCACAAGTAGCATTTAATAAGCAGACCCTGGGTATATGGTACACCACTCTACAAGGGACTTATACGTAAATTAAATATGCCAATCAGGTGTAAACCCATTTAGCCATGTGTAGGGCAGTGAGCGCAAACACTTTAGCACTAGTTTGCTGTGGGAAAGTGCACAGAATCCTAAGGCTAACAAAAACTAATTCAGCAGAAAAAATAGAGGGAAAAGGGCAAAACCTTTGGGGCGGGGTCCAACCATACTGCAGTAATATTTGTGTTTATTTGTTTTGTATATTGTGTTCATTTTTGAACAAAGTATACATTTTTAAGAAAATTTAATTTAAAAGAGGGTTGTTAGGTTTGAAGGGGATTAGGTTGGAAAGCTAATGGAATTGGCTATTTTTAGGTTCTAAATATTTTGAATTTAATTTATTTAATTAACTGAACAATAATTATTAACTAAATATTATTTTTCTAATGTGTTTGTTTGTAATTCATTTGTAATTGGTTGATCAATATATGTATTGATTAATTGTATTAAATAATGTTTTATTTATTAATATTATTTTAGAATTCTTTTATTTCTTTTTTAGTGTAACAATAATGTATCACTTTGATATTATCTTTTTTTTTCAATTTTAATTGTTTGTTTTTAAGGTATTATGGTGGGAAGTGTTTTAAATGAAGATATTTTTCTTTTTTTCAAATTTTTCTTTTAATTGCATTATAAAACATGTATTCATGACATTTATTTTATTGATAATGAATATGGGTATTGTTAAAAGATATTTTAAAATTCTATATTTTTCTCTATAGTTATTTCTTTTTAAATTGGGAGTAGAGAATAATAAATCTGAACCCTCCAGAGTCCAACATTTGCCCTACTGTCACTCAGATTCATCAGATTGAAGTAGAAATTGTCCATTTAACTCTTCAAAAGTCCTTCCAAAACCCAAGACTTCCCCAACTGTTTAACTTTGAGTGGGAATAGTAAATTTGTCCACTCCAAAGTGCAACACATTCCTGTCTACTACTCCAATTGGAATAGACATCCTACATTTGACCCCATCAAAGTCTATAAAAATAGACCTTACAAGTGTAATATGTTTATCAGATTTTTTTTAAAATTTGTTTTAATAGGGTTTTCTTGTAATTATAAAAGTTAGTTTAATAGTATGTTTTTTGTAATTTTGTAATTTATTATTTGTAGTATTTTATTTTTTATTTATTTATATGTTAGTATTGATTAACTATAGACTTTTATTGTTATTACTGTTTTATTATTACTGTTTAAATATTATATATTTTTTAACGTTTTAGTTCAAGAAGGAGCTCTGCCAGAGGCACTGTCTTTAGCATAAGACTCAATAGGCCTTCAGAGCTCTCCCTAGTCGGGAGTACTAGGGCTGCGAGCAAATTTGCGTGTATCATCCAATTCCTGTCGTTTTATTGATCAGAAAGTAGCGTTTTATGCAATCAAACTTTTATGTGGTGCTAAATAATTTGGGGGACTTTTAAATACAGTGATTTAATTGAGAATTGAGAGCAGGCACACTGACACCTACTCACACTGTACTATCATTCTCTTGCCTCGCCTTACCGCTTTTGTTTTGTGGAAGGCGGCGGCGGGCGCCATCTTGGGTGTGGGCTGGGGCTGCGCTCTAGTCGCGCTGGCCTCCCGCCCTCCCCGGACTATTTAGCTGTGATTTTATCGCCGCTCGCTGCCTTCAGGGCTCTCCCTAGTCGGGAGTACTAGGGCTGCGAGCAAACTTGAGTGTATCATCCAATTCCTGCCGTTTTATTGATCAGAAAGTAGCGTTTTATGCAATCAAACTTTTATGTGCTAAATAATTTGGGGGACTTTTAAATACAGTGATTTAATTGGGAATTGAGAGCAGGCACACTGACACCTACTCACGCTGTACTATCATTCTCTTGCCTCGCCTTACCGCTTTTGTTTTGTGGAAGGCGGCGGCGGGCGCCATCTTGGGTGTGGGCTGGGGCTGCGCTCTAGTCGCGCTGGCCTACCACCCTCCTCACGCTCTATATATTAAGTAGCATGTCCAGACGGCGCAGCGGGCTGGCGCAGCGGGCGCGCGCCGAAGCCACGCCAAAGCCAAGCCCGTCTGCGCCCGTCTGCGGCCGGACACGGCCCAGGGCCACAACCCCTGGTCCCCGACTGATGTACTCTTCCCAGTACTTAAAAGAGCTGAATGTTGGTAAGATCTGTCCGACCTGTACTACTGCCCCCCTGAAAGCTGCGACGGTCACTCGATTATTTGTGTGTCCAGGCTGTGGATATCTTCTTCCCCAACCTAGTATTCCAGCCCACTGTGGCCTACAGGATGGCAGGCCCTATGTTTTAGTGAACAGAGCTTCGCATGGATGTCGAGCTGCGCTCATCAATACGCGCTCACTTCCATGTCATAGCTTTTATATTAACGAATTTATCGTCACTCATGATCTGGATCTACTGTTTGCCACTGAGACCTGGGCAGATGCCGGGTCTGGTCCGGATTTTTGTAATGCTACTCCGGTTGGGTACAGTGTTGTCAGACATGATAGGCCTGTAGGAAGAGGTGGCGGCCTTGCTATTATCTTTAAGGATAAATATCGTACCACACTCGATCCTATAAACTCGGCTAACTGTGAATCAGCCGCTTTTGCTATTAGCATTACCCCCAAGCAGGCACTAAAGGGTGTCATACTTTATCGTCCCCCTGGCCCCCGTAATTCTTTTCTTTCCTCCCTTTCTGACCTAAGTGACAATGTTATATGTTCTGATACATACACCATATTGGGAGATTTTAATTTTCACTTGGAAGAGCAGGACAACTCCGACACTGCCCAACTTACAGCTGATTTTTCCAATTTAGGGTTGCACCAACTAGTCAAGGGCATTACGCATCAAGCTGGACATTCCCTTGATGGTCTGTTCACGAATGACCCAGGCATATCTGTACTAGATATCATCCCAACTACTTGGTCTGACCACAGGGCCATCATCTTTCAAATAGACATACGACCCGTTGCCCCTTTAGTCTCCAGGCCTGGAACCAGAATGGGCACTCGTGCCTGGAAAACTGCAGATATGCCTCAGATGCTACATTCCCTGGCTTCCTCCCGTCCTCAGGGTGGAAATACTCCGGCACTATCGGCCTCAGCTTTTCAGGACTGGATCCGAAGTGCCGCTGACCTAGTGGCCCCAGAGAAAATCACGAAGCCCAACAGAGTATCCCCCTCGGCCCCCTGGTACAATGAAGATCTTCGACTACATCGCCAACACTGCAGAAATCTAGAAAGGCGCTGGAGGAAGGTCTATTGCCCCATAGCCAGACAAACTTATAAAGATGTCCTTCAGATTTATAAAAAGGCAATCTTGGCCCGGAAAATTGAATTTTTCTCGGCACAAATTAAGACCGCTGCTAATTCGGCCAGAGAACTGTTCTCCGTTGTCATCAGCTTGTCTACCCCCCCTGTTGGGCCTGAAGTGGAGCCCTCACAGGCTTTTTGCAACGAACTAGCAGCCTTCTTTATCACAAAGGTTGCAGATATATATGCTTCCTTTGAAGATAACTCTAGAACTGAATGTAGAGGTGGTAGCGGGAAAGAAGCATTGTCTCACTACAACCACGACCATTTTCCATGCTTTCTACCCGCCTCACATGAGGATGTGATTAAAATCGTCTCTACCATCAAATCGGGCTCCCCACTGGATCCTTGTCCCCCATCCGTGATGTTAAAACTCACAGAGGTGATTTCCCGCCCTCTCATGGAGATCTGCAATATTGCATTTTCGACAGGCCAATTTCCAAGTATATGGAAGAACGCTGTCATAAAACCCCTCCTGAAAAAACCTTCCTTAGATCCCACAGCTGTTGCAAGCTACAGACCGATCGCGTGCCTGCCCTTTCCTGCCAAAGTATGCGAATACCTGATGAATAGACAGCTCTCAGAGTTCGTCGAGACTCACCAACTTCTCGACGATACGCAGTTTGGTTTTAGGAAAGGGCATGGAACAGAGACTGCCTTGATAAAGGCCTCTGACGAGATCAGGGTGATCATGGACCAGGGAGGGGCGGCTGTTCTTATCCTTCTGGATCTGTCAGCAGCTTTTGACACGGTCGACCATGCCACCTTAGTCGACCGTGTCACTGCTTTGGGGATTAACGGTTGCGCCAAGGATCTTATTTCATCTTTCCTGGCAAACCGTACCCAGACAGTAAAGTTGGGAGATTTCTATTCCCCTATTTCTGCACTCCCTTGTGGAGTCCCACAAGGCTCCTCGCTAAGTCCTATGCTTTTCAATATCTATGTAGCGGACTTGGCGAGGATAATAAAGGCCTATGGGATACAGCTTACATCGTATGCAGACGATACCCAGCTGGTGCTGGGTATCCACAAGGATGGTCTCACTGTAGCAGCCAACTTCCAGAAAGCTATGCTTGAGGTCAGTAGCTGGATGGCTCTGAACTGCCTTCGCCTCAACTCGGATAAGACCGAGATCATGACCTTCGGAAGACTCTCCCCTGAATGGTCTTTTGGTTGGTGGCCAGAAAAGCTTGGCCCTCCACCTGTCCCAGTGGAAAAAACCAGAAACCTGGGAGTGATCTTTGATAACAAGTTGGTTTTCGACCTCCACACCAACAAGGTTGTGTCGTCGTCTTTTTTCATTTTGAAAAAAATCAAGAAGCTGCTGCCTTATCTCCCGCCGTCAGCTGGGAAGACTCTGGTTTCTACCCTAGTCTTCTCCAGGATAGATTATGGGAATGCACTTTTCCTTCACACCCAGAAGCGTGTCACAATGAAGCTGCAATCTATTCAGAATGCGGCTGCTAGGATTCTTCTCAACATCCCTCGTCGCAAATCTACCACCCTTGGTATTCGTCAGCTTCATTGGCTGAGAGTTGAGAGCCGCGTCAAGTTTAAGGCCCTCTGTATTGCTTATAAGGCTGTACATGGCACTGGACCTAGGTTCCTGGTTGAAGCTTTTCAGATGTATACTCCTAGGAGGCAATTAAGATCGGCCAATATCAGTCTCCTCCCGGTGCCACGCACAAGATCGGTCACCTGGGGAGACAGGCGCTTTCTTGTGGCCACTCCAAAACTTTGGAACCTCTTGCCACTAGCCATCAAAACCGCCCCGAATCTGATGAGCTTTCGCAGGCTCTTGAAAACATGGCTGTTTAATCAGTAAGAGGATGATTTGATGATAGATTCCAGTTGCTCCACAGCGCCGAGACACCTTCGGGTATTTGTCGCGCTATAAAAGTTGCGTAAATAAATAAATAAAATAAATAGGGCCACGTGCTTGTTTCGCTACAGTTCGCCGCGTAGAGTCCCATGAGCCTGCAGACATGGTTGATGCTGGGTTTGAGACAGTATCGGGCCCCGGAATGATAGCTGCAGGCAACACCTCATATCTGTTTAGTGCAAGAATGGTAAGAAGTGTTATAAAATGGTTTGTCCCCCAACCACACCAACAGTAACATCTCTTACTGTAAGGGATACAATATTTGCGTTGACGCAGATTCATTGAGCCTCCTGATAAAGCGGGCTTTCATTCTTTTTTCTATAATTTAAAATAAAAAGTTTAGAGAGACAATCAGCATGTTTTTAGAATTATCTGGTCAGCCTTTTTGCATCAAATCTTCCCTGTCCACAGGCTTAGTATAGGTTCTCAGAGAGTTCTGTATAAGCCATTTTCCTGGGCAAACTATATTCCTAGCCCCTGCTCACAGCTCTTCTCAGGGAGAGTTATGGGAATCTTCTGCTTGGTGGACCTAACAGTGTATCTGTTTTTAGCCCTATTCAAGTTAAAATTAATTATACTTTCAAACAAAAGTGATGTCTTCTATATTTTGTTATTGATGTTTTTGATTGTTGGATGCAAAAAGTCAGTATTTGTACACTTGATATTTTTTGGTGACATTTTTGTTGCAGGTATTTTTGTTGACAATATTTCATTAGGCAGCCTTTCCTGTTAATGGTGGGATGACGTTTGTGAGTGCCTAATCCCTTCTGGGTGCCAGCAGACTTCCAAATGAAGTTGCACAATGCTAACATTCAGACTGCCTCATTGATGTGTGTGTATCAGGAGGAACAGAAGGGATTCCCTACCCACCCCATGTCTTTACTATGGATCAAGTTAGTTGGTAGGGCCATAGGAGGGTATAGAGGCAGTGATTAATCCCTTGGACCCTTATTTAGCCACAATTACTGACCGATACATTGTTTTTGAAAGTGGGGAGAAAAGCAGCAAGAGTATTCTTCACACCTGCTCTCATACTACCTTCCATACCACCAGCAGAAGAAATTAACCAGGAAATGGGCATTGGGGTTTGGAAAAGGGGAACTAGGATTGTTGCTATTCCTTTGCTTTTCAATCACTACCTCCTTGTTCATTTCTTTTGTTGTTGTGGACAGTTCACAATGCTTCTTTGAGAGGTATTGTGAGAGAAAGGAACTGTGGGCCAGATGTACAAAAGAATAGCAACTCGCAAACTGGTGTGCGGATAGAAAAATGGCTGTAAGGCATGTTCAAAAGCCATCTGTAAACCAAAAACCGGGATGCGACCGAATTACGAGTCAATATTTTTTGCTAATGGGAACAGAAAGTCAGTATTAGGGAATCACTAATAGCAACTCACAAACAGGATGTGTGAGTGTGTCACAAATAGTGAATAGTCGCTATTTGGCCAGTTTGCACATGCAATTTACCACCGATTCAAACCAGGTTGTAACTTGGTGCAAACTACAAAAGCTGACCCAGAATGCACCATGGCTGTCCACAATGGCTGCCCTGTACGTGATAGCAAGGAGGATGCATATACTGGCTGCTCAGCAGAGGAAGAGGCGAGGACAAGAGAGTATATTCTGAGTCAGGCTGACCACTTTGTTACCAAACAGAGGAAGAGATATATGACAAATTCAGGCTAAGTAGCACTGTCATTTTGGAGTTAATTGCCCTAGAAAGCAGTACTCTGTGTAACAATTCCATCTCCACCCATGTATAGCTGTTATGCTTGTTACACCTATTAGCCAGTGGTAGATACCAGGATGTGGTAGCTGTTGCAGGTGGAGTGTTGCAAGGTACGCTTTTGTGTTTCTTCCACTCTTTTCTTGATGCCAAGATTCTCAATATCCACAATCACATTTAAATGCCCAGGAATGATGAAGAAATGCGGATTACCAAAATTTGCAATTTTACAGAATTTCAAAATATCCCCAAGTCATAGGATGTATAGATAGGACACATGTGCCCATGCGTCCCATATCCCATCTTAAATACCTTTTTAGGAAACGGAAACGCATGTATTATATACAAGTGGTTTGCAATACCCACAACATAATGACTGAAGCTGAATCACATTATCCAGGGAGTACCCATGACGCCTACATGTTCAGGCACAGCAGAATATACAGAGGACATAAAAGGTGGTTGTTTGATGATGAATTCTTATTAGATACTGATAAATAATGTAAATGTTGATATATAAGTGCCCAATCCTCACAAAATGTATGTTGACTCACATTTACATATGTACTTTAGGTCACAGTGCCCCTACCTTTCTCCCACCACTCAGAATGAAAGGCGATACACCTTTGAACATTGACGCACCAGGACTATGACTGAGATGATATTTGGACTTCCGAAATCTCGTTTGTGTTGCCTCCATAAGCGTTGGGATCTTTGCAATACAGACCAGTAACCGCTTGTAAGATTGTAGCAATGTGTGCCATCGTACACAATATTGCCTGCAGTAGAAGTCTACACATTGTGGTGTCCAAATCTGATTCTGAGGAAGAGGATCCTGGTCCACCTGTTCAGCAGCCAACATAGGGGAGCAGAGCATTGGGATGTAGAAGGTGCAGGTACCATATTGCTACACATTACTTCACAAGGTAAGACCTTCTGAAATCCACAATACTGTAAAGAAATGCCACCACACTTGATTTATTGCTCAAAGTAAAGCTACGTTTAATGGCAGGTGTTACCAAACAGTTGACAGACAAGCTGTCATTTTCAATCTTTCTGAGACCATGTAGTCAACTTGTACATCAGTTACAGCACCAACAACAATAGGAAAACAAATATATCCACTCCTGAGACACGCTTGAACTGCTTGGGACCCTGCAAGCAACTTCACTCTCTCCAGTATAGCCGGTTTCCTGGGAAACTACAGTGACCAGCAACCCTCCCTGCATACTCCGGCCAGGAGGTGGCCGGGGGTGACCCTTGACCCTCCGAAATGAAACTTCAGCAGCCGGGCACGCCCACTGCACGGGATGCAGCGTGAGATTTGCTTGTAGTGCTTCTGAGCCTGCCAGCGACTTCACTCTCCACCAGTAGAGCCGGTGCCCCAGGGGACTACAGGGACCAGCAAGCCTCACTGCATACACCTGCCAAGAGGCGTTTGGGCGATGACCTCTGACTCTCAGACACAAGCACTTCAGTGGCCGTTCACTCCCACAGCATGGGACGCTGCACAAGGTGGACTTGAAGACCTTTAACCCTGCCAGCAACTTCAAGCTCTCCAGTACAGCTGGTGCCTCGGGGTACTACAAGGACCAGCAACCCTCACCACATACTCTCACCAGGAGCCAGCTGGCCAGTGACCCCTGACACTTAGGCACGAGCACTTCAGCAGCTGGGTATTTCCACAGTGCGGGACGCAGCATGGGACGCACTTGAACTGCTTCTGACCCTGCCAGTAACTTCACTCTCTCCAGTAGAGATGGTGCCCGGGAGACTAATGGGACCAGCAACTCCCACCACGTACTCCAGCCAGGAGGCGGCCGGTCAGTGACCATGACTTTCAGACATGAGCATTCAGCGGCCGGGCTCTCCCACAGCACTGGACGCTTGGGTTAAACACACAGTTTAATGTACACAGTTCTGAGGTACTCCTATTTAAGCAATAGGATAAAAGGTACTGTGTCTGTGCTCCTACTTTCAAATCCCTAAAAAAATAATGGAAACTTTTGCACACCTGATCTAGAAGTAGAACTAGATTTTATGTCTTGAAGCGGTGCAGCCAATATAGATTGAGCACTTTTATTGCTAACATTTGGTGTTATTTTTTCAACTTCTAGTAACTCTTTTTTCATGATGATACTTCCTCTGCCCAGTACATAAAATAGGATCATACAACATTGGTTAGGGCTGAAAGTTAGACCAAATGAGAAAACGGAAGGCAGTAGAGTCTCCCTTGAGGAAAACAGCAAAAATAATGAGGAATGCGGGGGAAATTATACAATGTCAGAAATAGGTGACTTGATAGAGGAGATGGAATCTATGCTGGGAGAACTCAGTGGGAGGCATCTACAGAGAAAAAGATAATATATTCCAACTACATCCCAAAAGGAATGATAAAACAGAAGGGAAAACCAGGTAACAAATCAGCAGACCCAAACATGATGGGGAGACATGGTCCAACTTCTGGGGTAATAGAACTGATTGATGTTAACATGATAGTAAAAGATCACATTCATGCGGATCTTGCAAAAGGATTTCAATCCTTGGCATAGAATGGTGAAGAGCAGGAGGTGCTGGCCATCAAAATGTCATGTACAAATAGATTTGCACCGCAATTAAACGAAGATGTATTTCTAAACCAAGCCCCAGAATCATTAAATCCAATCTCAAAAAGCCCATAATTGTATTGCCGTGAGGGGAACGGCCATCAGCACAGCACAGCGGACTCCAAGTCCCAGACCACCACCACCCATGCAGTCACCCCGCGCCGGAGATGCATAAGTGCAGAGGTGGGCTCCCGCAGTGTGGGAAGCCCGTAATCACATTGCCATGAGAGGAACGGCCATCAGCACAGCAGAGCAGACTCCAAGTCCCAGACCAACACCACCCAGGCAGTCATCCTGCGCCCGGAGGTGCATAAGTGCTGAGGCGGGCTCCCACAGCATGGAAAGCCTGTAATTGTATTGTCATGAGAGGAATGGCCATCAGCACAGCACAGTGGACTCCAAGTCCCAGACCACCACCACCCACGCAGTCATCCCGCGCCCAGAGGCACATAAGTGCAGGGGCGGGCGAGGGGGGGCGTGGCTAGCCAGCCATGATGGCGGTCGGCTTCTGCTAGTGCTCCGGGTCCGACTGGGGGCTAATCCTGAAAATAAGCGGCTGCAGGAGCCCTGCACATTGTGAAAGGTAGCGGATCAGCGCTGGAACCCGGCGGAGACACGGTGACCTGTCGGAGTGTGGAAATTGGCCGAGACTGCGCACTGGAGGAGGATCGGGCCTGCTGTCACATGGACGAGAAGACGCCGGGAGCTATAGTGAAGGCGAGCCCAGAGCAACTGGAGGGGGCGGAACCGGAAGTGCCCAGCTTGGCGCTCCGGGGTGCTCGGAGCGTTGTGGGGCCGATCTGGAGCCAGCTGCGAGGTGCCTCCTAGAGCTACCGGAGGACCTCGAGTGGGGAGCGACCCAGACCCTGCGGGGCGGCGGCAAGCACCATTCCCAGCTCTTAGGGCCTGCTGGGGCCTGCCGTGGGGCCAGGCCGGCCCGTGATCGTGGAGACCCGGTGGCGGATCGATCCGTTGCATGCGCAGGAGGGGGATCCAGTGGCCAAGGAGAGGATTCCCAGCTACGCCCAGACTACCGAAGGGGGCAGCATTGGCAAGGAGGAATGGTAGGGAGTCCGACGTTGGGCCGATACGAACCCTGGAGACGACCCCCCCCTCCCACCCCACAGGACCCCATTGGTAAGAGCCGTGCACCTGGCCTGCTGAGACTCTGTCCGCCCGCAGGGGTGAGAGCACCGGAGTGTGGGAACTGCCCCATTCTTTGCTGGGCCGTGTCCTGAGGGGGAGACCTGCTGTGCGACGCCTGCTGGGAGCGCAGGGCTGCAGACCTGGGGGACACCGCGATAAGGGGAGTGGGAGTTTTCTGGCCCCGACTGGACTTTGCAGTTTTAGTACCTTGAGATCCCTTCCCCGCCGTTGCATCTACTAGCCCTGGAGACCCGGTGTGAAGCCTGAGGGTAGGCGCACCTAAGGCACATTATGGTGCGAAAGGGGGCAAAGGTGGCGGAGGGGCCCGGAAGCCAAGAACCCACGCGCAACGCGGGGGGAGCGGGGGACGGGAGGATTCCGTTGGGCGCCTCTGGATCAGCAGGAGAGCAAACTAAATTGGGGCCTAATGGATGCATGGCGTGCCTTGAAATTGGATTACAAGGAATATTCATTCTATTCCCCCGTACACAACCTCCACACTCGAATAGATCGCTTTATCTGCTCACGGTCACTGATTTCGGGGATTGGGAGCCCAGAGTACCTAGCCAAAACCTTTTCAGATCACAGACCCCTGTCGCTCAGCCTGCATTGGGGAAGGGTGCCTACCCCGGTACCGACCTGGAGACTTAACCCGCTTCTTTTGGAAGATGCCCCCTTCCGCGCGACGCTTTCTGACACATTGTCTAACTACTTTAGGGAAAATTGGGACTCTGCCTCTTCTAATTTAGTGGTATGGGATGCCATGAAGGTTGTAGTACGGGGAGCCGCTATAGGCCAGTTAGTGGAAGCTAGACAGGAAATTCGCAGTAGACTCTGTGAGGTGGAGAATCGCCTTAAGACACTGGAAATAGAGGCGAGTCTAGATCCTGCGAAGAAGGAGGAACTGCAGAGAGGGAATATAGATCATGCGGAGGCGTTAGAGACGTTGAGAACTATGGACTATAAGGACTATTTACGCCGGCAGCACGCTGAAACCGATAGATCAGGTGCATTATTGGCCCGCCTGGTGCGGGACCGACTGGACCCCCCGGTGATTACACAGATACGTGACTTGTCCGGCGGTTTGGTATGCATGCAATCTGGGATTAACCAAGCGTTTCGCAACCACATGCGAGCGTTATACGCTCTCCTTGACAGGGAGGACCCGGACCGTGTGTCCGCGTTCCTGCGGGATCTCCCGTTTCCGGCTCTGTCGGGGGATGCACAGAGGGAACTGGATGGGCCTATCACGCAACAAGAAATACGGGTTGCAGTTAGGTCCCTCAACCGCAATAAGACAGCGGGTATAGATGGGCTCCCGGTGGAGTTCTATGCGACATATCTGGACACCCTGGCGCCTGTATTGGATAAGGTGTTCGGAGCAGCGTTTGCGGAGGGCCATCTACCGGTCACGACGATGCAAGCTATGGTTATATCAATCCCTAAGCCCGGAAGGGATGTCTTGGATCTGGATAATTATAGGCCGTTATCGATGCTCTCCACGGAGTATAAGATCCTGAGTAAGGCCATAGCCCTGCGTTTACAATCGCACCTCCCTGCGCTGGTGCATCGGGATCAGTGTGGGTTCCTCCCGGGACGGAGCACGTACCTGAACACTCGGAGATTGCATGCCCTCATGACAAGCGCGCCACGGGAATATCCCCGGGCAGGCTGTACAGCGTTGGATTTAAAACAGGCGTTCGACTCCCTGTCATGGAGGTTTATGTTTGAAGCCCTGAGGCGGTTTGGCCTCCCTGATTCCCTCCTGAAGTGCATTAGATTATTGTATACAAACCCCTCGGCCAGGGGACTTACGGGCAGATACGTGTCGGATAGTTACTCGGTACACAGGGGCACCCGATAGGGATGTCCCCTGTCCCCGATTTTATTTGTCCCGGCACTGGAACCGTTGGCTATAGCGCTCCGGGTTCACGAAGCCCAGATGGGCATATCGCTCAGGGGTACGCATAATTTAATATCCATTTATGCGGATGACATCTTGTTGTACTTCAGATACTTAGAAGCGGATCACACTGCTCTCTATGAACATTTTTGCCGCTTTGAGGTAGTATCAGGCCTGGCCATCAACCCAGCAAAATCTACGGGTTTTTACTTCAGGGAGGCACTACACCCCGCCTCCCTCCGCTTCGGGATTCGGGGGACTTCCCACAATTGTGCCTGTCCACCACGCCCCAAAAAGTGTCCTCGGCCTCCCCCTTGTCAACTTTGAATATACCTCCTATACCTCCCAATGGGTCAAGAATAGCTACTAGAACACTGGTTTCCAAACCACCAGATGAGATCAAGGTGAAAGAGCCACCAGTAAAACAAAAGCGGGTGTTGGCGCTCAAAAAACCAAGAGCACAAAGGGATCCCAATCCGCCAATCCGCCGATCATGTAACTGATCACGTAGTACCATCAAACAACTCTGTTAGCACACTGACTGATGCCATTTTTCCTTCTCCTTTACCAAGTCATGATAATATTGCGGACACTGCTCTTGCCATTGCTGTGGAGACTGCTTTTGGAACTGGGCTAACCCATGTCAAAGAACTAATCAATAAGAATTATACCCTGCTTTGGGAAAAGTTACAATGTGTGAACATTGTTATGGATAATCCAAGTGGCAGTAATGTAATTTCACATTCTGATGTCATTGAGGGGGAGGGGCTGTCAACATCTGTAGATGCTAATCAAATTGTTAATTCTTTCAGTACAAGCCGTAAACCAAAAGAACCCCCTATGCTAAAACCTAGCCCCGGGGAGGGGAATAAACAGAATGTGTCCCGAGATCTTAACATAAAATGTTTGGGTTCACATAGTATTTACCCTGAACACTCTTGTTGGTTGGTTGAAAAACTTTATTCGATTTTTTTGCATGTGAAATCATAAAAGTACAAGAGCATACAAAACTTGGATAACAACATGTACACGAAAGGACAAATACAGAATATATGGCTGGGGGAGGGACAATCTCATAAGATTACACGAAAAACGTTTAATTGCAGGGATCAGAATTCATTCATAGTGTAGCCCAGTCTATTCTTTAAAAGACATAATCTAAAATGTAAAAGGATATACTATAACAATTGATGCAAGGTTTTTAACGAGAAATGTTAAAAAAATAGTTAAAACGTTAAAAAAACATTATATTGTTCCTCGAGACCTAATAATCGCCTTTAAATACGTAGTTACAGCCAGGATAGTTGCTGGGGTTTCTAACAGCTGTAATTTTAGGAAAGCAGCCCTACAGCATCTAATATTCCAGTCTCTAAGAATCGGTCTCAAATATTTCTTACTAGGGGCCGTAAAATATTTACAAAACAGAGTACAATGCAAAGTTGATTGTAATGAAACATCATCACAAGCACAGGTAAGTGTTTCCGCTGACCAGACATTTGCCACTGGAAATAAAACCATTCTAAAAAAAGAACCAAGACGAAAACGGGCCAAGATCATACGGTTAAAGCTATTCTGTACCATCAATAGGTATTGTTGAGTGCCCTCACCACGCATGATCAGTTGGTTTGCCATTACGGTATGTTTTACTCTCTCTTTACACCATCTATCCTCCTCAAAATATTCCAAACAGCGAGCTTTCAGATCTTTTCTGGATATATCTTCGAGACTACTAGGATCCAAGAAATATTCGGGATGACCTGGGCATATCTTACATATCAGATACCATCAGGATAACCCCGTTGCTATTGTGGCATAATGTTCCTGGTGGCAGCTGTAAGTAGTGGAAGAATTAGGGACGCCCAGGAGAAAACGGATAAAGCCATTTTCACACACTTGTAATATGTCTGATCCTTCGATACCCCATAGACCTGCCCCGTAAGACCCTGTAGGAATGCATTTCATCTTATAAACTTCCAGCAGCTCTTTTACCGGTCTATCCCCTACCTTTTTAGCAACATTTAAAACTGCTCCCACGGCTCTAGTAAAGGTCAATTTTCTTGCCTTAATTTCTGATTTCCAGGTGCCTTTCTTGCCACAGGTAATATCTAGATAGCAAAAAGTGTCAGTGGTCGCTACCTTATTATTATCAATAAAGATTTTACATGTTGTATCTCTAATCTTGCCACAACCCATGGTAAATGTCTTAGTTGTATTCACTCTTAGGCCCCTATCTTTCATGTAAATTACAAAACTATTCACTGCCCTTTGAAGGCCCCGTTGGGTCCTTGACATAACCACCGCATTGTCCGCATATAATAAAAGAGAAACTGGGGCGCCCCCTATAGACGGGTAGTCATTTTGTTCTCTACTGAGGTGTTGGCCCAGACTGTTTATATGAAGGTTAAAAAGAAAAGGGCCCAATATACACCCCTGTCTGACACCCTTTTCAATAGAGAATTTAGCAGAACACTCTCCACTCTTCCCATAGCATACCCTCGCCCCTGCGTTCTTATACAGTTCCTTTATAAACAATAATAAGACCGGGTCCATCTTAAGCTCTTCTAATATGTTCCATAACAAGCCATGGTCCACACAATCGAACGCTGAGCTCAAGTCTATAAACGTGAGAAAAAGTTTCCCCCTCTTTGCCTTAGTGTATTTGTCAATAATTAAAACCAGATTCAATCCCAGCTCTATGGTTCCCATACCTGAGAGAAAACAGTACTGAAATTTCGTTAAAAAACCCGACTCCATAGCCCAGATTTGAAGTCTATTTAAGATTATTATCCCCACTATTTTCATTAAGGCGTGCAGAAGGGAGATGGGCCTGTAACAACTGGGGTCGTTCCTGTTACCTTTCTTAAAAATAGGTACGACTATCGCGTCTGACCAGGTAGGGATACATTTTAAATTACAAGTACTATTTAGTACCATCGTTAGCGGTGGGGCCCACAGATCTATATTCGATCTGTAGATGTCCACTGGGACCCCATCCGGGCCTGGTGCTTTACCTGCCGCACTCTCCCTAATTGCCCATGTCACCTCCTCTAGAGTGATATTTAAATTAAGTGGGGGAGTTCCTTTCTCAGTTACTACTCGCGCATCTGTGGCTGGACCCTTTGATTTGTACAAGTCCCCAAAGAATTCCACCCACCTTTCTCCCGTAATAGCCACATCTATGATATCTTGCTCTTTATCTTGGTAAAAAGGTGCATTTAAGGCATTCCAAAAGCCGCTGCTATCCCTCATTGCACATGCCTGATGTAGGGCTTCCCAGGCTACATTCTATAGCTGTTTTTTCCGCTTCTTCAGAGCCAGGCGATAAGCTATCCTCGCCTGTCTAATATCTTCCTTACATTTTGGGTTGGTGTGCAGCGTGTTTATGAGGTGGGTGTGAGATCTAGAACAATCTCTATCGAACCAGCCCTTTACTTTGGTTCTCACCCCACTCTTTTCCCTCGCTAGGAGTTTATGCGCCTCGTCTAGTATCTTTACGAAAGCAAAGTAAATTTCCTCAGTAGCACTTCCTTGTGTAAGACATATTTCTATTTCAGGCTGGGTTTTGCTAATCAGATCATACAAAAAGACCTCTGGGTCGACTCTATCCCATTTTAGGGAATAACCATTTGTGGCAGCAAGTTGAACCTTAAACTCGTAGGTAGACTGCCTATTCCTTTTTATTACGATTTTTCAAGAGATGGAGCGTTAGACTAATTGGGTAGTGATCACTCATTGAAATTTCCTCTGTTTTACATTCCAGAACACTAGAGGCATATCTTTTAGACAATATGATAAAATCAAGGATAGAGTTGCAGCCTCTCCCATTAAAAGTTGTCTGGAAAGGCATAGGGTAAGTACACAGCTCGCTAGCAAAACCTAGGTCGATTTGATGTAATATATCATTAAACAGTTCCCCACTTTTGTTGTGTATAAAGTATGAAAAGTGTTCTCATTATCTTTGCCTAGGCCGCAGATACCATGTTCGCTGTGCAGACAAAGAGGGCAATTAAGATCCCCTACCCAAATTAAAGGCATATCTTCTACCATATTTTCCTCTATAGTTTTTAAGACGCTACCCAGTTCCCCCATAACAATCTCTTTTAGATTTGTTGGAACATTATTATAAAAGTTCACTAGGACCACTTCCTTGTTCCCTCTTAACTTCATATTCAAAATTTGATAAAACTCAGACCCATGATTAAACGTTACATTTGATACCCCAGCCTCTACTGAGATATATGTGCACAGACCCCCCTTGTTACGACCATGCTCAGAAACAATTGCGGGACTGTGATATGTACTAAAGCCCTGAATGTGCGTTGCCCTTTCTAACCATGTTTCCTGGAAACATAATATGTCATACCTATCTACAAATAACAACCACTCGGGATCATATACTTTCGCGGCTAAACCTGCGATATTCCAGCTCAGCAGTTTACAGGCATTTGCCTCGCCCTCTCCTTCTATTGCATTTTCAAATCTTCCCTGTATGGTGTTTGTCTGGCCAGTGGTATCTATCTTTTCCCTATTTCGTGGGGATCTAAATATAATGGCAGCATCGGTCTGGGTATTGTTATCCTGCCCCTGTAGTTTACACTCTTTAGTTCACTGGTTGTTGCCCATAATAGCCACATTAGTTCTTCTGCTATCCAATATGGGTTGTATTTCAATGTTTCTGTTCCCTTTTTCCCCTTGTCTAGAAGGTTCAAACATTGACCTATATAGGGGCCCTTCGTTGTTTATAACCTTTTTTCTGTCCATGATTCGAAGTGAATCGGTGCCAGCAGAATTCAGTCAGTCTACTGAATCCGGGCGCGCAAATCTAGTATGCAATGGGATTAGAAATTGTTGGTTCCCAAATGAACACTCACTTTCGGGCACTTCATCAAGTAAGCCGAACAGGAGCGCTATAGATGGCTCAAGGAGCAATTGCCTGAGACCCAATACTGACACTTTGAGCCTACCTACAGCCACTTGCCCCTATGTATTAGTTTGGCATGTGTCCCTACCATTAGAGGGGATCAGAGGGCGTCCTGGGTTGAGTTATGTAACAAGACTGTGGATTGGTTAATAAAACACAAAAGATTTCACTCAACGGATATGAAAGAGATCCTTATGGTCTTTAGAGTTGGGTGGGTTGGTCAATCCCCCTCGAACATTAATGGTGACTGTATTGTGATCAATTTTTGTAGGCCCCACATGGTTCTTGGTCTATTAAGAGTCTTTGAGCAAACATTTACCCAAAGCTCCAGAATCTGTGCTCTCCCCCTGGGTTATTTTGATAAACCACCATCTAGGCTTATTGTATATAATCTGGCCCCTACCCCTCTATCTATTATGTTTCAGGCCTTATCAGACTTAGACGCCCGGGACTGACAATCATCTTTATTGGAACATGAATTAAACTCTTTTGATAATTTTCAGGCTTCTGTTACCCCCCTCCTATGGATATGCTGGACGATCAGCCATAATCAAGACCAAGTTGATTACAGATTTGAGTATTTCGAGCTGGAATGCAGGAGTTCTCCAGTCGAGGCTTGGTGACCCGAATTTGCTACATTTAATAAATAAACAGAACATAGTCTTGCTTCAAGAGACCTTAGCTGCCTCACTAGTACCCCTGTCGCGTGACCATTTGGTCTCAATTGAGTTAAATCAGCCATTGTACAATAATGTTATGGTCCCCTCCGACTCTGTCAATGAACCCTATGAAGCTCAGGGAATTCGGACTCAGACAGAAATTGTAACTAATCAGAGAACTAGGGAAAAAGGCAATCGAAAATACGACTGATATCATAGAACATAGCAGGGCTGAAAAGGGATGCAGAATGGCAGGCCTTAATTGAACAAAGCAAAATATGCTTGTTACAAGAAACCTGGGCTTTAGAAACTCCCCATAAGGTTGGATTCAAAATATATAGTGTCAATACTACCCCCTCTGTTAGAGGTAGGCCCTCGGGTGGCCTTGTTATATGGGTACAAATTACCCTATGTATTGACATGACTCAGTTGGATTTCCTATTACAAGACCTAGTTGGGGTGAAGATTTGTACATGTGACAAAACTGAAATATACATAATAAATATCTATAGTAGACCTAGCCCATCCAGCAAGGAATCTTTGTTGATAGACCAGCTAGATCAGTTCTTAAGTTTAATTGATCCGAGGGCAATGGTAATCATGGGGGGAGATTTTAATCGCAAATTTTAACCAGTTGTAGGACTAGAAAACATTTTTGAAGAGGAGGATATGGCAAATAATATTCCCCCTTTGGAAAGTAGTCCGGCAGTACCCTGCTCAGTTGCTCAACTTACTCGACTGGTGTCAGGGCATGGACTTATAGCTTGCGATGGTCGATTACCTTCTGATAGTCCGAATGCTGCTACATTTAACAGGGCTAATTGTAAGAGTTGCATTGACTACATAATGACATCCATTGGCTTTGGCCAAATGTACATGACTTGGTAGTTGATGCCAGAACTGATAGTGACCATTACTCTTTATATTTGACATTAGCAGCACATCTCTATCAACCGAGTGTTTGGAGCGATTGAGACACTAATTTTATCTCCAACGAACTCGTAGTGAGCAATAACCACAGAGCCTTAAAATGGCCGTCTATAGTGGGAAACAGCGAGGTTATGACGCAGATTTATGACACCTTTGCAGATGTAATTTCTCCGAACACTGATCTGCCTGCTGCAGAGTTTCCAATACTGACCATACATCATGCATTGGTAGATGCATTAAAACCTATCTTGAGCAGGATTCCTAAAGAACACAAAGGGGGGAAAATTGACATTGGCAATCTAGCTAATCCCTGGTACAACAAGGAGTACCGCAAGGTCAAAAATTAACTTATATTGGCAACAAAAATTAATTATGCCATGGCCCTAAGGGAGAAAAGGATCAAGTACAAAAGAATATTAGTACAAACTAAGAAAAACGGGGATGATAATATCTGGATAGAATTGATTAGTGCAGCTAAAACTAAAGATCACACCGGTTTTTGGTGATTGATAGCTAAAGGCAAAAAATCTGGAAGATGCAGTAAGGACCTCTTTTTAGATGCCAACATTTGGGTCAATCATTTTTCCACCTCTATTCAATACCTACAATTGATATAACACATAATCGGCAAGACCATGTAATCATCCCTAGTACAGCCCCTCTGCACTTTAGCTTGGAATATACCCTGGTAGCAATTGACGCAGTGAAACCAGGGAAAGCACCAGGCCCTGATAAGATACCAGGAGACTTATTGAGGCACGATAAAACTGTTTGGGGCCCATACATTAACTTTTGTTGTAACTCAGTTGCTGCGGGTGCACCAATTCCGGAATCATGAAAAGGCGCCGAAATTACTACAATTTTCAAAAAAAGGTAACCGCCAAGATCCTGAAAATTATCGACCTATTAGTTTAATAGATACTTTACAAAAAATCTGTGCTAAACAAATTTTAACAAAACTATACGACTGGATTGAGGAGAACTAAATTCTTTCAAAATATCAGGCTGGATTTAGAGCCAGAACCAGCACAATTGACCAGGACTTTAGATTTCTTTGTATGAGCTGGAAATATAAATTTTTTAAGAAAGGCCATCTGTCTATTGCCTTGATCGACCTGAAGGCCGCTTTCGACCTCATCCCTACAAACCTACTTTGGAAATCCCTAAAAGATCAAGGGGTACCAGGTGAACTCCTCGTGCAAATAATAAGAATGCATGAGGATAACTATTCATAGGTTAGATGGGGTCCGCCGGGCGAACTTACTGAGGCAATCCCAGTAAAAAGGGGCGTAAGGCAAGGCTGTTTGCTTGCGCCCACCCTATTCTCATTGTACGTAAATGATATTCCAGAACCTCTATTGGGCTGTGCACATAATTCACCCAATCTAGGGGGGTTGCCAGTACCAGCCCTCCTATTTGCAGATGACACTATTTTAATATCTCAAACCCTAAGAGGTATACAATGTTTAATAGACTCTTTTGGCACATACTGCGATACTAAGGGCCTAAATAAATTCTAGCAAAACAAAATACATGGCAGTTAATCCACAAAAATCTTTTAAGAAGAACTTAACTGTCAAAAATCAGAAGCTAGAATATGGGCAGAATTGTAATTATTTAGGCATAACCCTGGACACCAAAATGACCTGAAAACCGCAATTGGAGAAAAGCAAGACTGTTCTACTCCAAAATTCCCTACCTAATATAAAGAAACATGAGAGCAGTACTTCTAAGGCGGTATCCCCTGCCCTCGAGGTATTCAAGTACAGGGCACAATTGGCATTCCTTTATGGGGTGGATCCATGGGGGTCTTCTTGCAAGAATACCTTCGCAAGAGGAGAAAATAATTTTCTCAGGAAGCTATTACGCCTTCCCATGCGCACACCCCTAATCCCTATTGGTATGGACCTAAACATTAAACGGACAGACCACCAAGCTATATTAAGACCATTGTTGTTTTGGGTGCAACCGTGGTCTACAACCAAAGTTGCCCACTATAAAGAAGGGCTAGAAGAAATTTTAAGGTTTGATCAAGGTACAAGTATCTAGTGACTTAAGCATGTTCACTGTTGGTTTTGTAAATTAGGGTTGAAGCTCTTTTGGGAAGAACCCGCTCAACTGATGTTGGTTTCTAAGAAAATATTAAAATCCACCTTTTGGGCTTACATCCAAAACAGTGTGTCCCATAGCTCTGCAATCAGTACACTAACAACCCAGGTTCTTCTTATGAAACCAACTCCGAGTTTTGAGCCATTTCTGGACAAAGTGCAGCCACAGCTAGCAAAATCACTATACATGAAATTTCGATCTGATGTTCTGCAAACCAACTTGAACACATCGAAATGGGTCCGTAAACAAGTGGAGAACAATACTGAGTGTTGTGTATTATACTAATCTGACACACGAGAAAATGACCAACACATATTAATCTTTTGCCCTGCTTATGCTAAATCGAGGAAGAAATGGATTAAACCTATTTGCCGAAATATAGGCATTAGGTCTTGTCTTGAGGCAGATACCTGTTTAATGTGGGTCTAATAGGAGTAAAGGAAGGCTTGAAATTGTAGTGATTTTATGCATACGTGTATTTTGGAATTAAGCTGCCAATTAGCTTTGCACTTTATAAACTAATGAGAGACTACGTGGAATGTCCTGCCAAGTATTCTTGTTGCACATAAAGCATTTGCATTTTTGATTAGACTCCTATTAGGAAGTTGCACTTAAAGGACGTACAGACAGTCACCTACAGTCCTTGGTTACTCGCAATGTTATTTGATTTACGTACTCCTCAAACGCCTTTGACATATTCAACTATGCCTAGCATTTTTATTGTATTTATTAGATTTTTACATTTGTCAAATGGATGATCTTTTTTTTTTTTAAGATTTTGTATTTAAATTGTGAATCTTTGTTCGGTAAATGGGTGCTCAAACCCCCCAGCAGTGTAATGATTAAAGGGGTTAGTGTCCGTTCACTGATAAATAGCTTCCAAACAATAGCAAAGGGTTTGTGGGTTCATACAATGTCAATTAACTCTACTTTGCATGACTCTAATTGAGCTGGCGTTCAGTGGAATGCCAGGGTTTTCTGTGCAGTTCCAACCCCATTTCGTCCTCTGTCAATGAATTGTTAAATATTTGGTGCTATGTGTCCGTGAGACATTTAGATGTGTTTATAGGAATTTTCAATACAAATATTTTTAGATTCAAAAGTTGATTGGTAGTGCAATTTGTACTGATGTCTGTCTTGCCGGAATCAAAGCTGAGCCACAGTACATCTTCGCATAGATCTGGAACTTCCAGTAAAAATTACAACGAGGAGCAGCTAAATTAAAATGAATAACCTCAGCATGGCAAGTTGTTTCTTTATCCACACGTCACCGGTATGCATCACGGCACCAGACATTCAACATCGTCTTCACTGAAGCTCTGAAAATCTGTAAATGTATTCCTATGGCATTGATTATTACGCTTCTATAGTCCAAGGGCACTACAATCTGTATGTGTATTTGAAATGTAAACTGTCCGTTAAGAAATTGCGCTGTAAATGTTTCTTACTGGTGCTATGTATCATACGCTTACCTCCAGGAGCAAACACTAAACCTCTGTGATTACTGGAATTGTCAACCCGGTCTTTTAAAAAGTCTGTTTTAATGACCCGCAAATCAATAACCTGTCGTCTTAACTCTGTGCTTTATTTCTCAATTGCTTTCCTTTGAATTAGATTCACACTTTTATAGCTACCGTTTGTGAAGGAGTTTATAAACCTGAACACGTACAAAATTGTGGGTTGCAATTAAAGATAAAATAATAACACACTATTTTCCGGCGCTTGCAGTCAAGTAACCAACTCTGACTTTCTGGAACTTTCCTTCCACCATTAGCGGTTCCATTGAGAGTATGTCTAAAAAAAGAGAAATTCAGCAATAAATCACGTGGACTGGTGCCCGGTGAAAACAAGCATGAAGAATAAAGAAACTTTTCCGGCTGGCTAGATTTGGTGAAATAAAAAATATGCTCAACGCAAATACGTTTTTTTAATGACGCAAACCATGTACATTCTACAGTATGTCAGTGAAAGCTTTCATTCGGCTAAGAGCCATAAAAAGGTGTACATCAGCATAAACACAAAAAGAAAAGTGCATCCAAACAAACGATACAATATTCTTAGAAATAAAACTAAATCATAAAAAAAGACCAAAGGCATGCAAATATCAATATATATATATATATATATATATATATATATATATATATATAGCACATAAGGCCACATGCTTTTATATCAAAACACCTAAAAAGTCAATAAGAGATCCTGTTTAAAATGTATACAATAAGAACCAGGGACTTTGTCCAATAATATAAAACGAACATGCTGTAGTGGTGTGCTAGGTGGGCGCAACCACCTTGCCCACGAACAGCGTTATTGTATTTGCCTGTTCCCCCCCCTAAGCGTATGTTAAATGGCTCCGCCCGACGTGCGGACGGAGCGTACGTTGAGTGAGTAATAAAAAGCCCGGGGCCATGGGCGTGGCAGGCACTTGACTGACCACTAACAGCAAATACGTGTGGTCTCCTTTCGTGTTGCCTAAAGGCCTACTCACAACACCACATTGGCGACGAGGTGGTCTCGCCACCCCACCACATACCGCGCTCCGCCCCTCTGCAACGGGCGAGCCCCTGCTGTGCGGCCCGCTCAGTCGCCTCGGCGCGGCCCTCCAACGGAGCGCTCCCAGCCACTCTGCACCCTGCTGCCTGCCCCGCCGAGTGGAGGCCCAGCCACGCCTGCCCAGCATCCCGCCGTCCTACCGCCCTGCCTCGCTGCGGTATCCGGCGTGCTCTCCAGCTGTCTCCTCACCCGCATGCGAGCGGCTCACCGCCTTCGCCAGCAAGATCGGCCTCGTGGTCTCAGGTGCGTGCTCTCTGCCAGCTCCAGCCAGCTCCAGCGCTCGCCTGTGTCAGGCCCCGACGCCTCGCCCGCCTGCCTAGCCTGCCGCGCACTTCCTGCGCTGTTCATCACGCATCCCGCGTGCACCGCTGCGGCCCGCCTGCTGTCTCCCACGCATTCCGCGTGAGGAGCGCCTGCCGTTTAACACGCATTTCACGTGAAACGCTGCTGTGCCTCCCTGCTGCCACCAGGATCACCCTGCAAGCGCCCATAGCGTGTTTCTGGACTCCTGACCTGCTAGTGCCCACGCTCTTCCCTGCAGTCAGCCACTCCCGCCGCTCCCGATGGCCATGGCCGCCGTGCCGCCACTGGAACCCTTCGCGGTCACGGGCACGCCTCCTTCCCAAGCTGCCTGATGGAGGAAGTGGGTAGAACGCCTGGAAAACTACTTCATTGCGGCGGACGTCGCAGTCGAGCGACGGCGTGCAATGCTTTTGCACCTAGGAGGGGAGGCTATTCACGATATCTCGAAGGACGTGGTGGAGGCCGGCCCGCCCAGAAACTACACCACGCTACGTGACGCCATAACGGAGTACTTTGAACCTTTCGCCAGCGCGGATTACGAACGCTTCCTGCTCCGCCAAGCCCGCCAACTCCCAGAGGAGTCTGTTGATGTTTTCTTTGCGAGACTCAAAAAGCTAGCCAGCACGTGCACCCTCCCGGATGTGGACGATGAGATCCGCGCTCAATTCATACAAGGCTGCGCCTCCTCAAAGTTACGAGAGAGTTCTGGAGACAGACAACATGCCCATGCGGGACATCCTAGCACTCGGGCAATCCAAAGAACTGTTGAAAGCTCGAGCAGCACATATGGAACCAAAACCAACGGTCGCAGTCAAAGTTGAACCCGTGTGCGCCATCAAGACAAACCCCACAGACATGCGCACAAAACCACCTCGGAGACCTCGGCCAAGCTCAGTCCAGTCACCTCACGACCGCCCCTGCATGTGGTGCGGAGGTGCCAACCCCCACAGCGGAACATGCCCTGCACACGGAAAAATCTGCAGCGCCTGTGGAAAAGCCAATCACTTCGCGAGTGTGTGTCTATCTTCACAGAGGAAAAAGTCCAACGGCCCGCCCCGACGAGTACGACAAATCGAACCGATGCTAGAGACCGCCGCCAACAGCGACATGGACGATGACGAAGCGGACGAAGCTTCCGTCCATGTAGTACGGATGCTCAACACATTAGCGGCAACACCATCCGCAGAACCCAAGTGCACAGTGAACGTGCAAGATCAAGCGGTGGCAGCTCTCATCGACACCGGGGCTACGATCAACCTAATGGCAGCCAGCATTTACCAGACTTTAAGCGAACCACCGGTGCTCCATCCCACTCGAGTACAGGTATACGCCTATGGCACCAGTCGGCCCCTCCGCCTCTGCGGAGTGTTCCGGACTACGATATCACACGACACTCACCATGTCCAGACAAAAATCTATGTGTCACGAGAAGGGTCCGGATTTCTCCTCGGCTGCCGGACCGCCCAAGACCTAAGGCTGATCCAATTCGCCCTTACGGTCCAAGCCCACAGCCTCGACCATCTCGTACTACAACACACCTCACTATTCGACGGGATCGGCTGGTTAAGAGGACCCGCCGTCCATCTGCACATAGATCACTCAGTCGCGCCAGTGGCCCTCAGACACCGGCGCATAGCATTCCACCTACGACCCAAAGTGGAAGCAGAACTACATGTGCTCGAGAGAGCTGGAATCATCGAACGAGTCAGCGGACCCACCCCGTGGGTATCACCCATTGTAGTGGCCAAAAAAACGAAACAACCAGACGCCGTGCGGATCTGCGTGGACATGCGCATCCCCAATCTGGCGATCAAAAGAGAACGCCACCTGACGCCAACCATAGACGACATTATTGGCGAGCTGTCAGGTTCAAAGTGGTTTTCGAAGATGGACTTGAGGTCAGGATACCACCAGATCCCTCTGCACCCGGACTCCCGCCCGATAACAACTTTCTCCACACATGCAGGCCTGTGGAGGTACACCAGACTCAACTTCGGGATCTCCAGTGCAGCCGAGGTGTTTCAGAACATCATTCAAAACGCCCTGCAGGGTTTAGACGGCGTGCTGAACGTGAGCGACGACATATTGGTCCACGCAGCGACACTGGACGAACACATCCAACGCCTCCAAGCTGTCTTCGCCAGGCTGCAAGAGAGAGGTCTGACCCTCCACAGGGAGAAGTGTGAGTTCCTCTGGAAAGACATCAGCTTCTTCGATACAGATTCTCCGACCAGGGCGTAGGGCCGGACCCAGACAAGGTCAAAGACATCCATGAGGCCCCCGCCCCAACGTCGGTGACCGCTGTCCGCAGCTTTCTTGGAATGGTGACATACTGTGGACGTTTCATTAAAGACCTGTCCGACCTCACCGGCCCTCTCCGTGACCTCACAAAGTCCACAGCCACCTGGGAGTGGGTACGAGAACAGCAGGAGGCCTTCCAGAAAACCAAAGCGGCACTCTCCGCTGACACGACCCTGGCCTACTTCGACCCTCGGTACGAGTCTCAACTCGTGGTAGATGCCAGTCCAACCGGCCTCGGCGCTGTCCTGACACAACAACAACCGTGTGGAGAGTGGGCACCTGTCGCGTACGCAAGCAGGACCCTCACCGCGACAGAACAAAGATACTCACAAATCGAAAGAGAGGCCATCGCTATTCTGTGGGGGTGCCGTCACTTCCACATTTACCTGTACGGGCACCCATTCGTGGTGATCACAGACCACAAACCACTTCTCCCACTGTTCCAAGGATCCTCCTCACGGCCTCCCCCACACATTGAGAAATGGGTACTCCAACTCCAAGAATACCAATTCGCAGTGGAGTATCGGCCAGGCTCCAGAAACCCCGCCGACTACCTGTCTCGACATGCCCGCCCGGTCACGGAAACGGAGGCCGCGGAAGCCGACGCCACTGAAGAGTATGTCAGAATGATCGTGGAGCAGTCGAGGCCGTTGCCAATTTCCCTTGAAGACGTAACCCGGGCCACCAAGAACGATGACTGCCTGCAAATTGCCATCCAGGCCATCCAATCAGGAAACTGGAAACCACTACAGAGCCCGGCATCATTCCGCACCCTAGAAGCCCAAGCCACACTAAGAGCACTTTACCAAGTGCAGAACGAACTATCCATCTGGCCAGAAGGTTGCCTTTTGAGAGGCCCCGACCTAGTCCTGCCCGACAGCCTCACCCAGCAAGCGGTCCTCCTAGCCCATGGCGCCCACCAAGGCATTGTGAAATCGAAGAATTGCATAAGAACCAAGCTTTGGTTCCCAGGCCTCGACAAGAAGGTTGAAGACGTCATCCAACGATGTCTGGTGTGCATAGCGACCAGCCTGCCCAACCCTCCAGCACCGGTAATCACAGAAGAGGGATCGACCGCCCCGTGGACACGAGCCAGCGCAGACTTCGGCAGCCTCCCGGGCGGGAAATACATGTTTGTTGTGATAGATGACTTTTCACGATACCCTGAAATTGAAATCTTGCCCTCCACCGCAGCTTCCAAAGTAATCCCGAAGCTAGAAAAAATCATAGCGACCCATGGCCTCATTGGGGAATTACGCACGGATAACCGACCTCCTTTCAATGGCAGTGAACTGGCAGAATATCTACAATAGCACCGCATCAAACATCGGAAAATAACACCAAGATGGCCTCAAGCCAATGGCGAGGTCGAGAGACTGATGAGAACTCTAAAAAAGACTATCCAAATTGCCACGGCCGATGGCCAAAATCTCGAACTGGCCCTCTTCCAATTTCTGAGGGAGTACAGACTGACACCCCACTGCACCACCGGGATCCCCGCAAGCCGCCTTTGCTTCAACAGAGCGGTGGTGGATACTCTCCCGCACCATCCCATGTGGGCTTCAGCCCCAACTCTGATCAACCGATCCATGGAACAGCGAACAAAGTCTAACAATGAGGCGTCAAGACGGCGGAGAGCTGCAGATAGCCCCATTCAGATGGGTGACCGGGTGCTGGTGAAAGATCACCACCCGGGAGGGAAGTTCCGCCTCCCGTTCGAGTTACACCCCTGGACTGTCACCAGTGTCAATGGCACCATGATTACTGCCAAAAGAGGGAGAGAAACAGTCACCAGAAACGTGTCTTTCTTCAAAAAGCTTTTGGATAGGGAAGACGATGGCTTCCCGGACTCAGCGGAGCAATACCCAAGGCTGACCCAAAGCTCACGAGACGCGGAAAGAGAAGACTCCCCAACGGAAGAAGAAATTCCGTAAGCAGACCCTGTCACACCAATCAAGAATGAACCGCAAGTGCCCCAAAACCATCCTGGAACAGGTGTAGCCCAGGACTCTGAAGAACTGACCCCTATCCAGTCGGCCGAAAGCAGCCAGAGCAGGTACAATCTGCGCCCCTGCCCGAAGCCATCCCAGAAGTACCAGGACTTCGTAGCCTGTTGCAGACACTGAGAGTGCCCGTGCTGCACCGCAACTACCTCATAAGTAAGACTGTTCTTTTTGCATTTTTGAAAGCCTCAGAGACTGTGAGCTGGAAAATTGACACGTGATGTCCTGTTATGTTAATGTTCTTTCTCCTTAGGGTAAAGGAGGAATGTAGTGTTGTGCTAGGTGGGCGCAACCACCTTGCCCACGAACAGCGTTATTGTATTTGCCTGTCCCCCCCCCTAAGCGTATGTTAAATGGCTCCGCCCGACGTGCAGACGGAGCGTACGTTGAGTGAGTAATAAAAAGCCCGGGGCCCTGGGCGTGGCAGGCACTTGACTGACCACTAACAGCAAATACGTGTGGTCTCCTTTCGTGTTGCCTAAAGGCCTACCCACAACACCACACATGCCACGAGCCCAAAAAAATCTAGCAATATGTTTCTCTTCCTAACCTAAGTGCTTGTCGAACACAGCAGATAACAGTATAGCAGGTAAACGGCGAATCAAGACACTGTAAAGTTTGCAAACTTAAAGTAGCATCTAAAACCATGTATACGCAATATGAGAGGTAAATATTGATGTCTGGGCCTAATATAAAAACCACAAAAAAAAATTAAGAAAAACAAGAGATAGCTTTGAAATATTATCGCAGGGACAGCAGGGTAAAGTAGAATAACAGGTACCCTTCTGCGTGAAAGCTACCAATTAGTGCAGAGTGCCTCATCTAAGACGAGTCAGATAAACTCGGTGTTCCGGGGTTTCTATCCATATTAAATATGGTTCTATCCCGTCATTAGGTTTTATCTCTGGGTATCAACATACCAAGTCTATAGACTGATTATTGGGAAACCTAACTTATTTTCTATGTTTATAATGGAGACATTTTACCAACCTCTTAGAATTGTTATTGATTTCGTTCGGAGAATAAAATAAATTAGAAATGCCAAGGTCGGTGAAATCACACTTAAAGTAGGATAACCAGGGGTTAGAATCCATATATTCTTGTCTAGTGCAATCTTCACGGATTAATCGGAAAAAAGACTAGGAGAGTACCATATTTTAATGCATAAAAGGAGGAGCGTGACCCTCACTATAGCCTCCAAGGAAGGTACCCCAAGTTCAAGATGAACGATAAAACAAACAGTGCTCTTAGGTGATGCAAGCAGCCTACACAAAAATGCATTTTCTATCATTTGTTAGCTCCCCAGGGTGATGTAGTACCACACGCTAGCCCTTTATGTACCCATAGATCAACATTTATACAAATAGATTAGATCATTTATGTGCTTGTGGTAAAGTTTCCTTAAAAAGCTGTAGATTGTATCAAATGCCACAGCAAATTTACAGGCTCTCTGAGTCAGGAGTTTATCCCATCTCAAGTTTGCCTCCAGTATAATACCAAGGTAGTTGAAATTCTGCACCTTGGAAGCTGGGGTTCCACCTATGTTATGTTTGCTTGAGCGTATTTTTTTTGGACCTCATATCATAATATATGACTTCTGGTTGTTAACTTTTAGTTTCAGCTTCCCCGTAGATGTATTACTAGTGAAGAAGCATCTACAAACCATTGACGATGTCAGCGATTAAGATGATAAATACCGGGGCGTGGCTTGGCGCCCGACGGCAATGGCGACACTCGAGTGAAGCTCCGCTGAGGCTTCCGGAGACACACCGCTTGCGGACCGTCTTCTCCTGCTTGGACGGCATGGGGTTGTGTCGGAACATCCCGGGGCACCGTTGAGGCGTTTGGAACTGCTTTTCCTGGCTCCAGTGCAGTTAATTTCGCCGCTGTGAGTTCTACCGCTGTTGGTACGAGTGCGGCCGCCATTTTGCGATGTCGAATGCACTCCGCCTTCTACACCCGTGGAATGAGCTACCTGCTGATGGGTCTCTCACCTCAACCAGATCTTGCTTTCTTCTGTAATATTTTGCCTTACAACTGTTGTTGCGGCTTCTGCTTCTGCTCAATGCTTTAAAAGCGAGGCAATTTATCATCACCTCATCGTTACTTTCATCCGCCATTTTGTGCTTCTTCAAATGCCCTCCTCTTCTGCTTCTGACAACTATGTGCCGATAACATCTGCTTCTCACCCAAGTACCACTGGAAACTGTTGTTTCTCACCCTGCTAACGTCGCGGTGAATGAGGACTTCGACTATCAGCATGGTGAGGTGCCTCTACCTTAGAGTTTGTGTTTGTTATGATTCTAATTACCTCAGGTGCATGAATGGCTGACTTTGTACCTCTCTGTGCATTGTAATTGGAGCATTCTACTCCTAACTACCACACAGTATTTCTTAAGCCACTTATTTTTTTTTCCTCAAGTCTTCTGGTGAATTCCACGACTTTTTGCCTGACTGGCGCCAATCTCCTCCAATGTGTGGCTTTTTATGTTCACTTCAGAATATTTAGCACTGGATATGTTTACATCAACAGTTGCATGCAGCTCAACTTGGTGCCATAGCTCTCCTCTATGACACTCAGTTCTCATCTTGTCAACTACCTGTTTGTACCCTGTGCCTGGTACTTCTCACGATTGACCTCTTTCATCGACAACAGTGCCTTCCTCCTCTCTTTGGGGGCTTTCTTCATATTTATCTCGTGCCTACCTAGGACATTGTCCATCCTCTTGCACAGATAGCGCACACCGTGTGGCTGGTCTATTCTAGTCTGCTTCTCTATGGGACGACTCAAATCTATGTCGCGCCTACCTTCTGCAACGCCAACAAAGGTTGCCTTTCTGAAAAATTCCAAAGTATTCGCTGCTTTTTCTAAACTAGAGTATTCCCTCACCTCATCTTGCTCGGACACAGCCATGGAACCATCTCAACCAACTCCGGGGAAAACCAACACCAAAAGACTGAAAAAGGACCCTCCTTCGCCGCTCAAACAGTCAACGCCTGTCTCAATGCAACTTTTGTTGGATGAGATAAGATCCTTCCGCTCTTTTCTGGAGGAAATCAGGACCCTACGCCCTTTTATGGAGGAAACCAATGTCAAACTTCAAGCTCTTACAGACAATTGGTCACAAATTGATACACGGGTCTCCTCAGTTGAAAAGTCTGTTGCATCATTTCAGGAAACCTGCTCCACGGTCTCTCATCTATCCTTGCAGGTGGGCATTCTCCAGAGACAGGTAGAGGAGTTGGAAAATAGGAACCGGCGGAATAACCTCCGTATTTACGGTTTGGCAGAAGGTCTTGAGGGCTCGGACTCACTTGCTTTCTTCAAAACTTTCCTCGCTTTACGCCGCCATCGCCAGGAGTCACGATAGAGCCCAGGTTTTCACGCCGCCACCGCCAGGAGTCACAAGACGCTAAGCGCTATTCACACGTCGGCAGAGCGCCAGAAGGCGCATTTAACCAGCGGACAACCCCGCGTCGTGGGACGCCGGGCGAAGCCCGGTCCAATGGCGGGCCCGTTTACGCCCGTTCAAGACCGGCAAAGGACGGGACGGGCTGCTCCCTTAACAGTCACAACTCCAAAGGTCAGTGAGTCCCTTGCATGTTTTGCAGCTACTAACTATTGCGTAGTTTTACTCCTATTGACCCACTAGGATTGTGTGAACCATGACTACTTCTCTACCTGAAGCGGAAAACTGTGGGAGAAGTACTGGTGGGTCTCTTATGGGCACTCTAGACAATTTTTTGAAAAGAGTTTCTACAGCCCTGGCCAAAGATATCGAACTCACTGAGAAGAGATTATCATTAGACCCACTTTTTGTCAAGCGTTCCTCACTGGGCAGTCTGGCAAGAGCAAGATCACCTACTCCCCTTGAGGCTGATTTACATGACACAGGGTCTGTCACTGAGGGGAGGGATGGTAGTGTTATCATATTGCAGGAAGTAAGCCCCGACGCTGGACTGAATTCATGTAATAGTGCCAAGAAGCAGCTTTCCCCCAACATGAAAACTAGATCAGCCAGATTTGCAAAAGTTGGAGTGGTGCAACAGGCACAGGGTCCAAAAGCCAAAAGGAAATGCACAGGACTACAACATCAAGTGGCAGATGGAAAAGGGAAAAAAAACAAGGAGGTCGTGACCAAAGAGAACTTGTCAATAAGTGCCTCAAACTTGTCATTACCGGTAAAGGATGGGCCAACCGTGTTGCGATCTAGGGAAGGAGATGCCCCACTTGTATTGGATGTCGCCTTTTGGAAAAAATGGAAAATACTGTACATAAGTTTACCCTTCCCATACACGAAAGACTGGACCGAATTGAAAATAGACTGGTGTGTTTGGAACTTTTGCTGTCATCAGCACACGCAAGGGGGGTCCAGGGAAGAGACCCAATTGGCGGGCAGTCAAATGGGGGGGGGGGCAGGTACTCCAGGCATTAGCTCTGATGCTCTGACCAATCCTAATGTACCCACTAAAGAAGCTCAAAGCCTTGTAGCTAAGAATACATCAGCTTCTAGTACCATGATCCCACAGAGAACTTCAGAGGGGGCACCCCTTACGGAACGGGCAAGCAAAGATAAAGTTGTAAAGGGCATTAGCCCTTCAAAAAAATCACAAACAACTCTCAAACCCCCTACAACTCATGAGGTGCAGAAGCAACAAACAATTGATCTCCTCCCGGATTCTGCCCCTTATGTGATAGTTCTGACAGGGGTACCACCACTAGAATATGGCAAGAGGGAGTCTTATAGGGAACTTAAAAATAAGTGTATTTTTTGGTTGAATGTCAATCTGCCATTGCCTAGCTATGTTTGTCCAGATATATTATTTGCTAGGAGAGTAAACTGGGTGGGAAAAAGGGTAAAATCAACTGAAGGTGACTGTATTATTGTTAACTTCCGGGACACAAGATGTGCCGAATTTATTTGTATTGAGGGACAATTTCGCTCATATACTCGAATTCAAACACTTCCCCTAAGGTACTTTTACGCCCCTGAACAAAACGCAGAATGGGATATTCCTCTAGGAGTTGTGGCTCCAAACTATTACAAACCAGATAACATCAGATTACAAAATAGGTTTGGGGCTCTGTCAGGTTTAGAAGACTGTGACTGACAGTCAAACACACTAGAAGGGGAAACTATAAGTAGTTCACCAAGCAGTTCACCAAAAGGGATAATAACTGTGGGTAAATCTAGTGAGGGATGTCCGCCTGCCAGGAGATCTGTAAAATTGAATGAGTGGAATACCGTAGATTTGCTCTCTTGGCACGTGGCGGGACTTTCAACTAAATTTCATAATAAGGAATGGTTGGACTATGTAAATAAATTCAATGTAATATGTGTTCAGGAAACATGGGAAGTTGACCCAACTAACTTTAATCTTGAGGGATATAAATTGTTTGGGTTTCCGGCTGTAAGATCTAGGGTAGGTATAGCAAAAGGAGGTCTTGCTCTGTGGGTGCATCTGACTCTAGATGGGATCTGGACAGATCTCAACTGGAAATCAGATTGTATGCTCGCAGTTCAGTTTAAAACCAGGGATCCTAATCTGATCATAGTAAAGTTTTATAATATTGGAGGTTCTAAAGGGGAGGAGTTGGAGGTTCAACTGGGAATCCTGATTGAAAAGATGGAAAATGCCCAAGCTCCCTTGTTTTTAATTGCAGGTGATTTTAACTGCCATTTATGTCCCCGGCTGATTCCATTTAAGGAAAATTGGGCATCATGTGGAGGGTGCTAATTTTGACCACACAATAGATGGAGCTAATCTCAACGGTACTATGAATAATTTTGATTTGTCCCATTCAATGGATCTTTTATCCCTTAACCCCAAAAGTGGGGTCAACCCAACCTTTAAAGGTAGAGGATGTAGCTCATATATTGACTTTGTCATTGTTTCCCGCTTACTTAAAGAGAGAGTTTTACGATTTAATATCGATTGCAGTGGCTTTAGCGATCATAACCCTCTTACAGTGAGCATTGCAGTAGCAAAAGTGAACAGAGGGAAAAAGATGAGACCCCAAGACGTTAGGGAGACGGTTAAAGACCAAGGTAGAAGGCTAAAATGGGCTAAAATGGATAGTGTATGTTTTTATAAGTCCCTAGTCTCCAAAGGGAAACAGCAGTTGGAGGTATGCCTAAACCCAGAGTACAAAGGGCCACAGGTGGTTGATTCATTTGAGGAGATGGGCAGGCTAGTGGATTGCTTAATGCATGTGACAGGGAAAGGGAAGGAAAAGCACAACCAGAGATGGTTTGATAGGGGATGCTCTCTGGCCCAGAGAAAGCTTAGAGCTGCCCTTAAACTGAAACCAAGAGATGGAGTAGGGGTTTCACTTTGTAGAATACACTACAAGCAAGAAGTAAGGCGTCGTAAGCTAGCTCTTCAAACTGAAACGTGGGAAGATCTACGTGAGGCTGCAGAAAAACGAGATCTTACCAGGTTCTGGCAAATAATCAATAAACGTTGTTTTCAAGATGGGGATAGCCCCAGCATTGCAACAAATGTACTCCCAGCACAATGGGTGGAACATTTTAGTGCTCTATACAACAAAGGGACCATGCTGGAAGATGAGCAAGATGAACATAGAGACATCGTAGCCGAGAGGATCGAATTTACCCTAAAAGAGATTGAGGGGGGCATAAAGGGCCTTACACGAAATAAAACCCCTGGCCCCGATAGGATCCCACCAGACCTTTACCTAAGTAATATAGAACTATGGGGCCCGGTAGTTACAAGAGTCATGAATGAGGCCATAGTAACGTGTTTACCTCGTTCATGGTCAACTGCGACCATAGTACCAATCTTTAAGAAGGGTAGCAGAGATAGCCCTAAATGCTATAGACCTATTTCTTTAATTGATGTAACAGCCAAAGTAATGGGTAGGGCTATCATGAACCGCTTAATGGAATGGGAAGAGGAAAACAGCATCATTACAGATGCCCAGTATGGCTTCCGGGCAGGGAGGTCCACGACAGATCAGTGTTTAAATTTATATTTACTGGTCACGAAATACACAGTTGCTAGACAGGAGGAAGTTTACTTAGCCTTTATGGACCTGGCAGCAGCTTTCGACTGTGTAAATCGATCAAAGTTGTGGGGAATATTATCTGATCTGGGGGTTGATGCTGGCCTTATTACTATTCTGAGGAACCTTCAGCAGAATACATCCGCATCAGTGAGGTATAATCTGGAGGGCGACCAGACAGACCCTTTTAAATGTACAAGTGGGGTGAGGCAAGGGTGCATACCTGCACCCTTCTTATTTTCCATCTACATTAATGGGTTAGAAAGTTTTTTATTAAATCTGAAAGCAGATACACCCAGAACAGGAAGCAGATCCGTTCCAGTTCTGCTTTATGCGGACGACGCGGTCCTGCTGGCCCGAACGCCAGTAGGACTGCAACGTCTGATTGACGGATTTGTGGAGTTCATGTCTAGCCTTGACCTATCTGCCAACCTGACAAAATCATATATAATAAAGCTAGGCCCAAAACATATAGGTAAACATTTTAATTATAAAATTTGCGCTACAAGTCTGGTAAAAGTGCAGACTTTTTTATATTTGGGCATTTTATTCGATAGAAATCTGAATTTTAAACCGTTGATATACGAACATTGCAGCAAGCTGGCAGTGAGCTCGGGAGCGGTTATGAATTTTGGGCGCAGAATGGGCCGCTGGGCTCCCGAACAAATGCTGACCATGTACAATTCGATCACTGTTGCAAAGGTTGTGTACGGGGCAGAGTTATGGGGAATGGGTAATGTAAAAGCTTACAGACCAAGGAAAACAAATATTTAAGGAGGTTGCTTAAAGTACCCCAATCTGTACCATCATATATAGTACATGAGGAACTTGGCTGTAAATACCTGGAGGACAAGGTGAGGAACAGACCCCTCATGGCCTGGCTAAAATTATGGGTTAATCAGGAAGCCAATCTGTTGCGGTTGATTATTACAGATTGCTTGAAGAGTGAGAAAGGCATATCTATTCCCTGGTTAAAATACGTGAAAGGGGTTTTGGAAAGCATTGGATTTGGAAATCTGTTTTCAAATCCACAGAGTATTAGAAAACAAGATCAAGTAAGAGTAATTGACAAGCTCTCCAAACGTACCACCCGGTCACGAGAAATGAGGGACAGTAGTAAGCATACCGTACAGGCCTACATGACAGTGAAACCGTCTAGGGGGTTGGAGCCCTATCTCTCCCTTGTTTACAACCCCCATGACAGGTTTTTACTAACGCGTTTTAGACTCAACTTGCTACATCATATTTTATCTGAACCTGCGGGATTCATTAATGGGGTTGAGTCAAAGGGTCCCTGTGGCTGCGATCACCGATCTCCACAGGACACTCTTCCTTTTGTATTATTACGCCCATTTTACCAAGCACCCAGACGCTGTTTTTTAATACACCTTTTTAAAAAAAGCTCATTTAAGATCAGCAAGAGATGCCCTTGTTTTTTTAAAGGAGTCAAAAGACCCACTGACATTATTTTGTGTGATTAATTTTTTGAGGGTTGCAGAAAGATTAAGGTCTACTAAATGAATTTGATCTTTGTTATTGCAAATGGAGAAAATTTGGATGTGGCCAAATACTGTATATTTGATTAGTTTCTTTCTGCTTCTTCATAATGAAATGTTTTTATAGTGTGAATTATGTACTTTTATGGTGTTGTTGAAATACCAAATAAAAGATATTTTGAAGAACATGGTCCAGCTCTTCTCTGTTCTTCGCTCAGGACTATGAAAAGGTGACTTCAAATCGTCGAAAGGCCTTATTAGGCATGAGAGATGACCTTCGTTCCATGGGTGCTAGATGTGGCCTTTATCATCCTTGTTTGTTTAAAGTCACCTACAACAACAGGACGACTACGTATGAAGACCCAGTCTGACTGCAAAGCTTCATCAATGCACATAAGACTACTGCCATGGACTCCTCTGGTCCTTCCTCTTCTTCCCCTGGCTGAGTTGAAGTCTAGCTGGTTTTTCATGTTGTTCTCCCTTCTGATCAAGTTCTACCTTTCTACAATGTTCAGTTTTTCGACTTTTACTTCACTTCAGTAGTATTGTTGTTACTTGTTTCACGTTCTCTTCCGACTTATGTTTGTAATTTAATCTCGCGTTTCCCCTCTTTGCTTCCACAGGAATCCTTCCCCGTCTGATGATGTCTCCTTAGCTTCCTGCCTAGCTGACCTTGGATGTGTTACCATGCCCATGTGGCCCCATACCCCTCCGGCACCTTCTCGTTTTCTCCTTTTGTAGGTATGTTCTCCCTTTGTTTCCTTCTCTCCTCCCCTTTTTTGTTCTTTACCCTTCCTCTTATGTTTCAACGTCCTTGTTGGTACAGGAGCGATAACTTTTTACTTTCAAACTGTACTTACCTTTCTGCTTTCTTTCCTCTCAGTATGTTCCTTTTGAGCCTTCTTCTCTGCTCCATCTTGCTCCCTTTTTCTGCATATTGTTACATTCTCACTCGTCTTCTCTTTCTTTCTCTTTTCTCCATCTCTACTACGTATCTTTCCTTTCTCCTTCCATTTCTATTCATGAGCTTTTATCCTGATTTTGCCTATTGTATTTCATATGGATTATTTTATATAGTATGTTATTGAATATAGTTTCATGGAATGTTAAGGGTATTAATTCTCCAATTAAGCGTCAAAGAATTTTGTCACACCTAGCCAAATTGAATGTTGATGTAGCGTTTCTCCAGGAAACCCATCTTTCAGATACAGAATCTGCAAAGCTTAAGAGAGGTTGGGTGGGTGAGGTTTTCTATTCACAAGGAGATGGTAAGCGTAATGGTGTAACAATTTTATGTCGTAGATCTCTCCCTCTCACAGTCATTTCTCAAGAGTCAGATACTGACGGCAGATGGACACATGTCAGACTGTCTCTTAGAGGTGTTCCAATCTCTCTTCTTAATGTCTATGCTCCCACTAATGGTGAACCCCTTTTTTGGTCTAAGTTTTCTCAGTACATCACTCAATTCATGGCTGAAAATCTCATCCTTGCCGGTGATTGCAATCAACCCCTAGATCCTTTTCTTGACAGGAAATCCGATGCCATTTATATTCCCAACAAATCACATAGGCTTTTTGCTCAAGCCATTTCCCAACATAAGCTTGTGGACGCTTGGCGACTTTGAAACCCGACTCTGCGGGAATTCACTTTTTATTCTCCCTCACACCGGTCCCAATCCCTCATTGACTATATTTTTGTATCCCACACTCTTGCTCAAACACTCACTGTTGCTGAAATTGGCCCGATTTTACTATCGGATCATGCCCCTGTTCTAATTAGTGTTGATGTACTCCCTAAGACTAATGGGCCCAAAAGGTGGCGCTTTAATAATACCCTCCTTCTAGATCCCAAATTTACCGCTTCCTTCACTGCTTTTTTCGATGAATTTTTTTTGCTTACCGATACCCCTTCCATCCCGAAACATACTATTTGGGATGCTTTTAAGGCGGCAGCACGTTACTTTATTATTGGGTATGTCGCAAAAAAGCGTAGGACTGCATGTCAACTCACTAAAAGCCTTCTTTGTGACATTAAGAGATTGGAAGACGCCTATTTCACTTCTCACTCAAAAGATAGTCTGACGGCTCTTGTCGCTGCCAAGATGAAATTCAATGACAAATCTACGGAAGACGCTTCCCTGTATTTGCTATAATCAAGTGCTAAGTTTTACGGTGGTAGGAATAAAGCAGGGAAACCTTTGGCCAATTATCTGAAAGTCAAGCATGATAAGATGAACATTGAGTCCATTTACGACACCAACGACACCAACTCTAACCTACAGCACAAAGATGTTGATATCCTCACTACATTCTCCCATTTCTACGAAACTCTTTACACCTCTGAAACCCAACCCTCCCTCCAATCCCTCACACACATCTTTTTACTATTCAAAAACCTGCTCACTTCCCTCTCGATCTTTCCCTCTTGGAGACTGACATTTCGCAGAAGGAATTACTTACTGCGCTTCAGCATCTCAACTCAACAAGGCTCCAGGACCAGATGGTTTTACCGTAGAATTTTACCTTCACTTTTCAAAATTACTGATTCCCAAATTTCACTTCCTCCTAGACACTTTTGCCGCTCTAGGTAGCTCCTCAGGGACCTTCTCTGACGCACACATTTGTTTGATACCCAAAGAGGAAAAGGATGCTAAACACTGTAAAAATTATAGGCCCATCTCCCTTGTGAACATCGACTATAAAATCTTCGCTAAGTCGCTAGCGATACGGTTGGATCATCTGCTGCCTGAACTTCTAGGTGAAGAGCAGTCTGGTTTCGTTAAAGGGCGGTACATCACTGATAACACCAGACTTTTATTTAATATACTATCAAAGTCATCGCATTTACAGCACTCCCTTGCAGCGCTTGCCCTCGATGCCGAAAAGGCGTTCGATAGGGTTGAATGGCCATATCGTTTCTAAACTCTCGGATGGTTTGGCTTTGGCCCCAAATTTATTTCATTAGTTTCGCTGCTGAATTCTCACCACGAGCTGCGGGTTGCGCGAATGGTCAGATATCCTCTTACTTTGATCTCGGTAGAGGGGTTCGTCAGGGCTGCCCTCTTTCACCTTTCCTTTTCAACCTAGCTTTAGAGCCCTTTCTGTCCAAGCTTCGCCAGAATTCCACCATACATGGCTTTCAGACCACGGAGTCGCCCATTAAACTTGCAGCCTATGCGGATGACATTTTACTTTTCATCTCCAATCCCACAGACTCAATTCCCGCTTTCTTGGAGGAGGTGCGGAATTATTCCTCAATCTCTGGTTACAATCTCAATAACGACATATGTGAGATTTTGCCCTTGACGAAATTCACTTTTAAACCGGATTTCGATGCTTCCAATTTTACCTGGAGCCCTTCTCATATCAAGTACTTAGGTTTGCATATCACACCCTCCATCTCAAACACCGTTTCTCTTTGTTTCAATAAATGCACTCAAAAAATAACTGACCTAACGGCTAGGTGGCATCCTCTTTATTTGTCCTGGTGGGGTCGTCTTGACACCATTAAGATGATGCTTTCCCCCATAATTCTCTACACCATCTCCAATATCCCTGTTCCCATCCCTGCTAAATTGTTCAAGAAAATTAATTTGATCTTGTCCTCCTTTCTGTGGCATAATAAAAAATCCAGAATGTCCCTTGCCAGATTAATCCGCCCTACTTCTGAAGGGGGTTAACTTTCTGGACTTTTCAGCCTACCAAAAGGCTTTTCTGCTGCGTCAAGCTTCCTTTTGGTTGCAAGACCCAACTTCCCCTTGTCCTTTGTGGTTACGGTTGATCGCCTTTTCCTCTCCCCATTCTCCTTTGCTGAATACATTTTACTTCTCGCGTAAACCCTCCTTGATTCCCACTCCCATTCATAAATTTACTGCCAAGCTCCTCCTCTCCTCCAATCCTCTTCCCCCAGCAACCACTGCTGACTTCCTCTCATCCACCATTTGGCATAACAAATATCTTTTAATACACGATAAAACCTCTGTTCTTCACAAATACCTCCATACTAATACATCTATCAGACCTAAGCTTAAGGTGGAAGAGCAGTGGGAACATGATCTTGCTACATCGTGGCCGGTATCCCTATGGGACAAGATATGGGCAAAGGTTTGCAAAACATCTAGAGCAGCGTCCTTGACGCAGTCTATGTTTTTCATCTACAACAGACTGTTACACACTCCTTTTACAATAAACAAGCAATTCTCTACTGTTTCAGATGCTTGCTGGTCTTGCTCCTCACCAAACGCTACCCTGTTTCATAAGTTGTTTCTCTGCAAACCTGTACACGATTTTTGGTTGCAGGTTTGGGCTCAAATTAATGTAATTTTCCATACATGTATTCCCCTGTCTCACACTCAACTTTTCCTAGGGAGCCTTTCACCTTGTTGGGAGGGGATCGACCTAAATGTTCGCATTGTTGACCTATTGTTGGCTGTGGCATTCCAACAGATTACCACTAATTGGAAAGCTTCATTTAACATCCCTCTTAAAGCGTGGTCGTATAATGTCTGTCACAATCATAGACTTGATAACGCTTTTGTTTTCCCTGCCCAAATGGCAGCAAAGCGTGCAGACTTATGGCTTCCGGTTACGATGTATCTCTATAATTGCACAACACGTTCTTTCTGTCCACGGCCCATCCAGCAGGAGGTTTCCAAGTCCCACTGAAACCCTTAGCATTTCCTCCCTTTTTCTGCATTATTACCTGATATGTTATCATCCATACCTGACTTTGATATTTGATTATTGAATTCCCTATATTCACTCTTATTGCTCATGATTAGTTTTTATCACTTATTCTCTTGCATTGTATATCCTGATTGTTTTCTCTTTGTTCCCCTTTCCCTTTCCCTTATTTTCCGCATTTCTTTTCATGTACTATGTATTGATGCCTTATTTCATGATTAATAAAATTCTTTTTGAACTTAAAAGATGATAAATACCCTAGAATCGAATGCCATATTCTCACTGAGGAGTGGATCTTGCATTTTTCAGAGATTTTTGGCCTAGTTCACATACTTCAAGTAGCTGTGGACACATTCAGTCTTCCACCAGACAGCTTAATAGCCCTAAGTAATTGTACTATATGTCAATATTTGTATGATACTAAGAAATCAAGGATACCCATGAGATATTTCTTAAACAGTCTTAATTATGATGATTACAAATGTCACAATTATGAACATAAATTGCTTCCAAGCCAAATATTTAAAGAATTTCACAATTGTCCAACCATTGTTTACCAATAAAGAGGATCAATATGGGAATAATCATCAAAAAATGAAATCATATGAAAGAAAATAGTGTCAAGTGGTCGTATATCGTATTAAATGATAAGAAGGTGAGCATAAGGGTCATTGAAATCTATTGTAAAGTTTAGGAAAGTCTGTATGACAACATAGATACACATTAGTCAGTCTAATCTATAAAGATATCCAGGAACTGAAATATTGGGCCTGAGGAGCATGTACTAACAAGCATTGGAATAGCCAATAGGTCTCGCCTTTGGGACCTTATAAGAGTTTAGTTATCCAGCACAATATCCTTGGTGCAACAACAGCAAGTGTTGCATGGCTAAATATTTATAAGGTCCCAAAGGCGAGAACTATTGGCTACGCCAATGCTTGTTTTACTTGTGGCTGTAACATCAGTAAGAAGATTAGGGGACGTAGGATCCTTATTCTTAAGGTTCCCTTTCCTGTGAATATTTGAGGAAAAATTTCTTGCTTTAGGACCGTCTTTCATACTCAGTGTTAAATCTTCATTTTACCTAGAGCAGAAGAATATCCTACCGGCTTTCCACCCAAAATCTCAGACACCAGAGGAAAATGAGCTACATTGTTTGAATGTTAATCAATCTATTCTAATTAATTGGGAGAGAATTGCAGAAGTAAGAGCTAGTTGCTCCACCGGTTTATTTTTTAATTTTGGATCTGTCAGAACTTGTTTAAAACCTTCAAGTTAGACGTTAAGTGGGTGGGTTAGGTCAGTGATACTGTTAGCATGCATGGAAGCAGAGAATGAGGCATGACCAGCAAATCGGTAATTCCAGATCCAATTCCCCAGTATTTTCCCATTAGCCCCCGTTCTTTCATGTGGAGATTTTGACTGTTTTCAGCAGCTTAAGATTGAAGGTAAAGAGATTTGTGTTGTTGCACCATTAGAATTTAGTCCATTCCTAACGAACACCTTAATCCAATAACCAATCTCTATTTTGTAACAGCCTGTGTGCTTTCTCTGTGTTCATAACTAGCCTTAAGTTAACTGTGCAGTTTTCTTAACAACTGTATTCTTTTTGGCTGGCATTTCAGGGTAACGGCTTGCGGATTGCTACCGCCTTGGAGGGAATTTACCTGCAGCCTTACGGAGAGCACACAGAGAAGGTTTTACTCAGCCCTGAAGCGTTCACAGTCTACGGACCGGCACTGCGGTCAGCAAAAAGGACTTCATGACGGTGCTGGCAAACGTGAATCGGCTTTTGATCAGAGCTATGTACCGCAATGAGATGGAGGCCATATACAGGTAAAGACTAGAATTGCACTTTTTAAATGCATTGTCTTTCTCAGTGACTTTTCCTGGTCATAAGTATACAAGCGCGCGCGCCTCGGAAGAAAAAAAAAAAAAGAGTTTGACAAGGAGAGTAGGAGGCAGCAGGGGGAGGGGAGAGAGGAGGGGGCCTACGCCTGTTTCCCTTGTGGGAGCGAGCAGGAACCATCTGTTAATTACAAACAGATGGTTTCAAAGCTTGCTCCCGCAAGGGAATCGCCTAATGTGCACGCATTGCCATTGAAAGCAATGCAAAGCGTTCAAGTTTTTGGCAGAACAAGGGAATCGATTGCTAAAGTTCTCCTATTCAGCGCATGCGCGCTGCGTAGGTGAAACCTAAATATGAAGTCAGTAAAAATTGTTGTAAATCGTGCATCTACTTTTACCCAATCCATTCTGATTTTGCGAACCAACCTATTTAATAATAGATCAGTTCACAATAAACAGAATCTTAGTGGGCCACAGTTCAACTTACTTCATTAATATTGATGAGGTCGGTCACATAATTGCGCCCTTCTATGACTCTCTGCCATCACAGGGATGATGAACTGCTGTGGTCAGCAGACCACTCTTTCGTTGATTGATTTTAAATAAAGCATTTTCTCTTTAAAATACAGCCCATTTCCCATTGGACAACTGCCTACTATTAAATTATGTTTTTTCAAATTTTACAAAGAGGAAGGGTCCCTTGAATACCTTTCAGTAGTCTGTAAAACATTCATCTTTTACGACTGGATTTCAGTCGGGTAAGAAACTGGGTTATTGGCTGAAGGGGATGGAAGCTCCAGTCAGGCAACTACCACAATACTTTTCAGGATGAACCACAGAAGGCTGTAAATTAAACTGTGCTTAGCCTTCTGGTAGATTGGCACTAAATCAGTCAGGCTTAACTTAGAGGCAATGTGTAAAGTATTTATGAAACATGTAACTAGTAATAAAGTGCAAACACAACTTAAGAAAACCCCCCAAAAAATGTAAAAAATACAGAACATTTAAACAAATGAATGCCAACAAAATTAATAAAAGCGGTAGAACCAGAGATATTGAATTTTGAAGTTTTTATGGATAATAGCGCCAAGAAGGAAATGCTACTCATGGTTATGTGGTCAAATTAGATCAGGAAAACGTCACAAGTTCAGGCCAACTGCTATGGAGCACTGACCAGATACAGAGGCCAGGTTAGTCCAGCTGAAACTTTACTTTCTCAAGTCTTGGTGCTAAGAGTTCCACTCATGTTAAAGGAGACTATCAGGAGGGTGTTCTTGGCACAAAGAGCAAGTTGAGCGTTGCAGACATGCGTATCTGTAGCACAAAGATTGCGTCAGCACTAGAGCTTCATGTCAGCCAGGCATTCTTTACTGTAGTATGAAGTGCATGTCTCGCGTTGCCATGGATGGTCTCTGTCAGCACGAAGAGCAGGTCTCAGTGGAGTTTAGCATTTGGCCATCATTGCAAGGAGATAACACTTCAGGATTTGAACCTTTTCTTTTAGGAGCAGCTCTAATTTATGTCAGAAAGGGATCTAGGTCCTGGGGGACCTTCTTGGGGATTAGTACTCACCTCAACAGAGGCCAGTAGCAGGTCTCAGACAAGTCCAGGCAGGTCCACTTGGTACTGGTCAGCTGAGCATTATCACGGAGGCCTCTAGAAGCATGCTGTGTCCCTGTAGCTCAAATAAGAGGTCATCCAACTAGCTCTTGGTGTCACTCTGGGTAGCCTGTGATCAAGACAAGAAGGACTATGATTCCTTTTTCAGATAGCAAGGCAGTCCTTCAAGCATCAGTGCTTCTGGCAATAGGGCAGTCCTTCTCAATCTTTCACGGGTTCAGGACTGTTCTGATGAGTGGAGGTCTTCTTTTTATACATGGTGCAAGACTTTGTGTGGGGGGATAACCTGACTGTGGTATTGCGGTATCCATGGATACCTTGAACATGAGGTGGTGGAATGCGGGAGACAAGGTTTTGAGACAGACAGTTAGCGGTTGGCAGAACAGGGCATGATGGTGGATTCGGCGGTGCTTGTTATACCTAAATAAACCCAGCTTAACATAAAAAGTTGTCCAGTGACTTTTTTTATACTGACCTACCCCAAAACTCCTTCTGGTCATTTCTTCCCCTTACCCTGGTCCAAGCTCCAAACTGTCTAGGGTGACAAAAGGCAGGGAAGGCCTAGTGCTAGTTTCCATTGTGTGTGCTATATATTTTGAATTGTAAGTGAGGGTGGGTACAACCCCTTTCCAGCCATCCTGTCAGGATGGACCATTCTGTCCTACCTAAGCCTCTTTTTTCACACTGTCCGGAAGCAATAAACAAACCCCATTAGGAGAGCTGTTTACAGTCATGTGGCAAAGGCCATTGCCAGAAAGCGATAGTTGGTTGTGACCAGAAAAGTTTAACTTTCTAAAAGTAGTAGTTTCAGAATTGTAACTTAAAACCAGACTTCATCATTAAAGATTTTTTAAATTACAATTCATTTGGGTGCAAAGATCATATCTTTATCTACTCCCAATCTGAAGTCATCATTAAAGATGATTTAAATTACAATTCATTTGAGTGTAAAGAGCATTTCTTTATCTATTCCCAATCTGAAGTTAGCACTAATTAAATGCAATAGGGTAACCAAGTGTTAGTCAGTGAGAGAAATAGGCTTTACAGCCCTGAAAAAAGACTTTTGGAGTTTTTCACTGCCAGGATATGTAAAACTCAAGTACAGATGTCTTACCTTATAAATAAAATACACCCTGCACTATGAGCCTTAAGGCCCTACATTAGAGGTGACTTCTAAGTATTAAAAAGGAAGATTCATGTCTGTCAAAAGGTATATTTTACGAGGTCGAAATGGCAGTTTGCACACACATGCTGCCTTGGCAGGCATGAGACATGTTTTAGAGTGGGTGGCATTATGAGTGCTGCTGCCCACTAGTAACATTTAATTTACAGGTTTTGGGTAAAGGTAGTATCATTTACTAGGAACTTACAAGTAAATTAAATGTGCCAAATAGGTGTAGTTAAATGTTGCCATGTTTTATGGAGAGCGCACAAGCACTGTAGCACTGGTTAGCAGGGTTAAAGTGCACAGAGTCCTAATGCCAAAAATAACGAGTTCAACAAATATCAAGTAAGAAGGCAAAATGTTTGGGGAAATATCCAGTGTAACAGGTTGCAAAATATGAATACATCCCACTGTGAATAAGTATTTCAAAAGGACGCCCTCACCTTGTCCCTTCCAAATACTGATTCAGTATGTAGTCCCAAACTGAAATTACGATTCAGTGACGTGTTACTGATTCACCATTTGGGTTTTCTACACATCAAAAGGTATTTTTGCTGCAGCATAAGGCCCAATTCTGCAACTTGGATCTTTTGCGAATGTAAAGTGGTTTCATACATTTGGCCAATAGTCCTTTAAGGTTCCCTCCTGGATATTTGAGTCAGGCTCATCTAAATTGGCCAAATACAGTAGTTTTCATGTTCAGTTGCCCATGGGTCATTTCTCCATATTCAATGATATAGGCATTCTGACTTTTTGGTCCTTGAAATGTTTTATCCTGTGTGTGGTTCCTTTATAGAGTATCATCAGGATGTTGTCTGATCTGATGAGGACAAGTAGTAAGTAGAAGACACAAAGATTAATCCCTATTTTATAAGTAGTGAGAAGTGGTGATGGTTATACCATGCCAAATACTACACTATGAATTGGTGAATGCTGTTTATAAAGGTGCATTTTAAAGATACTATATTGAAGAATAGACACATGTAAGACATTTTGCAAAGGATCCAGGGAGATATGCCTTTACGCTGCCTGTAATTTGGTAAAACATAGAAAAATATCTGATGTCCTTCATGGATCTGAAAAGTTGCCTCTTTTTAAATCTGTCTTTAAAAAACTGTTTTAAAAGGCTGTCTTTACTTACCCTAAGCGGTGCCCCATTATGGGTGGTTGGTGGAATACAACTAAATTGAGTGTCGGGTTACTGGCAGGGCAGCATCTAATTAATGAAAGCATTCATTTGGGTTCCATGACTGATTCGATGAAAATAATGCAGTGCTTGCATCATTATGAATACACAAGATGGAAATTCCTCTCTATGTGCACTCATGAATGTATTGGAGTTCAAACAATTAGATTGGCAAACTAAATGTTGTCTCCAAACTCAATATGTGTGTGATGTGGGTGCTTAGCATATATGAGGGAAATCAGGGTTTTTCTAATTCTATGAAACAAAATTATAGTCTAGAGCATCGTATATCCATGTAATGAATGGAATATTACAAAGAACTATCAAGAAGTCAAAAATAGGACAATTGTTTGGACTCAGAAAGGCTGGGGAGCTGTCAATAATTAACGACTGATGAGGAGCTATACATGAGGAGGTAGAAACAGTTGGCAGAATAAAGGACATTATTGATACTACTTCTTTTGAATTTCAGGTGCAAAATGGGTCTTCTATACATTTGTAAAGGATTCCTGGGCCCGTTGATACTAAAACCGAGCTAGAGGTTGAACCATATTGGGGCCTGTCAGAGGGGAAAATACCTCATCCAAACCGGAAAGAGATTATTGAAAGAACCAGAAACACTCATGGCGTAGAAGGGTTTAGGAAGTACTGCAAAGGAGATGCTCATAGGCAAGAAAGTAGCCAAGATTGGGTAGGGAAAACTATCCAAACACCAACTAATGTACAGCATAAAAAGGACACTGCACCAGCACCACCTTTTCAGAACATTCCTGGACACTGAAAAACAAGGCCTGAAGAAGTAGGCCCTGCTGGAATAAAGAAGACTACTGGCTCTTTACTTCTGATTGGAACTGAGGACTTGGAACTGCTCTCCAAGGGGCAAAATGAGCTCCTGTTTGCCTGCGCTAGGGAAACAAAAAGGAGAAGGACTCATGACTCCAGCAACATCCAGTTAGCTACAGAGTACTGGACACTTCAGCTACCCTCGCTGGATGGAGTTCTGGGGCCAGATGTAGGTAAATTCCATTTACCGATTCAAAAATACCGACTCATACCAAATCGGTATTTCAGAATCGGTAAATGGAATGTAGGTAAAAAATCAGTAAAAGTTACCGATTCGGTATGACTCGGTAACCCAAATCAGTAATTACAGAATTGGAAAATACAGAGTCGGTAAATTCCGAGTCGGTGAAACCCAAGCATTCCTATGGGCCTCCTGGCCCATAGGAATGAATGGGATTTACAGATTCGGATAAATCCGATTCGGAATCTACCGATTCGGATTTTACCGAATCGGTAATTACCGATTCGGGAGTTTGAAAACAGCCATGTGAGCCTGCCAACCAATTAGGGACCCTCTCCACACCCCACAACCAAGGCCCTGAGAATCCAACCAATCAGATTGAAGCACTCCACCCCAGTACCTGGGAGTGGCCACACCCATGCAGGTGCAAACCAACAGAACAAACATTTCAGCAGAGGTGAGAGGAGCAGAGCATCCACAGGCAAGCAGTGCTACAGGATGGAGTCAACTGAAGGCCAAAAGGATGGTGGGGAGAGAAAAAGGAAGATCAAGTTCAGCCCAGAGGAACTACAGGTGGCTGTAGAGGAAATGTCAAGCCACTACAGCCAAATTTTCGGGAGGCAGTCTCTGCATGTTGCAGAGACTGTGAAGAGGAACATTTGGATTTCCATACAGGGCAAAGTGAATGCCATTGGTGTTACCCACCGGGACATTGAGGACATAAAAAAGCGGTGGTATGACCTGCGCATCGTGACAACAAAGAAGATTGCGGCCCAGAAAAAGGATGCTGGTGAGACTGGAGATGGCAGGAGCAAAGCCCCTAAGCTGACAGCGATTGAGGAGCTTGTAGAAACCACCATGGAGCCAGAATGCATCCATGGGATAGGAGACCTGGACAGCACAGCAAAAGCTACAAAAAAACAAGGTAAGAGGCATGTACCCTTATCCACACCCATCAACCTGACCCCGTACCCCACTGTGTAGAGTCATCATACTACATAACAACTCATACTCGGTGTCAGCAATGCATCATGGTAGACGCAGTCATGAATACATATATGCAAGGCATCCACCGCATGACTCTGCAAGGCATGCCACACACATCACCAAAGACACAATGTGCACTGGGAAAAGATGTGTAGACAATTTATTTAAGAACTACACACAGAGGAACTACAACATTGACCCTATGTCAATTTCATTCCACAGGAGAGTCCTCACGCAGTTCAGCACCACCAAGGGAGGAGAGGGCAACAGCACCTAAGAGAGGGGAGAAAGAGAAGAGACAATCTGGTCACAGCACGGTAGAAGGAGGCAACGACACCACCCAGGCCGCCTCATCACCAGACCGACCCACAACACCTGTCCCACTTTCCCCTCTGTTGTTCGGATCTCCTGAACTGACAAACACACCCATTGCGAGGTCCAGGGTGTCCATGCCGGGAGGGCCAAGTAGGCATGAGGAGCCCCCTCAGAGGATCCTTCAAACCTCTGATTCGGAGGATGAGGATGATATCCCCCAAAGGAATGCACCTGTGGCTGACAGGGCAAGACCACCGACAGCAGCAGGCGCTGCGCGCACCAGTGTTCTTGGCAGGAGGGCAGGTGAGGGTGGGGAGGGGCAGGAAGGGGAGAGCATCTTCTGTGGCCTGGAGGGCACAATGGTGAAGGTACAGCGCCAGCAGGCCAAAGCACTGTTAGCCATGCATAGGCAGGTCCGCTGCATGAACAGTAAAATGTCCAACCTGGACAAGGGCATAGGCCACATTGCATCAAGTCTGGATCAAATTGCAAAGGGGATTACAGACAGCTCCACTTACATGGGAGTACTGTCGAAAAAGCTGGACAGGGATCATCTGCAGCGTGCCAGGGATCGACAGTATATGCGCCAACAAACTAAGGCAATGAATAGATTTGCAACTAGTACCTCACTACTGTGCAGACGCTCTATTTCCATGCAGGATGCAGTAGTGCACTGCTGCACAGACTTGACACGGGGCATGGGGAGAGTGACGTCTGCGGTGGAGCAGATGCTTAACACTAACACTGGCAATGCTGGTGACACGGGTGTGGAGGAGACAGAGGGGTCAAGCAGCAGGAGTGGCTGTAGCACACCAGTTCCGGAGGTGCGCAGGAGTGGCAGGCGCAGCCATGCAGAGTCAGGCCCCAGCAGGGAATCTGAAAGCCAGGCACAACAATCGCGCAATGTGGTGCGTGGACGTAAGCACTGACCTATGGTGCTGATTTACTGAACTGCACACAGTGACGGCAACTGGACAGGAGCAGCTAGAGACATGGACTCTGATTAATGAAGCGGTTTCCGATGTGACAATGATGATGTAGTGCTGATTAAACTGCACTTGTCAAACACTACACCTGTCTATGTGTCATACATTACCTAGAAATATCGACGTGTAATTTCTGTCCGTCTCAATCTACCATCTAGTGCCAGTTGCATTGCCCTCTAGCAAGCCATTACCCAAACCACGCACCAAAGGCTTTGATCTTAAATCCACCAATTCCACTGCCAAGTCACCTCCACAGTCCTCACAACAGCCAACTAAATCCACTAAAGAGGCTGTTGCCCAAAGGGCGAACACAACTAATTATAATCACTCTACTAAGCAGGGACTACGGAATGCTGAAAATTTTCGCAGGGGTATATAGACCTACCCCCTGACACAAGGCCCTTCGTGGTAGTATTAACGGGTGTTCCCGTACTGGGGAGCTCCATCCAAGAAAACTACTGGTCCCTCAAAAACAAGGTTATCCATTGGTTGAACACTAATAGGCAGCTCCCAAGGCACCTGAGAAGCAAAGTCCTAATGGTGCGCAGAGTTCCCTGGATAGGACCCTCACGTAAAATTATCGAAGGTGACTGTATTGTGGTCTCTTTTGAAGATCCACAGACAGCACAACATATTAGTTCTTGGAACATTGGAGAGGACAATCCTTAACCTTCTTTTACCCCCCGCGTCCTGCCCAAAATTATGTCGGTGAGTGGTCACACCCCCGATATCCGGCTCGTGGAGGGGTGAGTGGGGATTGGCATTATTCCAACAGGAGGTGACAGGGAACAACAATCGCAAACAGATTTGGCTGTTTAGAGGAGGTAGACTGACTCTCTCTGCTTCCCTCTATAGCCCATGACGCCGAGACCAAATTGCCACCAGTAACTCTGGTTTTACCAATTCCTGAGAGAAGTATAGTTGTGTGTAGCCCTGTCCTGTGCGAATTGGTAATACCCGATGGGGCATTGCCCAACACTCCAATTCTCCACCTTCCCACTTGTTATCCACCTGACTACTCTAGCCTATATGCAGAAACTGACACGGAGCTTACGAGCAATGCTACCCAGGAGGTAGCACCGCAATTAATTATCTCGTCCCAGTTTAACTCTCCATTATGGTCGCCCCCACTCCCACTCAGTCAAATTCATTGTGATAGGGCAGTTCCTGTATTAGCTTCCACGGAAGACAAACTTATAGCTGGGACAGGGTCATATCCCAAAGCGGATAATCTTATAGCGGATGTTATGTCGCCACCTGCAGATAGGAACCCTGAGCCTAATCTCCTAGTAATTGATCCACCTTCGGGAGCGAGGGCTACTGGGAACATTGTTGCGGGTACTGCGCTCCGGATCTTGAGTTGGAACGTAGCAGGCCTTGCACGTAATCTTAATATCCCCGACTGGAACCTCGTTGTTGAATCTTTTGGGATTTGTTTATTGCAGGAAACTTGGTGCGTTGAACCTTGTCATAAGGTGGGTTATACCACATACTTTGTCCCTGCTCTTCGATCATCCGGATCTAAAGGGCGCCCTTCAGGCGGCCTCTTAATCTGGGTTAGAATTTCCTTGGGCCTCTCCATCAGGCACTTACCCACAAACTCCCTCGATCTACAGAGACTATTAGTTAAAGGTCTGGGGGGGGGAAATCTGGAAATATTTAATGTCTATCTAAGGGGGGCAAGGGGTGGTGTATCCATGTTGTCACAGACAGGCCTTGAAGAAGAACTTGGAACTTGCAATGCCAACTCTCTTGTCCTACTTGCAGGGGATTTTAATTGTTCATTTGAGCCTCTCACTAGCGAGGACATTTTAGACACTTGGGAGGAAGACACTAGGAGAGGCATCCCCCTACTAACACTTAACCCTATCAAAAAATGGTCACAGGGGGCCATAGATCTTAATGCCCTCTGTATGGAATTTGGTTTAAGGGCAACTAATGGCAGATCCAAATCTGATCCCAATGGGGCACACACTTTCAATAGGGCCGGTCACACCTCTCGGATCGATTACATTCTCCTCAACTATAAGCTTTGGGCCTACCTGCTTGACATGGAGGTTTTAACAACGGTCGATAGTGACCACAATCTTCTAGCACTGTCACTGTCTTCCCCTTGGAGGCGCTCGAAGTTAAACTCTCCCCCTCACTTATGGAAGTCAACTCATGAAGTGTGTCCTTCGAACTGTGGAAGGAGGCTCAAATGGAGTAAAGTTGCTGCGGATGAAGGGAAAATGTCCTTAGCAAACTCAATAATGTCCAAAGCAAAAGTAGGGCTTGACGCCACGTGTCCTGGTAATACGGATGCTTTACAACTTTTCGTTGAAACAACCAAAGCTCTGGGAGATTTGTTCATTATCGCCCCAAAAGCTGGGAGGCGGAAAGGAAAAAGTATTCCAAAAAGTGGTGCATCCTGGTTTACCCCTGCCTGTCGCGCTGCAAAAAGTGAACTTATCAGAGCAGTGAAATCCAAGGATGCCAACCTTATAAAAATTGCCAGGAAAAGATACCGGAAGGCATTATCTACGGCTAGAGTTGAGCACGAAACACAATTTTGGACCGACCTAAAAGAGGCGAGCTACAGGAAAGACTCTAAGGGCTTTTGGGATCTGGTGAGACTGAAGACCAAACCCGATGCCTCCCTCTTAACTTGTAACATTACTGGGGAGGTGTGGTTTGCTCATTTCTTCCAGCTTTATTCCCAAACTGGGTGTTCTACGTCCAACCCCACGATCCAACTGCCTGGTGTTCGCTCCCACTTCAACAGCACAGTTTACATCGATGCTGATCCTTTTTCAATCAAGGAAGTTGAGGGGGCAATTAAATGTCTGGTTCCGAATAAGGCTGCGGGGCCCAACGGTATCCCAGGCGACTTATTAAGGACTAATACACGAGAATGGAGCAGTCTAATTGCCGCACTTCTGAATGCTGCTCTGGAGGGTGGAGCATTCCCGGACTCATGGAAGGGAGCGGAGGTCGTCCCTATTTATAAAAAAGGGTCTCGGGACGACCCCGCAAACTATCGCCCAATCAGCTTGCTTGATTCCACGCAGAAGATAGCGGGTAAAGTAGTCCTAGGGAGGATCCAGCAGTGGATGGAGGACAATAATATCCTTTCGGACTACCAGGCGGGGTTTAGATCAGGCACTGGCACAATTGAGCAAACATTTCGGCTCTTAATGATCCTTTGGAAAGTGGTCGTCCAGGGTAAAAGCAGCTTGTACCTTGCGTTTATAGATCTACGCACTGCATTTGACTTAGTTCCACGAGACCAACTGTGGCGTGTACTGGACGCAATGGGCATTCCTCAGTACTTACTACATATGCTCATCCAATTACATGAGGATAATTTTGCTCAGATCAGGTGGGGAGACCACGGCCAAAAAACACCTCGCATCCCTGTGAATAGGGGAGTCCGCGAGGGCTGTGTGCTTGCCCCCACTCTATTTTCCCTATATGTCAATGGAGTGGTGGAGCATCTTCTTAAACATCCTGCTGACGCACCCTCCCTGGCTGGTAGGAAAATTCCTACTCTCCTCTTCGCAGATGACACCCTCCTGATCTCAAAAACACCAGCAGGTCTGCAACGCCTCCTTACCAGCTTTAAGGACTTCTGTGACGCAAGGGGTCTATCTATAAATGTTACCAAAACCAAGTTCCTGGTAATGAATGCCCGGACGAAATCTGTCACTCCACCATCTTTGGATTCTGTTCCACTTGAAAGGGTAAAGGAGTTTGACTATTTGGGCATTCGTCTAAGTGATACAATGAGCTGGCAACCCCACCAACAAAAGGCATCACTGGGCCGTAAGAAGGTGGTAGGGGCACTCATGAAAGAACAACGGGCCTCAGTTCTCAAACCCATCGGTCCTGTTTTGGACATCTACAGGGCAAGGGGAGTGAGTGCAGCCCTTTACGGATCTGAATTATGGGGCTTTCAGAACACAGACCTTTTGACCAGAGTGGAAAACAAATTTCACAGAGACCTTATGCGATTGCCGCACAGCACTCCTGCCCTCCCAATCCTTCTAGACGCAGGTACTCGCCCAATAGGTGATCAGGCAAGGTTGCGCCCCCTTCTCCTATGGGCACGCATCTGGAGGGTACCCGAAATGTCTAGTTATGCTGATGGGCTAAAGGAACTGCTCTTAACCCCAGGTTGGTCCAAGATCCGCTGGCTTAAGGAAGTTAAGCGTCTCCTTACAGAATATGGCCTTGAGGATGCATGGGCAAATAGATCTGCCCCGCCTAAACAGACACTTAAGACGCTGTATTGGTCATGGGTGACGAATGCCAGGAATTGTAATCCCACCCTCTGTAGAACCTCTGTTGAATTTCTTTTGTTCAAAGATGTCCCTTACTATGAACCATATCTGGACCAAATTAGTAAATCTTGGGACAGGGCACTTTACATCAAATTTAGGTTGGGTCTATTGCCAGTGGGTAGACTGATTGCCAGCTGGAGGTTATCATCGCATTTATCTTTATATTGTCCTTTTTGAACCAGCAGGCCAGAGTCTGTGCCCCACCTACTTTTTGAGTGCCCAGCCTATATTGCCCCGCGCAGCACCTGGCTAAAACCTTTGTGTAGGAGTCTCGGAACCAGATCTCACCTTGAGGCTCTACGCATCTTAAGATCTGACCCCCGCCCCTTGTTTGCTTTCTGTCTAGCTAAATTCCTGGCTTGGGCCTGGCGGATCAGATCCCTTAAGCTATTAGTAGTATACCACTAGTAAATTGCATACCCTGTTCTACTGCCCATATCGGTTGCATGTAAATCATGAAATGAAATGTTTTTATATTGTACTTATTCTTTTTTTTTTTTTTATATATACATGTGTGTTTGTAATGCTTTTTAAGATACGTGCAAAATATCGAAATAAAGCTTGTTTCTACTACTAATATTGGGTACCAAAAGTAGGATCTCCATTTTGTCATATTACATTTTAGGCTGATTTCACTCATTCATATGTGTAGATGATGCTTCTGCTTTGTCATTTATGTTGCCTGGTCTATAAGTAATAACGTTAGAAAAGCATGAAAAAGGGCCAGCTGAGCCTTCTAAATATCTACCAGTACACAAAATGATCTTATAATTGACAGAACTCATGGTCATATATGGCATATTTCCTCTTTGTTATAAATAGATTTCTGACATTTCATGCTATTGGGTGCATGTAAGATGTTTCTTGGTGTCTTGGTGTCTGTGAAAAGGGCCCTATTGGATCTGTCTCTACAAAGAATGGTATAGGGTAGTCAGGATGTAGCAACACTGATGTGGTAGAGAATACCTCTTTTAAGCAAAAAATGTTGTTGTTTCTCCCATTTAAATGGTACCCCTCTCTTGGTCAAACTGGTTATACATACCACAGTATTATACAATTCCTTCACAAAATGAAGATCAAAATTGGCAAATCCTAAAGATGACTGAATCTCTCTTTACTGAGGTTGATGAAGACCACCCCTTTATTCCCTTTATCTTCTCTGGTTGCATTTGAAGACCTTGGTCAGAAACATTAAAACCCAAAAGATGACGCTGTTCTTTCTAAAGACACACTTTTCTAAGTTAGTGTGCAAGTCCATACCCTAAAACCTCCATCATGTGGATTTAACGTTGTCCCAAGATATCCAAAAACACCAGAATGCTTTCTAAGTAGATCACAATGTATGTTTCTAGAATGTCATAGCACACATCATTAATGAAGTACACAAAAGTGGGTTGTGCATGACATAACCGAAGTTGCCTCATCTAGTACTCAAAATGCCCGTGTCTGGTTAAAAAGCCATCTGCCCCTCATCGCCCTGGTGTTTGTGTGAAACAGGTGTTTTCCTCCTTGTAGATCCGTTTTCAAAAATACCTCTTAACCTGATCCAATATAACAGATATGAATAGGATTGGCTATCTGCCTCTATAGTGGGTGAATTCATCTCTCTATAGTCCACACACAGGCTGTACTACTCATCCAGTTCAGGAATGGAGAATATTGGGGCATCTGCAAGGAATGCAAAGAGCTGAATAAATCTCTTCTGCAAATTTTCCATTCAGATGCTCTACAAATGCGTTGTCTTCCACGGGTGTCAATAGATAGATTTATTCATGGGGCATTTTAGTTTGTCAAATGAGGTCTACTGCACAGTTGTAAACAATATGAGGAATTCATTGCTGTACTGCTTTCTCACTGAAAATATTCCGAAATTCTTCATCGGTCATAGGGAATAAAAGTTCTTCCGGCTATGCTATGTATCTCTATATCTGTCCTTGCCCATTGTTATCGGATCAGTGATCTAATTCAACAAAATTAGATGATCGCATGTTTCCTTACTGAATCATGGCTTAAATAATTTCCTTATTCTTATATTTATGAACTAGTACCCAATAATTTAAGATTTTTCCTACAGAACACAAAAACAAACGAGGTGAAGGAGCTGCTATTTTGATCAGTTCGAGTTGGACATGCAATAGAATCTAAAAGTGGAATTCAATGAGCCTTGATAGCAGACTTTCTGATAACTGTTCTCCCAGTAGCAAAAAAGTAATTATGTGTTTGCAATAGGAAGATGTTGAAGGAGTTAATTTGCTCTTCAGGGCATGGATATTTAAAAAAAGGTACAACAAAAATATTTACCTAATATTACTGCGCTTCATTAACAAACAAAACTTTGAACACACTATTGTTAGATGAAGTTTATTAACGCTTGAGTAATTGGAAACATTTTAAAACATCTTGCCATTGAATGGAGCTCCAATAAGACACACAAACACAGCGACGGCAAAATTGCAACACTTACCCCAGAGGTGAAAATTAAGATAACTTAAACACTAGAAGAGAAGTGACCCACTATTAAGTTACCTTAAACATTCAAAGGACAATCGATTTGAAAATGGAATTCTGTAAACTGACAATTGTATCACTTAGAAAGAGTAATTGTTTTCTTATGGCATAGCATATATCAATAAAATATTTTCTGAGACTACCAAATACATTATTTGCTCATCATTATACTACTTTTTATAATGCAACTAAACTAAAATTGCAATTGTTGTAGGATTACATTTATTTACTGTTCACTCATTTGTGTGGTTTTCAATTGCTTAAAAAATCTTGCTGTGCTGCGCTGCTCTACAAATGTCATAAATATGCCCCATGGTGATTAAATTGACCTCTAAGCATGTGATGGGCATCAGGACAGTTTGATTTGACACCCTAACCTTCATAAGCAAGGGACTTTGAACAATAGACCAGGAGCGATGCTCTGCTGAGCAGCATGAAATCAAATGTCTGACATACAAATTGAAAATCAAACTCAATGACACATCATAGGTGTATAGCAAGATGATAAGTACATCATTTAGAGAATGTAAGCTATAGAGAGAGGAAGAAATAGAGAGAGAGAGATGGGTTGGAGAGAGCAAATACAAAAAGACTCAAAGGGAGAAGATATTTTGTCATTTGGGGAATGGCGTATTTGAAAGAAAATCCTGACAGATTGCCCAAAAAACAATTAGCATATCATTAAAACAACTCTTCCTTACTATTCTCACAATACACAAGACTATACCACAAGTGATACTATATCAATAATCAACAATACAAAATGGGATTCAATGAGTCTCTATCAGTGACTGCAAGCTAACTCCTCCTCCATTACCGAAAAATAAGTTTATGTTTTTGAAATGTCAAAGTAATTGACTTTCCTCCTGCTGGACAGATGTTCACAATCCGTTATGATGGAGCAGACCACTAAGCAGGCAAATAACCTTGGAGACTGCTCGACTTGAGTTTTTAGCCCGAGACAGAGAACTTAACCGCTAGATTATGATCCGCAGACTATTGAATTGGTTTAAGACACCCATATAACAAATGATTCAAAAATGGGATTCAATTCAGCTTCATAAGTAATAGCAAGTTGCCAACTAAATCACTTAGAGAATGTGTAATAGGTAGAAAGAGAAAGAGATACAAAGAGAGAGACAGAGAGAGAGAGAGAGAGAGAGAGAGAGAGAGAGAGAGAGAGAGAGAGAGAGACCGATGGACAGACAGAGAAGATGTTTGGACAAGGTGTTGTAATATGATCAGAACTTTAACCATAAATGTGAGCATAGCGCCTTTAGATCTTAAACCATCAATCTTCTGGCTGAGACCCGGAGAACCACAAGGCAATTATTGATAAAGTATTTAACTATGCAAAAGCATGTCTATGAAATTTAATTAAAAAATGAGATGTCACATTATTGCAATTTAAACAACTGTACCATTGGGAACTGAGGGTCTGATGTTGCTCACAGTGGACAGGTTACTCCGTCACAGTGGTGACTGATATCCTGTCCACTGAAATATGAATCCCATCTGATATTATGGAATTTATATTTTGCCAGACCGGATATCGTTAACCGTTGCGATGGAATAACCTGTCTGCGGAGATCTAAATCAGGCCCTGAGCGTTTGAAGATATGTTACTTTGGTCTTTATAGCAGGGTACATTTTAACAAAACATTTACTGAGACTGCCAATAAAAATATTGCTTATCACTAAAATGCTGTTTCACAATCCCACTTTTGTCCCATTAACACACTATTATCACATTTTGAAAAATATGTTAGAAAAATTGACTTACTTGAGAGATCCTTCAAAATTGTAATCATTAAAAAGACCTGAATGCAAACTTAGGATCATGGTGAAATTCTTAGTCATCAGAGAAAGTGTAAGAGAAATTAACCATTAGGCCACAAATTGACCACAGGAAGGCAAGAAAAATGTACCTGCATTACTCCATGTGGATGATCCTGTCTTATTGGAAAGAACACACAAGAGCCTAAACATCATCTTCCAGCAGTTTGTCAGCTTTATGGAGATAGCCATGTGAGTAGGAATACCTTCTCCTGTGTGGTTGTGACTGCGTGGCAATGTACGACGCACGACGAGCAAGTGGAAAGCACGGATGACGGGTGCTCCGTGTATGATTGCTGGGAAGTACTGGGAAAAGCGCCGAAAATAAGTGCGCAAAGTGTGAGTGCCCATCCTGGGGACCATGTGAGTATGGGCTGCTGGTAGCCGGAAGAGAGGAAAGTAACCACCATTAGCACTTGTATGCAGCTGGAAGTCCCCGCCCTTCTGGCGGACCCGTATTTGCAGACCCGGAGGGGGAACTTGGGACCCTGGTGAGCAGCAGGGGTGGCGGCATTGTGAAACCCGCAGTAGAAAGCTCATACCCCTGGGAAGACACCCGCTTTAGGGGGACCAGTGAGGTCTGGTCAGGCTTGAGCCAAGATTTTCTTTAGCACATAGAAATAATTAGCCTGTGGCAAAGCCAGCGTTAAGAAGAAACCACGCTCAGCCAGTCAACACACAGGGAAGGTAAGTGTTTTTAAAACTATTAACTATTATTAAAATTGTTTTTAATTAAATTCCAGACCTGGGCTTAAGCATAGAAAGCACAGGAAGAGCAAGAAGAATCGCATGATTAAAGGGTTAAATTGAGTTTGCGAACTTTGAATTGTATGGTGTAAGGAGGTAGAGCCAGCTGCTTGAGAGCTTATCCTGTTTCCGTTTGTGAAACCTACGATGTGGAGGTTCGCATTGATTTGTCAAAATCTGCTACAAGAACTACGTTTGAAAGACGTACGAATCACGTAGTAAACCAAAGCCCTAAGCTTATAGACTCCTTAAATGAAATGTTACGGAATGGCACGCTGGGCTTAGACATTACGACATCATCTTCTTCCTCTATGTTGGACATTATGCTGATGCTACAAAAAAATGTTACAAGGGCTGTTAGACTTCTCTGTGTTAAATAGTACCCTGTTAAATAATCATGAAATACAACTTACAAGAATGGTAGAAGAACTACAGGGGATAAGGGGGCAGATGCCAACAATGGTTAGACCAGTACAAGACCCCTTTATAGATGGCCATATTGAAGGGAACAAATGAGCGAGAAAACCGGTGCACTCCTTGGTAGTTGAAATAATCTATGGGTGATACTGGAAAGTTCAGGTTATGGGAATTTGGGATGTTCACCTCCTGAACGTGAGGTGCTGGATTATGGACGTGCTGAAGAAACCTTACGCAGTGCAAAGTTAAAATCTCGAATTCACCATGAGCGATGAGATCGGTGTACAGTCATAATATCGAGTCAATTATTTCGACTGGACAGAATATCGAGTAAAAAATATAGAATGGACATAATATCGACTAGACATAATATAGACAACAAAAATATCGACTAGAGAAAATTAATATCGAATAGAATGGACATAATATCGAATCAAAAATATAGAATGGACATAATATCGACTAGACATAATATAGACAACAAAAATATCGAATTTAAGGTAAGTTAATAATAATTTTTATTTTTTGTGTAATATAAGTCTGTAGCGGGTTGTGGGTTTATAGGGGAATAGGGTGGGAAGTAATTTAATTCTAATTAATTAAATATGTTAATTTATTTATTGATATATATTTAGAATTAATTGTTAATTAATTATTAATTGGTAATTAATTAAAATATAATTGGTAATTAATTATAATTGATTAATTGATAAATATTTTAATTTTAGTAATTTATTTTCTGTAGCGGGTTGTGGGTTTATAGGGGAATAGGGTGGGAAGTAATTTAATTATAATTAATTAAATATGTTAATTTATTTATTGATAATAATTTAGAATTAATTGTTAATTAATTATTAATTGGTAATTAATTAAAATATAATTGGTAATTAATTATAATTGATTAATTGATAAATATTTTAATTTTAGTAATTTATTTTCTGTAGCGGGTTGTGGGTTTATAGGGGAATAGGGTGGGAAGTAATTTAATTATAATTAATTAAATATGTTAATTTATTTATTGATACTTTTAAAAAATTAATTGGTAATTAATTATTAATTGGTAATTAATTAAAATATTATTGGTAATTAATTATAATTGATTAATTGATAAATATTTTAATTTTAGGGTTCAGGGTCAGTTGTCAGTTTTTGGGTAAAGGGGTATTTTTAGGGTTCAGGGTCAGTTTTCAGTTAGTGGGTAAAGGGGTATTTTTAGGGTTCAGGGTCAGTTTTCAGTTTTTGGGTAAAGGGGTATTTTTAGGGTTCAGGGTCAGTTTTCAGTTTTTGGGGTAAAGGGGTATTTTTAGGGTTAAGGGTAAGTTTTCAGTTTGTAGGTAAAGGGGTATTTTTAGGGTTCAGGGTCAGTTTTCAGTTTTTGGGTAAAGGGGTATTTTTAGGGTTCAGGGTCAGTTTTCAGTTTTTGGGGTAAAGGGGTATTTTTAGGGTTCAGGGTCAGTTTTCAGTTTGTAGGTAAAGGGGTATTTTTAGGGTTCAGGGTCAGTTTTCAGTTTTTGGGTAAAGGGGTTTTTTTAGGGTTCAGGGTCAGTTTTCAGTTTTTGGGGTAAAGGGGTATTTTTAGGGTTCAGGGTCAGTTTTCAGTTTGTAGGTAAAGGGGTATTTTTAGGGTTCAGGGTCAGTTTTCAGTTTTTGGGTAAAGGGGTATTTTTAGGGTTCAGGGTCAGTTTTCAGTTTTCGGGTAAAGGGGTATTTTTAGGGTTCAGGGTCAGTTTTCAGTTTATGGGTAAAGGGGTATTTTTAGGGTTCAGGGTCAGTTTTGGGTTTTTGGGGTACAGGGGTACTTTGTAAAAATAAAGTAAAATTACATTTAAATTACATTTATTTAATAAAATTAAATTATATTAAATTATATTATAATATTTTTTATTAATTTATATTAAAAAAATGATTATATACTTACCAATACTTATGTTGTAATGGTATGCGTTGTAAAGGTATATGCGTTGTAAAATCTTGCGTTGTAAATGTATGCGTTGTAAAAGTTTTTGCGTTGTAAAAGTTTTGTTGTAATGGTAGGCGTTGTAAAAGTATGCGTTGTAACGTCATACATCCCTGGAGTGGGAATAGTAATTTTAACCTCTACGCTATCCAGCGCTTTCCCTACTGTTGCACCCACTGGAGTGGGAGTAGTAAATTTTACCTCTACGCTATCCAACACTTTTGCTAATGTTGAACTCACTATAGTTGTAACAATAAATTTTAAACATTTTCTAAAATGTTATATATGTTTATTTAATAATATGTTTAAATATATATATATATATATAAATATATATATATATATATATATATATATATATATATATATATATATATATATATATATATATATATATATATATATATATATATATATATATATATATATATATGTGTGTGTGTAATTTTTGGTGATATAATTTTTTTAATTATATAAATTATTTATTAAAATTATATTTTTTTAATAATTATTTCTAAGTTTATATTAAATATATTTATTACTATATTAGTTTTAACTTACTTTTAAGACATTTTAAAAAATCGATATTTTGACAGTCTATATTTTTGTAAGTCGATATTTTGGAGTCGATATTTTGGTACTTACCTGTTTGAAGATAGGGAGTCGATATTTTGTCAATCGATATTTTTGACTCGATATTTGTGTATCTCGATATTTGTGTCGTCAATATTATGTCAGTGATCCGATGAGATCGCTGTACCAATAGTAATAGTCAAGTAATCAATAGGTAAATTCCGATTAGAAGAACATTTATTTTGAACTGGTGTTCATATCATATTCCGTCATATGTTGAACCATTCAAATTATATACATTGTATCCATGAAGGTAACAAATGTCCAATTAGGTATATCAGTAAACTCAGTGACAACTGCAACCCCAATGCATTTCGAGCAAGAGCTCTTCGCCAGGGGGAAATATCTATGAAGAAAATCAGAAATAACAATGTATATATCGCTTTCCAGGGCCAACGGTAATAAAATGCAGAAAAATAGGAGATACGGATTTGGATTTAGGGGAAGACTGGAAAAACTGTGGCAAGATGATGATGTAAAAAACAAGAGTGTTGTGGAAAACAAAAATGAAATAAGCGGTGAAACCACGTGCAGAGTTAAGACACAAACAGTGGTGTACTGTGAGAAAAATGAGGCGCTCATATCAGGAAGTTCAAACTGTGACCCAAAAGTTCTGTGGATAACAGGAATAATTATGAGCTAGGACATTGAGAACCAAACATGCAGCGTATGGGAGTGTAACAATGCAGAAGGTAACGAGAAGAGAATCCCAAAGAGTGTTGGCTGTGCACGCTGTTCGAGAACGACAGGTGAAAAACGGAAACGATAAAGTGAAAAGAGGTTAGAAAGGCTCTCGACGAAATCTTACCGCAGATGTGATAGTTACGGCAACCTTGGTAAGAAAATGCGTCAGGACTGTAACGCGGTGTAAACGCCAAAATCTAGGGCGGCGTTATGTGCGCGCTGGTAATGGTAATAGAAAGAGGACAGGCGCGTTAAGTGGATTGCGGCAGATACTCGGAGACTAATAAAGTTAAGTGAAAAGAAAAAGCTGACGAAATATAAACAAGAAATAAACAAGGTGTCAAGACTGCAACTGAGGGGAACCAAAAAAGGGAACAAACCAGGGAATAAGAATGAAGACGCGAAAAAAACAGAAAGTTAGACGAAGCAAATGAATATAAAATAATACAATGGTGAAACAAGGTTATTAAGCAAACAATACACAGCGGTCATCTACATAAAACCAGTATGAAGAGAAGTAAATAAACGTACAAGTGAAAGGTAGAAAAGTAAAAGGTAGAAAATGGGGTAGAAAGTGGGATGGAAATTGGGTTGAAAGATGAAGGAAAAAAGAGTAATGGAAAAATGGTAACACGAAGGTCAAGCAAATAGAGTGAAACGGTGGTGAGAAGAGATATGGGGCAAGTGCTATGATAATTAAGAAAATGGTAGTAGAGAGGGAAAGACAGGGTGAGGGACAGGGAAGGATCTCAAATCCAGGTGGAGACAAGTGTTAAAAAGAATAGTGGTAGAGAGTAAAGGGAAGTGTACAAGGAATAAAGGTGAGAGCCAGGGAGGGATCTCAAATGAGAACGGAGACAGAAAACACAGAAAGTGCATTCATAAATAAAAACTGTATTCAAGTCTCTCATTGAGCCCTTTTGGGTGTATAGAGTTCAGTTTGTGCATCCAGAAAAGTTCTCTTTGTAGTAAAAACTTTCTGTAATCTCTACCAGCTGCTTTGTTCACGACCTCCAGAATCAGGAACCTTAATTGGCTGACGTTAAGTGAATGGTTTATAAAATGAGCAGCTACACAAGATTTAAGATGTTTGGTGCGGATATTACTGCGGTATTCTGTGAGTCGGGTCTGGATCTTTCTCTCAGTCTTGCCCACATAGGGAAAACCACATGGGCATTTAAGGAGATATACCACGTTGGTGGTCTCACATGTACCATTAACCTTGAGATTTATGGGTGTTTTTTACATCATCATCTAGCCACAGTTTTTCCAGACTTCCCCCAAATCGGTATCTCCTATATTTCTGCATTTTTTGACCTTTTGCTCCTGGAAAGCAATATATACATTGTTATTTCTGATTTTCTTCATCGATATTTTCCCCTGATGAAGAGCTTTTGCTCGAAATGCATTGGGGTTGCAGTTGTCACTGAGTTTACGGATATACCTAATTGGACATTTGTTACCATCATGGATACAATGTTAGTCTTTATACAAATGTATATAATTTGAATGGTTCAACATATGACGGAGTATGATATGAACACCAGTTCAAAATACAATTTCTTCTAATCGGAATATACCTATTGATTACTCGACTATTACTATTGGTACAGCAATCTAATCGTTCATGGTGAATTTGACATATAGAAGGGAACACAGGGGCCCCTGTGGAGGGTAGTGATCAGCACAATATGCACATTTCCAGATGGCTGATGCTGGTAAGGAGGCGGGGAGATTTCTCTTGGCCAAAACATCAGAATCTTAGGTACTCTCATAAAGGATCAACTCATATTTATGGAGGAAAGAAGGTCCCAAAAAAGAGAAGTGCAAGGAATTGCAGACTAGAGTACACATTTATGAAAATGGAACGCTGCAAAATAATGTAAGGAAAAGAAGGCAAATAGAGAGGCAACCTGGTTCTGTAGGAGTAGAAGCAGAAGGGAAAAGGGTACCACGAAAATATACCCGTAAATCCTGTAGGGAGGTTAAGTGTTCAAAAATGAATAGAAATAAGTTAGGAGGGAAAGAATCTCCTCGAAGCTCAGCAGTTGGAGGAAGTAGAATGAACACACTACCTAGAAAGATGGAATGGCAGGGAAGAGGAGAGTGGGACACAAAAACTTCAGATAAGAGCAATAAGAATAAAATGTGGATATACTTTAAACCTACTGACCAAGAGACTGGGAGGAAAAAACAAAGGAAGAGCGCCCCTCTAAATCACTCCCAACTCTTATTTTCTTTTGCAAAATTTCCAAGTCTAAAAGAAATTGGTACAAAGGATTTGAGACAGGTAGGGTTTAGCAGTAACAACAAAGGTGCGGAATACACAAAGGTCCAAGTCTACTTAGGTCTTGTTAAGGCAGCTATTCAGAAAGCTGAGAAGGAGATACTAAACAAGCATTTACAATGCAATGGTTTCGCCTTTTGAAAAGTTTGAGCTATTGGCATTGTAAATGACAAAATTTGTATTTTATGTTTTGGTTTTGAAAACAGATAAATAAATGGCATTGTCATTTACAATGCCAATAGTTTAATTTCTGGCAAATGCCACACAAAAACACACAGACCCACACACACACACACACAGACCCACACACAGAGAGAGCCACACACAGAGCCACACACACACCCAGAGCCACACACACCCACCCACCCAGAGCCACACACACCCACACACCCAGAGCCACACACACCCACCCAGAGCCACACACACACACACTCAGGAGAGCAAGCACAGCGAGGGGGCAGGGAAGCAAGCACAGCGAGGGGGCAGGGAAGCAAGCACAGCGAGGGGGCAGGGAAGCAAGCACAGCGAGGGGGCAGGGAAGCAAGCACAGCGAGGGGGCAGGGAAGCAAGCACAGCGAGGGGGCAGGGAAGCAAGCACAGCGAGGGGGCAGGGAAGCATGCACAGCCAGGGGAAGGGGAGCAAGCACAGCCAGGGGAAGGGAAACCAGGGGGCGGGGAGCAAGAACAGCCAGGGGGCAGGGAAGCAAGCACGGGCAGGGAAGCAAGCATGGGCAGGGAAGCAAGCACAGCCAAGAGGCAGGGAAGCAAGCACAGCCAGGGGGCAGGGAAGCAAGCACAGCCAGGGGGCAGGGAAGCGAGCACAGCCAGGGGGCAGGGAAGCGAGCACAGCCAGGGGGCAGGGAAGCGAGCACAGCCAGGGGGAAGGGAAGCTAGCACAGCCAGGGGGAAGGGAAGCTAGCACAGCCAGGGGGCAGGGAAGCAAGCACAGCCATGTTTCCAGTGCTTGGCTATTCTGAACAAACCATTGGTATACGGCCTGCCACTCAAACGAAAACAACTCCCAGAATACCTTCTATGAGCATTAGTACCCAGGAACCTGCACTAGCCTAACTGACATGGTGGGTGTGTCTCAAACGCTGTGGGGTTTGGGAAGACGTGTGGAGTAGGCCCTTTTAAAAGCACCCACCCCTCAGACAATATCCACAAATGTGTGAGATAATCAGTGTTTACCTCTTTATTCACAAATGCACTTTCTGGAGCTAAATTCAGCAAATACTGTTCCTATGAGTCAGCACTCAGAATGTACCCACACAAATAGTGTTTGAGCCCACAAATGTTAAACTTCGGTGTGAGATATGGTTTGTGAATGAAGCCATAGAATTCCCACGCCCTACAAGTGACTAGGCTCCAACAAACAGAATCCTAGAAATAGCAGAGAGGCACAACTCATAGGCACAGCAATAAAACTCTTTAAAACATGGGTGGGAAACGGAATGGCAGGAAATGTGGCACAAAACTGCAGACCTATCATTTCACTTTTAGTCCTGACCCATTATTAGCAGGTGAGGTGTGTCTGCAGGAAGGAAACAACTTGCCAGCTCTGTAATACAGATAAACCCTAAACAGAAAGCAAAGAAAACAGCACCATTGGGGAGGGTGCAAAGCCAAAACACACACTACAAAGAGAACGTCAAGACACAGCAACAACCAGTACAAGAAACACCAACATGTAAAGCAAATCAAACAACTGTAAAAGCAGTAATATTAAAAACACGCTGGAAACAAGACAAACAACAGACACGAAAAAGGCAATATAAAGAGTACACGCCAACTGCATATAAAATAAGATAGAATAAAAGGCAAAATAATTTCAACAAAAACAACAAGACATGCAAAAAAGAGAACACATAAAATATGACACGTAAACAAAGTAAAGCGCCAACCACCTGTAAAATGAGGCTGCTCTTCCAATGAGTGCTCACCTGAAGTGATGGGAGGTCGATGCAAGATCCATCTCCTCACACTACATACAAGAAAGTAGAGACCTTGCTTTCAAAGGCCGAATTAGCTTAAGACTGGGGACTGGAAAATAATGTCTTACTTTTTTAGAACCAAAAAAAAATATTTTAATAAAATGAATTTTATGTTACTAATTGTAATTTGTATATGTACACTTTATGGTTGTGACAAACCAAATAAAGTTAATTTTGACTTGACTTGACTTACACTACATACACTCTATTGAACAGCCTTACTGTGAGGACCTCGAGTGGGAATAAAATAAGTACAATAGGGTGTGTCCACGTACTCATGTTGTTCTTGTAGTTCTTTCACGCTCCTTATCTGCTGTACATCTATTAAAATGCATACCCCCTAGTGCCACCTTACACTGTAGGTCTTCCAAGCACTCTCTCCGAAGCTGTACCTCGCCTGCATTTGTGGGTCGCAGGTGCAAGGCTTGGATGGATTAACCCTGTGGTGTGCCTTCCTTTACACCGTCTCAGGTATAAATCTTCTACAAGAAACTTGCCTGATCCACAAACATACCAGATCTTCTGCAACAACACTTAAACAGTTTTGAACTGGTAGAAGAATTCATCATTGGATCTCTTTGTATCATCAAACCGACTGTTCCTCTGAGCAATCACCAACACATCACTCTAGCAGTCTCAAGCCCAGTTTTTAATTAAGGACCCCTTCTTTAGATGACTGTTCATCCAAGTCTGGTGTTAGGCAGGCCTTCAGACTTTGCACATCCACTGCACTACGAAGACTTCACCGATCCCAAAGACAAAGGACTTCAGTAGAAGCACCTGGCATGATGCAAACCTAGAAGCCACTCTTTACAAGGTTCTAGGCAATTCTTAATCTTGACATAACTGCTCCACAACAATGAGGCGAGTTGTTCTCTGATCACCTGAACGCCTCCTTTGCCCACTGGGCCACATTCCTGGTCGGCTCACCGCTGCTCTGATCTGGTCTTCTTAACATATTCCCCATCTCAGAGTCCAGCTCTTGTGCAGTTACTTCAGACTGATGTAACCAGAAAGTGCTCCTTTACATTTTTGAATAGAGGTCTGCGGTTTACCTAGCAGATTCTCTGCTCCTTTTTCACACAAATGATGACACTCTTTCCATAGGACTTCTTCCTGACTCCTTCACCGGGCTGATGTTTTCGCCCTCTCTCTTACTTCTTTCAGATTACCTTTGCTTCACCCAAACCATCTTCAAATTCCGCTGCTTTTCTTCCACATGGCCATCCTTGAGAAAGTGTGCCACCATGACATATAATACCATTCTTTATGTGCCAGGTCCCTTCATGCATACAATTCATTAAGAATACAGAGTGAGCATAGCACTACATCAAATCTCTTTCCTCCAGTTCAGAAGCAGCTATAATGGATGCCAGTAGCCCACCCTTCATCTAGCCATTCACACGGATCCTTCAAGATATCCCGCCAGACACATGCATGCCACCTTCCTGCTCCCTGGCAACCTGAATGCACCTCAGTGTCCAGAGTGGAAGCCCAAAAGAACAATCGTAAATTCAATTTTCTTCTAAAGTACTGATCAGGTTGATCTGATCTTTCAAACTAACAACATTATAACAGTCACCATAACCTCCCAGTCCTCCCTCATGCTCACCTAAAAGGCGAGAAGACTCCACACCGCCCTGTACAGATCAAGGGACAAATCACAGTGCTCGCCAGAAAAGAAGTCCAGTGGGATACCAGGAGGTATTAAATGTCAGACACCCTATGAAGCAACCTAAGTCTAGATATGGTGTTATTTTGCACTTGCCATCCACGTGGATCCAGACTCAACAATGGGAACGCCTCCATCACCCCCCTCTCCCCCGACACACACACACACACACCCTCCCAAAATAAAGTTTATTTTCCTGAAGGCAATTAAAAAAGCAGCATCCCACCTTTTCCTGGTTGCTCGAAAATGTGATCCTGCCCCCGCCTTTAATCTTAAAGGCTCTCCCGACACTGACCAGGGCTGGGCGGACTGCCCTTATAAAGCAACCAGGCAGTGCCCCGCGAGCGGGTTAGTGTTCAGGCATTTTTTGGATGTCCGCCCGGGACTTGGGTACTTTCCAAAACCTTGAGTTTCATTCACCGCCCTGCCTATGGCACAGGGGCCGCGGAGGGACGTTCTCTTTCCCCGGGGCTCCTCCTGTGCAAGCAGATCGACTTACCTGCACCTTGCGACGGCGGCACTTCTCCGGTCTCCCTTTTCGGCATGGGAGACCGGTAACATCGACGGCGGCAATCTCGCTGGCACTTCTCCGGTCTCCCTCTTTGGCATGGGAGACCGGCAACGTCCTCCGCATCTCCCGGGGCTCCCTCCAGGCCACGGGAGCCCCGCGGGCGCCGCCATACTTCTTGCCGTCTTCCTTCTTCCCCCGGGCTGCGGGGGGCGGGCACTTCCGGCCGGCCGCGCTAGGATTGGCCGGCCGGCCGGTCACTTCCGGGTCGCCGCGGGCAGCGCGGCGGCCCGTCTCTAGCTCAGGCAGGCGGGCGGCGAAGTTTCCCGAGGAGTGGGCTCCCTCGTGGACCAGCAGTGACGTCCACGCAGCTTCACCAATCAGGAGCAGGATAGTCACTGGTGCCGGCAATGCCGGACCAGATTCGGGGGCGTTCCCGGCTTTCGGCTGACGTCGCGTGACGTCGGCAAAAGCCAAAGAATCTCGGGAACGCCTCTGAATCTGGTCCGGCATTGACGGACAGGCCCCTCGTCCAATGGCTAGGCTCCATTTATGGAGCCAGCCAATGAATGACGAGGGCCAACCCAAAGCCACACTACAGTTCTCATAAGATTTCTCCTGCGCAAAAGCTGCTTGCGCAGCTTTTTGCAGTCAAAACCTAAAAAGGGTATAAAGATAATCTCTGAAGTAGAAGTTGAAGAAGGGAAACAGCGAGAGGGAGACTTTTTGAGATTTCATGCAGGTTTGGGGGAAAGGCAGGTGAAGTTGGTAGCAGGGGGGTGTGGGGAGAAGGCAAATATTACCATAGCGGTAGAGAACCTGGAGCCTAATAACAACTGGGGCAATTGGGACTCAGATAATAGTATCCTAAGTACATCCTCATGGGGTCTGAATGAGTCAGGGTGTCTTAGTGAAATCGATTAGGACACAGAGTTGCCGCATAGCCTGAGACAAATTTCATGGAATATAAACGGGATGGGAGGACAAATAAAGGTGGATAGTTTAACTCATTTCACGAAGTACGTTGATATTATTTGTTTGCAGGAAACATGGCTATGTCGCAGCACCCCGGTAGTTGAAGGCTTTGCTCAAATATATAAACCAGCCAGCAAAAAATAAACAAGCATTTGCAATGCAATAGGTCTTGCATTAGGAAAGTTTGATGTTTTAGTATTGTTAATGATATTTATTTTTATTTATGTTTTTTAATAGTGAAAATATAGGAATTAATAGTTTTGTATTTTACAATGCCAATAGTTTTAATTTTTTAAATGTGACACCTTTTGCAATTGTAATACAATATGTGTTGTTTGTATGTGACTTACATGTATTGATATTACAAATAACAATGTCTTCTAATGAAATGTATGAATTAATTTTTAAATAAAAGTTATTGTAATGTATAATGGTAATTGGTAAAACTTTTGCAAATAACTTGGTGGACTTGTATTTGGAGGGTGGAGTTTGATTGTGGTTTTGTTTTTTGAGTCTGTTGTTTGATGGTGGATTTGGAGGGTGGAGGGTGTAGTTGGTGTTGGAGGGTGGATTTGGAGGGTGGATTTTTAGGGTGGAGTTGGAGGGTGGAGTGCTGAGTGTTGCTGCGGTGGTGCTGAGTAGTTTTGTGGTGGATCTGAGTTGTCCTGTGGTGGTGCTGACTGATGCTGTGTGGTGCTTAGTGGTGCTGTGGTGGTGCTGAGTGATACTGTGGTGGTTCTGAGTGATAATGTGGTGGTAGTGAGTGGTGCTGTGGTGGTGCTGGGTGGTGTTGATTGAATTTGTGGTGGTTGTGCGTGGTGCTGTGGTGGTCCTGAGTGTGCTGGGGTGGGGCTGAGTTGTGCTGTGGTGGTTTTGAGTGAAGCTGTGGTGATTTTGAGTGGGGCTGTGGTGGTCCTGAGTGATGCTGTGGTGGTGCTGAGTGGTGCTGTGGTGGTTTAGAGTGAAGCTGTGGTGGTTATGAGTGATGCAGTGGTGGTGTTGTGGTGGTTCTGGGTGGTGTGGAGTGATGCTGGGCTTGTGCTGAGTGGTGCTGTGGTGTTGCAGAGTGATAATGTGGTGGTGCTGAGTGGCGCTGTTGTGGTGATGAGAGATGCTGTGGAGGTGCAGAGTGGTGCTGTGGTGGTACAGAGGGGTGCTGTGGTGGTGATGATTGATAATGTGGTGGTGATGATTGATAATGTGGTGGTGCTGAGTGATGCTTGGGTAGTGCTGAGTGATGATGTGGTGATGCTGAGTGGTGCTGTGGTGGTGCTGAGTGGTGCTGTGGTGGTTGTTGAATGATAATGTGGTGGTGCTGATTGATAATGTGGTGGTGCTGACTGATGCTGGGGTTGCGCCGAGTGATGCTGGGGTTGCGCTGAGTGATGCTGGGGTTGCGCTGAGTGATGCAGGGGTGCCGCAGAGTGATGGTGGGGTTGCGCTGAGTGATGCAGGGGTTGCGCTGAGTGATGCAAGGGTTGCGCTGAGTGATGCTGGGGTTGTGCTGAGTGTTGCAGGGGTTGCGCTGAGTGATGCAGGGGTTGCGCTGAGTGATGCAGGGGTTGCGCTGAGTGATGCTGGGGTTGCGCTGAGTGATGCTGGGGTTGCCCTGAGTGATGCTGGGGTTGCGCTGAGTGATGTTGGGGTTGCAAGGGGAAAAAAACTAGTCTAACAGAGGGCACAAAAAAAGAGTCTAACAGAGGGCAGAAGGGCAGAAGGGCAGAAAAACAAGGGAAAAAACGAGTCTAATAGGGGCAGAAAGGCACAAAAAATGAGTCTAACAGGGGTGGAAGGGCACAAAAAACGGGTCTAACAGAGGGCAGAAGGGCACAAAAAACGACTGTAATAGGGGCAGAAGGGCAGAAAAACAAGGGAATAAACGAGTTTAATAGGGGTAGAAAAGCACATAAAGCGAGTCTAACAGGGGGCAGAAGGGCAGAAAAACAAGGGAAAAAACAAGTCTAATAGGGGCAGAAGGGCACAAAAAACGGGTCTAATAGGGGCAGAAGGTCACAAAAAACGAGTCTAATAGGGGCAGAAGGGCAGAAAAACAAGGGAAAAATGAGTCTAACAGGGGGCAGAAGGGCACAAAAAAGCGAGTCTAACAGAGGGCAGAAGGGCAGAAAAACTGGAAAAAATGAGTCTAATAGGGGCAGAAAGGCACAAAAAACGAGCCTAACAGGGGCAGAAGGGCACAAAAAAGCGAGTCTAACAGAGGGCAAAAGGGCAGAAAAACGGGAAAAACGAGTCTAAAAGGGGCAGAAAGGCACAAAAAACGAGCCTAACAGGGGCAGAAGGGCACAAAAAACGGGTCTAACAGGGGCAGAAATGCACAACAAAGCGAGTCTAACAGAGGGCAGAAAGGCAGAAAAACGGGGAAAAATGAGTCTAATAGGGGCAGAAAGGCACAAAAAAACGAGTCTAACAGGGTCAGAAGGGCACAAAAAACGGGTCTAACAGAGGGCAGAAGGACACAAAAAACTAGTCTAATAGGGGCAGAAGGGCAGAAAAACCAGGGAAAAAATGAGTCTAATAGGGGCAGAAAGGCACAAAAAAGCGAGTCTAACAGAGGGCAGAAGGGCAGAAAAACGGGAAAAAACGAGTCTAATAGGGGCAGAAAGGCACAAAAACGAGCCTAACAGGGGCAGAAGTGTACAAAAATCGGGTCTAACAGGGGCAGAAATGCACAAAAAAGCGAGTCTAACAGAGGCAGAAGGGCAGAAAAACGAGTCTAATAGGGGCAGAAGGGCAGAAAAACCAGGGAAAAAACGAGTCTAATAGGGGCAGAAAGGCACAAAAAAGCGAGTCTAACAGAGGGCAGAAGGGCAGAAAAACGAGTCTAATAGGGGCAGAAAGGCACAAAAACGAGCCTAACAGGGGCAGAAGGGCACAAAAAACGGGTCTAACAGGGGCAGAAATGCACAAAAAAGCGAGTCTAACAGAGGCATAAGGGCAGAAAAACGGGAAAAAACTAGTCTAATAGGGGCAGAGAGGCACAAAAAACAAGCCTAACAGGGGCAGAAGAAATGCGTCCGCGAAACAAAAAATGGGTCTAACAGGGGCAGAAATGCACAAAAAAAGCGAGTCTAACTCAGGGCAGAAGGGCAGAAAAATGGGAAAAAACTAGTCTAATAGGGTCAGAAAGGCACAAAAAACAGTTCTAACGGGGTCAGAAGGGCACAAAAAACGGGTCTAACAGAGGGTAGAAGGGCACAGAAAACGAGTCTAATAGCGGCAGAAGGGCAGAAAAACAAGGGAAAAAATGAGTCTAATAGGGGCAGAAAGGCACAAAAAATGAGTCTAACAGAGGGCAGAAGGGCAGAAAAACGGGAAAAAACAAGTCTAATAGGGGCAGAAAAGCACAAAAAAAGAGCCTAACAGGGGCAGAAGGGCACAAAAAAATGGTCTAACAGGGGCAGAAATGCACAAAAAAGCAAGTCTAACAGAGGGCAGAACGGCAGAAAAACAGGAAAAAACTAGTCTAATAGGGGCAGAAAGGCACAAAAAACGAGCCTAATAGGGGCAGAAAAAACGCGGCCGCGAAATGAAAGTAAATAAACACGGTCGCGAAATGAAAGCCTTTGATGCAGCAGATGGCGGAGCGGATCCCTTTGAAGTGAAGCTGCTGGCGGCATCACGCTGGGGAAGCAACAGATAGCTGGCTTTGATGTGGTGATGCGAGGCAGGCAGGCAGGCGGATAGAAGCGCGTGCACGGGACACATGCACTTTTGGAAATCCGCATTTTTAAGAGCTTAGTTTAGCTCTTAGTTCAGCCCCAATGGTCTCGTCCTATTCATTCCTTGTGGAATGGAATAGGACGAGACCTAAAAATGTGGACGCCCTTCGGGTGGGTTTATGACTCTCACTTCAACCAGGCTAGTGAAAGAGGTTAAGTTAATTAGCACATTATGTAAATGGCTGTTGGTTTGTAAGGTATTCCAAAAAGAGAGAGCTACCCAGGTAAACCATAAAGGACTGGGAATGGCAAAGTAGTATCAAAAAATATTCCTTTCTGTGTTCTTCAATGTAAGTGTAACACATAGCATTTAAATATACAGTGAACCAAAGGAAATCTGCGTAGAAAACATAGCAACACGTACATCTGTAATCTTCATTTATTATTCTATTATTGGCATCTGTATACAAATTAATAAAATCCTTAGTGCAATTAAAACCATATATCATAACAAATAATTTCAAACAATCAATAAAATCCAATAAAGAGATTTTTCAATATTATGTAGTTTTTTTTACAATGATTCCATCAAAAATAGAAAGCATTCGACATAAACCATTTCATACAAATCTCATTGTTTTACTTTATAAATAAAACAGTACAATTAAAAACAGATTTAACTGTGTCCTTGTGTCGACGCGTTATGGTGTGTCTTGTTCTTTTGAAAAACACCTTCCTCAGGATTCTACTATTAAAAACACCTACTCTTCACTGTGCCAATCAATATATCCTGATGGTAAGATCAACATATACTGTCTTGCTTCACAAAATGATGAATAGAAACATGGTATATTTCATTATGCCTCCATCAACTCAAGGCCAAGTGATATTTATATCAAGGGTCTTGAATTAACCCCACTTCGATTGTGTTCCCTATTGGCGGATAATCTCTCACCATATGAGTTATGGACGATCTTTTCAGTCCTTTTTAGACGCGCAGCGTCAGCCGCCTCAGGGGTTCTGTGGAATTGAAAAAAAAAATTAATTTTCAACTCCACAGAACCCTTGAGGTGGCTGATGCCACGTGTCGATAAAGGACTGAAAATCCCCCCAAAAGTGTACAGAGTGGTGGATTCAGGAGACAGATTGGGATACTTAATGAGCTCCCAGCACGAACAAGTCGAAACATTGCCATTGTGAGGTGTCAAGAAGGACGTTAATTTTTAATCAAGTGGGTATAAATCTAAACTACCTAGATCGTCCATAACTCATATGGTGAGAGATTATCCGCCAACAGCGAACAAAATCGAAGTGGGGTTAAATCAAGACCCTTGATATAAAAATCACTTGGCCTCGAATTGATGGAGGCATGATGAAATATACCATGTTTCTATTCATCTTTTTGTGAAGCAAGACAGCATATGCTGATTTTACTATCAGGATATATTGATTGGCACTGTGAAGATTAGGTGTTTTTAAAAGTAGAGTCCTGAGGAAGGGGGTTTTCAAAAGAACAAGACACACCGAAACGCGTCGACACAAGGACACAGTTAAATCTGTTTTTAATTGTACTGTTTTATTTATAAGGTAAAACAATGAGATTTGTATGAAATGGTTTATGTCCAATGATTGTATAATTGATGGAATCATTGTAAAAAATACTACATAATGTTGAAAAATCTCTTTATTGAATTTTATTGATTGTTTGAAATGATTTGTTATTATATATGGTTTTAATTGCACTGAGGATTTTCTTAATTTGTATACAGATGCCAATAATAGAATAATAAATGAAGATTACAGATTCATGTGTTGCTATATTTTGTACGCAGATTTCCTTTGGTTCACTGTATGTTTAAATGCTACTTGTTATACTTACATTGAAGAACACAGGAAGGAATACTTTTTGATACTACTATTGGTTTGTAAGGTATCCCATCCAGGCATTGAAGGAATGGATGATTACCTGATTCTCATAAATGTATATATTCAATGGGGTTCTCAAAAAGAATATGATACAGAAATGGGGCTTTTTAAAAAGGATATAACTGATTTAAATGAAATGTACGGGAAAGATACAATGGTGATAATGGGTGACTTTAATCACAAACTAAATTATGGAAGGATAGATCACTGGTTTGAGGAAATTTTGAGCTCTTATAATATAGGGTCAGCAAAATTTCCCACATGTTTATCCACCTATCAGGATGAAGCATTAGGTAAGTTTCTGGGTTCTAAGGGATTAATATGTTTAAATGGCAGGTTGGACCCAGACCGACCAGCTACACAGACTTTTAGAGTAGGCAATCAACATATATAGATTATATCTTTATTCAGTCCTGGAACTATGCAATGGTAAAAAAGTTCCTGGTAATCAAGCACAGGGATAGTGATCATAATGCTTTGTATTGTGAATATTTAAGGGGATCAACAAGTCCATGTAAAAGAGTGATCCCCAAAAATGTGGAATATCCCAAGCACCTGTCTACAAAATTGACGGAAGAATATGTTGAGAAATTAGTACGCTTTCAACAAAATTTAAAGAAGGATAGTGTTGAAGGTCAGCAGGTAGCATGTTACGTGGATAAAACAACATAAGCGGTGCAATGCATCTAAAAGATAAGAAACAGGTTAAGTTATAAACACAACATAGCCAAGGAAGGCATCCTTGGTGGTTTAACCTTGCCTGTCAGAATTAAAAAAGGGCCATTCGGAAAATAGAGCGATATGCTATGACCATGGAAACTTAGAGATCCTGCTCAAGTTGAAGAAAGAATATAAATCCTTAGTAAGGAAGCAGAAAAGGATTTTTAAAGGAAAATGTTGGGTAAACCGACTAGAGACAATATAAAATAAAAATATAAAAGGGTTCTGGAGGTTGTTACAGGATGCCGCAGGAAGGACCCCGGGAAATATGAGCTGTGTTGTGGAAGAGGCGGCATGGTAAATTACCTAGGTAATTTATATAAAGCTAGTAGGATTCCGGAAATAAATAAGGGAAAACCAATTTGAACAGTGTCTGTAGAAGCGTTAAAACCAGCTTTTAAAGTAGAGAAAGGAAAAGAAACAATCAAGAAGTTGAATTGATCTCGTGCAGCAGGACCCGATTAGCTCCCTGCCATCTCAATTAAAACTCAAACAGATTGGTGGGCAGGTTTCTTATCTCATATGTTCGTTGCCATTTTAGACACAGGTTGTATCCCCAAATCCTAGAGATTGGCTATAATTAGACCCTTACATAAAAAGGGTGTTAGGAAGGATTCAAGGAACTATAGATACATTAATTTATTGGACATTGGAGAAAAGGTATTCTCAAAAATAATCCTTGGTAGACTAAAGGAGTGGGTGGAGCGGCGGTCGATAGTCCCAATAGAGCAAGGAGGCTTTAAGGAAGGACATTCTACTTTCGATCACTGCTTTGCACTATGGCTGTGGCACGGAAGTCCACGGAGCTGCAGGGCAAGTTGTGTTGCTGCTTCGTGGACTTTCGCGCAGCATTTGACTTGGTGGATAGGGAGTGTTTGTGGGAGGCCATGAGAAACTATGAGGTTCCTGCTGATCTCTTGTAGGTAATTCATGAGCTGCACAGCCAAAACTGGGCACAGGTAATTAAATATACGTATGGCGGCCTAAGACCTGAAATAGTGATAAATAATGGTCTGAGGCAAGGTTGTGTTTTGGCCCTGCTTCTTTTTGCCATATTCCTAGCAAATTTGCCCCTTATCTTGGTAGCAAGCCCAAAAGTAAATGGAAGGCATTTGCCCAGTTTGCTGTATGAAGACGATTTAGTAATATTGGACCAAACCGAGGTGGGTCAACAAAGAACGCTGAATTTATTCAGCGAATACTGTATGGCAAAGTGACTTACAGTAAACATGGAAAAAACAAAAATGTTGTGCTTCGGGAAGAGGAATATGAAGTTCAATTGGTACTTGGGCCAAACCAAACTAGATATTGTAAATTACTACAAATACCTTGGAATATGGTTTACAAATTCTTTGAAGTGGGGCATGCACTTGGAAGCACAGAAAATAAAAGCACATCTAGCGGTATGTGGGCTGAAACGATGTAATCATAGTTATGGTGATATGTCCCATAGAGGTCAAGGATTCAAATATTGCATTCCAGCTTGTTCTGTCATGTATCCCCACATTTTTACTCAGTCTGTTTTTCTGGCAATAGAACTCAGTGCACTTCACCGCTGCTAACCAGTAGTGAAGTTCCTGTGCTCCTAATATAGTTGATTTGGCATACTCCTAATTGGCATGTTTAACTTGCTGGTAAGTTCCTCCTATATGCTACAAAGTGTACCCAGCGCCTAGAAGTTAAATGCTACTAGTAGACTGCACCACCTAGTGTACCATCTGTTACAGTGGTAGTGCAAACATGACTTCAGGTCTACCATTTCAGCCTGGCTACAACAGTATGAAAACTGCAATTCGACCTGTCATATAAACCATTTTGACGTTACCTTCCTTCTAAATATTATTAGGTCACCCCTAAGTAGGCCTCACAGCCTAGATGACAGGGTGCATGGCACTTAAAAAGTTGGACATTCTGAAATGCAGTGTTAACATATTCTTACAGTGGATAGCATTCACAAAAATATTGTCACTGTATGAAGGCTGACTAGCCCATAAAGAAACAATTGGAAGCAATCTTAAATATGTATTTTGCTATCTCAAGTTATGGAACAGCTAGAAATATGATTCAACAACCATTAATACTTATTAGGAGCTCAACTCATATGTAAATGTGATTTTTAGTAAATATTAAAGAAAATAGCTTTTAGAAAGTTATATTTTCACTCCTTAAAGCCTCTTGAGGCTAATTTGTTTTATCAGCCAGCTGCAGCCCTCTGAGTGCCATGCCCTGAATGAGGTGTGAATACTGCGCCCCCAGAGCAGTGGTCTAGGTTTGGGGAGGTGTTTTTATCTCTCTGGATGACCATTTAGGCTTTGCCCAGCCATTTAATTTACTTCTAAGGGTCCTCCCCTGTCACAGGCAGATGACGGATGACACCTAGACAGTCTCCTTCTTTTGTCCTCCTAGTCAGGTAGCCACCAAACCCAGTGGGAAAGAGCTGCCCCCCAGAACTGAAAAAGACAGTCACCCAGGCCCTTGTCAGCAGCAGAATCGACTACGGAAACGCCGTCTACGCGGGAGCCCCGGCCAAGCTCATCAAACGTCTACAACGCATCCAAAACACCTCGGCACGACTGATCCTCGACGTACCAAGCCACGGCCACATCACCCCCCACCTGAGAAACATGCACTTGCTCCCTGTCAAGAGGAGGATATCCTTCAAGCTCCTCACCCATGCACACAAGGCACTCCACAAGACCAGCCCTGCCTACCTCAACAGACGACTCTCCTACATCACCAACTGCCAGCTACGCTCCGCCGACCTCTCACTCGCCACCGTGCGCGCATCCGAAGAACAACCACCGGTGGGAGATCCTTCTCCCACCTCGCCGCCAACACATGGAACACCCTCCCACTGAGCCTACGACAGACCCAAGACCTGCTGACCTTCATCAGGATACTCAAGACCTGGCTGTTCGATCAGTAGCGCCCCTCCCCAGCGCCTGGAGACCCTCGCGGGTATGTAGTGCGCTTTACAAATTAAATGATTGATTTATTGTGCTGCAGTCCACTTCCCTCATGTGACAGGCCATGCTACCTCTGTAGACCAGCAACATACTAATTATTAAAAGCTACACTCTTCATAAGGCAGTGGGGGTCAAATTCAGTTCTCTCCTCCATTAACTATGTGCCACAGCAGCCATTCCTGTGCTGCCTTTCACTTCACCTTGCACTATGATTTTTTTTTCCAGCTGGTCATGGTACTGCAACATGGCCACTAGATGGCACTGCTGCATTAGTCCTAGGCTCCAGCAGCTTCCTAGTTGCTGTGGGCCTCCTTACTCTCTCTGTCCCAGAGATTCCTTTGCCCCAACGAGACATCATCCACCCAGCAGCATGCAACCAGGAGGTACACGTGGGCACAGGGTGGGTTGACACTGTCCTCCTCTAGGGCTAGTGTGGGTTTCTCGGTTTCTCTTCATACCCGAGCAGCCCCTTATTCCAGCATTAGATGCTCCCCGTGGCACCATGGAGCGCCCCGCCACCTCCTTCTCTGCGTTGCTCCCATTATCACAGCAGGTGAGTAAAGACGCTGTACCTATACCGCGGCTGTAGTGCTGGGTTGTGGAGCTTGCCCAGTCTTGCCTTCCTTCTCCCACGAGCAAATACTCAACAATCCTAGGGCGGCAGGGCAGTGGGACAATTGGAGGTTCTGGTTATTTCAGGTGGCAGTAGCAGCTCCTATCACGCTGTGGTCCACGCTACATATTGATTATTCAGACACGATTTTCCTTCCTCCTCGGGGGCTCTCCCATGCTGCCTGCCTACCATGCAACGGCTGGAGCAGGACGCCCATGAGCGCTTTCTCTTTCCCTTCCTCTGCTGGCTCCACACTCACGCCACTGCAGCTTTCCTGATGCTGCGGGGTCACTATACTCCTCACCACTCGCAGCCTCCTATCGTCGTGCAGCACAACGGTGCTAGGCTCCCACAGGCACTCTTCACTTGAGCCACTGGAACTGCATCCAGTACAGTGTCTTTATTGTATTCACTTCCTTATGGCCATTGCTCTCGGGCCCTTCGTTCAAACCAGCGGCGCCAATCTTGCAGCACTCACTTGCCGCATGGGGCTAAAACAGCCTATAGGGACGCATTTACTTTATCCCCTGGAGCCCCTGCAGCTCCATCCATGCGGAGGCAGGCTCCATCTCTTCTAACTACCAGGGACATCCCTCATGCTGGACACGGCAGGGACAATCTGTTCCCCTCTCACCTTTAGGTCTTACAGTGCTGCAGTGATGGTGCTATCCTTTTGCCCATGCCGGTCACTCTCTTCGCCCCTAGTGCTTGTGACAGCTGCATGGGTGCCCTCCACATGGGCTACCATTACCCTTCTCCTCCACTGTCTCTCGGGTCGGGCCGGCAGGACTCGGCTCACTCAACCCAGTTTGATTCTAGGGACTACCCTCTGGCCTGCAGCTGTGTTACCGCCACTAGTGGGGGTTGCCCTCTCCATGGGCTACACTCCCTCCTCTACCACCTTCAAGGCGGTTACACACACAGGTTTGGCCATGCATTAATAACTAGTACACAGACACAGGTAGTTGGTTGGTAGAAGTGTCCCAGGGCACATGTGCCCAGCCTCTTTTATTGTCAGTGTCACATGTCCTGTGATGCCTGTGATGGAAAGGTGTGGGGGGTGTAAGCCAGCCCTCTGGGAGTGGCTGGTACATAGAAACACTAGACCAGTGACCAGCAGGTAACTACACCCAGCAGTGGCAAGTCGGTAAAGGCACCCCATGCTGTGGACTCGGGAGGCTCTTAAAAGCACTTCTCAAATACTGTTCCCAGTAGCAGCAAGCGGGTAAAGGCATCCCACAATGCAGTCTCGGTTGGCACTTAGAAGCACTTCTGACCCCTCCTCCTAAGCAAGCCAGCTCCTGTAGGGTGTTGGAGTCCACAGTAGCAGGTAAAGGAGCTTTGCACTGCAGACTCGGTAGGTGCTCAAAAACGCTTCTCAGATGCTGGTCCCTCGTCCTGGGCGTTTTAGTTCCTAGTAGAGGCAAGTGGGTAAAGGCATCCCGCGCTGCAGAATCCGTTGCCCCTTAAAAGCACTTCTCAAATGCTGGCATGTCCTCCTGGGCAAGCAGGCTCCAGGGCGTTATAGATCCAGTAGCGGCAAGCGGGTAAAGGTGTCCCGCAGCACAGACTCAGTAAAGGCCTCCCCTGTTAGGAGACCAAGATGTTTTGGAATGCAATTTAGGCAAACCATAAACCTACCTTTGGTCCACCACTTACGCACCTTCCGAAGTAATTGTGTTTGAGTCAGCACTATGATCTGGAAATTGAGATTTCTGTTTTGTTAAATTTCCAATAAAATTAGTTTTTACATAGAATGCAGGCCGTCTCAAACTTTATTGCTTTTTCAGTTTGAGCTTTGTTAAAGTAACTTAGTTTGAGTTATTTGTTAGTGCTCACAGAGGCTGACCTACTTCTGAAACAAACTGAGGGGCATATTATCAAGCAGGGCGATAGGCAATTATCGCCGCTTTGGCAGCTTTTAGGCGATAGCGAGCGGTTTGGGGCCCGCTTTGCATGTCAGCGATGTTTATTGCTAATGACATGCAAAGTGGGCGTACCCAGCCAGTTAGCGACTGAAAGCAGTCGTTAACGTCGCTATCGCCTATTAGCAAGGCAGACGTAGCGATGGAAGTATTCGCGCTAAGCGCGAATATCTCCAAATACTAACACCTGCCCAGACCAGTTCTTAGCCATGTTATCCAATGGGAGGCGGATAACATGGCAAAGAGCATTTCGTCGCTAATGCGTGAATATCGCTGTATTCTCCGCAATATTCACACATTTCGCCGCAATCGCTGGATATTTTAGCACAATGGAGAAAAATGTTGCTAATTGCGAATTTTCTCTGCTAACATATCCAGTGATAGGCAGCGATAAAAAAATCGTCGCTAAGCCTATTAAGCGATAATTATAGCTACTTGTCCTGCCCATCTAACCTGGGCTTCTATTGGAATTCTATAATGCATATTAGCAAGCCCATTATCGCCCTTTTAGCGGCAGTTTCCTGCCGCTAAAACGGCGATAATTTTAACGAGGTTCTTGCTAATATGTATCCTCCAATGCTGTATGAGACTGTGATATCAATAACTTTCGACAGCCCACCAGAGAACATATATGCAAAGTGTACAGAAGAACATATTTCCAATATAACTTTAATAAAGTAGCCGCCTCGACTACTGGTCTAATGGGTGACCTATTGTCCAGACTCTTCAGCAGGGATGACTGAATCTTTTCACATGGCTTTGGGAAAGAAGCTGAAACAGGGCCCATTATGGGACGACCATCGGTTTGAAAGTTGTCAAAATTCCTCCAGGGAAAGAGAAAACATGGCAGATCCAACATCTGGCACCCTCCAGTGCTAACAGCAACGTTAGCTGTTAAGGGTTCTTGTTCCCCAGGCCACATGCCTTTTGAATGTGCAACGTTTGTTTTGCAAGTCATTGATAAATAGATTTTAAAGGAAATGTGTCCATTTATTAAGAAAGAAAACTGGGCCCTTAAAAGACATGCAGCAGGGGAGACAATGACCCTCTGCCCACCTCTTCTGAAGTGTCTACCCTAAACAGTTTCACATTCCTATTCCTTACATAAGCCTGCTTAGTTATTTATGCCCACTTGTTGCAACTCATGACGCCCTAAAGGTTTAGGCCACCCTTCTGATAAAAGGTCCCCTTCCAAACGATCATGCAAAACTTGGGGAACTGGGAAATGACCTTCGGTTGCATTCCTCCCCTGGCTCCCAGTCTAACAATCCTCAATCTTATGTTTCCTCTAACTGTATCCTCATACCACGGGCACCACTTTTGAGGTAGACATACATTCTCTAGGATAGGCACTGTCTACAATAAAGATAGGTCTTACAATTACTGATTTCTGCTAAATATCCAGGATTGCAGATTTGAGGAGCACTACTCACCATTTTCCTGGAAAACTAACTTACAAAGGCCCAGAGAACAACAAGAAATTAAGTATCTAAGTACAAAAATAAAGCAATTTTGTTCAATTTAATGTTCCGTGTATTTATGCCATCAATATTGAATTTTAAATTCTTTGTATTGAGAAAATGTATGCATGAATGCTTAAAAAGAGGACATGAGTTGACATGCCAAGGAGCAGCCTCAGCATAACAAGATTAGATTTCTTTCTGAATTTGAGAGTATAATGTTAATTCAGCAAACTAAGTTCCATTGATTTAACATTACAACATAGATCAATGTTCCCAGAACTTCAAACACTAAATAAAATGTGCTTGCAGTGCTAATGTTTATTTTGCTTAGAAATTACAGTCAAGGACTGTGAGTGAGAAACACTGTAACAATTTAAAAAGGAATACACGAATTATCATAGCACTTCTTCAATAGTTAATCTAACTTTTACGTTTGTCATCTTTAATTTTCTTCATCCCAACATTTATATTTTAGAGAGAGGCAGTGATCTTATCTATAGGAATACTTTCTATTTAACAAATGTCAAAAATACTTTACTGTAAAGAATAAGTTACTTATTCTCTGAAATGTTTTCACAAAACCTTCTCCAGAGTCTCAGTAGAATAACAAAAAGAGATTAGTAGGAAAGAAAAAGAAAATATATTCAGATGTCTCCAACAAGTCGCTTGTGAGCTCCTGATAGCTCTCCAGCTACATGTTAGTAGCTCTCCTGTGTGCAGCCCACCCTACTAAATAAGATGCTCTTGCTTGTATGAATTATAGGCATACCAAAATACAAAAGTGTGTATTCAAGTTGAAATATACGTCTTTTCAGTACTCGGAAAAGGAAGTTACAACAAAATGGTTGAATTCCCAAAATGTATCTACATTCAAAGTTGATAAAACCTTTCTTGCATTACTTCTGGGAAACCTACCTGATGCATTAAGGTAATCGCCTCTTGCAGTCTTGCATCTGGTATCCACTAATATGATGTTATCTGTTGTGGTCACTATACAGCACTAGTAGTTCTGCATGATTGTCATAGAACACAAGTAGCTCTTGTTACAGAAAAGTTTGATCTAACTTTTACGTGTGTCATCTTCAATTTTATTCATCCCAACATTTACAATATAGAGAAAGGCAGTGATTTTATCTATAGCATACTTTCTATTTATTCAAAAATAAGGTTGAATTACTTATTCTCTGAAAAGGTTCTCATGAGAACCTCTTCGGAGTCTCTGTAGAATTAAAAAAAAGATTAGTAGGAAAGAAAAAGAAAAGATATTTGGGCAATATTCCTGAGCTGTTTTTAGGTCTCGTTCCTGAGCTTTAGCTGTCAATTGAAGAGATATTATGTCAAGCACTTGACCATATATTTATAGTTGACTCTACCAAACCCTTACTTATGATTGGTTGGCGTTGTTGTCTCTCTTAGAACAATGCTCTCTTCTTGTGCCCACCTAGAAGCATTTCAGTCTCACAACGTTTTCACTATTGATTGCGAGGAACTCCCTATTTGCTTTGAAAAATTAGCTTTACCTGAACTTTGTAGTGCAGGTTTACAAAGACAGTGAGTCAGGTTTGAGTGTTGGGTTGGTATTAATTCAACACAAATTACAATATGCTTTGGAATGTAACCCAAGGTATTATAACTCAGTGTATTGCACTGTCTTGTGTAACTTTGAGTCAAGAGTGCATTCCATGGGTAAAAAGGCACTGCTTGGCTCAGAAAGCAACCTCTCTAAAAATGGTGTAAATCCGTTCAGTAGTTGCTGAGAAATTAAAAAAATAAAAATATCGATATCTAGAGGCGCAGTGGATCCACGCACCCTCCCGACCACAAGCTTTATTCTAATTGGCTGTCAACATTCCAAACCAGGAAGTGTTGGCAGCTATCTTGTGACTCGGTAGAAGCGAGTCAGAAGAAAACTGAAAAACAAAGGCAAAAAAAGAGAAAAGGGGGCAGGGGAGAAACACTCTGACCCCCTTGGTCTGCTCAGGGTGTCCCAGAAGGACCCCAAGGGCCACAAAATGCATAACAAAAAAATATCGCCAGAATTTGCGCTGGGTGTGCGAATCTGGACAAAAAAGTTTAAAAAACGAAGCACTGGCTCACGCGCTTCATTGAAATGAGACCCCAGGGTGGGCCAGGTCCCGGGGGCATTTATAATAAATATATGCAGGTGCCTGAAGGGGCCCCCACAGCCCAGGGGACCGCCACCCCGGGGCTTTTTTTTCATGTGTGGTGGGCCTCCAAGGCCCCCCCAAGCCCCGGGGACCACCACCCCCGAGGCTTTTATAAATTATACCCCCACTGCCCCGGGGACCGCCACCCCGGGGGCTTCTTTTTTGATGTGTGGGGGGCCGCCACCCCTCAGGACTTTGAAACGATGGGAGGGGGGCCACGTGGTGATGACCCTGGGGACCGCCAGCCCCCTGGGCCTGCTCCTTCAGTGTCCCAGGGGGCCCACCCCCAGTCCCCGGGGGTGGGCTCCCCTACGGTCCCCAATTGATAGGACCGGCCCTGGGGGATGGGGTCCCCGGGGCCAGAAGTGGCCTGGGAGGGGGGCACGCGGTCTCTCTTCCCTAAAAAATTATTTACAAAAATACATCAAAAAGGAAAGGCTAGCCCTGGGGGATGGGGTCCCTGGGGCAATAAATAGCTACGGAGGGGGGCCACGCATCCCCCTCCAAATAAATGAAAAAAATAACTAAATACTGGCCATGCCCCGGGTATAGGGTCCCTGGGGCCGAAAATGGCCTGAGGCAGGGGGCCACACAGCCCCCCTCCCAAAAATATATTTTTTAAAAGGATGGCTATGCCCCGGGGAATGGGGTCCCCCGGGGACGAAATTAGTCTTGGAGGGGGGCCCCCTTCCCGTTTTTTGTTTATAATGGAAAAAAAGAGCTGGCCCTGGGGGATGGGGTCCCCAGGGCCACAATTAATGTAAAAGAAGGGGGGCCACACAGCCCCCCTTGTAAAATAAAATAAAAAAGCCGGCATTGCAGTTAGGCCCCACCCCTCCCTGCAGCACTCAGCAAACGCGCCCCCTGGTGCGTTGTAAGTAGGGGAATTAATTCCTCTTGATTACTGAGGGTCCCGGGGGGCCAACTAGTCCAACAGGTACCTCCAGTATGCGCCAGGGAACTGCGTTGCAGTGAGGTGTTCAGAGGCCACGCCCTTTTTCACACCTCTCTGCAACACAGCTCTGTGGGCTAGTTGGCCCTCAGGGACTCTCAGGACTCAAGGGGAATTAATCTCCCTAATTACAATGCGCCATGGGGCGTGTTTGCACAGTGGTGCAGGGATGTGGCCGGGCCTGACATAGCAAGTGTGCAAACGCACCCCCTGGCACATTGCAAATTGGGGGAGTAAGTCCCCTTTAATCTTGAGGGTCCCTGGGGGCAAAGTAGCCCACCAGGTACCTCCAGTATGCGCCAGGGAGCTGCGTTGTAGAGAGGTGTTTAGAGGCCACGCCCCTTTTTACACCTCTCTGCAACACAGCTCTGTTGCACTTACTGGAGGTAGCTGGTGGGCTAGTTGGCCCCCAGGGACCCTCAGGACTCAAGGGGATTTAATCCCCCAATTTACAATGCTCCAGGGGGCGCATTTGCAAAGGGGTGAAGGGAAGGGGCGGGGCCTGATGTGACATGTGTGTACTTATGCAATCCCTCCGCCAAAACCCAAGCACTTATAAATTCCCCATGCACTCTCCTTGCAGTACTCTAATCATCCAGTCACTACCCATGCACTCATGCAATGGCCCATGCACTTTCTCATGCACTGCTACAATACCCTGAGCAGTACACATGCAGTCTAGCCATCGCCCTGTCACTACCCATGCACTCATTCAATAACCCAGCCAGCACCATGTACTTATCCAATCACTCCACCAAAACCCAAGCACTTATAAATTCACCATGCACTCTCCTTGCAGTACTCTAATCTTCCAGTCAATACCGATGTACTCATGGAATGACCCAGGCACTAACACATGCACTGCTGCAATCCCCTGTGCACTACCCATGCAGATGTCTAACTACTTACACAGTACTGATTCACTCCTCCAATTACCCAGGTGGTACCCATGCACTCCAGAAATCCCTCTGTCGCTACCCATGCACTCCTCAAATCACCAATCCAGCATCATGTACTTATCCAATCACTCCGCCAAAACCCAAGCACTTATAAATTCACCATGCACTGTCCTTGCAGCACTCTAATCATCCAGTCACTACCCATGTACTTATGCAATGACCCAAGTACTAACACATGCACTGCTACAATCCCCTAAGAACTACTGATACAGTCCAGCCATCTCCTTGTCACTACCCATACAGAACTCCAATCACCCAGCCAGCACCATGTGACGTTATCCATTAGTTATAATGGGGTGGCCCTGTGACCCTCAGAACCTGGGTTCCAAGTATGTATATGCAACAATGGTTCTGTTGGGTAGAAAATATTTCTTTTGTTTGTCCTTATGACAAATAAATTTGACACTGTTACCTCAAAATTACAAATATAAAATTATAAACTAAACGAACCCACCATTTTTTTGATTTAATCCTATGTATTTTTCATTATTGTAGACCACATTGGTTATACAAATAGCTCTGTTATACATACATTTGGACGGTTGTCCTAAACACAACTTCCTAAGGCCAGAGCTGACACAAGCAGTGAAAATATACATGATTAAAGTGCATTAAGGTGAAACAATAAGTGACATTCACTACAATTCAAAAACTATATATATACATTACAAAAATTAAAAATCAGTCCGAAGATTACTGCACATTGATTACAACCCTGTTATACTTTTCTATTTAAGGTTGGAACTAAGTGGGGACTGATAGCTGTTAATACGTCGACGTTTCGACCCTGTTTCGCGGTGCTTGTTTTTCGCAACCAGATCGGGTCTTCATCAGGACTACAAAAAAACTGGACAACCTAAAAGGAAAGGAAGTACTTTTTTAGTATTTTAGGTGTATTCTGGTGTTGGACGGTAAGGAATTAACCGGAGGGTTATCTCACCTGTCACAATCAAAACCTGCGTCTCTTTGATTGACGAGCCACTTATCGGTCACCTACGATGACAAAAAAAAAAGGGGGGGGGATTCGAGTCAGGCTCTTTTATAGTTCTCAATTTGCACACTATTGATAGTGTCAATTTCCCATATGTTAAAGTATACAGGATGGAAAAGTCTTGAAATATTATAAAGTGAACCGAACACTTCCTTCAAGTGAATAAAACCAATCAAAATGTTTGCACTTATATCTTAAAAACAAACGTTCCTCCCTCGTGGCGCATGCATTAGTGATAGACGCGCTACCTGTGTGATTTTATCTTAAACAAAACTAATTTGTGTGACAACATTTAATACAAGGAGCCATGAGATCACCAAAGTAATTAAAAAATACTGGAACCTAGTGGGCTCGGAAATTGGAATGCCTGATTTACCAATGTGCTCATACAAGCGAGCAAAAAATGTGAAAGATCACGTAGTATCATCCTTTTTGGAAACCACCAAATCAGATGACATCCGTAGCCAATTGGGATTACAACCAATTACAGGACACCAACGGTGTGGACATTGTAAAGTATGTGAATATACTAAAACTGGAAATTCATTCACATATGGTTCAAAACAGTATAAAATTACTAGATTCACAAACTGTAATAGCCAGAACCTGATATATGCAATCAAATGTCCATGCCATTTGATTTATGTGGGGCAAACAACTCAATGAGTGAAAAATCGAATTATGCAACATCGGAGTAGAATTCGGTGTAACACAAAGGGGGCGCCACTGGTGGAACACTATAAAATGGCAAACCACACACATGAAGATCTAGAATGGTGGGTCATTGAAAAAGTAGTTTTACACCAGAGAGGAGGGAATATGATTTCCACTTTGAATTATAAAGAGTGTCAGTGGATACATATCCTTAATTCAGTAGCACAAGGGTTGAACGAGCAGGAAGAGACCTTTATGCAAATGAGTAGACTATGAAAGTTCTGACAGTGCTAAATCCCTGGGTTGCGTGTCAATTACTACATGTACATTGTATAACTAAAACATAGGAATGATTTGGAAATGAGGTAAATGCCATGAACATTGTTTTGAAATAATAGACAATTGTACCTTTTTCTATCTGTTTCCATCATTGCGTAGATTTTAGGATACAATATGTTAGGATGAATGTTTTTTCAAATCGTTTTTCAAATTACCTAAATGGAAGATCATGTCAATATGATATTGAGAAATTCTAGAAGATGACTGCTTTGTGACAAGTACACTTCACTTAATGCTATAAATCAACAGGAGAATGTTTTTCATAATGGGTATTAATTGTGATGAATTTGAATTTTAAGACGCTGGGCATAATTAGGTGTTCGTGGAAAATGCTGTACATAACATCACCAAAAGGAGGAGATTGAAGTGATAATATCCCCACGAGCCCCCTCGCATTCATGTTTAAAAACCATGCTCCATTGAAACGCACTTATTGAAAAGATCGCACACTTTTCGGAAAAACTTCCTTGGATTCATGGTTAAAAACCATGCTCCATGGAAATAAAGTTGTTAAAAAGATCGCAAACTTAAAAAACGAAGAATAGTTCCAGTTCAGGTTTTATGGAGTACCGAACCTGACAGGTCAGGTCACGTGTACCACACGTATTTTGTCTTAAAAGTGATTCCGTAATGGCGTCTCTCAAGTATTCGCGATTGAAACGCCGAAGGAGAGAGAGACAGGTGCTCGATCTCGAAACAAGTAAGTAGGACCCAGGCCATAAATCTCGGCGCATAGGCTTTTCAGTTTTCGTCGTTTGGGAACTGAACTAGATCAACACAGGTTGACCTTTAAAGTGAACCCAGGACGGAGGCGTTAAAGCTCACTTACTCGGGTTCGTCTTTTTAAACGCCCATCTCTGGCACATGAACGAACATTGTTTTGTTTAAGATAAAAACACACAGGTAGCGCGTCAATCACTAATGCATGCGCCACGAGGGAGGAATGTTTGTTTCTGAGATATAAGTGCAAACATTTTGATTGGTTTTATTCACTTGAAGGAAGTGTTCGGTTCACTTTATAATATTTCAAGTCTTTTCCATCCTGTATAGTTTAACATATGGGAAATTTACACTATCAATAGTGTGCAAATTGAGAACTATAAAAGAGCCTGACTCGAATCCCCCCCCCTTTTTTTTTTTTTTGTCATCGTAGGTGACCGATAAGTGGCACGCATACGATTAAATTCCCAGATTCCCCACCGGCTGGTGGAAGAATCAGACGCATAAATAGCAGAAGGTATGTATGATTAAAACTACGTTCAAACCCAGAAATATTAGTTTATGTAAATAATTAAACATGACCTTTCTTAAATTGTAATTGATTTAGTAACCCCCAATCCCCAATTGCAGATGTGATGAAGAGAAAGACTTCGTAAGAAGTGATCACTTCGAAGCTAGAAACTTTGTCGGCTGACAATTTTTCCTTTCCTCGTCAAAACAAAGAGACGCAGGTTTTGATTTGACGGGTGAGATAACCCTCCGGTTAATTCCTTACCGTCCAACACCAGAATACACCTAAAATACTAAAAAAGTACTTCATTTCCTTTTAGGTTGTCCAGTTTTTTTGTAGTCCTGATGAAGTCCCGATCTGGTTGCGAAAAACAAGCACCGCGAAACAGGGCCAAAACGTCGACGTATTAACAGCTATCAGTCCCCACTTAGTTCCAACCTTAAATAGAAAAGTATAACAGGGTTGTAATCAATGTGCAGTAATCTTCGGACTGATTTTTAATTTTTGTAATGTATATATATAGTTGTTGAATTGTAGTGAATGTCACTTATTGTTTCACCTTAATGCACTTTAATCACGTATATTTTCACTGCTTGTGTCAGCTCTGGCCTTAGGAAGTTGTGTTTAGGACAACCATCCAAATGTATGTATAACAGAGATATTTGTATAACCAATGTGGTCTACAATAATGAAAAATACATAGGATTAAATCCAAAAAATGGTGTGTTCGTTTAGTTTATAATTTTATATTTGTAATTTTGAGGTAACAGTGTCAAATTTATTTGTCATAAGGACAAACAAAAGAAATATTTTCTACCCAACAGAACCATTGTTGCATATACATCCATGTGATGTTATCAGCAGTGCATTGTGGGGGCACGAGTCATAGTTAGCTGAACTAACTATAACGGGGGAATTTCTATGTTTTTGTACGAGTGAAATGTCCAACTAACTATAACATCCCTGAAACTTATGGTTTTTTCAGTGAATTTCCAAGGTTTTTTAAATGCTAATTTCTAACTATAACGTACCTGAAACCTATGGTTTTTTCATGGAAATATATATATTTTCTTTTTTGCATAATTTATGCGTCACTCTATGCCTGAAAGGGTTTTGTTTTGACTTAATACTGGGTGCTCCCTTGTGTCTGGACAAAGCTATACCTCTCTGAAGAGCTCTAATTAGAGCGAAACACTGTGTCAGGGGTTGCTTTTACTCATTTCAGGTTGGCTTGAGTTGGTATTTTACCAATTCAAAGCTGTAATATTGTGCCTGGAGTGATAAATGGCTTTTGTTATTTTACAGCTCGGCAAGGACTGCACTGTACTAGTCCTATGCTTAAAGACTTTGCTGTTTAAATGGCAAAAGACTTTGTCATTTTCTATCTCGGCGTGGATAGCACTGTGCTAATCCTATGCTTAAAAACTTTGATAGAAAAACAGACATTTGAGGTGAGCAGATCTAGAGTGTCGCTGGTGTTGAGAGTGCTCTAACAGGAGCTGCTTTCCACCTAAACTGAGACCTACCCAGAGTTCTCTCCTTCTTTTTTGCATAAATTATGCGTCACTCTATGCCTGAAAGGGTTTTGTTTTGACTTAATACTGGGTGCTCCCTTGTGTCTGGACAAAGCTATACCTCTCTGAAGAGCTCTAATTAGAGCGAAACACTGTGTCAGGGGTTGCTTTTACTCATTTCAGGTTGGCTTGAGTTGGTATTTTACCAATTCAAAGCTGTAATATTGTGCCTGGAGTGATAAATGGCTTTTGTTATTTTACAGCTCGGCAAGGACTGCACTGTACTAGTCCTATGCTTAAAGACTTTGCTGTTTAAATGGCAAAAGACTTTGTCATTTTCTATCTCGGCGTGGATAGCACTGTGCTAATCCTATGCTTAAAAACTTTGATAGAAAAACAGACATTTGAGGTGAGCAGATCTAGAGTGCTGCTGGTGTTGAGAGTGCTCTAACAGGAGCTGCTTTCCACCTAAACTGAGACCTACCCAGAGTTCTCTCCTTCTTTTTTGCATAATTTATGCGTCACTCTATGCCTGAAAGGGTTTTGTTTTGACTTAATACTGGGTGCTCCCTTGTGTCTGGACAAAGCTATACCTCTCTGAAGAGCTCTAATTAGAGCGAAACACTGTGTCAGGGGTTGCTTTTACTCATTTCAGGTTGGCTTGAGTTGGTATTTTACCAATTCAAAGCTGTAATATTGTGCCTGGAATGATAAATGGCTTTTGTTATTTTACAGCTCGGCAAGGACTGCACTGTACTAGTCCTATGCTTAAAGACTTTGCTGTTTAAATGGCAAAAGACTTTGTCATTTTCTATCTCGGCGTGGATAGCACTGTGCTAATCCTATGCTTAAAAACTTTGATAGAAAAACAGACATTTGAGGTGAGCAGATCTAGAGTGTCGCTGGTGTTGAGAGTGCTCTAACAGGAGCTGCTTTCCACCTAAACTGAGACCTACCCAGAGTTCTCTCCTTCTTTTTTGCATAATTTATGCATCACTCTATGCCTGAAAGGGTTTTGTTTTGACTTAATACTGGGTGCTCCCTTGTGTCTGGACAAAGCTATACCTCTCTGAAGAGCTCTAATTAGAGCGAAACACTGTGTCAGGGGTTGCTTTTACTCATTTCAGGTTGGCTTGAGTTGGTATTTTACCAATTCAAAGCTGTAATATTGTGCCTGGAGTGATAAATGGCTTTTGTTATTTTACAGCTCGGCAAGGACTGCACTGTACTAGTCCTATGCTTAAAGACTTTGCTGTTTAAATGGCAAAAGACTTTGTCATTTTCTATCTCTGCGTGGATAGCACTGTGCTAATCCTATGCTTAAAAACTTTGATAGAAAAACAGACATTTGAGGTGAGCAGATCTAGAGTGTCGCTGGTGTTGAGAGTGCTCTAACAGGAGCTGCTTTCCACCTAAACTGAGACCTACCCAGAGTTCTCTCCTTCTTTTTTGCATATATATATATATATATATATATTTTTGGGGAAATCAAAGGACGCGGCACTCCCGAACTGGTTTACTACTCAATTTATTCTGGGCAACATCACAAACCAATGCATTTCAGCCCTCTCACTGCTTTTCTCAAAGTTAGTGAGTCCTTTGTTTGTTACACTTATCTATACCCACCTCTAGCCTTAATAGGGCATTGAGGGATTTGTAGTGTAATTTAAACAAAACTTTATTGACATGTTAAAAATAAAAATAAAAATAAAGGACTTGCAGTTTACGTTAGGTTCAGCATTATTGTAGCTTATAAATTATAATTCTATGCATTATTAATACCGAATGTTATTATCCTCATCAATTACATCATTCATGTGGGCCACATAATGAAATGGAAATTCTTTTGAGCGCTATTATGACAATTCATTTACATCATTCATTCGATATCGTATCGATTACTTGAAAACAATTTAGTTTGTGTTTCATACAGTTCTTATTCATACTTGTGCCAAGGACACATCATTTACATATAGTCTCATGCGATATAGTATCAACCACTTATGGACACTATAGTTTCAAAGCAACATATCTTCTAACCACCTCTAGTGGTTGGTAGAGTACCAATTCATTCTATTTACAGTTCAGTGTTATCAATTCCATTACATTATCCGTACTTCATCACAGGTGTATAAAAAGTTCCTCATCATTATTGATATCTCTCGGGGCCTTGTTTCTGAGTCTCGCAATGTACCGAGATTCTGTTTGTCGTAATAATGTGGTTCGATCACCCCCACATTCTCCGACTGGTATCATGTGGATTCCATAGTAACACATCTTTTTCCAATCTCCCTTCAGACATATTTGCATGTGCTTCACTGTGGCGTATGTCATATCTTTGTTTTATACAGCACGTATGTGCTCAAGGATCCATTTCTTGAGTATACAGGTTGTGCTCCCAATGTAGTTCATTCCACAATCGCACTTAATAATGTAAATTACAAAGCGGTATGTGCAGGTGATACTTTGGTCAATGTTCTTTAAGTTTCAATTTACTTAATTGATAGTTCTCATATTTTTTCCAATTTTACATGCCTTGCATACGTTGCATTTTTTTAATCCCTTCTGTTGGTCCAATAACCAGTTGGTTTTTGGTTTTTCTTGAAAGTGACTCAAAATCAACATATCCGTCAGAGACTTTGTTTTTCTATATGTGACCGCTGGTTTTTGTCCCAAGATTTTTCCAATGTCTGCGTCTCCAGAAATGAGGTGCCAATATTTTTTAATTTTGTTCAGTATTATACCACTTTCCTTGCTATAAGTGGTTATAAATCGTGGTGCCATTTGTTTTTTGTTTACCTCCTTTTCTGTTCTTGGGATCAAAGTCTCTGTTGTTTGTTTCTTGTCAAACTTTTTCTTATACTTTTTTAGAGTTCTTTCACTGTATCCTCGTGCTTTTAATCTGACCTTGGTGTCTTGTAGTTCCTTCTCAGCATCTTCTTCCTTGGAACAATTCCGTTTCATTTGTGTGAATTCGCCGTATGGAATGCTGTTTTTCAATAGGATCGGGTGGAAACTGGTTCCATGTAGGACACTGTTGGTCATAGTCTCTTTTCTGAATAAAGTCGTTTGAATTTGATCATTCTCAATAACAACTTTTGTGTCCAGAAATGCAATCTTTCCTACTGATTGTGTACGTGAAGGATAATCCAATGTAATTTTTGGATAATTTGTCATAGTATGCTTTAAAATACTCCTCGGTACCATTCCAAATTAAGAATAAATCGTCGATGTACCGGACCCATAGCACTGTTTATTGCAGTTCATCTTGGCAGTCCATACACCATGCTATCTATGGTTTCCGGGCCACTGTTATTTATGAAACATTTGCCCAAGGACCCAGATGACACATGAGTTCACTTGTTACCTATAACCTAAAAGTAGCTTATGGCATTAGGATGACTTATCTCCGAACATATAGTAACTAATTTAGACTCATGAGAATAACAATTATGATTACTGCCCAGTATTAGCATATTCCTTCTGTACATGAAAAATTATCAAACACCAAAGTGTGCATCTCTGAGAGGGAGATCTAGGCAACTGTATTAGGCATCCAAGCCTTAGCTGGTCATATGGAGTATTATATTGCTAAAACATAATCCCTCATACTCCTAAAAGTGACATACTCCTTGTCAGACTGTGCTCCTTGTTGAGCTGGTGCTACAATGCCCAATTGGACCCACACGTGGGCTCTTTGCCAGAGATCTTTTAGTTTTGCTCTGGGTTTCACAATAAAATGACCCAATCCCCTAAAAAATGTATGAAAGGAAGGAGGCAGTTCTGTGTAATGAAATAATGCAAATTGGTGTACAGGATGATAAATAAAATAAACTATAGGTCCTCTGTTTGGTGAGTCTATTCTAGAGGCATATGTTTAGACTTAAAAACACATAGGATAAATATGCTCCTTAAATTCCAAAACATCCTGTTGATATATTTCTTACCCTTAGAATCCAAGTCAGGATCTGCAGAAATTCTTTTGATCTACAAGTCTACATAATCTCCTATTCATGAAGATTGGTGTTTCACTTTGCAGTCAGAGAAATAATTATGTGACAATCCTACCGGGGTACAGAGACTGTTAAAGGAAAGGCTGTATGATGTATTTTTGGAACACACACAACAAACTATAAATATCAGAAAATAATCTGAAGTCTGATGGAAACAAAGATTTTAACAGGATCAAAACAAATCATGACACTTTTACTTGGTGATGCACAAATGATAAATATTCACAAAAAATGATTTCCACACAGTATCTTTTGTGTGCAGTATACTTTTATCAGTAAAACTGTATGTGCAAATTTAGTGACCATTTCAATGAAAAATACGCTGTCTTTAAATGTTAGCGCACTACACATGATGCTCTGGGTACATTAAAAAGTTGCCTTCCTTGTCCAATTAAGCTAGGTGGACTGCAAAGGTTTGTCATTCTAAACAGCTAATTGTGGTTCTAAAAAATGTGGGAAACACTGATTCAGAAGTAGTTGATTACATATTATTCATACTATTGAGCCATGAATGAAGGCACAGTGCTCACATAATGACTATGTCATGCCGATATGAGTCCCCTGTGTAGACAACCACACAATGAATCTTGTACCACACACACACTTATTGTGCCTTCTTTAGTCTAGCCTTTATAATATACCTCTCTCCACGGTCCAAAAGATAAGGACTGTGTGTACTGGTTCCCTGTTTGAGATGGTGGAGAGCGCGCACTTCTGGTCATGGGGCTTATATCAGCATGAAAACATCACGAGTCCCAAATATACCGGCCTCAAAGCTGCGCCCAGATACCAGGTGCCATCTTGAATGTGTGTTTTCTTACTGAAAGAGATATTATGTTTAATGAAGTAAAGCATATGGCCTTTCACATGTACTTATGGAAACGAGTAAAAAAAACAAAAAAAGTTGAAAATATAACGGGGAAGATTGTCTCAAGTCTCTTTTAAGTGGAGAAACTACAAAGACATGAAGGTTTAGCGTCTGTCGTGGACCTGCCCTTCTTGGCCTAGTTAGTACTGTCAATCAGAACTTTCAATATTTCACCTGCTCAAAGAAGTCTACCTTGAGACTAGCCCACCATTTTTCATCCTGTTATGAGTTCTTGAGGTGCAATCTTATGTAATAGTCTCAGAGGATACAGTAATATTAGTCCTATACCAAGGGCTAATTTTGGCATTAAGTAAATCATAATTGTTTTTTCATTAAGTTTACCCAGGGGATATCATCATTCAGACCACATGTATGACTTTTCAAATGAAAAATCCATCTTTGTTCTCTTTCGAAAATTTTCTGGACAAGTCACTAACTCCAGTATAACCCAAAGCATGTCATCTGGAGTGTGTTCCTGGGCAAGAAAGTGGATGCTCATTTTGGTGGTAATGAAACATAGGCAAAAAAATCAATATACTTGTGAAAGTGAATGTAACGTATTTTGAAGTCACACCCTTCTGTGATTTGGTCTGTTGAAAACAAATATACAATCAACTTTTTGCCATTGTTTTTTTTCCGCTTACCACAATGAACATTCTAAGACATCTGTTCTGTTCATACTTTTCTGGTATCCTGAAATTGGTAGTGGTGGACACCTGTGGGACCTTCAATAATGTAATAAGATACTGTAGCATGGTTGCAAGGAGGACAGATGTCTGAAACCAGGGGCCTGTTTTCACAACCTGAAAAAATGTGTTTCTGAATGAAGGGCAGGCATCCCCATAAATGATCTAAAGTACTGCTGCTTGTTAAGGAGTACTAATTTCTGTAGGACTCCAGAACAGAGCTCTGATAGGATCAAATATACACTTTGACTACTGACAAAAGTAATTTGATTGTTGCAAATTATTGATTAATTTTGCTTTCAACAAAAAGCAATGCTTGTTTACTTATTTCCACGTCAGCCCTCCCTTTACTCAACCATCACACTTTTTCATTCATATATTGATGGTTGGCATTAGTTTAGCAGATTAGAATTACTACTTTCAGAACATACGGAAATGCATTTGAAGGCACCTGGACACCTAGCTTGCCACTTGCCTGTGGCCTTCAGTTCCTGCTTGTCCCAGACTGATCCAGTGACACCGCAGCTGTACGTTTTTTCCCGACTGGGTTATCTCATTCACTGTTCTTCTCGCCAACAAAAGCCACGCCCACCCAGGAACTTACTTAATGCTGGCCAAAGTACTACTGCGCTGCTGATGCACCAAAGGCCTGTGCCTGTCCACACCTGGACCACACCAAGAGCCACGACACCTGGCTCTCCCGCAGCACAAAGATACACCATTGCCGAGCTCTACACCCTAGAACACAGACGCCGCACCACACCGACCTACGCTTCACTGTAGGATATTTCATCTGCACCCACTGCCACTTCAGCTGTCACTGCACCCACACCAGCCCTCACACCAGTCCCACTCTGAACAAAGCACAGACACCACCTGTTCAAAAACACCAACTCGCATTTGCCCTTCTCAGCACACTCTCACTATGCAAGCATTCCACTGAATTATGGGACCTCAGCGCAGCCCTCGGACCCAACATCGTCTTCCTCACTGAGACTTAGCTCACCTCCATATCTGCCCCAGACATAGTCACAGCAATCCCCCACAGATATAAAATCACTCACCAGGACCGTAACAATAAGCCGGGAGGAGTAACCACCATCATCCACAAAGAGACCATACAGTGTACCACCACCATGGACAACACCACCATCCCCATGGAACATCTCAAATTCAAGCTCTACGCGCATAACAAGACAACCATCAAAGGCACCCTCACATACTGACCCCCAGGCCCACACTTCTGCAACACCATCACAGACTTTACTGCCCCCTAGCCTTAGACATCTTCCTCTGCAACTCAAATTTCCTCAACACTATGAGCAGCCTCAAATTGACCCAGATAGTCCATGACCCTACACACATCGCAGGATACATGCTGAACTCGATTTTCAGCTCCTGCAACTGTGTCAAATTCAGCCATGTCACAGAACTCACATGGACCGATCACTCCATCATCCACTCCAGTATCTCCAGCTCCCACACCATCACCCCCAAGATGACCATTGCCCCCCTTCGGAGGTGGAATAAAATCTCAGAGACCAGCCGGGAAAAGACCCTCAACATATCCAACCCTGCTACCTCCAAAATACACCCAAGAACTCAGAACAGCAAAAACAGACAGCAAAAAGTTATAGGGGAGATGGAGCACCAGCAATGACACCTCCAACAGGGCAGCCTTCAAGACCTCCCTCAACCTCTACCACCGCCTGCTGAAGGCAACAAAGAAGACAGCCCTTGCCGAATGAATCAAAACCAGCACCAACATCAAGGAACTTTTCAATATCGTTAAGGAATTCTCCAACCCAGCTGTCAGCAAAAATTACATCACACCCTCACAGGAGCTGTGACAACCGTGCCCACTTCTTCCAGGACAAGATTGCAATCATATACAGAAAATACGATCCCCTACCCACACCTACTGACTTCCTCAACAGATACGCCACCACTGTATCCGACACAAACCACATACTGACTACTTGGAATATCCTCTCTACCCAGTAAACCACCTCCACCATGAGATCCACCCACTCAGCAGCTCCCACAGACCCATGCCTGCACCACATCTTCAACTTCGGAAGCCAAAACATCAGCCAGGAACTCACCACCCTACTAAGCATCTCTTTCACCACAATAACATTTCCCGACACCTGGAAACAAGCTGGAGTCAGACCACTACTCAAAAAACTTTCCGCCGACCCCAGTGAACTCAAAAACTACGGGCCACTCTCCCACCTCCCATTATCAGCTCTCATGTAGTTCCTATGATCCCCCAGGACCCGTGCGTTTTGGATGACCTAAACTGAGGGCTTGGTGTGCCGACAGACTTTGGACACCCCCGCAGGAAGAGTCAGCCTTTAGACCAGCTAGCTTTACAGTGCCACTACAACCCCCCTGTATTCTACGGTGGTGTAGGTAGTTTCTGCCAACAACTGAACATGACAACCTTGATTCCTCAGGTATCTGAAAGGAGTACAGGCCCACACTTCAGGTGAGTGGTTTCTTCAGCTTCATTGAGTATGCAGTTAAAGGACCGGTCAGGGCAAGCAAAAGGAACCAACTGCCTCTGACCACGCCCAATATTCCACATGACACCGTTCCACCCTGGGAACAATCATCACAGTGGCATGAGCAAATAATAACAAGTAAGACCCAACACATCCCCTTTCCCACAACCATGGACAGAAAATAAAATAAAAACAAAGAACATGCCCCTAAAGATAAGATACAATAAAATGAGAAAAAGGGGTTATGTGTGACAAAACCCAAAGAAAAACATTAATGCTTCACATAATCCTTAAACCAAACAGGGGATCTTCCTTCCCTTACAAAACCAGTAACGCTCTGATCACTTAGGAGGTAAGGGTTCATGTTTTTCTGAACAATAGACCACTGTCTAACATTAGGATCACTGTGGAGGTCAGAGTACATGTTTTTTGGATCACCGGACCTCTGTCTGGACAGTCTCTCCATATTCCACCACTTCCCATCACTCAACATCACAGACTTGTCTTTCAGAGAAATGATCTGCAATGGCTTGGAAAATTTCAAATACCCCTTTGTTACAAAGCCAGGCAACCTCACCTTGACCCAATCTCCTGCTTTAAACAAAACATGACATCTACCTATGGTCGGGTCACTGGTAACATACTTGCTTTGTGACTTCTCACACTTCTCACACCCTTAATAACGACTTTCTAGATAAAATCTCTAATATCAAAGCAAACATCCCTCCTCCCCCCTACTTTTGTCGACCCCCAGTGTCCGTTAGGCGAGGCTCGCCTCGTATCCCTCCCCCCTTTGACAGAGGAGGCCTCTCTTACCCTCCTCTCGACGGTCAAATCAGGCTCACCCCTGGATCCCTGTCCCCCTCACATCCTCAGACATATCTACTCCACCTGTGTGCAGCCCCCTCTCAAACTTCTCAACAGCTCACTGTCTCAGGGCATTGTTATCCAACCCCTAAAAACAGCCACCATCTTGCCCATCCTCAAGAAACCTGCAGCCGACCCCACCGCCCTTGTCAACTACCACCCTATTTCATTATTGCCCTTCTTAGGGAAGGTACTAGAGCGCCATGTCACCCGTACGCTTAGCACCTTTGTGGAGGAGAGCGGGGTTTTAGCCCCCCGGCAGGCGGGGTTCCGCCCCGCACACTCCACGGAGTCAGTGGTGCTATCGGTCCTTGACAACCTCAGAGAGGGTATGGACACCAACCATCCCCAGGCCCTGGTCCTCCTCGACCTCTCCGCCGCCTTTGACACGGTTGATCATTCCATCTTACTTTCTCGTGTCAGGGCGGCGGGGATCGGAGGTTCGGCCCTGGTCTGGCTGTCCTCCTTCCTGAGGGACCGCATCCAGGCAGTACGCCTGGGCCACTTCTCGGCAGACTTCCGGAAAGTCCTCCCTTTCTCCCCTTTTATTTAATTTGTACATCGCCCCTCTTATTTTCGCCCTCCACCAAATGGAAGTCACCGTTCTTAACTATGCGGATGACCTGCAGCTTATTTTCACCCTGTCCCCATCCCCAGAGTCCATGGTGAATTTTCAGTCCACCATGATCTTCATCCGGGACTGGATGAATTACAACCACCTAAAGTTAAATCCCGATAAGACCGAGTTGATTCTGACAGGTGGTTGCTCCAGTCCCTGGACCTCTCTTTTCTGCCCCCCCTCACTAGGTCCCCCTCCATCCCCTTCCTCCTCCGTAAAAACGTTAGGGATCAAACTGAATAACCAACTCACCCTGCACTCCCAGGTCAGTTTGGTGGTGTCCTCTTCTTTCCTTTCACTTCGCACCATCCGCAAAGTTTCCCGGTTTTTTTCGTTCTCTGCCCTTAAACTCATGGTCCTAGCGATGGTGGTCTCCCGCTTGGACTATGGAAATGCTCTATATTGCGGTATGCCCGCCTATAGCATGCAACGTTTACAGCTGGTTCAAAACCAGGCAGCCCGCCTGGTCTACAACTTGGCCAAATTCCAGCATGCTACGCCTCTCCTAAAGTCCCTACACTGGCTCCCTATTCGAGAACGAGTCCAGTTCAAGATGGGATGTATCACCTTTCAAGCCCAGGCTGGCACAGCTCCCGCCTTTATCTCTGCGGAAATCAAGGCATATGCCCCCGCCAGGGAACTTCGCTCATCTTCCCAACACCTGTTGGCAGTCCCACGCTTCAGACGTAAAAAGTGGGGGGGCACGAAATTCTCCACACTTGCCCCCGCCTTTTGGAATTCTCTGCCTGCCCACCTCAGATCTTCCACTCAATACTTCCACTTCCGAAAGGCCCTAAAAACCTTTCTTTTTTCACAAGCCTTCCCTTCATAATCCACCCCTCCTCATCTTCCCCGACTTCCCTACCCTCTAGGGCTCAGTACCTCATAGCGCCATGAAACCGCCAGGTGTCCTCGCGCTCAATAAATGTTTTAAACTCAAACTCAAACCTGTCTTTCACCAATTCAAGTTAGATATTGGAAACACTCAGATACCGCATGCAAGGTCTCACTAATTTGGTGGAGACCATCCTGACCTTAAGCAAAGCAAAAGGTGACACCTTGGTAGTGGCATTCGGAGTAGTGCGCAGAGCCCACAACAAATCTACAAACTTCTTCTTTTAATCTAATCCATTGGCCATGGACAAATGGATGCTGTCTTTTATGGCACTGTTGCATCGTTCCACCAAACCATTGCTGCGGGGATGAAATGGTGATGTGCTTAATGCCCCAGTGATTCATGAACCAATAGAATTCATTAGACAGAAATTGCACACTATTGTCGGTGACCAGTTCAACCGGAGCTCCCTCTTGCAAAAACAAGGACGGAAGAAACTCCAACACTACCTCCGAGTTAGGCAGACTTCACAAATGTTACCTCAGGCAACCTAGAACCATAATCCATGACTACCAAACCATACCTACTCTGCTCATCCAAAACATACATGGGTCCAATGATGTCCAAACCTAACTTGAACCATGGCTTGTCCGGAACAGATACCACTTCAATGGGACTAGGTAAAGTCACTTCGGTTTTGTCGCTAACTACACTTGCCACACAGTCCCTCACAAAATGTTCAAGAGCCTGATCCATTCCTGGCCACCAAAAGAATTCTCTGATTCTCCTTTTCATGGCTCTCATCCCTACGTGGCTTTCATGGGCTAGACCCAAAACTTTGTTCTGCAAACCCCGTGGGACTACCAGCAAATACATTCTTCTCAAAACTCTCATGTGCATACTTAACTCACGGATAACGTGTTTGAAGGAGTTGACCTCCCTACCTTGGGCACCCAATCTTTCCCAAGCATCCTAATCAAGACATGAATAATCTCATCATCCTGCACAGGTGTTATACACTCTTGCTCAGATATGGAAATAAACACAGACTGATCCAAAGAAGCCACCATGCAAAAACCATCATCTTCTTGCTCCTCTACCTGCATATTAGAGAGAAGAAACATAGACAGATAGCTCGCAAAGATGTTCTTGACACCAGGAATGCACTCCAATTGAAATTGGAATTCCATCAACCTTTAGTGCCATTTGGCCATTTGTGGTAAAAAAGGTTTAACAAAGGCTTGTGATCCACCTAAATGATAAAATGAGACCCCCAAAGGTACTGCCTGAAATAATTCACACCCCATCAACAGGCTAGGGCCTCACTCTCAATCACAGAACAGGTGCTATCTGCACCTCTAAAGTTGCGAGATGCAAATGCAACCACAACCTCCTTGCCCTCTCTCTTCTGGAGCAACACAGAACCCATACCATGCTGACTGGCACCTGTAATTACAATCGAAGGATCATGTGTGTCAAAAGGTTGAAGGGGACTGGCACAACTTAATTCCAATTTAATTTGTTGGAACTCATGCTCTCGCTTGGACGTCCACACAAAATGTTGGTCTTTCTTCATGAGAAGCCTCATGTTGTGTGATTTCTCACTGCACTTGGGAATGAACCTGGCATAAAATTCCAACATACCAAAAAAGACCAAAGCTGAACCTTATTCTGGGGTGTGGGAAATTTTTTTCTGGCCTTTGTCAAATCCTCCTTGGGCTCCACGCAACGAGCAGCCTATAACCCAATTAGTCTACTTCATCCACAGCAAACCTACACTTCTCAGCTTTTAAGGTGACCACTCTTTCAGTTAAAATAGATAATACAGTAGCAAGGTCGTGTCATGACATTCCACATTCTTACCGTAAACTAAAATGTCATCCTGGAAGCATTTGACAATAGAAATTCCTGCAAACATGGCCTCCATGACTCTTTGGAATACTACAGAGGCTGATAACAGCCCAAAAGGCATCCATTGGTACCTATAAGCACGAGAGGGGGGTCACAGAGAGAGATCTGGTGGTATGCAGAGGACATATCCAAAGTAGTGAGAATCTTGGCTCCTTTCAAGGAACCCAACATCTCTGTAATATTGGGAAGGGGGTGTCTTTCAACCCAAATCCTCTCCTTCAAATCCGTCAAAACAATGAGGGCCCCATTCCCTTTCCTAGCTAAAACTACAGGAGATAACCATTCTGAGCTTTAAATGGGCTCAATGATAATTGCCGACAAAGAGATTACAGTTCGGAAGATAACTCTTCTCTCATGGCAAAGGGTTCACCTCTAGCTTTATGTATTACAGGTTGGACTCCCTGCTTTAAGACTATGCAATGTGAAAATCGTTTGATTTTCCACAGATTTTTATTGAAGACAGCAGGGAAGGACACTCCCAATCATGCATACCACATACCCACAGCCCAAACGGATTTGAAATCCTCCTTGACTAGAACCTGTTCAGGACTGTTTGGGTCTAAGATGATACCTAAATTCTTCTGTTCTAACCATCCCAGAAGAGAAGATCCCTCCTTAACCACAAATGCAGTTGCTGGGGTGGAGTGTCCTTTGAAAGTTAGGAGACAATCAAACTCATCCAGGACTTGAACTGGTTTCCCACCATAAGCTATGGGCTTGACCGGAGATTCCTCCAAAGAAATGTTGGATCATTTACCCCATTCCACGTGACCAATGGGAGTAAAGAAGAAACCCAACTCAGCCATCAGGGATATAGCTTCACCATTGACACATGCTTGGCACACGGGTCTGGTAACACAAGAGTGGTCGTGAATAAATTGTAAAAGTACAACTGTATCTGGTGTGCAAGTCACTGACCTGCTAGTAGTGCCAAGAGTAAGTAACAAGCAAAAAGCAAATGTGCAAAAGAGCGATGTCAACAACTGCAGACAAAGAGGTGTGTGTATCACCGATACGCTTGCACTATGCTCAGCAAGAAATTCTAAAAGGAAATTGTTCTAATGTAAATGTGAGCAGGGAGTAGACACTGTTCAAGACAGTGCGCTTGATTGCCAGGATACACAACGGGCAAGGTAACAGTCACATCAGCACGTCTGGCCGGGAAGGAGATCGGAGGCGTGAAGAAGACGGTTGCCAAGTAATAGGCAAGCAACCACAATGGCCAGTGACGTCAAGGCAAATAAAATCCCAGCCGGTAGAGGATGAACACAAAAGAAGAGGAAGCCAGAGGGAAATAGCCCAAGAACACTAACCGTAAACGACTGTGCCAGGAAGTCAAACAACTCAACAAGGGCAGAAATTCACCAGGAGCAAGATCCCCTGCTGCGCCGGTCAGAAACTATGCCAGGAGACGATCCTCCACACTGTCGGTCCGTCAGGGTCCAGGTCAGATGGTCTCCACTTGAAAGGAGTACCGGCCCACCCCTCAGGTGAGTGGTTTCTTCAGCTTTATTGAGTCGCAGTAAATGGACTGGTCAGGCAGGCAAAAGGAACCAACTGCCTCTGACCCCGCCCAACATTCCACATGCCCCCATTCCACCCTGGGAACAATCGTCACGGTGGCATGTGCACCTAATAACCCAACAGTATCATGGAAAACAATACGGTATCTTTCGCTCAGTCACTCCTGCTTACTTTTCTCAGAATACACATAGAATGACGAATGGAACGGTTTCAATAATTATTTATTGGTCAAGCGTCAGTCTAGTATAAACATATTTGGTGTGACAATCAAAAGACAGGAGCAGACAATTTGATCACAACCACCAATATCATAAACAGTAGATTAATTTCTACCATAGTACAAATAAGATGAATAAAAGCAGGTTATATAAAACTATAGCATTGGCGTACTCCTATGATGCGTAGGCTACCTAAATGTACTTAGCCTAGATATGTAGGTGAAGCATGTATGTGTAAGTGTTTGGATATATCCTAATGAAGCCAAGAATCCCCCGGGGAAGTGCTAATCCCTCACCTGATGGTTCTAAATGAAGTACCCCATCTCTGCATCGAAGATGGCACACCGCAAGGGTTGTCAGGTCTCTGCCTGTCAAAGGATCAGCCTGCAGAGTTCTCGGTCCAGCCTGGAAGGAATTCTCCTGTATGTCTGTAAGGGGGAGTGAGGATCTTTTATACTAAAGTGGTCACTCCAGGGTTTCATTTAGAATCAAAATGTTTTGAAAACATTTACTAATCCTTTGCTAATCCTTTCATAAACAAAACATTCATGTACAGCTGGCTGTTGGCCATGGATGAAAAAATGGTGTCCCTTATACAGAATAAATCTGGGGACATGTTTATGCACGTCAGGTACAGGGATTAAAATAGGGTAGAGAGAGCCTGGTGTCGAAGAGACAGAAGTAAGCTAATAGGTAAAAGTTCACCTGTGTACGATCGTTATGTTGTGTGGATGGGACAAATTCTATGTAATCTTCATGTGCATGATGGACTATCCTAAAGGACATGACCCCCACTCCTCATCAAAAGGTCAACAAGGGCAGCTAAGTAGCGATACTCAAAGCTGAAAAAGGCATAATAAATCATGTATATCAACATATACTAAAAAGCTGAAAAAAAGACCCCATAGTAACACATTCTTCCCTAAAATAGCGTTCATATAAGGTCCTTTATATGTTTGAATATATTGGCATTGTTTTTCTGAGCCCCTTGAAAACCACTATGCTCAGAAATCTATTAGAGTTCATATATTTCTCCTACTAACATCAGCAAATTCTTTTTCTTTTCATAAATTTCTGTTTCATTTATCTTTGGCGCATAGCACTAGTGACTTCTCATGCTCACTATGTCCTTTTGATCTTCTCTAACCCATTTTTCCATTTGAATTGCCGGGTGTCTACCTACAAGCACCCCCAAAAGGCACAGTTTTCTAATCAATAATTGTGTTGCAAATGTTACAGTGATATTATCAATGATGTCATAGAAGATGTAATGTGATGTAATATATGGGATAATTAGCAGTGCATGGCAAGGGAGTAAGTTACATTTACCTGAGGGCATTTGTTATAGTTTCTTCAGATAATTATAACTTGAATTTCTATGGTGAATTTCCATGGTTTTCATGCTGTTTCCTGACTATAACATCTCTATAACCTTTTTTTTTTATTTCAGGGAATTTCTAGAGTTTTTTAATGTAAAGTAATATTTAATTGCCATATGTTAGTCCAATTGCTGCCTTGCACAGCTTTTTGCCAACCCTGTATGCAACAACCCCATGCTGTGCATAGCCTTTGACCTTGTGCAGTGGGGGTTGGCCACAAGGCCGGCAGCCAGCCCCCCACATGCCACCAACCGCTGACCAATTTTGGCCCTGTGGAATCCGGGGAGCAAGACCCTTCCCCCGGGCCTGGCAACATGTTTCAGTGGGGAGGGGTACATCTAGCCTCCCTCCCCAGGCTGATTTCAGCCCCAGAGATCCCATCCCGGATGCCTGGCACATTTTGTGGGGGAGGGAAGCACGTGGCCCTTCTCAGGCTGATTTCGGCCCTGGGACCACATCCCTCTGGGCCTGGACATATTGCAGAAAGAGGGAGTGGGCATGCAGCCTACCTCCCGTGCCAATTTCAGCCTGGAGACCCCATCTCCTGGGGCCTAGCCATATTGAAATATGGGGAGGGGGACAATGTCCAAGGAGGAGGGGCGTCCCTGGGTTGATTTTGACTGTGAGCAGCCTTGGTGTTTGCTCCTGATTGGCAGGAATTTTGAATTTGCTCCCACCACGTGAGAGTAAACCCATTGTTTCCCTGCCTGTGAGGGCAGGAAAACCGCCATGTTTTGGGGATGGACTCCCTGGGATATAGCATCAGCTGGCCCTGGGTATGGGGTCCCCAGGCTGAAATTGACCTGTGGAGGATGGTTGCGTGCTCCCTCCTCCTTATTTAAAAAATCAGGCCCCCAGGAATGGATCCCCCAGGCCTGAAATCGGTCCAGGGAGGGGGGCCACATAAATCTCCCTTCCCCTAATATATATGATTTTCCCCTGGTACCTGGCTCACTCAAGGGGCTAAGGAAAAAAACAAGCGTGCAAGAAATTGCTTTCTTTTTTTTTTACATTTTGCCATGGATCCACAGATCCTCTGCAAATTAACTGCAAGAATAAAAATAAAAAAACATTTTTGGCCCCAATCTAGGTCCCTGCAGGACCCCACCACCAGGCTTAACGGGTCAAAGCATTCCTACCCTGCCCTCTTGTGGTTTCCTTTGCCTTTTTTTAGGACTCTGATCGAGTTTCACTTACCTGTGATATACTTACATTTTTGTTGTAAAGGTATCTGTGGTAAAGGTAATACATGGTAATGGCATTCCTTGGTAATGGCTGTGTGGTGTGGTATTTTGTGGTAATGACTGCGTAGTAAAGGTTGTTTTGCTTCTAAAACAGATAAAATTGCATGATAGAGGAGGTACCAAGATGGCTGCCTAGGAGGAGGCACCTCTCTGCAGCTCTGGCGATTACTGGTTCTGGGACCCTCCTCTGACTCAGCAGTGACTGCGGAGTTGTTTAAAACCCCCTAATATGACCCCCCCATTCAAAGCACATCACTGGGGGGGTGCAGTTACCTCGCCTCTGGACACGCTGCCCAGGTGGTGTGTGGCACACATGCGATAGCTGAGCCCAGATGATGGCCCGTGCATGAGGCAGAAGTCAGAGTCACATGGAGGTTGTCTGCTGGAGTGACCTGAGTGGCCAGCAGTGAGTGGCATGGTGCCCTTCCTCCAAGGTGACCAGGTACGGCCTCGGGAGAATTTGAGCAGAATTATAGAGCGCAACAAATGTCCGAAGGCGTCAAGGTGCTGTAGTCTCAATAGTCAACTTAAGCTTGGAGAAGAAGATAGAACTCTTTAGATGGAGGCAAGACCTAATAGCACAAAAAGCCAGATCTTTTAGGCTTTCCTAAAGGGAGAAGGTAATTTAATGCTAGTCATATGATTAGGCGAGGAGTTCCACATTCTAGCCACCACAAATGAAAAGGCTCTGCCTCCCGGTTTATCCTGATGGAACATTGCCTAATACCAGCTGGGTAGGCCTGATAGAGGACCTTCTGCACAATGCAGATGGACTTGAACATGTTGCGCTTTGGTATGGGAAGCCAGTGCAACTCAAGCAGTCCCCTGGCCACCAACTGTTATTAGGTGACATTCAAAAAAAGCATTGCCAATGCATTTTGCACTACCTTCTGTTTGGCTATGGTACCCTTGTTATATAGATATAAGGTGTTACAGTAGTCAATTTTAGACATGATTAACATCAGAGTCATTGTTTTTTTAACCAGGAGAGGGAAATAAGGAAAAACTCTCCTTAGCATTCTAATCAGCCAGAAATAAGTAGACGCTGTACGGTTAGCCTTGGCATCCAAGGAGAGCTTGTCATCAAGGATTACCCCTAAGTTTTTGGCCTTATCTGTTGGCATAGGTAATGAAACCAAGGTCTCTGCCCACTAGTTATTTTTTCCAGATGGCATTTTATGTTTGAAAGTTCAGCACCTCAGTCTTTTCCTCATTATGCTTCAGGTAGTTTTTACTCATCCATTCTGCCACTGCTGTCATGCACTGATTGCAAGTGGCTGCTATTGCTTCCATATCTTTTGTAATCAACACAATGATTTGGTGTCGTCAGAACATGATACTGCCAGAACATGTAACTGCTTTTAGTCCAAAAGGGCAGATGATCCTGGCTGAAGGGGATCCATTCAAGTTGAAAAGTGTCAGAGTCAGAGATGAGTCCTGTGGCATCCCACATGGTAGTGTAAATGGGTTGGCCCACTGTTACCCTTTGTGATCTATCCATAAGGAAACAAGAAAGGAGTTTCAAAGCCCTACGAGAGACACCCAGTGCCTGAAGGTGTTCTGCCAGCAGAGAAGGGGAGATGGTATCAAAATAATCAGACAGAACCAACAGGATCAGTGCCATACCCTGCCCCTCATCCACTAGCCACCTAATACAGTCAGTGGCTGACACCAGAGCAGTTTCTGTTCCGTGATTTTTCTGGATTCTGAATTGAGACATGTCCAGCCAGTTCTGCTCTTCCGCAACAGCCATCAGATGGCTGGTAAGATGATTTTCCAGGATCTTAGTCGAAACTGGGAGTAGAGAAATAGCACAGAGCTTTTTTAGGTCATTGGGGTCAAGGTTGGGCTTCTTGAGGATTGGCTGGACTACTGTTTCCTTCCACTCCCAAGGGTAGCTCCCTGAGAAGATGACTATATTCATCAAGGCTGAGAGGGGATGTGCCACCACACTGTCTACCATATGCAGGACCCTAGGAGCAAAAGGTTCAAGAGGAGAGCCCGATTTGATGTTAAGGAGATGCAGTTCCACCAGTTCTGGTGTGAGGAGAGGAACACTGTATGTCTATTTACAGTTGCTTAGCTGAATTATGAGGTGATAAGGGTTCCTGGCTGCAGCTTACTACTGTAAGACAGCAGGCCTTACACTGTTGGTATGGATGCATCAAGCTCCTTATAGATATTAGTGATTTCTTACTAGAAAAGCTAATTGCATAGCTCCCGAGAGCCTACAATTTCAAGAAAAGCCAGGGGTGTGGCTAACTTCCGCACTATTTTGAAGAGTTCATCAGGGGAATTCGTTGACTCAATTTTATAAGTGCAATATTTGGATTTCTCTTCTTTCAAAGCCACCTTGTAATCCTTAAACATCATATTGTAGGCAGACCTTTCCTGTACCTCACAGTTTTTTCACTAGGCCCGTTCCTGATGGCGATTGGCCTGACTAACCACCCTCAATCAATTAGTTAACCAAGGGGCCGACAGCCCCTTCCTCGTCCCATTCATTTCCCTTAGCAGAGCTACCATATCTGCGGCCATGCTCAACCAAGCAGAGATCATATGCCCCTTTGTCCATGTCCTCCAAAATAACAGGAGGTTTTTTTCCTAACACCATTATTAAAGAATCAGCTGAAATCCCCTTCCAATTTCTCCTCCAGGTCTTAACAAGGGAAGACAAATTCCTCCCCTGTGTTCAGCCTCGTGGGTGGAGGACTTGACTAGCCGTAAAGCCCAAGGTAAAAATAATCTCTTTAAGAGCAGTGGTATCCCTGCTAGCAGTGTCCTCAAGATGAAATTTGAAATCCCCCAAGATAGTGATGTAACCTTTTCCCATATGGGACTCTATAAAGTTCCATATTTCAGACAAGAAAGTAGACCTCGATCCCGGGGGCCTGTAGATTAGAATGCCCGTAAAGGGGCAGGTGTGAGTAGTTTTGAGCTTGAATTAGAGAGAGTCACATGAGCCATTATGAAGTTTGGAGTCAACGTGGCATTGATATAGTGTTTTGTAAACTACCACCAGACCTCCTCTAGGCCTGATTAATCTATCCAGTGTATGGATTAAAAAGCCTGGAGGGATAGCATCCACTTGGTCATGGCCAGAGGCCTCATTGGCCTAAGTTTCTGTGACAAAGATCCAGTCAGGGTTCTGAGCCAGCAGGAAGTATCCTAATTCAACTTTGTGTTTGATCATGGACCTGGTGTTCATTAGAAACCCTTGAAGTTAATGATTCGCCCTTCCTGCTTCCCAGAAGTCATGGTAGATTTTGATGAACTGTTGTGATTTTGATTCTCTGGCCCATTCGCATGCAGGTGAAATATCTTGAACTCACATGAATTACACATACTGGACCCTGCATCACATGTCTCATCGAAACCAAAGGACAGACACAGGTGAGGCATACTTTTGCTTTATAGCTTCAGTAGCTGATCTTTAGAGTAAGCCATAAACAAAGACTAATCTGTGTCCACAGGACCAGGGGGTCTGAGCCCTGTGTGCTGTTCTGACACAGATGGGTTTACTTTTGGCACGCCTTTTGCATGTCCACGCACTCATGCCCCTTAAATGGATCTTCTAATTACAGCGACTAGGTGCGTCAACTTAACTGAGTCCCCCCAGGAAGTGGGTAAGCTCAAGTCTTTCCCACCACAACAATCGGTACAAAAAGGACCAATTATCAAGAGAGAGAGAGATGCAGCCCTGATGACAGAGGCGAGGTGCCGCCCTGGGGACACAGCCCCGTTATACGTAGCGGCATCCCGGTAGGAGGGGAGTGCTACCCTCTCCCCGCTACATATGGCAACAATGCCAGGGAGACACGGAACGCCTCCCAGCACAGCATTTATATAAAAAAAGAAAGCAAGACCAGTGGCACTCCAGACTGGGGGAAGGAGCCACACAACACACAGCCAGCTGTAACATAGGCTTAACAGCCCCGGGGCGACTACAACGAACAAAAAGCACATCACAGAGGACACATTACCTATGAAATCTCCCTGAACGACAAATGGATGTCCAACTCACAGCAGTGAAACTTACTGAACACCTATATTGATGTGACCTTGGCCCCCTGAATGCATACAGGAGCACTACAGATGAGAGACTTCCTAAATTATAAAGCAAAGGAGATGAGAGTGTGTGCCCTAATTGATCCACACTTGGCAAGACTGTGCAACTTATGAAACGGCTACTGCAAAGCTGCCACTGACATAGGGCTACTTGTAGGTAACAAGGCTATCACAGAGAAGACAGATGATAGTCATCACAGTGGTGCTATTGTGCCAAGATATGGTACCATGTGAAAGACCTGGGAACTAGAACTAATGGGATGGATGAGGTCCTCGGGACACATACATGTCAACTAGCAGACAAGGACAGGCGACTACAGGCATAGGAGGCCAAGTTGGTGGTATGGAGGACAGGTCAACATTCAACAATATCTGTATACTTGACTTACCCAAAGGCATGGAGACTACCCAGTGGAACAGTTCCACAAATCCTGTCTCACTACGGTTCTGCCTGGGCTGGGGAATAAAGGGAAACTGGCAGTGGACAGGGCACACAGAACACTGCACACGAACCCAAACCAAGGGCCCAACTGCAAATATTGATAGCACGTATACCACGTTACAAAGTAAAGTGAGCATACTGACAGTGGCGCGACAGCAGCGGAATGTGGACTACAACAGGAACTGAATCTCTTTCTGCCTGAACTATGGTGTGACCACCCAATCGATACAGAGTTCATTCATGGAAGTGAAGCGAAAACGCAGGGATTGGGCCTGGACAATGGATTACTTCCACCAGCATGTCTCCCAGTAGACATCCCAAGAAAAGATATGTTTCTTTGATAACTTAGAGGACACTATGCAGTTCATGACAAATCATTGACTGGAGTCCTGAGCAGAGTCACGTAACTACTGATATGAGACTATGAAATAGAGAAGGAGGTTTCACTAATGCTATTATGTTCACACCCATGGGGGGTATTTCACAGAGAAGTGAGAATGCAATGTGAGTCGGCTGTGACCAGAGAGGCATGCACATACACTGTTACTCTCCAACATGTGTGTGAGACATTGGGGTGAGAGTACCGGGAGAAACGCACATGGGGACCACGGGGGTATAACAACAGGAGAAGGAAAATCAACTGCAGTACGGTGGGTTGTGATGACACCTTATGTATCGATTGTGGAGGCCTGAATGGGATGGGCCACATGGAAGGGAGGTGAAAGGGTTTCACAATTCATTACAGGGAACCATTTATTTCAGAACACCAGAGGGAAAGACTTAGATCACCGCAATAACTGGCTGGCGAGAACGAGCAGGTGGGCACGTGAAACACACAAACTGAGCACATTGGGGTAACAGCGCCATCTTGGAATGTTAAGATGATACAGAACCCCATTAAGCAACACAGAATGTGGTCCTACACAAGGGAGCATCAGATGAAGATGGTTTTATTGCAGGATATACAACTGTGACCACATAAACATGAGTTACTGTGCACTAAGTTCGGGGAAGACTATGGTATTCTAGTTTTACTTCTTCGGCTCCTGGGGTAGGGTTTGTAGGAGAGATGAGAGGCTGACCCAACAGTGCTACTAAACACATGCACCAAACATTGGCACACCTGATTACTTTTGTGGTGCAAACCTTAATGTCATAATCTCACTATGACATAATCTGCATGGGTGATTGCAACTGTGTACTGGGAAGACACTTAGATAGCTACAAGCCCAACACTAGACCACTAGGCAGATCCTCCAGGGCCCTATTATAGGGCATGGATACACTTAACCTATTGGAGCTATGGAGGACACATCATGGCAACAAGCAGGGCTTATCGTTCTATTCTCCCTTGCATGGGGCCTTCTCCAGGATAGACTACACGTTTCCCATCCAAAACTAATATTTTGACCCTCTGCTGTCGGACATTGCTCCACTGGCGATAGAGCTACTAGACCGAGCTTATGTGGCAGCAGTGCCACAGTGGCATCTACAAACTCAAGCATTACTAGACCAGGTGTTCAGAGTGGAAAACAGGGAAATGATACAGGAGTTGTTTCCCATAAATATGGGTACAGTGGAGTCAGCAAAGGAACTGTGGGAGACTTCTAAAGTAACATTAAGGGGGAAATGCATGGCCCCACATGCTGCGTAGGCAAATCCCTGGGAAAAACAGTCATAAGGCTATAACAAAAGATTGCAGACCTTGATAGACAGGTCCCACACACTGTAGCTGTATGGGATTCATGACATAGGTTGCAGAGGGAACTGGATGAAGCCCGGATACCCCTGCGAAGCACAATTATAAGATGTACACTGAAATGCAACACAAACAGAGAAACCACCTTGAAAGATTCTTAGCTTGTCTAGCAAACAGAGAGAGAGGCCAGAACGCTGTGGTATCTATCAAAGATGCTAATACGGTAGCCCTGACTGCCCAGGCAGACATCCTGAGCAGATCTGTGGAATTCTGCAAGCCACTAAATGCACAAATAGGCCAGTATGATGAGGCAGGCTTAGCGACTATCCTGGATGAGGCGCATATCCCTAAAGTAAATGAGAACGCAAGAACCCCATTAAACGCACCACTTGACGAAACAGACATCAGATGGGCCATCAAACACATGAACACGGGGAAGACACCAGGCAGAGACTTATTTTGATGTTTCAGTTACAACACAGTGTAAGCTCTACTCCAGAAACTTGTAAATAAGGGCCCTAAAGTATGCCAATCGGTCAAGGCGCATATGTGGGGCAGGTGGATGCATGCCGTTGGTAGTTAAAATGTGGACAGCGAATGATATGCCCCCTGCCCTGCCTGCCACATGCACCTCTTGCCCCTATAAACTTTCCTCAAAAGACCTTTTAACAACTTTCCAGAAAGATGTGCTCCATGAACTATGAATATGTAAACTTTGGGTCTTTTGATGCAGGAATGCATCAGTCCATGGCTCCATGTCCCACGTTAGCCGAGGTATTGTAAAGTAATAGGTAGTCACATTCCTCTTTAAATGTATGGTGGACACAGCAGCTGCAGATTGGCCAAGAGTTGCACTGTGCTCTGGGCCTTCTCCCTTCACCCAGGTCCCATCAGTGGCATAAGGCAAAATGATGTACCCCCCCTGCAGAATATGAAGAGGGACCCCCGAGTCGAGTATGTCTCACAGATGATCATTGTCCTTGTGCTGAATGGGGGCCCCCTAAAGGGTCACAGGAGCCTGTGTTAAGCCCCTGGTCCCATGCTTATATCAGTCTTAAATGTAAGAACCTTGCACTCACGAATCTGCAATGAGAAAACCAAAGCTATTTTTCCCCAGGGGCGCACCAGGCATTTGCGCTCACTTTGCGCACCCCAGGGGCACTTTGGTATCACAGAAGGGGCTGCAGACGCTTGTGCATCCCCTTTTGTAATACTGAAAGCGCTGGCACACATACAGCAACAGCGCTTCCTCAAAGGGGCATTCTCTCATTTGCATGAGAGCGTGCTCCATGCAAATGAGGAAATCTCTTTGCCTCTGCGCATGCTCTGTATTTCCGTGGCGGGTGCAGAGGCAAATAATCCATCAGGAGGAGCACTGACAGGGAGTGGTAGGCAACCTACTATAGGTGCCTGTAGGTTGATGGCCCTGATCACAGCTCCTGGGAGTGGGTACTCTGCATCTTGATGAGTGAAGTACTGGCATCCCTGGGATGCTCTATAAAAGTTTTTGAGGATAATTTAGGGTGATTGGTTATCCTTGGATGGAATTTACTCCTTTTCCTAACCAGTACTTCGGCTGGTTTCTGACTGAGTTTTGGATACCCCTTCTATCGATTAATTACACCTACATCACTATAGTGATGCAGACTACCCACTCCCTGGAACTGTGATCAGGGCCATCAACCTACAGGCACCTATAGTATGTTGCCTCCCACTCTTCCCCTGTCCTGAGGAAGACCAGCAAGCTAAGGATAAAAATACCCTCTACGCATTAAGTCGGGTTGAAACATCGACATTCATCCCCAAGGGAGCCTGTACCATATGTCATCATTACCCGTCCAACCAACAGATGATACCTCTGAACTTTTTTGAAAATGATTAAAAGTAGCAACACAAATGATTAATGATGGACAGGCCACAACTAACTGGTGTTGATGTTACTTAGAACCAGTTCAGATTTTAATTTTTGTAATCATTTTCTATTGAAATATCTTCACTCTGTGATCCCCTTTTCACTTTTATCTATTTTACACAAGAGCACTACTCCTTCACATCCCTTCCTTTGGAGCAACCTCTTGATTAATATATAACTTGGTAAAGTGTTTACCTTCCAAATATGTGTCCGTGAATAAAACAGATAGTTTCCTGAAGAATCAGTGGACTTTTGAATGTCTTATATGTATTAAGAACCATGTGCTGATCTTATGCATGCCAAAAACGTATTTTGAATCATAAACGTCTCTTGACTTGATGCATGATAAAAAAGTCTAGGACCATTTGTTTTCTATACTACATGATACCCAGGTCCATGGACAATGATTGGGTTTCCCCATTAGTTTATAATGGCATATGTGCTTTCCCGGCAGCAGTTTGGGTTCTTAACTACATTAAGATTAATACCTATCAGTCCAGAGCAACATGGCGGCCACTTAGCTCGCCACAGTAACTGCTTCCCCACCCCTGCTCCCAACCACTAGCGCTGATGCTTAATCTCACCTCATTCCTTGAGCGTGCCGGTCTGCATTTTCGACGACAGCTCAGCTTTGCTGTCGGGATGCTAGTGTCGTGTAGGACTGCCTGGAGATCTGCACTCGCCTTGCACAACAACCGTTGCACTTTCACTTGGCTCTGGCTGCCGCGAAGTCCAGCGATGCTGCCAAGAACAGCCAAGCCACCAAATGAGTGGGCGCACCTTCCGGGGCCTGCCCCTGTGCGCTCTACTACGCACCGCAAGAAGATGCCACTATGGAAAACAGAGGAAACCAGGGTGACTGCAGCCGGGAAAACCCTCAGTGGCAGAGAGGGGCCGATAGCGGATTCCCAGAGAGCACAGGGGGCTTTGAACTGCCTCAATGCATCTAGAGAGAGACAACCTTCTATACCAGAAATTGTTTCTGGTAAACATGCATGACTACAGTCAAAAGATCAGGGTAAGTTGTCTGCCCCTGCACCTCCTCAGTCTGCGCCTGTGATGGTAGAAGTTAACACCCCAGGGGGGATCAATGGGGCTGATCAAAGCTTGCCGGGTAATGCTGCGCAAAATGAAAAGGAAAATGATATGGAAGAAAATGGAAGAAAAAAAGAGTTAAATGCTGAAACGTTGGAGGTTGGGGCTCAGGGGCCACCACTAAGTACTTTTTCATTCTCAGATAGGGAATTGAATAGCGGTGACAAGAGCGGCCCCCTAGCGATAGACCGGGATCTAGACCAGGATCTAAGGGCAGCAATATAGATAGGAGGTTCCCCTGAAGCTGTAGAAAAGTTCTTCTCCCCAACAGATGATTCAGACCGCCCTGGCCTCAGCGAGGAGCTGACAGATGACGCCTCGGCTCCAGGCTCATCGAGTGCTAGGCGGAGTAGGGGAAATACAAAACCTTCAACACAAAAGCGTCTCTCTCTCTCCTTAAAAGATACAGAGAGAGTTCAAGGAGGATTGATAAAGAATCTGGACCGGAGTTAGGCATCACAGGCAATTGAAGTGGGACTATTTGGAAACCTGCCAGGTATATAGAGATCTAGAGAGAGAGAGAGATCGGGCACACCACAGGGGGTGCCACCATCAGACATGAATTCTGCACCCACAATCAAGACAATTTACTCCATGCTGAAACAGAAGCAGTCCTAAGCTAGAGTTGAACATAAAAGAGCACATCTGGCCACAAAGAAAATACAAGGTGCTGTGGTGAAAAGTTACCAAAATATGCTTTAAGATGGCAGAGTGGATTACCTTAGTTGAGAAGCAGATGGAGGCAGCAGAGGCTGCTCTGGCAACAGTTGAAAAAAGGCAAACCCTGCAAGAGACCCAGCTAATTGACATGATGTGGAAACTGAAGGATTTCGAGAACCAGCAACGTAGAAACAACTTACAGTTTCTTGGCATCACAGAGAACGTAGAGGGAGGTGACATCAGATCCTTCATGCTGGAATTGCTTAAAAGGTGGTGTGGTATCCTCTGCTTTGGGGGAATCCTTAACTCTCCACTCTCCCCCCTCATCTTTTCAAACTAATGGTTTGTACCCCCATGACAGGCTTCGTAATGTCACGGTGGGGAACGTTCTATATTAAACTCCCTGTGCGGATTTTTTGAGAGAGTTTTCAGGGCAACAGCTGTGGCTGGGGTCCTCTGCTGCACATCTTAAAATAAACTTTACCTTTCTCGTACGACTTTGGTTCCTGTGATCTTCTAAAGGAGGAACTTCGCATAATTTCACAGTGCCTTCCCCGAGCCTGCCCAATGGGGCTGGGAATCTGAAGTACAAAGGGTACACCGGTTCCCCTTAACTCCCATGAAAAATCATATTCAACAGCCAGAGAAACCTAGAGCCATCCTGGTCTAGTTCGGTAACTTCTTCTTACAAGGCAAGACCGAAAGCAAAGAGATCATACGATGGGCATACCTTTTTCGTTTGTCCGGATTTCTGCCATGTGACAGTCGAGAGAAGATGGTGATTCCTGCAGTTTTTTCCTCTTTTCAGCAGCAAGGATGTCAAATATATCTTCTAAATCTGGCTCATCTCAAGGTGATCTTTAAGGGAAATACTCTGACTTTCCTTTTGGAGGTCAGGGCAGAAGAATACCTGAAAGTAATTTCTAATGAGACTAGACTGGGTTGATAAAAAGTATTGGCTGCATCTCTTCCTTCCTGCCATGAAAGGGGCGTTTCTCTAGCTTGTGTCTCTTTTTCTCATTGGTTGTCTTTCTTGGGAGTATATCTTCTTGGATCTCCTGGATGGGCCATTCAAGCTTCTGTGGAAGGGGGCTCCCCCTTTTGCTTTTATGATGTTTTTCTTTTCTTCGGGCTTTGGTGGGGGGATGGGTAGTCCGGGACAGTGGCCTGGGGGAGCAGGGGCGGCTCGCAGGTAAGAACCATCACCAGGGTTAGGAGTGACCCTTTTGCTCTTGGTTGGGACTGCGGGGATGGGAGGGGGTGGACTGTGCTGGTGGGGGTGGCGGGATGGTGAGGGGAAGGCAGGGAATCCAAGCAAGGTGGTAGGTTATGTAAGTGGTTGTTCGGGCTGGCAACCTTCAAGCAGCACTACATTACAATAGAAGATGCCTAGTTTAAAAATAGCCTCAATCAATAACTGTGGGCTGAATAACTTTCGGGATAGGCAGAGGGCTAATATTTATTTGCAGTATTTAAAAGCTTATATAACTTGTATACAGGAAACACATGTTGACCAATCCCAGAAACATCTAATAAAATTCACAGGGTATCAAGTTATCTCCAGGACTCTGCAAGGTACCCGCACCGGTGGGGTGGCAATACTTGCACGCAAAGGCAAGATCCGATACACTAGATCCAGGGCGGACAAATTTGGAAGATGGGCTATCGTAGAATGTACTCATAATGGAGGGGGTTTTACAGTTTGTTCTATTTATGGCCCCGTCATTAATGATCCAGCACTATTGGACTGGATCTGCATTGAACTGGCTGGGTGGTCCCTTCCTTTAGTATTGTGTGGGGATTTTAAAATCAATATTAAAGGGGGTGCCCTGATGGCAGGTGCAGCATTGTATCAAGGGCGTAAGCCCAAAGTCTTCCAGTCATTGGTGCAACCTGTTAAAGCTCATGGACTCCACGATGTTTGGGCTGACAAGGAACCACTGGACCCAGGCTATACATTCTATTCTGCCCCTCCCAAGGTGCATACCCGCCTAGATAATATTTTTATATCCAGTAAGCTGATGTCTGCTTCTCTCATATTTAACCTTCTGCGGGTGATGTCCGACTTTAATCCCTTAGATTTAAAACTAGATATTCAAGCTACTTAGCAAACTAAGGGGGGATGGTCTTTTGAAAGAGCTTTGTTGTTAGATGAAGACTATGTTCTGTATATGATGTATTGGATTCCAATATTTATGGCTGAAAATGTAGGGACTGCTATCATTGGAATAGTGTAGGATACATTTAAAGCAGGGATTCATGGGGAAACTGCGAGACTTAGTTGGAATAGACAGAAGAAGGAGAAACACCCACTGCAGGAATTGTATCAGGCCTTATCGCAGGCTGAGGCGGGACTGGAAGAGGCTGTGTCTATGGGAGTCACCATTGAGGAGGCTCAGCTTTGGGTTATATTGGCTAAAATAGCAATAGGGGACATCCCTGCTTAAGAAAAGCGGCTAAAAAATATAAGGTGTGGAAAAACAAAAAGTATGAAATTAATGAAAAGGGGGGGCATAGACTAGCTTTGCGTGCAAGACAACAGGCAACCTATGGTGACATTAAGCAAGTTTAAGACTCAGACCTTGGTCCCATTCCTGATGTAGGGGGATACGTTCCGCTTTTCAAAGATACTATCAGAAGCTGTATGCTGAGGAAAAGTTAGATCCAGGACAGATAGAGACACATTTAGATCACGTGGCTCTGGATATATTGGGCAGGGAGGATAGGGAGCTTTTATACCAACCCATATCAGTAAAAGAAATCATATTTACAGTGTCGGGATTAGCTCTCGGAAAAGCCGTAGGGACAGATTTTATTCCTTGGGAATTTTATAAAGTTTTTGCCCCAACTCTTCATAAATTTAGCTCAAGTTATTTTTAGCTGTTCGGATGGGTAACCCTCCTCCTGATTCATAGGCTTCTGCGAGGATGGTGGTTTTCCCCAAAAAGGGAAAACCAGTGAATCAAATGGGGTCATATCGACTGTTGGAACTGGGGTCACCAGTCCCCTAGGGTAGCATGGCACGAGCGGGTAGGCATCCGAAAGCACATGTGTTAAGCGATCATGCAGCACACACTCACACTGAGACAGAAACCTGGGCACGCAATAAATGACTCCACTCCAGAGCTTGTATAAAAACAAGTGATTTGTATTAAGATAAATAATCAGATAGATAGAGCAGGATCAGGGAAATCATAAATTCATTTAAAATACATGTGTCTCAAGACTTGCAATCAATATTGGATGAATAAATATCCGTTCTGCAATAAATATTAAATATTGGATCAATAAATAGTTAAATACATTTTTAGTGGGACACAGGCCCGACCTACGCCTTGCTTCTTGGTCAGTACCTGAAAGGAATACATCTCAAAGTCATAAGAACAACACTGCATTAAGCATCAATATCCATTTCCTCAGGTAAACAAAGGGACAGTTCCATAACAGAAACATCTCCCCGCTGTAGGAATAAACAATTCGTTAAGTGTAGTTCAAACATTTCCTTAAATATGAAACATTTCATTTGCCACAAAAGTATGTGGACGTAACTCTCCTCCTGTAATAGGAATTAAACATTTCATGAAGAATAATTATTCCATATAACAAGGTTGGGCATCCCTTTGGGAGAACTTCTCATTGGGCCCAGCTAACCATTGCATTAGCCAGCACTAACTAGGAGTAAACATTGCCTCAAATGAGGTCAACACCTTTCATTAGGCATAAAGTATTTCTTTAGGCATCACACACCATCCTATCACCTGATGCCTGAACAGGCAGGGCCTTCCCCCTTTTAATCAGGAGCTTACAGGTAAAACATTTCCTGCAATAGAGATAATCAGTTTAGCAGAAGTAAAACGCTTCACTGAGGGTAAAACATTTCATTAACCATTTCCTTAGGCAGGAATGAAACTCCTATGGCAGGAATAAAAACACGCCACTGCGGATAAAACATCTCATAAGGCAGTGTAACTATATCCTTATAACATTAACGTTCCCCTACTCAGCAATCAACAGTTAACAACTCTTCAAGGCAGAGATAACCATTTTAACAGGCAAGCCTGAGTTTAGAAGACTTGGTTTATGCATGAAAAGCCTTTTAGTAAATGTAAACATTTCTTTAAAGCAAGGAACACCTCACTCCATAACTGTGGGCATGTGCTCCACCTTTCAACCAACATGAATAAATGTTTCATTAGTCAGCAGACACAGTTCATTATGCAGCTGTTGGCGTTTCCACCCCCAGGCCAGTATCAACATTCTAATTCCTACATTAAGCAGGCATAAACCTTTCAGCACCCAAGAGTAATCCTGTAAATAAGTAGAGGTTATAACACTGGGGCAGGGGTGTAATAAAACTTCTATAGTTCAGAATAATCCTGGTTCCAAGCAGGAATAACCACTTCAAAACTCTTCCCCAATCATAGGTAACATCCCCCTAATCAGGAGTAAACATTACAGGGAAGGAATCAGGCATAGGCATTTCATTAAGTAACTTATAAATAGAACATTACTCATTGCTAGAGAGCAACATCTCATTAAGCAAGCACAGGCCTTGCTTTAGACTAGTAAAACATTTCTGTTAATTAAGGTGAACATTTCAATAAGCAATTCAGTAAAGCATTCTCAATGAGCATTTTACTATGCCTTGGACTCCCCTATGCAGGGCTAAGCCATCGCAGGTGAACTCAGTATGTCTTTAGGCCTACGCCGGAACCAGGGCCCAAACAGTTAATGAATGGCAAGCCTGTCCTCAGGCATAAACCGTAACTTAATGGCCTCCACGTCACTAGAGGCACATAGGGGCCAACAGGTGGGCACTTAAGGTCAAAAATACAGCGTTTCTCTGGGGCCTACAAGAGAGCGCTTCGAGGCACACTTACAGCGCTTCTATGGGACATTCAAGAAAGCGCTTGGAGTGAAATTACAGCGCTTCCCTGGGCACTACCTCAGTTCCTCACATGACAGCGCTTGGCCACAGGCAATGCTGGGGACAGCGCTTCAGCAGGCAATCAGGTTTAGATAATATCACCCTGCAGGTACAGCACTTCACAAGGCAGCAACCCCCTTCAGTACCTCAGCACTCTTCACAGGGACAGCAAAGGAGCGTTGGGGGAGCAGGGAGTCAGCGCTTCAGAAGGCAGCAACTTCTAGAGCCACAGAAGTTCTTGGTGACACAGCGCTTCAGGGGGATAGCGCTTTTCAGGATTCACAGCGCTACGATATAGCAGGCAATTCACAGCAGAGGTAGCGCTCGGCAGACAGTTAATTCCAGGTAGCGCTGCTGAAGGGCACAACAGAATATAGCGCTTCAGGCAGGAATCACGCCCAGGATTCTAGCGCTTCACAGACAGCCGGGTGCAGGGCTATAGCGCTTTGGCCCACACGAGGTGGGGGCAAGACCAGCAGGTCTAATAACATTCAGTTCAGGGTGCTGCAGTTCAGGCTAATATAGCGCTTCAGAAGGCAGCAACCCCCTCCATTACTTCAGCGCTCTTCACAGGGTCAGCAAGGGCAGCGCTAGATATACAGGACAGGTGACACCCCAGTAGCAGGTTAGCAAGGGAGACCCCAGGTGACATCAGGAAACGCAGGGTCAGTACCGCGCCAATACCTGTTTGCTTCTTCAAAAGTCCTGTGATGATTTAATTTCTTCTTAGCGCTTTAGGTTTCTTGCGCCCTTGTAAATAGAGGCTTAGTTTCTTCTTGGCGTGATGTTTCTTGCGCCCTTGTAACTAGAAGCTTAGTTTCTTGTTGGCGTGATGTTTCTTGCGCCCTTTGGTTTCTTGTTTCCTTGAAGGGGGTTACGTTGGTGGCTGGTGTTAGATCTCCTCAGTCAATCCCCTCAAGTGGTCCCTGGGGGTTCCCTGCCGCGGGGTTAGGTCAGTGGGGGGGTACAGGATGCCTCAATACTTGTAAAGCAGCACTCTAGGCCCTGTCATTTCCAGCATCATAAGACCCTGCCCTGACCCTCACTGCCTATCCTCCTGCGTAGGTTCTTCCCCAGGTCTTCCCCTCAGTCACTCTGACAGGAAAGTTTTCCTTCCTTTCCTTATACAGTGCAAGTTGACAGTTGGCAGTGGCAGTTGGTGTCACCTCACCTGTTCCAGAAGGTTCCAGGGGGTTCTAGGAGGTTCCACCATTCTACCTGTGGGCAGGCTGGCAGGCTAAGTTGATACATTGTTTGGAGGGTTCCAGCCAGGCCCTAGCCACTAGAATGCGCCTACTAACCCCGCTGCAGCAGCAGTGGTCAGTGGCAGCCATGTTAGGGGTATAAGACACCTGCATCTTAACATCAGTTTCACAGTACTCAGGGCTTTCCTCACTGCACAAGGCCTATACATTGTTGTTACAATAGGGGCATTCTAAATTAAAAGGGGTAAAAAACGAAAAATTTCTGGGGAAAGGGCCAAGTCCCACATCGACCTATTACTTAATTCATTCTGATACTAAGGTTTTTGCTAAAATCTTAGCCTCAAGGCTATTTAAGATTATAAAAATATTGTTTCACCCATACAACATGGTTGTATCCCTGGAATGGGTACAACAGACCACATTCGCTGGGTAATTACTTCATTTGATGTGGCCAGCTCCAAGGAGACCCTATGGCGCTGTTGCTAGTAGACGCTGAGAAAGCGCTCGAGAGGGTCTCTTGGCCTTATCTGTGGGCGATATTGGAGAAGAAGGGTCTGGGATCTGACTTTGTTGCGTGGATTAAAATGCTATATATTAAACCACGGCCAAAATCTCGTTAATGGAGAGGTAATCGGGGATAGTTAAAATCTAGAGGGGGATAAGGCAGGGCTGTCCGTGTTCCCCCTGCTCTTTGCCCACTATATCAACCCTTTAATCATCCGAATCCAAGGAAATGCTTCAATCCTGCCGATGTCAACTAGTGGCTGGGATACTAACATTCTGGCTTACGTGGATGACCTTGCGATTTTCACTCCTGATGCCATTGTCGCAGTTAAGAAAATTGAATTGGAGGCTCACCTCTTTGGACGTATCTCGGGATATAGACTCAACAGGGATAAAATGCAGATACTTATAAACGATAACACTAGGTTTGAGGATACACGGGTGGTTCAGAACGCAGTATATTTGGGCATCAATATTAGTGCAGAAACGGATGAAGTGGTAGAGGGTAATCTGGGCCCGTTAGTTAATAAAACCAAGGCGGAGCTGCTTAGATGGAATAATCTTAGACTCACCTTGATTGATAGGTGTAATTTAATTAAAATTATGCTCTTTCAAAGAATTTTGTATTTCTTCAGAGCTATACCACTGGAGGATAATGTCATGTGATTTAAGGCTTTGAATGGTATGATCCGTAGTTTTCTCTGGGCGTATGCCAGACCCTGGATGGCCCTGATGTTCCGTTCCCTTCCTAGAGAACGAGGCAGATTGGCAGTATCAAACGTTCGGTTGTATTATTGGGCCTTGCATTGCAACAATTAACCCCCAGTGAGAGAGAGAAAAACTCTGTTTATTTAGACCTTAGTCTTTAAAACCAAATCCAGTAAAATTCAGGGTATTATACATGATTAATTATTAGTAAAGCAATGTACAACTTTTGTTAAAATCTTTAAAAGGTATAAAAACATACAGTACGTTCTTCTTAAAAGCTGAATCGTCTTGGACATTTAAAATTAAGGCTATTCATTATCTTCAGCAGTCCACCATTGCTGTAAGGGGATTAAAAAATATTAAAACCCAACAGACTTGTCCCGCCCAAGTTACTCTTCTTCTTTTATTGTATACAGAATAGCTGGGGTTTCTCATTACACTTCTTTGAGCTTTCCACTGACCGTTTGATTTATTTCTTTCAGGTAGTAACCCAGAGCTATAGCTATTTCTAAATATTCCATTTTTAGCACTAAATTGATTGCTTGGGCTCTCATTCTTGTATCATATTTTCTGAAAATGGGTCGCAGAATCAGTTTTCTCACTTCAACATACATGAGGCAATCAAGAAGAATGTGCATTATCTCACACTTAGTCCCCATACCGCACTTGCATAAACCATCTGGGTACACCATTTCTGCCGTGACTTTTTCCTCCACTCGCCAGGGGATAATGCCAATTCTCATTGTTTAAATATCCCACCTAAAACCATAGTTCGGGAGTGATTCTAGGTATGGGTATCCTGTATGGGTTTCCCATACTTCTATCATGTTTTTACCGATTTTTTGTTTCTTGGATAACCTAAGTCCTGCAACCTCGAGTGCTCCCTTCCTTGTGCTCTAAGTGTCGCTTTTGTAAAGACTGCTTCTAAGGGGTTTTGGGTTGTACCCACGTCTAGGCAACAAATTGTCTCTTTTATCTTCTTTTTTGCCTCAGCTGCCCATCTTAGATTGCTATGTAGTATTTCCTTACTACACCAATGTGACACCTTTTGAGTTTCCTCTAGAGATTGACGTTTCCAAAATCTAGCCACCGCCATTCTGGCCTGGGTATTCACCCCCAGTGGTTTGACTCAACTCAGGAAGGGCCCACACAGAATATTGTCCCAACATGTTTTGAATTGAGCGTCGGAGCTGTGGTTCGTGGCTGCTTGTTCCGGTAGTTAGAATTTGGTTACTTCAAAAAGGTTAGGTTCAAGACCCTATTATATGCATTTTGTGTGTGAACCAGTGTCAGGAAAAAACTTGGGGTCGTCCGTTTTAGTTTTTATACCCCCCTCCATGATAACTCTCTTTTACGAGATATATTTCATGATCCCTACATTAGGCTTTGGGGAAAAAACCTTAGTCCATTTATTTTTGCGGATTTCTTTTTTGATAAGAGCTTTACTACTTTTGAATCCATGAGGAGAAAATCCATTCTAGGAAGCAATGAATTCTTTAAATTTTTACAAATCAGGGATTTCATATGGAAGAAAAGAGGTGGGAGAGGGGTTCAATAGGATTAAACTTTTAGATTTGCTAGCTAGGCGTACATCTTCAATTGGAAGTATCTATAAACTATTAAATGACAGAATGGGGATGATATTGGGAAACATGTCACTCGATGGCTGGAGTAATTGCAGTCAATAGAGGACGATACCCTCTCCTCTCTAGCACTAGCTCGTTCAACTCTTAAATCCGCTAACCTTGAGGTAAAACATTATGAAACTTGGTTTAATCTATATATTACCACGGTTAAAATTAGTAGGTGGGGTGGAATCTCAGGCACGATCTGTCCACGCTGCCAGGAGGCAGGGGCAGACTTAGTTCATATGTTGGTGGATTACCCAGGTTTAGTGAACTTGAGAAGGGATATATCTCAATCTTTTGAGGCACAATTAAACCTGCTGATAAAGGTTACCTCCCAATTGATTCTCCTAGGGGTCCAGGAGCAGGAATCTCTTCCCTTGGCTTCATCTCTCTTCCTATTTCTCTCCATGGCAGTACTCAGATTTTGCCTGACGATAGCCTGGCTCGACCCCGCTCCTCCATCATTTAAATAAATGGTTGACCCGGTTAATTTCAGTTTATCATATTAGAAAGGGCTGTTTATGCACACAAAATACTGAGCTCGGAAAAGGAGGCTTCAAATTTTCACCCCACTGAGGGAATGGCTCGTAACACAGGGACAGGGATGATCTGTCTCTTTTTCATGACCATGCAGGCTCTCGATTCCTTGTTCGGGGTTTTACTGCTGTTAAGGCTTATTATGGTTATATTGTGTTATGATTTGATGTATCTGGAATACGTATCTGCTGTTCTTATATATACAGGTCTACCATGTCGCCAGCTCAGCAACTCAACTTTCTTTTTTCTGTGTTTGCTTTGTGTTTGCTTGGATGGGGGGGTGCAGGGAAATTAATTAATTATTTATGTTAAAATACAATAAAGATTGTTTAACAAAAAGATTAATAACTATATTCACATGGATTACATAGTTTTAAAACATGGCAAAGTCAGTGAGTGACCTGTTTGAGAAAAAGTGAAAACTGCTTCTGAGAGAATGAAACACAAATCTACTTAACATAAGGGCAAAAGAAACAAAAAAAATTCAAAGTTAAATTAAAAGAGATTCTTCTAAATGGGGGGATGTTAAAACAGTTGAGATGCATGTAGTCATTGATGGACTTTCAAAGGGGCCGAGAGTAAATATAGTTCCTTCAGTTGACGACCTACATGAAATAAGGGGTGGGACATGGGTAAGAACATTATATGATATATTTCATCGTGAAGAATGGACCTATTACTGATATTGTATTTTCTTTTTGTATTAGTGCCTCTACATCAATTTGTATAAACCCAGCTGTTAACATGAGAATTATTCCCATAATATGGCAGTTAAGGAACAATTCTCCTACAAGGGAAACAACAAGGTCACTCAGCTCCCCGTCGCAATTTAAATTACTCGTAGCCCTGGTCATTTGTTGCAAATAAGAAAATATTGTGAAATGACCTTAAACTATCTCTAATCTTTTATATTAAATAAATATGTATACATGTTTAAAAAAGAACATTCAGAATATTGGTTAACATAAAACAGCGCTGTTATGGTCCTCTCCCTTAAATGTATTTTTATTTCAAAAGTGAGCTATTAGTAACATGTCTACTACTGACAAAGTTAAAATGGCAATGTTTATGCCAGCAAAATTGCACCTCTATGGTCGTGGAACTTCTTCTAAGACTGGCAAATTTCTATCGACTTCCCCCCCTCACATCCCACCCCACCCCACCCCACAGTGTTTACCTGTGCTGGCCACCACTGTTCAGTGGATCAAACTCAGTCCTGTATCCTGCTCTTGCTCCATCGTGATCAGCCTGAACTTTTGACTTTGTCAGAGTCCAGCACGACCAGATGAATGCAATTGGTGCTTTGTACTTCTAAATGCTACTTTCACCTTAATCTTTGAAATTGCATATCTCCGGTTCTACTGATTGGATTTTTGTTGGTCTGCTATCATTTTAGTCATTGAAATTGGCTCTATTTATAAGCTGGAGTGGGATCTTCCTTAAGCTGGGTTTTCACTCTATTACAATACTTCAAAGGTTGTTTAAGCCACATCCCCCTTAGCAGGTGGAGATGCTGTAGTAATAGGGCCGCTTTTAATTTTATTTGAGCATCAAATACCTTACGCCTACTGGACCAATTAAGGACTGGATCTTGTAATAACACGATATTGACTGTACCCTTGATCCAAGCTCAAAGAATTCCAAAAATGTTTTTAATTAAATTTAGTCTCACATCCAGAACTCATCAGGCATGCATAACATTGCATATTAAATGTGTTTTTACCACAAAGCTATCCATGTTCACAGAGAACAGCAGCGCCGTACTTTTGGGTAAACTCAGCGGAATACCACTGCCAACAAGCTATGTTATATGAGGCGCTGAAATGCAATAATGGTCACATGTTGATTTTGTGACTACTTTCCTGTAGCTTTGTTGATCCAGTGCAGTCCTGTCGGGCATATTTTAAACTTGATCATTTGTCTGGCATTAAATCCTGAGGCCACATCATGAACAATGTGCATGTGTGGAAAATGTAGTTTGCTCGCCCCCTGTTGGCACAATTCCAGCTGCGCTTCTCTCACTGATTTTGAAACCTAATCCCCATTTCTGCCCAGATGCCCAAGGTTATGATTAGCATATTGCATTTGCACATTGTAATACATTGTTCCTAACTGAGAACATGGCAGTTTTCATGACAGCTCATGATTTTGGCGTAAAGTAGTGTGTCTGCCTGTCGAAGTGGATGTGCTAAAAACAGGTTTTCCACAGCTGCACGTGGCCTATAATCTAGCTCATGTTTTATGCCTCCACTCCACTGCAGAACAGATCTGTACGCTTAGTTTTAGGAGTATCTAATTTTGTGCAGCACAAGTTTTAACTCAGTAAAACAGCACAGCTCAAATATGTATATGTATATATTAATTTGAAAAAATACTCTGAGTTACTGCATCCTTTGCTGACAACAGAGCTCGAAAACAGAAAGAGCCTGTTACTGCCAGGGGCCCTATCATGACTCTAATCTCTGCACTGTGCTGCACCAGTGGAGAAGAGATGTCTGCCTTTTGTCATGTTTCAATGCATCCGTTACCTCAAAAAACCTTCAAGTTAGTATAGTATGTTTTACTGACATCAGAGCTCCGAAACACAATGAGTATCTCGACCCTGTGTTTCCGAGTTCTGCTGTCGGCAGCCCGTGCATTAACTCTGAGATTTTTCAAATAATGTATGTCCTGAATACATGAAAAAGAAATCCACCCTGCCATCTTGTGCCAGTCCAGCACAGAAAATGGGATCAGGATAAGGCCAATGTGTTTCAAATCTCTGCTATCTGCCGCCCATGGATTAACTAAGAGATTTTTCAAGTTAGTGTATGTCCTGAAGACATGAAAAAACATCCACTCTGCCCTCTTGAGCCAGTCCAGCACCGAAAATAGAATGTGTTTCAAATCTCTCCTGCAGGCAGGTCATACCGATGAACTTGGACATTTTTCAACTTAATGTATGCCCTGAAGATCGAGAAAAAAAAACAAGACCCCTTCTGCACTAGTGAAGTACACAAAACAGGATAATGCCATTGCCCCCATGTGTTTTGGCTGTGCCATCGGGAGAATTTCGCGAAAACTAGCATGCATACATATCATCTTTGTGGAAGCGTTGAACTTGTTCTTAAAACGGATGTGTTCTCTACTTGAAGGGGAAATGACGTGTCAATATATTAAGTCAATGAATTCTACAAAAATATTTCCGTATCGGTGACCTCACAGCGACATATCGATTTCGTGAAAAAAGGGAAGTTGTTCTATGTCCAGTAGTAGTATGAATTCATGTAAAATGGTTTAACTTGAAAGTTGCCATACTCAGCAGAAACAACATCATTTGCAGCTACAGAGCAGGCTGGATAAGGAAGCAATTTGTTTTTAGCGTGGAGTTGTATAAATCATTCAGTAGGAATGGAACACAAATAGCTCATTGTGTGGTAATTCACAACTACCATCAGCAAACTGCTGCAATTAAAACAACATAAGGTGCTGCTGTGGGCAGGAGTGGATGCTGCGTTGTCCCAGGGATCAGGTGCAGTAAATTCAGTTTTTTATTATGTCTCTAGCTAACAAACACCACTGATGGGATTGTTTGCTCAGCGCCCTCTAAGTACATCCCCTGAGTCCACAACCTATTCTTATTGCATGACATGCTCCTGTGATCTAAAGAACATTACACACATGGAGGAGACCCCCAACACTTCTATCCAAATCCAGCATTTGTAAATCGCAAACTACTCACCCCTAAGGGTCTCAAGGCACTAGGCACCGTCGGGGATAATAAGTGAGCTATTGCCCAGAGCCGCACAGTGCTGAGCTAAGCTGCGCTGGACCAAACCATGAGCCTTAGGCTCTAGAGTCAGCCGCCCTGGCCGCTGCGCCATACCTCACCATACACTCTTCATTCCCCCCTCTATCATTATTTCCCATTTTCCACACCTGTGATCTCTTTCCCGGCTCCATTTAGAGCCTTCATGTGCTCGTCCAACCTCTCTGCAATACTCTGGGCTGGATTTAGAATTTGGCAGGTGGAGTACAGTTTGTCAGCATGGCAGAAGACAGTAACCCCACCACCTTGATGGACTACCACCCGCCAGATGTATAGATGACAACTCTACCCGCGGTCATTTCCGAACATTGAAGGTAACTACCGTCACAGTGGTTCCTTTCAATGCACTAAAAGTTGGGTGAACAGTCAATGTCACTTTGAACTTTTTTTCAAAAATAATCTCCCAAAGTGGGGGTTTATTTCCGAAAAACAGAAACTAAGGAACAGTGTTTTCTCCAAGCATGAGATGGTCATTTTAGTTTTTTTTCATGTTCCTCATCCTAGGCAGGAAAAAATACATTACACCAACCACCCTAAATAGTATGAGTAGTGTAATGGCCTTCCACGAATGTCCCCTACTCCTTTGGGCCATTGGAGGAGGTATTCAATTAGCAGAATGGGACTCCAACTGAAGAATATATAGAATTCAGCTGTCCTTAAATGAGACGGGGGACCGAGGGCTTGGTGGGCAGGATACTCAGTCACATTTGCCAAGGAGTACCCTGTCGGACAAACTCTAAATCAGGCCCTCCTTGTCTCCATTCTCAATAGATTTTTTCCCACAGTCACTCTATGGATCTCCATTCTGGGTAGTGTAGGGTTATTGTGGCTATTTATCATATCCAGAGACTGAAAAGGACGTGGTGGGAATCTGAATGCAGCACAGTACTCCAGTGTGACCCCCAAGTTGCTCTAGAACTGGCTATTGTAAAGGCATAATGAAGTGGCATATAAATAACAGTTGAAGATGCCAAACACAGAAAAGAAATTGTACCCTATTGTCCGGTATTCCCTACTCTTTACCTAGCTACTTCTACTTCTCCTTCCCCCTCACAACATCCTCATACATTACCTGTATTTCCACTCTTCCCCACAATGACGAAATTGTGCAGAGTGCTAAGATGTATGATTACATACCTTGGTTTGGATGAGATGTGTACTCACATTTGTTTTGGGATCTGACTTACCAACTCTTCAGTACTCCTCTGGTCCTGTGTGTTTCACAGATGAAGTTCTGCTGTGCTGCTTCACTGCTAGGACTGTCCCTCTGCTGCCCTGCTATTCTGCTGCTTTATTCCTGCTTCACTGCCTGCTGAGAAGGAAGATCGGAGTTGCACCCTTCATTCGAGGCTGAAGTGACTCGAAGGGTCAGCAACAGGGACAAAACAAGCTCCAGAGGCTCCCTGCAACTGCCCAGCTAGCTGACATGCTGCTTGAACGTGCAACTGGACTTACCTGAGTCTTGCTGGTCTCTGCTGGAGTGAGTTCCTGACCCTCAGGTGGCGCCCCTCAGGACCTGAACCCTTGGTATGGCCTCAATGGAACACCTCTGAAGTTTTTGAGCTCTTTGCTAACGGGAACAGGCCAGATAGCGGCAAGAGCTCATTGCCTAGGCCACCTGCCAATGGCGAACCTGACTCTTCGTGCTACAGCAGAGTTCTTCAATCTGTAGGGCACGCCGCCCCGTCTCAGGGGGGGGCGCGCATTCCACACTAAAATCTCACCTTTGTCCTCTACTGATTCGAACAAATGGCAGAGTGGAGCTGCAGGGGCCTTAAGAAGGGGTGAAATCCATCAAATCCTCATTAACAAGAAAAAGGTCTTTTAAAGACCTATGAAATACTAGGGTGGGCTGTGTGCGCACCGGGAAGCTGTCTCATCAGGCTGCCACACACGGGGTTTGGGAGGGCTATCCTGGTTAATTCCTACAGCTGAAATGCTTTAGCTTCAGTGGGAGGCAAGGAGCCCCCTTTGCTAAAACTGAAAGCGACGATTTCATAGCAGAGGAGACTCCTTGCCTCACACTGCAGATGAAATGTATGTTACTTGCTTTCAGTTTTAGCAGGGAAGTCTTCATGCCTCCCACTGCAGCTGAAGCATTTCAGCTCTCTGGATTTAACCGCGTCCAGGGAGGGACAGCTCTTCCCAGAAAGGAGACAATGTTGCTTTTTAAATTACACCAGCAAAAGCAATGATCACAGGGCTCAAAGGGTTTTAAGTTGACAAAAGACAAATCCCAGTCAGGTGTTTAAACAGCCTGCAAATTGCTTCTCTTGACACTAAATACGAGTTATAAAGAAGTATGTATTAATTTATGATGTTACTTTTCTGTCTTTATTCCCTTTTATTATCAGTCATATCATTCAAGCAGCCCTAAAACACAATTTAAAGTGCTTTCTATTTATATTTGCTGTTCAGAGTATGCACAGATGGCTGTTGAAGCCCCGGATTCTTAGACTCTTGCTGAAGACTCTTTCCTGACCGCTGCCCACCTCTCGAGGTCCCCGCTTCGCGGGTGCCGCTCGTGCTTTGACTGGGAAGGGAGTGCTGCTTCTGACACTACAGTTGGGAACTGTTCTATCGCCGAACTGTGAACCGGACACCCATACACAGGCTGAGGACGGGACTGCGAGGACCAGCGTGCAGTGCGGCGTTGATCGGCTGCAGCTGGTCCTCTTCCTGCCCCTCCATGCAGATCAAAAACGTCACCGAGTCCTCACCTGTTGGATGCTATTTGTCTGAATTCTACCAATGGAGTGCTGTTGAAGCCCCGGATTCTTAGACTCTTGCTGGAGACTCTTTCCTGACTGCTGCCCACCTCTCGCGGCCCCTGCTTCGCGGGAGCCGCTCGTGCTTTGACTGGGAAGGGAGTGCTGCTTCTGACACTACAGTTGGGAACTGTAGTATCGCCGAACTGTGAACCGGACACCTATACACAGGATGAGGACGGGACTGGGAGGACCAGCGTGCAGTGCGGCGTTGATCGGCTGCAGCTGGTCCTCTTCCCGTCCCTCCTTGCAGATCAAAAACGTCACGGAGACCTCACCTGTTGGATGCTATTTGTCTGAATTCTACCGAGGGAGTGCTGTTGAAGCCCCGGATTCTTAGACTCTTGCTGGAAACTCTTTCCTGACCGCTGCCCACCTCCCGCGGCACCCGCTTCGTGGGAGCCGCTCGTGCTTTCACTGGGAAGGGAGTGCTGCTTCTGACACTACAGTTGGGAACTGTAGTATCGCCGAACTGTGAACCGGACACCCATACACAGGCTGAGGATGGGACTGCGAGGACCAGCGTGCAGTGCGGCGTTGATCGGCCGCAGCTGGTCCTCTTCCTGCCCCTCCTTGCAGATCAAAAACGTCACCGAGTCCTCACCTGTTGGATGCTATTTGTCTGAATTCTACCAAGGGAGTGCTGTTGAAGCCCCGGATTCTTAGACTCTTGCTGGAGACTCTTTCCTGACTGCTGCCCACCTCTCGCGGCCCCTGCTTCGCGGGAGCCGCTCGTGCTTTGACTGGGAAGGGAGTGCTGCTTTTGACACTACAGTTGGGAACTGTAGTATCGCCGAACTGTGAACCGGACACCTATACACAGGATGAGGACGGGACTGGGAGGACCAGCGTGCAGTGCGGCGTTGATCGGCTGCAGCTGGTCCTCTTCCCGTCCCTCCTTGCAGATCAAAAACGTCACGGAGACCTCACCTGTTGGATGCTATTTGTCTGAATTCTACCGAGGGAGTGCTGTTGAAGCCCCGGATTCTTAGACTCTTGCTGGAAACTCTTTCCTGACCGCTGCCCACCTCTCGCGGCCCCCGCTTCGTGGGAGCCGCTCGTGCTTTCACTGGGAAGGGAGTGCTGCTTCTGACACTACAGTTGGGAACTGTAGTATCGCCGAACTGTGAACCGGACACCCATACACAGGCTGAGGACGGGACTGCGAGGACCAGCGTGCAGTGCGGCGTTGATCGGCCGCAGCTGGTCCTCTTCCTGCCCCTCCTTGCAGATCAAAAACGTCACCGAGTCCTCACCTGTTGGATGCTATTTGTCTGAATTCTACCAAGGGAGTGCTGTTGAAGCCCCGGATTCTTAGACTCTTGCTGGAGACTCTTTCCTGACCGCTGCCCACCTCTCGCGGCCCCTGCTTCGCGGGAGCCGCTCGTGCTTTGACTGGGAAGGGAGTGCTGCTTCTGACACTACAGTTGGGAACTGTAGTATCGCAGAACTGTGGACCGGACACCCATACACAGGCTGAGGACGGGACTGCGAGGACCAGCGTGCAGTGCGGCGTTGATCGGCCGCAGCTGGTCCTCTTCCCGCCCCTCCTTGCAGATCAAAAACGTCACGGAGACCTCACCTGTTGGATGCTATTTGTCTGAATTCTACCGAGGGAGTGCTGTTGAAGCCCCGGATTCTTAGACTCTTGCTGGAGACTCTTTCCTGACCGCTGCCCACCTCTCGCGGCCCCCGCTTTGCGGGAGCCGCTCGTGCCTTGACTGGGAAGGGAGTGCTGCTTCTGACACTACAGTTGGGAACTGTAGTATCGCCGAACTGTGAACCGGACACCCATACACAGGCTGAGGACGGGACTGCGAGGACCAGCGTGCAGAGCGGCGTTGATCGGCCGCAGCTGGTCCTCTTCCCGCCCTTTCTTCACCTCCCCCTATATTACAGCTAGCCACCTCGCGCACGCGGGACGTGCGCGGGACGTGTCCGGGCGAAGCCCGGGCCAAGGGCGGGCCCGTTTGTGCCCGTTCGTGACCGAGCGAGACCGGACCGGGCCCCCCCTTTAAGCCTTGTGACTGTCTGATATGTAAGTTCTTTTTTAAATCTATTAGAATTTGTTTAGTTTAATTATTCATTTGTATATTAGCTGTGTTTCTGTGCTTACGCATTGGGATTAGCTTTTATAATGACTACTAGAGGTTCCCGGAGTAAAACGGCAGCGGGGGGACAAGCTAACTGGCCCACTAGACAGGTTTATCATAAGGGGAAATTCGTTCATCGATCAAGGGATTACCCTCATGGAACGTAGAGTTTCCCAAGACCTTGCCATGGCAAAAAGATCGTCCCTGGGTCTTATTTCAGCTGCTAGAACCCCTGAGCAGGCTAGGGAAATAGGTCTGGTACATGCCCATGTTGATGTTCATAGCGTTCCAAACGAGGTAGATTTGTCCGTATCCCAGTTCCTAACCGACTCTCAACTAAGCCTGGCACTGGAAAAAACGCCGGAATTAACCATGAATTTACTGACAGACGACAACTGCATTAGGCAGTCCAGGGGAAGGAGGGAGGGAACTATACCAAAGAAAAAAAAGGAAAAAAAGAAGAACACAAAAAAAACCGGGGAAACACATAACGTATCCAAAAATCATAGGGAGGAATTAGAACAACAAGCATTACGGGGATATGGTCAACCAGAACTGGATTTGACAAACGGGGATGTCAGTTCAGTAAGTGTTGAGGCTTCTGCTATCCTTGTTGAAGACTCTGACAATAACGATGCCGATGGGTTACTCTTAACTAAAATGGGTGAGCTACTTATACACCATCTCTCCCCTCTAGAGGTTAGATTGTCCAATATAGAAAAACAGTTATCTAACTTATGCGCTCTCACCCAAAACGCACCTACTAAAGTGGCGCCGAAAAGTGGGGCCAACAAACTTAACCAATCAACCAAATCAAAAAATAACAAACCTGTGGGGCCTCCAGTTAAAATTATACCTACTCCTGCGGCCCCTACAAAATCGAAGACCCCCGTAGATACAGAGAGGAACATGGGAGATAAATCTAAAAATCCTAGTATGCACCTTAAGCAGGAAGGAAATTCACGTGGGGCCCTATCCGTACCTCCAACCAGAGAATGGAACAGGGGAGGAGGAGAAGGTAGACCCACTGTGAACTTACCGCCCGAGTCGACACCCGAAGTGGTGGTCATGACGGGAGTCCCAGAGTTGGCTGACCACATGGAGGAACCAAACTGGTCACTGAAAAACAAGGTCCAACACTGGTTAAATAGTAATAGACCGCTCCCACTAAATCGGTCGAGCAAGATCCTAACGGTGCGCAGGGTACATTGGATAGGGAAGGAGAGGAAAACAACCCAGGGCGACTGCATTGTGGTAAACTTTGAGGATCCATACACGGTTGACCATATTTGTTCATGGAACTTGCAAGGCGCAAATGATAGTGTTGATACCAAACGCCTCTCTTTTTTCTACCCCCCCAGATGGCGTTCGGGCCCCGATTATGATCGTGAGGGTAACTGGCGAAGAGTAGGTCGACGAGACTGGGGGGGTGATTGGGTGAATTGGGGCAGTAATTTTAATAGAGATTCAGCCTTTAGAGATACCTGGAGAGGTATCCAGACTGCCAATAGATTCGGCTGTCTGGAGATGGTAGACTGACTGTCACCGGATCCCGAGGGCAAGGACAATGATAAAGTAGAGAATCCCACAATTTCTTGCCCCATAGTTAACGGGAAGTTCAGGCCAGGTACTTTAGCGAACACCTACCCAGAGACGGCTAAAATGGGCACTCTAACTCGAAGTGAGTTACCTGTCAAGAATGTGGGGGATGTTGATGATAGAGCGGTACCCACACCCCGCTTAAGTCGCACCCCGACCCCTACCGCAGAAGATCTAGGGACACCACGACACGCCCAAAGGGTTGGGATGGGCTTACTATCATGGAATGTAGCGGGTCTTTCAAATAAAATAAAGGACCCAACATTCCTGGAATTTGTAGACAAGTTTGATGTAATCTGCCTCCTGGAATGCTGGGAGAAGGATGAGATACATCTAGAGGGCTATTGCACACATCTTTTAGCAGCACAACCAAATAAAAGAGGCAGATGTTCAGGGGGGTTATGTACCTTTATATCCAACAAAATTAACTTAACCACTAATTGTTTACCTACGGGGGGTCCCATTACTACCAGGTCCTTTCTCTAAAGTCGGGAGAAAATCACCCTATTATTTTGATCAACTTGTATAACAATATCCCAAAGGCTGATCAACACAGAGCCTTAGATGAATTAAATGATGCCCTACGTAGGGGACTAGGACCTGAACAGAATGAACAATATATCATAGTGACGGGGGACTTTAACTGCCATTTATGCCCACATAGCGACACAGAGATATGTGGTATGATGAATCTTAAGGGTGATCCTTGTACACACTTTGAGCACACCTTGCTCGGGAATCTATTCAACCATTTATTATATGACTGGGACTTAGGTTTTGCTAATGAATTATGCAACCCACAGACTGATTTCCAACCCACCTTTATCGGGCGGGGGTGTCGGTCCATTATCGATTATATATTGGTCTCTACAAGTTACCATCGCAGTGTCCTCTCATTTAATACAGAGCACATTGCGCTTAGTGATCACTTTCCCATTAGTGCAGCCTTTGATATAGGGCTGTGTGGTAGGAAAGTTTCTAATGTAGCTGAAAACCTATATTCTTATGGGATTTCTCTGGCTAGAACCAATGGTTATGCAATCAAATGGAACAAGGTAAACCCGATTAACTTTTTACAGGATTTAGTAGCGGGTCAGATAGAAGATTTTATGATTTGTCTTGAGAAGAATCCCAACCCTATTAAGGTTATTGCAGCTTTTCAAAAGATTTCTGCTTATATTAGTAGTAAATTGACTGGCTCATCACGAAAAGGGGGGAAGAGTAAAGCTGAGGGCTGGTTTAACCATGAGTGCACTAAAACACATTCCCACCTAATCCAAACCGTAAATAAGTTACCTAGAAATGTGCTAGATATTAGATCTGCAGGGCATCTTATAAGGTTGCCCTACAAAAATGAAGGAAGGACTTGAAGCAGGCAGCATGGGGAGCCTTAGTTAAGGCAAGTGCTTTGAAAGATAACACCGCATTTTGGAACGCGGTTAATGCCCTGTTCTTCGTTGAAAGGAATTCCGACCAAGTAGAGATCGCTATAGAGGAGAAGGTCTGGGTTAATCATTTTACTGAACTATATAAGCAAGACACTTGACCCGGACAAAAGAGCTCAGGCCTGAGACAGTCGCGATCCATTGAACCTGATGCTTCAGACTTATTTCCCCTCAATGTAGTCTTTTCTCTAGCAGAGGTGGAATTAGCAATAGCAGAAAGCACCAACAGCAAAGCCCCGGGACCAGACGCTATTCCAATTGATATCTATAAGGATAACGCCACCCTGTGGGCACCGCTCCTGACCAACGTGTTAAACAGCTGTAACATCAAGGGTTTTCCAACTACGTGGCAGGAAGCTATTGTAGTGCCAATATTTAACAAGCATTTACAATGCAACGGTTTCGCCTTTGGAAAAGTTTGAGCTATTGGCATTGTAAATGACAAAATTTGTATTTATGTGTTGGTTTTGAAAACAGATAAATAAATGGCATTGTCATTTACATTGCTAATAGCTCTAACTTTTCCAAAGGCGAAACCGTTGCATTGTAAATGCTTGTTTGTTGGTGATACGCTGTGGCAGAAGCATTTTGCCACCGTTGTTCTGGCTCCTTGAAGGTATTAAGTGAGAAATCTGTGGGAGATGCATCATCCATCAGAAAGAAAAGTACCTTATTTATTGACAGTAAAGGGATGTTACAGGGAGGGTATGGAGCTTTGTGGCTAGTGCACATAAAATGCTTCTCTAACAGTTCTTTGTCTTACTCTTCAGAATGAGTGTAAGTACTACCAGGTTTGTTAAGCATATACATGAAAAAGTGAAGTGCACTTTTAATGCATTGCCTTCTTTCTTTATTTTCATGTATCATTGTAAGCAATTATAAATTCTGCTCCTTGAATGTTTTATTTTAGGCCTTCCGTGAAGGATCAAGAAAATCATCAAGAGTAAAGGTAAAGGGTTTGTTTAATCCTAAATTACCAGTTGAGGGAAACTATGTTTTTAAAATGAGAGTGTAGAAGCCATTGCAAAAAAAAAAATGTTTAATTTGCTGGCATGCAGCAAAAGAACTAATATTGGTTAGGTAACAAGAACATAGGTTCTGTATTATGGAATATTTATAAATTTTCATAAACACTCAATAACTATGAAAATATGTGCAACACATTTAATATTGCGAGAAAAAAACTCTTTAAATACAACAATAGACACTATTTATCGAAACATGACATTTTATTTCAGTTTTGATATATTTTTTAATGCAGTTGTGTAACAAAAAAAAGAACCTCAATGGAAAATTAAACATGAAATTAGTTAATATTGTTCTCAAAACCAGTTTCCATTCTCGTTTTAAAAACGTAAAACCATGGGAAATGTTTCCCTATGCAGCAATTCATAGAACAAATATATAAACCAAAGCCTTTAAGCTATCTATAGACCTCCACTATCCCAGCATAAAGCATATTTAACAGTTAGACTGCTTTTCCAACTCTTTCAATAGGATTCTTGTACACAAGGTTCAGCCCTTTAACTTTTTTGTTTAAAACAAATTGTTCATCGAACCGATTGGATGTTGCTGTATAGAAAAACAGCAGGAAAGCTTGCTTACAATGAGTTTTGAGATGTCACTCGTTTTTATTATCTTTATTGATTATCTACCTGTGGAAAACTGATTTTCTGACAAGAACATTTTACTCTGGGAATTTCATAAAACCTTTGTTTCACTTTTTGTTTTAACTTATTGTTTTCTTTTTGTTTCACTTTTTATTTCACTTCTTGTCTCACTTTGTTTAACTGTGTTTTTTCTGTGTGTAAAATGAGTCATATCACCATTGTTACAAGAAGGATGAGTGAGAAATGTAACAGGTGTTGCTGGGCTAGGGGAAAAAACCCTGCGATTGTGTCAGGTTTCCACAGCAGATTTGAAAACCAGCATAAAAAGCACGATGGAAGAGGTGGACTTTTACCAAATTCCTCTGTTCTCCCTTCTGATACCTCACATTTTCAGAGGCTTCCCACTATTTTGAATGATCTTGGCTTACTGGAATTTGATGTCCTAGGGGCATCGGTGTCATGGAAAAATCAACATCATAAAGACCTCTCCCTCATGGAGCCGTCGACCTCATGAAAGTAATCAATGTCATGGAGGTCTTGAGGTCATGGTTCAACATCATCAATAACTTCAGGGCATTGACGTTTTCGAAAATATTGACGTCATTAAAGGGGCTGCGATGTCATGGGGACCATAACATAAAGGGGATACACTTTGAGATGACTGAAGCCTTAATAATAGAGCCCGTAATCCTTGAGAGGTGAGGCACATTATATGCCTTTGAAACCAGAAGGAGTAGACTCTACAAGTTCAAACAATGTCTGAGAAAAAAGAGCGATAGTTAGCCTGCCTTTTATAATCCTAAGGTTCATATCTTCATCTGACATCAGTACCAAAGGGTCACAACACAAGCTTCTGTGACTCTCCAGACTGCGGTTCTGGTAAACATCACTTTTACTACAAGGCCAAGCCTCTATAAAGGTTTTTTGCTACTACGTCATGCCATCAGGAGATAGCAGGATAAAGCACCAATCATATGACTAATGTATTAGAATGAATGTTGTGTTACGTGGGAATGTGCAAGCTTATGTTTGTCTACTCTGATGCACAGACTTATTCACCGGCACTAATTATTCTTTAAAAAGTCTTGAAATTGACTTTATGTTAAAGCCTGAACATGCCACATAGCATTTTTTTATAAACTTTAACCATTTCTTAAGCAATTAAAGACTATTTCTCTTAGTGCACCACATTATTGATTCCAAATCCCACCAACAAAGTGTTAAAACTGTATATCTGCACATAAATCGCCACATTTCATTATCCAATGCTTTTTTCCATATGTACTATGTTTCCCAGATGACCATTCTTCCACCTACTTCCCTCTGATGATCTTGATCAGTCACTTCCAACAACTTTGTGTAATTTGTTACTATGTCACTATTCCTACAATGTCTTTCCGCTAGATGCCGTCAGAGACTGGGATGGGAATGACCAACCAGGTTGTTCAGGTGTGGATGGACACAGTTTGTTGGTCATGACGGAGACCTAAAAGGGGCTCCAGCACATTAACAAGCATCCTTGTTGGCGAATCCAGCAAAAAGAGTAGGATTTGAAAGTGAAAATCAAGAGACCCTTAATGCAGAAACACAGGAACCTTTGTGAATGTGGAGATAGGCGTTCTCCATGTTTAATGGTTTCGGTATCTTCCCTATTTAAGTTAAGGGAATGATATGCTATAAAGAGGCCATATTGAATCTTATCAGTGAGATAAATAAATTGCTGAATGAGTGGCACAGCCCGCCACCAAATGACCACATAACTGCACTGCTCTGGCATTATCTCCCAGAATCTGTCAACATCGAATTGTATTAAACCTCACTCGACCCAGCACAATAAGTTTACGTTTGTCGGCCATGGATGATATGTAAAGAACCAGACTGCAGAATAAAATAAACCTCTGAGATGCCCGATATCTGCAACTTGTATAGGCTCACTGTAGGCCATCAACTGGAAGGAGAGCTGAGCTCTGAATGCAGGACCACAAACATCGAGGAAAAGGCAGCACAATTGAGATGCATCTGTTCCTGCAACCCTGGCGAAGACATGGATCTATTGGACAACTTGTGGTGCCCGTGGAAAGCACTACCCAATGGTAAGGGCAACAGCAGATCTGAGGTGAGCAAAGATGACTCTCAGGAAGTTTGTGTCCGGATGGGTAGTAGAGTAGAACTTTGGGTTAAGTAATATGCAGCCAGGCCACTGGGGCTAGTATGGCACAAATGATTGACTGCATCAGCCAGCACCAATGAAGCGACATCGCCACTGGCAGAAAACGCTTACAAGGCTGCAAGCTGTATCCACCCCGACAGTGGTGGTGTACATGGAGGAGGGGACAAAGCTCTTGGAGTTTGGCATGTTGGGAACCCGGTCCCCGCCCAAAGTTACAGAAGGGGGATAAAAAGGAGAGAGGCCCTAGAGATGGAGGCCTATCCTCTCTCTAGATAAACTCCCACACCCCCTCTACCAACTATTAAAGACCTGGATGGACAATAGATGGAAGGGCCTAACTCTCACCACTGCGAGATCCCTGAAATAACTTAACCTGGGCAGGTTGCAACTGAGAAGATAATGTTAGCAATTCTTCCGATTAGTTTCTGACCTGAGAGTCTCCCAGATCCATATTTGGGAGCAGACAGTACATCTGCTGAAAGACTGAAATCAGAACCTTGAGATTCGGACATTAAAGAAATAACTACTCTAAGTCTCTGCTCTTGAAAGTGCCTGGATGTATACTCACTCATAGCAAGGACATTAACCCACTTTAAAATGTGTTTGTTCCACAACAGCTATCCACACGGCTTTGAAAGCACCCGCACTCACCGACTGTCTTCTGGCGGGCGGGGCTCTCCTCCTCACACGGGAGCCTTGCTCCCTGCAGCACTCCTCCGGCGGTCGCTTTGGGGCCGCGGGCGGGGTTCCTCTCCTCCTGGGCTCTCCTAGATGCAGCAGGGCTCCCTCGCATCACGGGAGCCCTGCAAACCGGCCGCCATGCTTCTTCTTTCTTCCCCCCGGGCTGCGGGGGCGGGCACTTCCGGCCGGCCGCGCTGGGATTGGCCGGCCGGCCGGACAACCACTTCCGGGTCGCTGCGGGCAGCGCAGCGGCCCTTCTCCTTAGGTAGGCAGGCGGGGGCTGATTTTTACGGGCAAATGCCGGGTGGGCACCGGCTCTTTAAAGATAACCATCAATCGAGGTGGGCACTCGATCGGCCCACAAGTCCGCCACAAAACGGTCCAGATGCCGGGTGGGCGAGGGGGGGCGGGAACGGCAAGGCACGCCCATGGACTTCCAGTGGGACACGGACAGCGGGAGGGGGTGGGAACGGGCACATGGACAGGTGGAAGGGGGGGCAGGAAGGCTAGAAAAACAAAGCACTCACCTGTACTTCTTCCGGCGGCCGTGGTCGAATGACGAAAACAAACCCATTAAAAAAAAAAAAAACGAAACTCCGCCCACCGCTGCATGACTACACAGAGGGAACGCCCAGGGAAAAAATCGCGGGAACGCCCCCGAATCTGGTCCGGCCTTGACGGACAGATCTCTGTTCCAATGGCTAGCCTCCATTTATGGAGCTAGCCAATGAAACAGAGGGTGTATTCCAAGAGTCCCTTACTGAAGACTACAGATTTCTCTGGAGGCGGAGCTAAGAGCTCCGCCCTCCAGCGAAACCTAAAAAGGGGGATCATAATGATCCTAAATGCTATAGGCCGATCTCCCTCCTCGATACTTTGATGAAGGTCGCTGGCAGAATCCTATTAAATCGTTTACAGATATGGGCTGAGGATGAAGCCGTCCTCTCTAAATTCCAGTATGGCTTTAGGCCAGGACTCGGCACTGTCGAACAAGGCCTAAACTTGGCATTGTTAATAGGTAAATACACGGCAGCTAAGAAGGGAAATTTATTTATGATATTTGTTGATCTCAGCTCAGCATTTGACTGTCTGAATCACGATATTATGTGGGATACCTTAGCACATCTCGGCATTGATTTGAACATTCTTAATTTTCTTAAAGAGCTATACAGAGGAGCGAGGGCTAAAGTCCGTTATGGGAAAACAGGCGAGTGCACCTCTAAATTCCCAATTGGGAAAGGTGTTCGCCAGGGATGTATCCTGGCCCCATTTCTCTTCAATTTGTATATTAATGGGGGGGGGGCAGACCATTTAACAAAATTGGAGGTGGACTACCCCCAAAGTGAAGGAGAACGAGTCCCTATCTTGCTGTATGTCGACGACGCGGTTATTATGGTCAGAACTCAAATTGGCCTTCAGAAGGCTTTAACCCGCTTCTCAGCATACATGGGAGATAGGGGCCTTAAGATTAATATAGGGAAGACCTTCACCATGTGCTCCTCGAATAAGGCAAAAAAAATTTGTAATACACAATTAGAAAAATCAAAGATAAGTTTAACCAATACTTTTTCATATTTAGGGATTGTTTTTAATAAAAGGGGTACCTGGAAATCAGCTATTACGACCAGGAATTTAGCCTTTTCATGGGCCATCGGTGCATTAAAACGGTTTGCAAATAAGCTAGGGGATAGGCCAGTACGCATCCTGCTTGATATATACAGGGCCAAATGTGTATCTATGGCTGTGTATGGAGCTGGTATTTGGGGGGGTTGCAGATTGCCATGAAATTCAAACTAAGGAAAATGGTTTCCTGTGTTATCTGCTTGCTATCCCCCGGTCCACCTCCACTTATGTTTGTCATAAAGAGCTGGCTCTGCCCTATATTTCAGATCTAATTAAGATCAGCCCTGTGTTGCTATCGCACAAGATCTGGAACTCTACAGAAACTGTCCTTAATAGGGCGAATATTGTGGACTGTATCAAACGGATGTATGACGTTACAACGCATACTTTTACAACGCATGCCTTTACAAAGCGGTTTTTACAATGAAAACTTTTACAACGCATAGCGCTTTGGGGTGCTGGATAGTGAATAGTTTAATTTACGATTCCAACTCCAGTCCCCGTGGACACTAGGGAAGGTGTTGGATAGTAAATTAAACTTATTCCATATCCTAGAGCGCCCCCCAGCGCAATTCGTTGTAATGGTTTGCGTTGTAAAAGTTGTGTCGTAAAGGCACTGCGTGGTAAAAGTTGCGTTGTAAAGGATGTTTCCCGTATCAAACTTGAGGGATCTAAACAGATACAATGGCTTTCATATGTACATGAATTTTTAACAAATATAGGGCGCCCTGAATTCTATAACTCACCCTCATCATTGTCCTCAATTTCCAGAAAAGCATTAAAGGAATCATGCCTTGCTTTTTTGGAAGACCGACGATGGTGTTCAGAGGGAAAAAAGGCTTCTGTTATTTATCACCAATTTCTGCTGCAGGGTTCTGGCCTGCAGCTTTATCTGTCACCTGAGCAGACAAGCTATAGTAGATTGCTTTTAGCTCGTCTGAGAACCGGAAGTTTTTTCAGGATGTTAACTTTTCCTAATCCAAATGATTGGTCGTCACAATCAATCAATTGCCCGTGTGATGATTCCTCCGCCCAATCTACTATTCATTGTGTCTTGTTGTGTAGATTTTATGAGTGGGGGCGGAAGAGATATTTATTACCTCTTCTTAAGCTTTGGAACTTGAGACAATGTAGACCTGCACTATTTAAATTACTTCCTTTACCTGATGAAATGACTATTATCGCTGTGTCTAGGTACCTGAAATTCGCAATCAGATGTAGATCCACCATGGTTTAATTCTAACTTTACATGAATGACAACGACTCTGTGTTTTACATCACTGCAGTGTTTTTTAAGAACATGGTGTGTAGAATTGATGTTCTTAAAAATTGTTCTTAATAGGAATCCCAGTATGAATTATGTTTATTTGTATGTAACTTTTTAAATGCTTAAAGTAGGTCTTTTATAGGATGTATTTACTTTTTATGTGCTTTTATGATTTTATTGTTAAATCGAATAAAGCTATCTTTGATTGATTGATAGTCCCACTCTGCACTAACATGCACACCCAAATTCATATGGTCACCTCACCCTGCAGTCACTCCACTTACCCTACTCTCACACTGTCGCATACCTCACTGTGCACTCACATGAGCACTCCTGCCACCCTCACAGCACAGAGGGCTAATGTGCCTGCTACAAAGAAGGTGTACCATGCAGATCAAAGAACTGAGGGGCATATGTTCAAGGAAGTTGCAGAGTGAGGTGTTAGCAGTCATGGGTTAAGGCCTCTCTCCGCCACTTCAGAAAAAGAAGGCTGCACCATATTTACAACAATATGGTGCAGCCTTGCCTTTCCCCTGCGCTAGCGCTACATTTAGCAGTGTAGCGCCAACGCAGACACCATTGCACCATAGTGCAAGGGTGTCTGGGTGCAGGGAAAAGATTGTTTATGTACAGGAGGGGGACCTTCCTGTACATAAACAATCTGTAAATGCCATTTGTCCCACTTCCATGTGTGCTGCTTAATGCAGCACACACAGAAATCACAAAATGGATTTTTTTTTTTTAAACATTACAAATACAAGGCATTTTGTTTTTTCCATGTGTGCTGCACAAGGCAGCACACAAGGATGAAGCAAAAATGAGGAGAAATAATGCATTTCTCCTAGTTTCGCCAGCTTAAGACCAGGTTTTCCCTGTTCTTAATTTTAACGCTGCCTCACTTTTACGCTGCCCTTGTAAATAGTCTAAAATACAAAATTACCTACTGCACGATTTCTTTTATGTCTCAGAATTTGAGCAAAACAAACTAATATCAGTTTGTAAGGTACACTTTATTCATACCTTTTTATTTCATTATTTTTGATTTTTTTTCATTTTCATCACTATCTAAGAAAAAACACTATACACTTTAACACACAAATACATTACGAATCCACATATATACACTACGATTCCACAATACATATATATACAAAAGGCAATTCTTAATCAATTTTCATCAGCAAACATCAATTGTGAAAGGTGTTATTTGATAACACTAATGACAATACTACGTCACATTGCACTGAATAGTTCACTAACAACAAACTAATGTGTAACGAAAATTCAGAAAGCAAAAATGGTTTCTCAAGACCACAAATAAATTCGTTGGTCTACTGGATATTCAAAGTAAATTTTTTTCATATGGCCATAAGTGTGGCAGGGTATGCTCAGACGTGAGTCCCTTCCTCACTTTGCCACTGTATTCAAGCAAGCCGGGCAGGAGACGGCTGGAATGCCAGAAACCGGTCCTCGGAAGCTTGTTTCCGGTCCAGGAAAGGCATGGCTTGGCAGTTCGGGCTGGACTGTTCCCATGAGGCACAGGGTCAGACGGATTTGCATATAGCCATGTCTGAACTGGGGTGGCAGAGTGGGCTAAAGAACGGTGATGGATCAAACCCAGATCTTTTGACTGGGTGTGAGTGTTTGATTGGTTCACATGCTCCGTCCATCACCAACCCCTTTTGTACTGCTTTGGCCGCCATAAGTGTGGCAGGGTATGCTCAGACGTGAGTCCCTTGCTCACTTTGCCACTGGATTCAAGCAAGCCGGGCTGAAGACGGCTGGAATGCCAGAAACCGGTCCTCGGAAGCTTGTTTCCTCTCCAGGGAAGGCATGGCTTGGCAGTTCGGGCTGGACTGTTCCCATGAGGCACGGGGTCAGACTGATTTGCATATAGCCATTTCTCAACTGGGGTCGCAGAGTGGGCTAGAGAACGGTGATGGATCAAACCCAGATCTTTTGACTGGGTGTGAGTGTTTGATTGGTTCAGATGCTCCGTCCATCACCACCCCCTTTCGCACCGCTTTGGCCGCCATAAGTGTGGCAGGGTATGCTCAGACGTGAGTCCCTTGCTCACTTTGCCACTGGATTCAAGCAAGCCTGGCTGAAGACGGCTGGTTTGCCAGAAACCGGTCCTCGGAAGCTTGTTTCCGGTCCTGGTAAGGCATGGCTTGGCAGTTCGGGCTGGACTGTTCCCATGAGGCACAGGGTCAGACTGATTTCCATATAGCCATGTCTGAACTGGGGTGGCAGAGTGGGCTAAAGAACGGTGATGGATCAAACCCAGATCTTTTGACTGGGTGTGAGTGATTGATTGGTTCAGATGCTCCGTCCATCACCACCCCCTTTTGTACCACCCTTTCACACTAAGCATAGCATGAAAGGGGGCCTTATTACAAGGCAGCATTAAGCCAAGTTAAGCGGCTTAACTCTGCCTTGTAAATACTGCAATGCCCCTATCGCCACCACAACGTCGTAAAAAGTGACGGTGTGGTGTCTGTAGGGGCTTGTACATATGCCCCTGAGTATGATGAAACTATGAGTAGCACTATAAAAAAAATTATATGTTTGCCAGAAAGGTGCTATAGAGAGATGAGGTGCATTGTTGGTGAGTGGTAGTGAGGGAATTCATGGAGGAAGAAACACTCATTGTTTTGAACATTATTTGCTGGGTATGGCCCGGGATATTTGGGTGGCGGTCGAAAATATTCAGCTGGAGGGGCTCAACCTTCAAAAGTTTGAAGACCTCTGTGCTACAGTGACTGCCAAGGATGCCCAGCAGTGTGGAGATTTGCACTTTGTGGCACAGCATTGACAGCTCGCTGTGATATCCAACCTGAAGCTCCAACAATGACTGCTCTTGACGCCTACAGGAACTTTGCATTACAGCAACGACCATCCACGATGCCTAACCAGCCCTTTGCACTACTTCGACGACCATCCACAACACTCTTCCTACTCCTCATGGCCCCTTCCACCGCGAACCGAACTTTTTGGCTGGACTTTGAAGGTAACTCTTTTCAGCAGAACTAACTGGTCCCTGTATCCAGCTGGCTCTCCATCGTGGTCGGCTTAAACTTGTGACTTTCACCCAGTCTCGCAAGACCAGATAGCAGTGAATGGCAATTTGTGCTTGTGCTTTTTGCAGCTATTTTCACTTGAATCTTTAAAAATGGCATAGCTGCAGTTCTACTAATTACGTTTTTGTCCTTCTAGTGTTCAATGGTGTTTAATTGAACTCTATTTTTCTAAATTGGTGTGGGATATTTCTTGTGTGTTGTGTTTCCATTATATTACTGTTTGAAGTTCTGCATAAAAACATTATACGTTTCCTATAAGATAAGTCTGACGGCTCATTGCCAAGCTACCAGATGGTTGAGCACAGGTTAATTTGGGGTTTGCTTGTGACTTCACTCTGACAAGGATTGTGGTTTCTGCCAACCAGTATCCCAATTTCTTACACAATGTATAAAGGATGATACTACTATATGGTTTTATGTTTGCGTGTACCTGGCATTTCCATACCAAAAACGTAGCCAAAAGGCAGGAGAGTGCTGTACATGGTGAAAGACAAGCATATAGGCAACAAGTGACAGAAGAGAAATCTGGTTTGGGGAAAGATCATGCATTGTAATGTAGTGCTCTTTAAAGAGGTGGACTTGGGTAAGGCATTGACTTTTGGCAGGAAAGCTCTGAGCAGGAGAAATTTAAAATTCACTCCCAGAGAAGTTCCCGTATCTGCTGGATCCTTTTCATGCCTTTACCTGGTGATGTTTTCTACCTTCAGACTTAGTCACTATTTTGGACCTCAAATTCTTCCAGCGAGGATTGGCAGCAGGTTCTAGCTGAAGAGGGCTCCATGAGGCCGGACCCTTTTCCTTGAAGTCCTGCTCGATTGGATTTACTGCTATGGAGACAAACACAGTGGGAAGCAACCTAAATCTTTGTACCAGTGGTGATGAACCTTTATTAGATTGGCTTGGCAGGTTAGTCCTGGTCCCCTGTGTGTTCTCAGAGCAAAACGTTGTCGAAAGGTTTCTAAGTGCCAGGTTTAAGGAAACTTGAGTACACTTTGACAACAAACCATGGTTCAGGATCTTGAAAGCAGCACTTGGGATTCAAGACTTATTTTAGCAGAGGCTAGCAGACAGGTCCAGGTCAGGTCCAGTTGCAACTGGTGAGCTGGGCAATTGCAAGAAAAGCTACTGGAAGCACATTGTGTCCCTGTACGTTAAACAGGATTTTAGCCAACTGACCCTTGGAGTCACTTCTGGGGTCAACGCAAGCAGATCCAGGTTTCCTTCAAGTTCTTCAGGTAGCAGAGCAGTCCTTCTTCTAATTCTTTACAAGTCCAGGAGCGTTCTGAGGAGGGAACTGGGGTTGCCACGTTTATTCCCAGTACCAGAATGCGGGTGAGGGAAACTTCTAGTCACTACCAATCAATGGGGTAAAGGTCTCCAAGGAGCACTCTACCCCATTTTGAAGTACTTCCTTTGTGTTCTACTGTAAGCTATCCCACAGTGCCCCTCTTGCTGAAAGAAAAACTTTGACTTTCTTTAGAAGAGAGAGGTGGTATCAGACCATCTTTATGGTTTTTGAGAATGTGTACCTTGAGGGTGAGGTTAGTAACTAGGGTGAATCGAAGTGACATTCGATGGAAGTTGGAGTTTGAAGCCACCAAGGTTCATGTCATTTATACACGTTTGTACTGTATCTTGTATGGTGTACTTGGCAAGTAACAGGAATTCTGTCTTAGATGGGTTGTGCTTCAGGTATGCGCTGGACATACTGGTGGGTGGATGATGTGCAAGCAGTATTTGAGGAGTTGAATGTCTGAAGCAGAGCGATTTTGAAGTAGAGTTGTGTATCCTCTGCATGCCCTCATGTTGTTTATGACATTGTGTTTCTCAGTGTATGACTGTGTGGAAGAGTGTTTAAGAATCAGTATGTGCTAGACCTGGCATTCTTGTTGTGGTTTCCCCTGACTTTTTCCCATTAGACCTGTTTTTGCTGACTTTATTTGTGGAGGCCTTAGGATTCTGTTCACTTTACCACTGCTGACCAGGGCTTAAGTGTTTCTGCTCTTTCCCTAAACATGGTAACATTGGTAAATCCATATTTAGCACATTTAATTTACTGATATGTTCCTAGTAAAGTGCACTACATGTACCCAGGGCCTGTAAAATAAGACATCTAACATGGGCTTCGATTGGAATCCCATAGAGCATATTATCAAGCCCATTATCGCCGCTTTATCTGCATTTTTCTGCCGATAAATCGGCAATAATTTTATCGCCTGGCTTGATAATATGCTCCATAGGGTGCTCATTCATCTCTTTACATAGGTATCGATAACAGAGAGTACTCATTGGCAATATCTCTATAGACTTTCAGTTGGCCTTTACTCTGGAGACTGAGTGTGCCCAGAAGAAACAGGTATTAGAACATATATCATTGTATTTACTCCTGAATATGTTAAATATGTTGAATTTATTTCGAATGAGGGCAGTATCCGGTGGACACCCCTATTATCATGCATAAAGTAGGAAAACTCAATCAGATAAGAAACAAAGAAATTCTGAATAAAACAATCTTCAGCCTGTCTTCAGGCTAAAAGGTGTGATATTTTAGTTCTGAATGATGTATGTGTTTGCCTCACATTTTTTATCTTCAGTGGGTGTTGTTGTGAACATAGGGATGCTGTTTTAAAAAAAAAGATGTTGTGGTCTGTTTACGCAAATGAACGGGCCAAAATATTTATTAGATTTTCTATGTTTTTCAGAACTTGTTTGTGATTGTGATTTTTTAATATTATTTTCCTGACGAAGGTGTTGGCCAAGAATTAGTGCCCACCGAAACGCGTCGATGGTTTTAAGAGGAATCCGTGTTAAATCTGTAGTGACAATTGTTTCGAATTACAGCATTTTAAAAATGAACAATAGCTGTCACAATTGATCTGTCTACGATTCATTGGTTTTCCTTTGTAATAGGACCTAGTTTTTCCTTTTATGATCCCAACTCTTTTATATAATTTTCTTTGTATAAATTTATTTTTTCTGTATAACATATTTTTCTGTACATTTATGTATTTCATGTATAGATGTGTTTGTGTTTTTAATGAAGACTACATCATTGGATAGATTGTGAATTATATGGTGCATTTTAACTATGAATAAATGTGTCTACTTTTCTAGAATTTTTTAGATTTTTTTTCTATTTTTGGTGTATCCCTGGTGTCCATAGCCGGTCTGCGGTTGAGAGGCAATGTTGGTATGAATGCTGTGTAAAGTGCGTATTTGTCCAAAGGGGTTCTTTTGTGACCCTGTGAGAGAATTAGAGCCAATAAAAAATATTGACATCACATATATGATTCATTAATGGGTCCAGACCGTCTGACTCCAACCATTATTAATTTATTCCAAGAGGAATTAATCTATGATCAACATTCAACTGGTCGTGATAATGAGAATTGCGAATTTGCCTTAGTTAGGCGGCGGCCCTTACTTCAGTGTTGCCGGTGGACAGGACACTGATTGGGCTGGCTTTGGTTCTGCAGGGATAGGGCTGTGCGGCAGGTGGCGTGCGTAGATTATTTTTTTTAAATGCCACGCCCCGGCACGGTAGGGCACACCCGCACCCTGCCACGAGTCATCAGTGGTTCACGTCGAGTGCAGGCAGCTCAGGCCCATCATCCCTATCACTTAACCCCTTCGCTGCGGCGGCAATTCCGCCACAGCGCTAGGTGGGAGGGGGGCCGTGCGGCGCTCACATGCTCGTGACGGAACCGCTCCGTCATGAGCCTCGGGTGGGCTGTGCTTGTGACGGAGCGGTTTCGTCACGGACCCGCCCGCTCAAAAGAACGCGCCGCGCAGGCGCGTAATCAGCGCCATGCAGGCGCGCCGAGCGGGCCGTGACGGAACTGCTCTGTCACCAGCACAGCCCACCCGAGGCTTGTGATGAAGCGGTTCCATCCCAGTGCCCGGCCGCCTGCCATCACATCTAACCATAACCGTAAGTGAAGCAATACCAAGGCAACGCTGTTTTTTTTCTTGAGCGTGGTCATCATGGGTGACGTGACATGACGGTCACTGTGGTAGTTCCAGCTCCCGCTCCGGCCTCTGGTATGTGCAGCAGAGCAGGCGCTAACCTTTGCCGCTGACAAGCGTGGCAGAGTAAAGTGTGCATGTGCAGCCCAGACAAAGGATTTACATTACCTCATTCAGGGTGGTTAGGAGCAGGTACGGGCTGTGTCAGCATAGGGTTAAATTGGCCCAGTGCGGTGAACCATAGCCTAGCTAGGCGCGGGTTCAATGTACTTAAAAATGCGCAATACTGTAAAAAAAAAGAAGAGCTTGTAGATCAGTTATCACGATAGGGCCGGGGTTAAGTTAAAGGCCCTGCCCCGGCCCCTGCCCTTCTTCCAGCCTCACCCTGGCCCGGGCAGTGGCATTATACTTACACACGGTGCCTGGCGCTGGAGGCATGCTTGCTGAGGGCAGGCCTTGGACTCTTCACTCCGTGGTTCACTTTACAGTTCACTTCATACGCAAGAAGTGAATTCTCTGTGTGAAGTGAACCACGGAGTGAGGTGTCCAAGGCTTGCCCTGACCAATCGTGCCTCCAGTGCCGGGCACTGTGTGCAAGCACAATGCCCTTAATGGCATTGATTTGTTTTTTCATTATATTGAGGATTTATAAATGAGGCCTTTTCAGAAATGTATTTGAAGCATCATTCTTTCATTTCAATGTGAGCCCAGGAGAGAGGGGAACGTACTTTCTACTAGAATCCTTACATTGGGTGTAAAGGCTTCATTCACATCAATATGCCAAGGGCACCCTAGTATAAATAATGCGTGATAAAATTTAATTTTATTTGGACTGTTTTTAATGATGCATACCGGAGTAAGAAGTTTTATATTTAGGACTCTGGACCATCACCCACATTTAGTGGCACGCTTCATTCTCCTAGCTTAGGACTCTTTTCCCCCAGCGAGCTCCTCTAGCACGTTTTAGAGCAATTGTAAAGTGTGGGACTGTACCACACTGTAGGCTTTCAAAGTACATCACACACCAATCACTAGGCACTGCAGGCACCATTCGCTAAATTGTTGAGGTGAATCACTCTTGCACTACTCCCAACTTACTCATAAAGTGCAGGAGTAAGTCAGTGTTACCCATGGCTTACTCCTAGAATTCAGGCAAGGAAAAAAGTAGTATAAGATTAAGTCACACTTATTCATATCAAAATATGTGTGAATCAGTCCCAGGACCTAGGGGCAAAACACAGGCACCTGCAGATATAGAGCAACAAGGCCGTTCTTCATGGGGCGGTGCTCAGCCCACACTGATGGCCTCTTTGGAAGGTGGCATGATTGAATGAACTACAGTAACCACTGTCAGTTTGCATCTTTTCACTCGAATCCCGTTGAACACTGTGCACATAGGTGCTTCGGATATATGAAGCATACATATCTGATCCATGATCCCTGGGCAGCATGTGGTAACATAGAAGTGGCCCTCTACAGCCTCCTATCACGATATTAATTCTGACTTCCTTGGCGAATTGATATGGAGTGAAGATCACACCAGCCCGGACACTTATTGATGTGGAAAGGCGGGATTTTACCTCTAGAGTCTGCTTACCATTCTCCAGAATCCCGTCACAGGTCGACTGGACCTTTTTACCTGTCATAGAATGAATTAGGCAATCTATCCACAGTTATTCAATCCAATTTCACAGATCCCCAACTGCTTCCCCCAAAGAACCACTGACTAAGGACTAAGTTTGAAGATTTATTACATAACCAAAAACAACTGAAGATACAAACACCTCAGCAAGAGGTTCAAAAGATAAACAGGCACTAATACAAACATAATCCTACGGAAAAGTCTCAAGCGACTGATGAATAATACGAGAATCAATTCCAGAATCATCAGACTAAACAGAATTGCTATAGCCTGTGATCTGGTATACATTGGAAAAATAAACATAAATTCAGATTAATCTGTCCCTACACTATACTACGTGACATCCCTACTCAGCAATAGCCCAGCCTAACAAAGGTGTCAGCAGTGGTGACTTCCAAAGAAGTTCGCCCACCTTTCACTCTTAGCCTAAAGACCCCTTGCTACAACTAAGCTCCTTGACCATACAACCGCTCTCTCTAGCTCCTCAGCCCATCTGCTCTGCTTCCACCCTCGGGGAGCTGTCCCTAATACAAAACCCCACAATGTAAATGACACGCCTTCAGGTACGCGCCTCTCGAAGGTGTTAGCTTCCAAAATTTTCCATCATGGCAATTCCCCATCCTCGTCCGTGCAAATGTCCTTGGGTCCCAGACTCTCCATCGTTTCAAGTTGCTTCTTTGAATTCCTGGCCTACTCCTCCATGTCTGAGTCTAGCATCTTAACATTCATACACAATGGGCCCTTCTACTGTCTACATAGCGGTGCACCTGCAAGGAAATACATACAATTCGGCTCACATTCCACTAATGTTGCAATAATTTGCTAAAAGGCATCTTTTACAACTATTCTACAGTTAAACGCTAAGAAAGACATTTTCGATCAGGCCTGCATGATTTCCATGGACTAGGCCTCTGCTTGTTTATAGGCCCAACATCTTACACGAGCAATCCTTTGGTTCACTAGGCCTCCAACCTTAACAGCAAATGTATTTTCTACTTTAAGCTAGTTATCGAATATAAAAAAGACACAGTTATGCATTTCAATAAAGCAGATCCGAATACACCATAGCTCGGTTAAAACACGTTGCTTTTTAGTGAAAGATTTCATTTCAACGACATCTCTAGGTTAAACAGCAATTGTAGATTTGCAACTCGTAACATCGGCTTTTCATATTTTCTAATACCAATTACTCTAGTTCTTTATTCCACATTGCATCTAAACATGATTAGAAAGTCCTCTATATATACTGGTGCTGACTACTTGTACATATGATACACCCCTACAAATTTCACTGTAAATAGCGCTCTCTCAGTTCCCCCATTTGATGACCCGTGTCATCACCACCCTTCCACCATCCTCAGGGTAAGAACCGAACTAAACAGAGCTCGTTGCCACTTTTCCTTGCTTGAGCATCTCCAACGCCCTCAAGCTACGATATTGACTGTCTTGCAGCCTCTCCATTCGCTGCTCTTGCACTTTCATCGATCTCGCCAATCTAGTTGACCTGTACCACTTGTACATTCTCACCAAACCCCACAATCCAATTACACACGCCACTGCTATGATGAGGGGTTTCAGTACAAACCCAAGGAAACTTCTCCCTAAGTTTTCAAACCAGTTTCCAACTTTTCCAAATCCCTTGCCAACCGTCTCCCACGCATTCTCTTGAGTCAAATCCTCAATTTTATAATGGATTGCAGTAATGTTGCTTATATATTTCTCCAGATCTTTAGAGTTGTCTGGGATATAAGTGCAGCATTCCGGTACCTTCAAACGTTTACAGACTCCTCCCTCTTTTGCTAGGATGACGTCTAGGGCAAGGCGGTTCTGTAAAACCATTGTCCTTATCGACAACATCTCACCCTCAACCAACACTAATGACTTAGCTGTATTCATTGACAGTTCATCCACCACTGTTGCCAATCGTCTTATCTTTACATCATTCAAAATGACACCCAACATAGATATCGCTGCTCCAAACACATCTCCAACAATTGCTCCGGCACTTTCCCCTCACTTCACCCGCCTTTGAGGCCCTCCCTCTAAGAGCGCAAAATCCTCAGTATGGTAAATCTTGGGAAAAATAATCGCTAGATAGCATGTTCCATACCATTTCTCCGGCAGTCTCACATACGCATTCCTTCCGCATACAAATACACGGTAGGTATCACCTGCACCACACTCTTCAGGAAATCTTTCGTGTAATATTCCAATGTGAAGGTGTGTTCACATGTAGTCTGACCCACATACACATTTTCATAATACGTCTGTGGTCGGTGAATGCACAACTTCCCTTTCTGTACTTCATCTAGAGCTATTGGACCATAACTCCCTCTTGACCTGTGCTGCTTCTCCTCTTCCGTCCAATCTACCTTGCCTTGTCCTGAATCTCGCAACCGTTTCTGCTTTGTGTACCTATCTTCCACCTGCTCAATGAACTTCTTCTCTGTCTCTGATAATAAGCATGTCAAATTGTGTCGTGTGCATAGGGAGTGTCTAACTCTTGTGTGGGGATGAAAAAGTATCCAAGTCTGTCCTCTGACTTATAATAATCCCACTTGTTCAAGTGCTTATAAGCAGGGACTTCTGGTAACACAGCATCATAATTCGAAAAGAAATATTCAAAATGATTTCACCCGTAAAATATACTAAGCAGCAGACTACATGAAATTCCATATGTCAATGGAAGGTGATGGTATCTAATACCTTCGTCTACTGAAGCTGGCAATTGCATACACACATAACAGTCCTTCGCATCCATCGCATCAATGTATTCATATAACAGCTTTGCATACGCATTCTGTCCAAAATTTCCTTTAGACAGATCTGTATGTAACCTACGACTTTCTGCAGCGAGCAAAGCCTTCTCTGCTTTTGCTCTGTCTTCCTTCTTGCTAGGGGTAGTAGGTGTCGGTGTCCCCTCAGCTTTCACTATCTGCTCGTGTGGTGCAAAGTAGGAAACTAGAACTACTACAACTATAAGGAGTATCACTCCTCCTAAAAGGGTGCCTACTATGCACTTAGCTCTACGATTCGGGTCTCCAGCCGCCATGGTCTCAGCACAATGTAGTTCGCTCTCAGCAACCACCCAAAAGTCTCTTTCTGTGTTATTTGAGTCTCTCGAACCACACCTGAAAGCAGAAATCCCCGTTTCAGTTCTTCTTTTTCTTCACAACAGACAGCCCTAACCCTTCTCCGTCCTCTGTGGAAAGTCCCAAATTTCTTCTTCTTCCACTCAGCTCTAGGTTAGTTCAACAGCTATTTACAAAAGTCTTTAATAATCAATGATGACACTTGCTCCGATTGCCTGCAACACATAGTCTTAAAGTTCCATGCGGAGCACAACCGCGTCATAAGATGGTATTTCCGGACCAAATGTAGGGAAAATCAGTCTATCCAGGAGTAAATCACGTATCTTGCTTAGGTAAGGGGGATTAGGAATTGTGAGTGTCAGTACGCCTTCGATTTCAAGTCCAGGTACCAACAGTATCACTTCCAACTTAATGTTTGGGATCGTACTGGTCACAGTCACTGACCTCACCCTCCCGGACCTCAGTACACCTGGCATTTGTCAACGGGTAGGTCCACTCAGGAGTGGCGTATCTTCGACAAGGTACTCTCACCCTCCTGGATCTTCTCGGACCTCTTTGCTCTGATTCTTGTTCTCCCTCTTCCGGATCTGATTCTTCGGACACAGGGGCAAGATCTCTTTCGGAAGCCAATCTCACATTCAATCGCCTCCGCCTCTCGGGCAAACGAGCCTCTGCACTCCTTGCTCTTCTGCCTCTTGTTTGCACACCCTGTTCGTCCTCACTTGCAGCTTCTTCTGCGCTCAGATCACCTTCATAGACACTTCCCCCTTCAGAGGCAGACTCAGTGTCACTGTCGTCGTGGTCGCTTCCTGCTCGATCAGGAGAGTCACCAACTTCCACCGGCACCCCCACAGCTTGACTTGTCCCCTCTTGTGGATCTTCCTCCTCGTCCGGATTTTCCCCTACGAGAGGAGCTGTATTTTCCAGGGGTGCTAGGACTCACCGGGTGTGAGAAGCATGGATCCAATTTGGCAATCCACCACACTTCACAGCAGTTGTTGTCACCAAAATAACTTGGAAAGTTCCTCTCCAGCGTACATCCAGGCAGCTTTTTCGGACGTGCTTCCGCACCAGGACCCAATCACCCGGACACAGGTCGTGACAAAGGTCGCTAGAAGCCGGGATTTCAGCAGCCTGCACCTGAAGAGACACAGAACGGATGACATCAGAAAGTCCCCTGCAATAATCAAGAATCAGATCATCTGTGATATTTAGCAAGGCGGTTGTAGGGATAGATGGCAGTCTCACAGCCCTCCCCATCAATACTTCGTGAGGTGAGAGACCTGTCCTCCTGTCTGGTGTACTACGCATACTCATCAGTACCAACGGCAATGCATCGGGCCACTTCAGGGATGTGGATGAGCACACCTTTGCCATTCGGGCCTTGAGAGTTCCGTTTATTTGCTCCACTATGCCAGAAGCCTCTGGACGGTAGCTACAATGCAGTCTCTGGTCAATGTTCAGGGCCGAGCAGAGCATCTTCACAACTTCTCTATTAAAGTGCTTTCCTCTGTCCGATTCCAAAGAGGTCGGAACCCCGAATCGTGGCACTAGTTCCCTCAACAATAGTTTTGCTACTGCGAGTGTATCGCACCTACGAGTGGGATATGCCTCAACCCATCTAGAGAACACACACACAATCACCAAGACATACCTGAGGCGATTGCACCTCGGCATCTCAATGAAATCCAGTTGCATCCTATAGAAAGGTCCACCGGACCTCCCAATGTGGCTCCGTGTGACTGGCGTTCTTTTTCCAACGTTCAACTGTTGACATGTGACACATCTCTGACATACTGCTTCCGCAGCCGTTAGGAATTTCGGGTTGTACCAAGTCTGCCTGAACACACGCATCATCGCATCTCTCCCCAGATGTACGGGACCATGTATCTGACGTGCCATCGAACTCACCAGCTCATTCGGCAACACCGCTCTCCCATCAGCCGAAACCCACAAGTCCAACTCTCCCCTGACACAACCAGCCAATTCCCACACCCTTTTCTCATAGTCTGGCGCTTGCTCCTGCATGCTCTTCAGCTCTTCCCAGGTATCAGCCACCTCAAGCATCATGCTTAACTCGGTCCTCTCCCTGGGCCCTTCAATTGCTTGTTCAGTAAAGAAGTATCCCTGCTCCGCACAGTAGCGTGCGACTTCATCAGCATAGCGATTTCCCATGGACACAAAATCAGCACCTTTGGTGTGTGCTGTACATCTTACGACAGCTATCTCTGCCAGACCCTGCAAAGCCTCCAGCAGTAATCTGATAAATTCTCCATTTCTGATTGGGGAACCCGATGATGTCATGTAACCCCTTTGGGACCACAATTGACCGAAGTCATGAACCACACCGAACCCATATTGGCTGTCAGTATATATTGTGATCCGAATCTTGTTGGCTGCCAAACAGGCACGCGTCAACGCAATTATCTCAGCCACCTGAGCGGAGTGTACTCCTTCCAGGCAGGCCGCTACAACTATTCCAGAAATAGTACAAACAGCAAAGTCTGCTCTCAACTGACCAGTATTGTCCCTTACGCATGAGCCATCCACAAAGTAAATTTCGTCAGGGTCCACCAGTGGCTCATCAACAATATCTGGTCGGGGTTTGGTGCACAGTTCAGTTACATCAAGACAATCATGGTCCTCCCAATCATCATCCAAGTCATTTGGCAATGGCATCAAGGTAGCAGGATTCAAGACCGAACACCTCCTAAGGGTCACATTCTCCACAGCAAGTATAACCTGCTCGTAGCGTGTGAGCCTGTTGTTGGTCAGGTGTTGTGTCTTGGTCCTGGTCATCAACAATTCCACTGAGTGGGGTACATGTACTGTCAGTGGATGACCCATTACAATGCTTTCACATTTCTCAATGCTGACACCTGTTGCGGCAACGGATTTGAGACATCCGGGTAACGCTGCGGCTACTGGATCTAAGGTAGCCGAAAAATAGGCGACTGGTCTACGGGCTCCTCCATGATCTTGCACTAGGACTGCCAAGGCACACCCCTCCCTCTCACAACAGAACAGTGAAAGTGATTTGGTGTAATCTGGCATTCCCAGGGCCGGAGCGCGACACAAGTCCTCTCGCAACTCCAGAAACGCCATCATACAATCTTTGTCCCATGGTACCGGATCACTTACGTCCTTGTGCGTCAGTTTCTGCAAAGGTTTCGCCTTCAGGGAAAAGTTGGCAATCCACTGGCGGCAATAGCCAACCATGCCCAGGAACATCCTAACCTCTCTTTGGGTCGAAGGCACCATCATTCTCATGATTGACTCAATTCTGTCTGGCGACACTTTTCTCTTTCCCTTCTCTATTCTGTGACCCAGATACTGTAGTTCGGGCAAGCAGTACTGTAACTTGTTGGGGGACACCTTGTGTCCATTTCCCGCCAAGTGATTCAGCAAAGCAATGGTGTCAATTCTACAAGCATCTTCGTTGTCTGACGCAACAAGGAGGTCGTCTATGTACTGTACGAGAACGGAGTTCTGCGGTAGTACCAGACTTTCAAGATTCCTTTTCAGCAACTGATTAAAGATCGATGGGCTCTCTGTATACCCCTGAGGGATACGACACCATGTTAAGACACGGTTCTCTATTTTGAACGCAAAAAGAAATTGGCTCTCCTCATGTAATGGAATGGAAAAGAAAGCCTGACACAAATCAATCACAGAAAACCATTCAGCTTGGAACGGTATCTGAAACAGTATCACTGATGGATTCGGTACCACTGGACAACATGGAACAACTATGTTGTTCACCTTTCGCAAATCCTGCACAATCCTGAACTTCCCACTTGGCTTCTGCAAACCCATGATCGTAGAGTTACAGGGACTGCCCATGACCTCCTTCAGAATTCCCTGTCTAATCATGGACTCAATCACGGGTTTTATGCCTGCAATTGTTTCCGGAGTCAACTTGTACTGGGGCATTCTCGGGAATTCAGCATTCGGTCTTACTTGAATTCTGACTGGCTCTACTCCTTTGATCAGTCCGATCTCCTCCCCTGTAAAGTCCCACACCTCTGGTGAGACTGAATCCCTCAAATCCCAAGGGAGTTCCTCCACAGTTAAAGCAGGGTACAATTCAATGCACACCTGTGTATTTGCAACCTTAAAGTCAGCATCATCATCATTCGTCTGCAATTCTACGCCCTTGGGGGTACAATAGATGGTACAATTGAGTTTACATAAAAGATCTCTCCCTAACAGACACACAGGACTGGAATCACATACTACAAATTGGTGTCTGTCCCTGAAGCTTCCGATATTTACTGGGACTGGCTCCGTCAGGGGGTTTGTCATTCTTCTGTTTGCGACTCCTACGACTTGGATAGTCTGTCCTGATAGGGGCAAATTAGGGACTACTGCAGACCGCACAGTAGAGCGGGAAGCACCAGTATCGACCAAAAAGGTGGTGGGATGTCCATCCACGTCAGCCTCTACAAATGGTCCCCTCTGGTCTAACTCCAGCACTGCCCTGAGGGTGCAGGCTTCCTCCTCTCTCAAGCACCGTCCCGTTGCTGGATCAAAGTAATAATACTCATCTCCTTCAACTATGAACGGCATCTGCTTGTAAACCTTGTACCCTGTCGAAATTTTTGGAGGCTGAGGGACCGGAGCCCTAGGGGCTGAAGTCCCCCCTTTAGCCGTCTTAAGCTTGGTTACTGTCACCTTGTACACCGGAGGGGCTTGAACCTCCTCCTCCTCCTCTTCCTGTACTTGGTTTTCTGGATTGTTGGGACACTCGCGTCTCCAGTGTCCAACCTCGTGACACTGGTGACACTTGGTCGTCTTTTTCAGGGTCGCCACGTCTATCCTTGGCCTTGGGCCCTCCTCGTAGTCCCTTTTCTGTCCTCCTGATTTTCTCCCCAACGTCCCGTTGCCTGACTGACCCTGTCCTCCCAATTGCATCTGTACTAACATCAGTTTATCCTTAAGCTTCCTTGTCTTAGATTCTATCTCGTCACTGCAATACCTGGCATACCTCAAGATCTCATCCAGAGGCTTGTTCTGCCAACAAATTAAATGTTGCTGTATCATGAGACAAATATCAGGTCTCAGGCCCAGAACAAACTTGGACACAAACTGTCCCATGTCCTTTGGATCCATCACATCCAATCCACTGTACTGTTTAAAAAACTGCAATAGTCGCTCATAATACTCATAGACTGTCTCCTTTGGTTCCTGTCTAGTCCGATCTATTTTCACCCAGTCAATGTCCTGTGGTGGTACCTTAGTCTTTAACCATGTGATCGCCTGCTCGTACTTTGCCATCACTTTGGGTGATGGTCCATTCGTGGCAGCATCTCGTTCTGGCTCCGCTGTGGGCCATTCAACACTAACCTTACATGCTATCCACAGATCTCCTGGGACCACAATGTCAAATAGCGTGTTCAAATCAATCCACAGCACCTTTGAGATTTTAACGAACCTCTCTACCTGTTTGTACCATTCCACTGGACTCTCGCGCAACTTTGGGAATGTGTTCGTAAAGGCAGCCAAATCTCCACTACTCCAGGGCCCATGTACATATCCCCCATGAGCCACCTCCCGCAAGGGGTACGCTTCAGCCTGCATCAACCCTCCTCCCGGTGATGTCTCAATAGCACTCCGTCTAACAGTCTTTTTCTTTGACCACCTTTCTTCCCATTTCTCCAACTGGGACCACGTTCGGATTCCCACAACCAGTTCCCTGATATGGGTTTTTAATCCGATCACCCTCTTTTCTTCTAGATCTTGGTCTGAGTACTGCAGCCTATGGCCACCCTGTAATGCTTTTGTCCTTGTTAAATCCACAGCATACTTATTCGCTAATTCAGAGAGTTTCTCATGAGCTGTCCTTGCCCTCCGTGTAACATATTTCGCCACAAACAACAGCTCATCTGGTTCATAAAGTTTGATCCTTTCTAGTGGCAGTGTACCTTCCACTATTTTCTCCACTTCTGACTTTAGCCTCAGCACATCTAACCTTCTTGCCTTTATTGCCGCCCTCAATGTTCCTTGGCTAGAAGTTCCATTAGAGTTCCTCCCGCCACAGTCCTGACCTTCTCGTCTGCTTTCTTCAGGTGTGTTAGGGGGAACCCTTCTGTTTTCCCAACCTTCACGGTCCCACTCCTGTCTACTGTCGCCAGAGGTGTGGTGGGACGCCCCCCTACTCCCCACACTCCCGCGATCCCATTCCTGCCTGCTTTCGCTAGGCGCACAGTGAGACCCCTGCCTACTCTCCTGATTTCCAGACCCAGAACCATTCATCGACCTGTTGCTCTGAGTGTCCACAATCGTTTCCCAAGTTCTCAGATCGGGCCTTAATTCTCTCATTGACCTCGGCCTTGGTCCCCTCAAATCCATCGGTCCCCTCAAAACCCCCTGCTCTTCAGAGGAGTCTGCCGATGCTGCCAAAGGGGTGCTCCTTTCTACAGGTCTTGGTGATTGGCTCCACCTGTCTGCCCCATTACTCCTTTTTTCACTGACACTTCTCTCCCTCTCTGTTTGTGGCGGAACCTCACCTTGTCCCTGTTCTGGATTGTACACTGATACTATGGGACCTATGGCAACAGGTACCGTAAGAGCGTCTGGCAGTCTCTGAGAATTGACACCCTCTTCTACGTGTACTTTTTGTACTGTAAATCTTCCCACTACTCTGGTCGTTGGGGAAGATGGAGGTGCCCTTTCTCCTTCTACCGGGCCAATCCTGTCGCCTAAGGGGCTCAATCCGCTCACCATTGAGACACCACCATCCCCAACCAAGGGTTCCCGGCTCATTGCTGATGTTGGCGTTCCCTCCACCTCAGGATTATATGGAGGTGGTCTCTCTGACAACAGTCTCTCTATCAGGCTGTCGTCTGTCTCACTGTCCTCATCTTCAGTACTTCTCCTCTGCGCATCCCCTGAATTTTCCAGCAACGGGTACAACCTATCCCCTTCAATGGTCTGTACTCTCCATCTTTTGGCCAGTGCATCCCACCTCGCATCTTGAACAGCCCTAACTGATCTTTTCACTCTTTCTTGTCTCCTATCTCTGTTCTTTTCATGGGCTGCCCTGATCCATGCATTTAGCGCTTCAAACTGTGTTGGTCTGGGCAAAGGTCGCAACGCAGCCATAATCGCTTTTAACTGATATAGCACTTCTAACCAAAACGTTCCATATCTAGGAAAGGTCAGTTTCTCATTTCCGTCTGTCATCTTACACCAATTCTCAAGCCACAATATGGTATGCAACCCAACATTCGTAGCCATATAATGGGCTGGTGTATCCTCGGGTGGAGCCTCCTCCCCACCCCGAGGTTCTAACATCTTTTCACCTCTGAAGCAATTCCGCAACACTTTAAAACATTTCATGGTGAAACCCACAACGTTTCTCTGTTTACAGCACTCCTTTACTTCCTGATGACAATCCACCAATCCCAGCGCGGCTTTACACTAACCGCCCTATCCCAGCGCGGCTCCTTCTGACGTCACTCGCCTCCGTTTCGCAGCAGTTCCCCTCCTCTCTCCGCTCGTCTCCCGTCACGCATGCATCCCAATCATGCACTGGAAATGATCACTTCCGACCAAGCAACCACTTCCTTGACTGTACGGCCACAGTCTACTTGTAATTGTCACCAAACTTGGCAATGTCTGTCCGCGAACGACCGGACACTCGCCTCAAACTCACGGCAACTTCCGACCAGCGTCCGTTACCCACGCACTCACACATTCGTTCCCCCTATCTCGGTCCTGCGGGCGATCAATGGTACCTCATGACCCCCTTAACAATGGTCGACAATTACTATAGGTGTTCGATACACCCGAACCACTTAAGCTCCAAATGAGCCTAAGATTTTCACTGGTTGCGCGCGCTCACAACCTGTTCTCCTTTCACACTACATGCATTCAACTCCACAAGACAACACAACACAACAATACAATGTAACACCGCAATCTAACAACGCATGACCCTTTTCATACTCACTCTCCTTCGACCTGCTGCTTTCTGCCGCACTGTCACTCTCCGTCAGTTTCCATGGGACGCCATCCTCTGTCCGCGACTCTCTGGACGTTCGTCATCGGTTCTCTATGGGCCTCGGGGAAATCTCAACCTACTTCTAGATTACCCTCACTCCAGAAGATAAACCATCCTACTCTGCTACCAACTGGAAAGGCGGGATTTTACCTCTAGAGTCTGCTTACCATTCTCCAGAATCCCGTCACAGGTCCACTGGACCTTTTTACCGGTCATAGAATGAATTAGGCAATCTACCCACAGTTATTCAATCCAATTTCACAGATCCCCAACTGCTTCCCCCAAAGAACCACTGACTAAGGACTAAGTTTGAAGATTTATTACATAACCAAAAACAACTGAAGATACAAACACCTCAGGGAGAGGTTCAAAAGATAAACAGGCACTAATACAAACATAATCCTACGGAAAAGTCTCAAGCGACTGATGAATAATACGAGAATCAATTCCAGAATCATCAGACTAAACAGAATTGCTATAACCTGTGATCTGGTATGCATTGGAAAAATAAACATAAATTCAGATTAATCTGTCCCTACACTATACTTCCCTTCTCCCCGGGACCAGCAAGATTGCGGAGAAACTGGTGAACAAGAAACTCTCCCAGTTTCTTGAATTTAACAAGCTGTTAAAAAATTCGCAGACAGGGTTCCGTCCAGGACAGGGCACTGACATCGCCCTCCTGGCGGCGGTGGAGGAGGCCAGAGCACTCTTGGACGAAGGGGGATCAGTGGCAGTGATCCTCCTCGACCTGAGTGCGTCCTTTGATACCGTTAACCACCAACTTCTGATCAAACGGCTCAAGAGGGTAGGAGTGGAGGGCACAGCTCTATCTTGGCTCTCCTCCTTTCTGGCCCAACGATCCTTTCAAGTTTGGGAAAATAACACCTGCTCCTCCGAAACACCCCTCCAATGTGGGGTCCCTCAGGGCTCCTCCCTGAGCCCCACATTGTTTAACATCTACATGTCCCCATTGGAGGAGGTTGTGACCCCGTTCGGAGTGAGCATCGTTAGCTACGCGGACGACACTCAGCTAGTGGTCTCCCTTTCCCACCCTAGCCAACAACCTGCGGATTTATTCAATTGTTTGATGCAGATACAAGGGTGGATGAATATCTCAGCCCTAAAACTGAATGGCTCAAAGACGGATATTCTCCTGCTGGGTCAGAAAGGACTCACCCTCCCTCAGAACATCTGGCCACCCTGTCTGGGCCCCCTCCCTGACCCAAAACAGGAAGTAAAAAGCCTGGGTGTATGGATTGAATCCGACCTCTCATTCACTACACAAGCAAAAAGAGTAGCCGGTACTTGCTTCGGGTTACTGAAATCAATGAGAAAGATCCTGCACCTACTTCCCCGTACGTCGCAGAGACTGCTCATCCAAGGACTTATACTTTCCAGGCTAGACTATAGCAACATCGTCTACCTGGGAGCCCCCGAAGTAACTCTGAATAAATTACAGAGAATACAAAACGCCGCCGCACGAATTCTGACCGATACCCCCGCCAGAGCCTCAGCCAAACCTGCACTGAAGCTCCTTCACTGGCTCCCTGTGAGGGAACGAGTAATATTCAAAGCTCTTTGCCTGGCGCACAAACTACTGCAGAACCTAGGCCCCCCGATTCTCAGGAAGTTTATAAAACCATATAAGCCCCAAGATCTCTCCGATCGGATAAAGAGAACTTCATCATCCTTCCCAGATTCAAGAAAGCTCGCACGGGGGGAAGACGCTTCGCGGTCCACACCGCTCGTCTCTGGAATGCTCTCCCCCGTGACCTGAGAACAGAACCGAGCTACCTTCGCTTCAGGAAACGGCTGAAAGCTCACTTGTTCCCTTAAATGCCACATTCGCATTCCCTGATTCTACTGCCTTCACTCCCCCCCCCTGTTCTTCGCCCGGAACCACAGTTGTAGGGATTTTCAGCGCTGGGATACCTCAGGGGGACTACGTGCTTTATAAGCTTTTTTAATAATAATAATAATAATAATAATAATACTACGTGACATCCCTACTCCGCAATAGCCCAGCCTAACAAAGCTGTCAGCAGTGGTGACTTCCAAAGAAGTTCGCCCACCTTTCACTCTTAGCCTAAAGACCCCTTGCTACAACTAAGCTACTTGACCATACAACCGCTCTCTCTAGCTCCTCAGCCCATCTGCTCTGCTTCCACCCTCGGGTAACTGTCCCTAATACAAAACCCCACAATGTAAATGGCACGCCTTCAGGTACGCCCCTCTCGAAGGTGTTAGCTTCCAAAATTTTCCATCATGGCAATTCTCCATCCTCGTCCGTGCAAACGTCTTTGGGTCCCAGACTCTCCATCGTTTCAAGTTGCTTCTTTGAATTCCTGGTCTACTCCTCCATGTCTGAGTCTAGCATCTTAACATTCATACACAATGGGCCCTTCTACTCTACTGTCTACATAGCGGTGCACCTGCAAGGAAATACATACAATTCGGCTCACATTCCACTAATGTTGCAATAATTGGCTAAAAGGCATCTTTTACAACTATTCTACAGTTAAACGCTAAGAAAGACATTTTCGATCAGGCCTGCATGATTTCCATGGACTAGGCCTCTGCTTGTTTATAGGCCCAACATCTTACACGAGCAATCCTTTGGTTCACTAGGCCTCCAACCTTAACAGCAAATGTATTTTCTACTTTAAGCTAGTTATCGAATATAAAAAAGACACAGTTATGCATTTCAATAAAGCAGATCCGAATACACAATAGCTCGGTTAAAACACGTTGCTTTTTACTGAAAGATTCATTTCAACAACATCTCTAGGTTAAACAGCAATTGTAGATTTGCAACTCGTAACATCGGCTTTTCATATTTTCTAATACCAATTACTCTAGTTCTTTATCCCACATTGCATCTAAACATGATTAGAAAGTCCTCTATATATACTGGTGCTGACTACTTGTACATATGATAAACCCCTACAAATTTCACTGTAAATAGCGCTCTCTCAGATGTGACCCCTTCAGAATGTGAAGACCTTAGACTGAATGGAGTGACCCCTAACGGTGGAACCCCTGCACTTCAGGGTCTATGACACGCCCCTGGATCACATCCCTAATTGCCATCCAAATCGGTATGTGTTGACGGTGGCATTGTCACTCGCGATGTCCTACTGTGCACTGCATAGAGGTAATGTGGCAGTCCAGGCCTTTTGTTTTAGGGAAACTAACCTTAAAGCAGTCCCCAAATCTATCTTTAACCTCTAAAATAGACATATAAGAGGTAATAAGTCCAACCGACTCAAAATAATCCACCCTGTTGGAATTCTGGGGCTTAATGGTGGCTGGCCTGCCTCGACTGAAAACACTGACATGGTGGAATGTTACCGCCCCAAGACCAACACATGGTCCATGTGCTCCCCCATGAAAGAGAGGTGGTATCGTGAGGGTGTAGCGGGTGTGGAGGGGAAGATCTTTGTGCTTGGTGGTGAAGAAGGCTGGGATAGGTAAGCCTGGGATTTGTGACCCAGGAGAAAGAAAACAAAAATGCTGGATGGTTCTTTCCATGAGCTCCTTCATAATTCTTCTGGTGATTTTTTCCCCCAGCCGCCCACCTCCTCACATCTTGTCTGTCTGAAGCCTTTTCATAAAGCATTTTTTATGCAAAGAAATATCCTTGGGTGGCTGCAGATTGCTTATTTGTGGCTGTGGCACGCCTCCCCTGCCGTAACCTGTTAGCATCAAGGCTAATACGCCAACAGTTAAAATCCACACTCGAGGCAAATGTAAAATCACTGACTTTTAAGATAGCATTTATAGTAGTGAATTTCAAATTTAACCGTCTAATACCCCTTTACATAGTATGGTGCACACACTGCAAGGTTTATGGCCAAGGTTATTTCACCTTTTCATGTCAACTAAACATTGAAATTGAAAAGCAGCTCTAAGCTCTAAGGGAGGTGTTTTTTTTAATAGGGGATGAGCTGGGCGTTGTCATTTGATATTGATGGTTCCAGGACACACATTATCGTATGGACAAAAGGCAAATTTCGATTTTACGGAGTGCTGTACCTTGCTGTGCATTGGGTGCAATAGCACCCCCCCTCCTTTCCCCTTTGCAGAACAATAGATACATGGAAAAGTACCTCTTACAGGAAAGGAGTGGCTCATAGCGAAATTCGGCGAAGGCCAGAAGTGCTGGGAGACAGTCTGTAACAGGTCAGATGAGGCTGATGTTTGACTGATTCTGCCCAACCCTACCAGCCCTTTAAAGGCCCTACTTGTTTGGATTTATCAGAATATCGGTATAAGTCAGTCAGAACACCGCCTTTAGGCTTGGCTGGGTATCGCAGTGGGCGTGGATGGTCTGTGTGGCACATGAGCTCCCCATGGAGATGTTCGGCACCACCTGTAAAAGGGGTGGGAGGATCTAGGAATGACCCCCTGAACATGGCCAGAGCGTGCAGCGGAAATGGACCTCCCGGAGCTCCCAGCCCACCTGCTGGGCACTGAGAAAGCTCAGTGGGAGAGGCATGTATAGGTGTCCCCTATGCCTTTCTATGTTGTTGTTTACCCCCTGTCGAATATCCTCGTGTCAATCCTGCATTTCCTGATGTCATCGATAGTTTGCTTTTGTTATGAATGGAAAATGAGTTTGTACTCTGAGCACTCTACCTGCATAGCTGCCTGTCTTATTTACTAATTTCAGGGTTATTAATGATGGTATAAAAATGTGAGCAGAACGTGGCACTCACGAACGTGTTTTGCTGCTACCTGTAGATGTCGGATTTCACAGCTTCCATGAGGCAGATGTACTCAGTACTTAATTTGAGTTGGTGGTTTCTGGTGCTCAGCACCAGCACTTAATCATACACAGGTGCGCTTTTCATGAGCACCAGCTAAGGACACATTCATTTACGGGGAGATTAGGTGATTTGCCCAGAATCATAAGATGTTGAGCCAACCCGAGACTCGAACCTGGTTCCTCAGCTCTGAAGGTAGCTCTGGCTATTAAGCCACACCCTCTCCCCACTTTCATGATTAGTAGTTGCTTCTGTTTTAGGCAGCGCTAGCAGGAGAAATGGGCTGGTGCCAGCTGCCTCCCGACGAGATCCCCGGGACCTATTTTTTTTACAAATTACCGCTGATCTGAAGTCACTGATTTATGTTGAGGTAACCATTATTTAATCCTTTAACATGCTTAGTATATCGGCACGAACATCTTTTTTTATACTTGATTGTACGGGAATCATTTTCCAGTGTTGAATAAGCAGTACCACAGTCCATAAATTATTAAGGATAGATGTTAATTAACTTCCTCTGGCTATGTTAACCTTTTAGCTCATTCCAATGCCCGTGTGAAAACCCCTTCTAGTGGGAGCAATTTCGATATAAACGAGACAAGTAAAGGTATAGATTTTCATTAAAGCATGCGCGGATAAATGATTATTTCTTTCCAGTTTCAGTCCCCTATATGGTCCGCTTTAACTAAGGCCAAACGTAAACATCATTAATTATCAAGTTCGTTTTCCATTTGCGTCACACATTGACCGTAATCTATGGTTTTCATTTTTAGATTCAGTTAATTTAGATAATGAAGTACATTAGGTTGTATTTAAATTTAAAATGTGCATATTTATTTATTTATTTATTTAAAGAGTTTTATATAGCGCTGGCTAGACCCGACGGTATCAGAGTGCTTTACATTAGGTTCCACAATGTAACAGAAAATGATAACAATTACACATTATGTAAAAAAAATAATCAATACATTGAGAGAGGAGAGAAGGAGAGACAGTGGATAGGTGGGGAAGAGTGGTATGTTTTTATGCTGTTCTGAGTACTATATATTGTACGGACATTATCACCTATAGCTAACTTGGCCTATTTTATATTGTCTGTAGCACTTATTAAAGTGTTTCCTGTCATCAACGGCGTCTATTAGTTTGTAATGTAAAAAGATAATGATTGAAGCAAAACCTGTTCAGGTGCACAGAGAGCTCCTTCTGATATATATATACATAGGGCCTCATTTACAATATTTTGGTACACGGCAGCGCGCCTTCCTGCTGCGTTGCTGTGTGTCAAAATAAAAGGGCAGGAATGTACCGTATCTGCAAGATACAGCGCTTTACTGTCCTTCTCCCCTGCGCCGGCGCGCAAACAGCAGACTTATGTCAGTGCAAACACTCGCGTCCTTTTGCAAGGCTGCCTGTGCTGAGGGAATGATTGTTTTTGTGCAGGAAAGAACACCTTCCTGAACAAAAACAATAATTAAAGGCATTAGCCTCTTTCTATCCATGCTGAGAAATAAAAGTATTTTTCTGCGTTGTATCAATGCATTCCCAGGTTTACAACATGTTGTAAATCTGGGATGGGTCAAGTTCCATGGATGTTGCATTCACAGTAAGACCCACGGAATGCCCCTTTCACGCAGAGTTATGCCTGAAAGGGAAACATATTTACAAGGCCATGAAAAGTCACGCAGGGTGACTTTACATGGCCTTAAATATGGAGAAGTCCATTGCGCTGCCGGTGTGTCAATAAAAGTGACACACCAGCGCCACAATGGGCTTATAAATGCGCCCCATAATTTTAATAATGCTATTACAAGGCTTCAATTGTAGTGCAGTCCAGCAAATGCATTTTAAAGTTGTACTCTTCCTTTAAAACTATTGTCGGTGTTAACATTTTTCGTTTTATTTTTTGATCCCACTTGCTGCAATCATTTAAGTTTCACTTTTGGATGCATATGAGCCAACTAGCTTTATTTAACCCACCGAAAACTTCTTAGTCAGTTTTTCAAACAAACTCAATTTTCCTTGCCACTTTTAAAGTTGCACTTTTTGTTATTCTAAACCAAATATTTTACAAAGTGTTTTCTTCCAGCGCTGTCTTCAAATGCTCACCTTCTCTTTGTTGGCTGCATAGTTCTGCCTTCTGAATCAGAAAGTGAAAGCTCGCTGAGAGAAGTGACAGTCGATAAATAATGCATTTAGTGGAAGGGATCAGAACACACCCGCCAATCTGCTGTTTTTCCATGGGCACAGACAGCTTATCTTTTTAACTTATGATACACTGCACAAGGGAAATAGCGCATAATATTGGAGCGATTACGCGGTGTCATATTTTTTGTGTTTAAAAATTATTTGTTAGTTTTCCTAGCTTGGTTTTCTTGTTGCTTAGAAAGAGAACTGTGTACAATGCTTTAAAATGTAACTCAGCGTAACCAATAAAATCACAGTCCCACATACTTTACACACTTTTTAATGAACAAAAGAAAATAAGAGAGGAATATTGATTGAAAGCAGCAAGTATAAAATATTTGCAATTCTGTGAATTTCGGGGCATATTATCAAGGGCCATTTCGCCACTTTTTGTTGGCTTTAACAGGAAAGAAAGCAGCAAAAATCATATCGCCCTATTAACAAGGTGGCGCTAACATGCATTAGCGCATGTCAGCAGCCGTTTTTCAAACGCCTCACCTTGCATCGCTAATGAGATGCAAAGTAGGCGTACCTTCAGGAAACTACAGGGAAATAATCGCTAACCAGACATCGAGCTATTTACAAGCCTCCCATAACATCCACGCTAACCGCGGATATCGTCGAAAAATACCGTCTTCAATATTCTCGGCTTAACAATGTGCATAATGGGAGGTGGATTATAAGGTTACATCCACTTCTCCCTATTTACAACATTTTCATCAGCGCAGTTCTGACATCGCTGGTTTTCATGCGATATTGATGGAAATCGCCGTATAATGCCAGATTTCACATCGCCTGTTGGCAAATTGTTGCAAATACGCTGCTAACATGGCGATGTGATCCGGCGATATATGGCGATAGTGAAAAACGCGTTAGACGCGTTTAGCAATATTTATCGTTCGTTATTGATAATATGCCCCTTGGTCTTTTAATTCAGCTTTGAGGTGTAAACGAGCACAAAGTGAAATAGTCACAAAAGCATCGGACTTGGACACTTAGAGGCAGATGTGTCAGTATTTCATGCAGGGCAGCAAGCCACCTTGCTGCGCTGGGTGAAAGAAGAGGAATGTGGCTTATTTAACATCATTCCTGTTGTGGGTGCACAATGCGCTGCCCAGTGCTAATGGAGTCACACTTACGCCGTGGTGCAAGGATGGCTGCATTGCAGACAATCGTCTGAGGCATTTTCCTCTTTCTATTGGTGCTGCAGAATGTAATGAAGATATTTCTTCTTGTTATGCCTCTTCTGGAGAAACATAGCATTTTGAAGCATTATCAGTAATGGCAAACCTGGGAATGCGCCAGAATCCATGGGTAGAAACACCCATGCTCTACCTATGAAACTCCTCCCTGGGGCAAAGTAACACAACACCCTGATTTGCACTGCATTGTGTTACTCAAGATTTATCAAGGCACAAAGGGCCATTCAAGGTGGCCTTGTGTGGCTTGATAAATCTGAATTAGTAGTTGTGTCTCTTTTGAGCCCCCTTACGTGGTGCAAGGGCGATGCAACTCAATGATAAATCTCCACCCTAGTTCCGTGCGGGAACACCACCATCAACATTGGCTACATTCATAATAATTAGGGCCCTCATTATCAGTGACCTGAGTGGGCAGTGACATTTGTAGCACCACATATAATTTGACACTGCAGGGGTCGAGTTTATACTGAATAGTAGGTAATAATGTTCAGTGGCTGGTGCTTACCACCCCAAAATCCACTTTACCTGGGTGAATTTCATCAGCTATCATCTGCAGAAATTGACCTACTGATTACTGCAAGGGTAATTACTCACATGGTCCTCTCCCCATCATTCGTATTTCTAATATGTATGGTGAAATGAGTCGCCACACATATCTGAATTCACAGGGCGATGCAAAATCAAGAGCTAAAAATCTCTCAATTGCAAATTTCCTTCACAAATAAAAATGTCCTTGCATCTTACCATGCCAGCCCCTGACCACCCACCACCTTATGATATCATTGTATCTTTATGTGCTGCATTTAGAACAATTGTAAACTCTGTCCAGAACACTGCGGTGACGTATTGATATTGTTTAATTAAATCAGAATTTTAAAATATCATGTCAATTAAAAAGAGACAATGCCAACAAAGGAAACAAAATGATCAGGGGGGACATAGGGCCCATGTAACTGTTAGGGGTTGGGATTTTGTTAAATGACTACAGAAGAGAATAAACAAATATTTAAAAAAACTGAGCTTAAATGTTGGGGGTTCCATGTTTATTACATAATTTAAAATTAATTTTACGAAAAAGGAAAGATTATGATAGATTAAAACTATTGCAGCTATGTTACAAATTGAGTTTCTGGTTGACAAAGGTATGCAGCCTGTCCAAACAGAAGCCACAATCCTAATCATGGTAAGCTAGATACACACTAAAAGATAACATATGCTCACCCTCTGGTCGCGTGACACAGAGCAGTCACTCTTATCTAAAGAGGCAATGTATAAAGTATTTGTGCAATATACCCACACTAGTAACACAATTAATATACCACAAAAAGATTCCACACAGGTTTAGAAAAGTACGTAATCATATTCTGAACAAAACAAAACCAAAATGACAAAAATCCAATGTATTGAAGTTGCAACATTGAATTTTAAAAGAATAAATGCAGTAAAGTGCTCAGACGCAACTAGTGCTAAAAGGTTACGTTAGGTCGCACAGGACAGGGCAAAGTCAAAGTTTGGGCCAACCTCATGGAAGCGCAGGCCAGCAACAGGACCCATGCAGGCCCCAGTGAACAAAGTACCTTTCCTGGTCGGAAGCAAAAGATCTTCTCCATGGAGTGAAAGTGATGTGTCAATTCTGAAGACGTAGGCCAGAGTCAAGAGACGTCGATTGATGCATTGGCTTCTGCCACACAGTTGAGGGATGCATTGATCTCCCCAAGCTGCTGCGGCAGCGATATGCTGTTCAATGCGTTCTATCTCTGGAGGCAAAGCTTTGAAATCCTTGTTGCAAATATCTGGGCCACTTCTATTGAGCCAGGCACAGCAGCAGTGGTAGAGACATTGTTTTTCCAGAGTCTCGAGCAACAGTAGGCAAGCCAACAAGCCCTTGGAGGGAAGGCAGAGTCCAGCTCTCCTTCAGCAGAGTTAGAGAGCAGCAGGGTGACATAAGAGAAAAGCAGGGTATCCAAGTCTGCAGTCCAAAGATGAGTCCTTTAACCACATGAATGCTACAGCAATTCATCCTCTGTGCTGCAAATCCTTGAATTCCATTGTTCATGGCGAGCTCAGCTCGTCATGAGCACACAAGCAGTGTACTGCATGACGAGCTGAGCTCGTCATGAGCTTGGAAGGGGTTAAGCAGCACAGCAGTCCTTCTGATGGAGGTTCAGTTCAAGATCCAGAAGTGTCTGATTTGATGGGGTCACAGACCCAGAACATATACCCAAAAGTGCTTTGATGTGGGTGGGTGACTTCAAAGCAGTACTCTGCAGTGCACAGGTCCCCCAGTTTCTGTTTGCCAGGCGTTCTATGGGGGCGGTAGGTCAGCCCTTTGTGTGGGGACAGAGTGCTACCTATTCAAGTGAAGTGGTAGCCCCTCCCTTCCATTCTGCCCAGGCAAGACCATTAAAGTACAGATGTATGTAAATGGATAGTCAGACACAACTATCCTTCCTGTATTCTGGCTGTCTAGAGGGAATGCACAAAGTGTAACTGTCACTCACCCCAGATGTGTATTAAAGACAAGCTGTAATTGCAGAGAAACGTCCACTTTCTAAAAGTATTCCAAAACAAAAGTGACAGAGTGCACACCTGTGTCATCCACTTTTCATAATGACGTTTATTCTCTTTTGTTCTTTTCGCGTGCAAGCCCGGGAGTATGGTCTGCTCCAAAACCACGTGCTTGTGCTACATTTTTTCTACAAGTTGCATTTTAAAGGCCTTTGATGTTTCCCCGCCCATATCTGTAACCCTTTCCTGGTTAATTACCATCTACCATTTTGATTTCATTACGCACTGCCTCTACAAGGACGTTTCCTGCATTGTACTGGTTGCCCAGAATCACGCAGTAATTTTAAAGTTTATAGGCATGGCATCAGAGGTGAAAACCTGGGTACGATTAAATATAAGGGGGTTTATGTAAAGATTTGATTCTGGGCAACCAGTACAATGCAGGAAACATGCAGTGCGTAATGAAAAAATGTAGCATTTGGAGGGTTATCAGCTTGGCGCAAAGGTGACTACAACAACAGATTTTGAAGGTACTGGAGTGAAAATCATGATTCTTTGTCTGGTAACAACTAGAGTAGATTAAGGGGTTTTGTTTGTATGATTCAGGGGATTGACCAGCGAGGTTAAACACGAGGGAGTAAGAAACATAAAAAAGGATGTTTTTCAAAGAGGTGGGCTTGAGTATAGACTTAGCAGTAGTGTAGCGCTACCTTCTTAGCGGGCACACGCCAATTGTGGGGTGAATTGTTTGCTTTAAAAATGTCTTTTTGGTATTTAAGTGCAGTAATTTATATGCTCATGTGGTTTACATACACAGCCTAACTGCAATGTTTTGAATTCATAGAGTATCCCTGACGAAGGGCCTGGAAAGGCCCGAAATGCATTGGGTGTTAAAGATGAATTAATGAGGAATACGTTTGTTTACTCCATGCTTCGGAATAAGGCCTGATGGCATTTCCCCTTCATTAAGGATATTGATAACATATGAGGCCTCTCAAGTGACAAAGGATGAACATTGTATAAGGATGAACGACAATTTTGGATCACATTGGAATAAAGAATGATAAAATTGGTATAACTTTGTGGCATCTGTGTTAAATATGCAGGAATATGCTGTGCATCCGACATTAGGGTGAGATGTCGTCCCAATTTTTGAATGTGTTCACACTTTCTAAAAGAGGAATTTCTAAAACAGTAATATCAAATCAAATTTCCCCAGTAAGGAGGGTTTATTACTACCATTCCAAACATATGAAACATGAAAAAGCTTCACCACTCTGATCAGGAATTACATCTTAAAAGTAGGCCTGGGCAAGATGGCTATGACTAAAAACAGAAAAAAGTTTATGTAAGAGACTAGAAAGGTCATGGAGAAAAGATTATAAGCCCGACAGTAAAGAAAAGTATAAGACAGCACTCAAGGCATATCACTTATCCTGCAAAATAGCTAGGGGAAATTTCACTAAAAACAAAATACTAGAAGCCCAGAGTCATCCAGGGACGCTTTTCAAGGTCTTAAAGAATTTAGCAGGAGACACAGCTATACCTGAACCGCCGTCCCTATCTACCACCCAATGTAATAAAATAGCTACCTTCTTCCATGAGAAAATAAACACTATTTATGATAACTTCCCACCAAAGAATGAAATTAGAGGAAAGCCCCCATCTGCAACCCTCATAGAGGACCAACATAGTGTTCCCGTTAAACAAGAAATTAGAACATGGATACCAATAGACGCGCAGACGTTCAAAAGCACCCTGAACAGTATCAAATCAGGCTCACCCTTAGACCCCTTGCCTGCACATGTCCTCAAACAACTTGAGCTGCCCACGCACGAGATACTCAGGGCACTACTAAATGCCTCCCTACAAGAAGCTACACTACCGAAAGAATGGAAACACGCTATGGTGGTCCCCTTACTAAAAAAGACCAATAGTGATCCGGAGGTGCTTTCCAACTTCCGCCCTGTCTCTCTACTACCTACACTATCTAAAGTTATAGAGAAACACGTCAATAGGCAATTGTCAGATTTCATCAATAAGAATGATCTCCTACACCCCTCCCAATCGGGTTTTAGAATAGGGCACTCCACAGAGTCTACCCTACTTGGAGTGACAGAAATCATCCGCCAAGAACTTGATGGAGGAGGCACGTCGGCACTCATCCTTTTGAATTTGAGTGCCGCCTTCGACACCATTTGCCATGATATCCTAATCAAACGAATAGAAGAGATTGGAATAAAAGGGAAGGCATTGAAATGGCTGGAACAATTTCTCCAGCAACGCACTTATCAAGTCTTCTCCAAAAATAATCGATCTGAGATACACTCATCTCCCTATGGTGTACCTCAGGGCTCCATACTAAGCCCCCTTCTATTCAATATATATGTCACTCCTCTAGCAGAAATTGCGGAAAAAATGGGACTCACCATTTATTCCTACGCTGACGACACGCAACTGGTGTTCTCCCTTTCCACCCCAAACGAAAACACTGTCTCGCCCCTGCGTGCTGGTTTACTTAAAATGGCCGACTGGCTCCAGACGAACAAATTAAAAATGAACGGAGACAAAACCGAATTATTGATTTTCGGTAATCAAAAGCATCTCTGGAACCCAACACACTGGCCTGATGAGATGGGCGACACTCCAATTGCAGTCCAACATGCAAGGAATTTAGGGATAATTATTGATGACAACATGACCATGCAGATACACATTGCCAAAACGGCCTCCACATGCCTTCAGATCCTCAAATGGCTCAGGAAAATTCTATGGCAATTACCAGAGGGAGCACAAAGGACTGTTATCCAGGCACTAATAATGTCGCGACTAGACTATGGTAACGTCCTATTTCTGGGAACAACGAATAGAACACTAAACCAATTACAAGTGGTACAAAATTCCGCCGCAAGAATACTCCTGAATCTCCCAGCGAGAACAAGGATGACAGAACATCTCAAAAACTTACACTGGCTGCGGATCTCCAGCAGAGTAAAGTTTAAAGCTCTGTGCTATATGCACAGAATAAATGCAGGAATAGCTCCTAAGTACCTATGTAATATAGTTAGCAATTACATCCCCTCAAGAAATCTACGCTCAGCAGGGCAAGCTAAATTTTCTGTACCCAGGATAAAAAGAGCTCGACTAGGTGGCCGCTCCTTCTCATACCTAGCACCAGTACTTTGGAATTCACTCCCTATCCATCTCAGACTGGAACCTTGTTATCTTCGATTCCGCAAAGGAGTGAAAGCCTGGTTATTTGATCTATAACGGCCACAAGACGTCTTCTAAAATGCTGATCCAGGGCGCCGGGAAACCCTCAGGGTAGCTGCTGCGCCATAGAAATGCAATAAATAAATATGCAGTGAACGAGCTCCTGCGGCTGCCTTCCCGTCCTTAGTGAAATCCTGGTAAGAATCTGCCCGACCCGACACACAGGGACTGCCAGTGTGTCCATGTCAGTGCCTGCTGTGTCCAGAACCAGTATGGAGTTGAAAGCTGAGCTCCCGGAGGTCCCGCTGACACTGGGGCCTACCGGCTGAATCAGACGCAGTCTCCAGCAAGGCAGCGAGAATTTACTGACTGCCTCATCAACTGCCCCCTGTGGGTTGCCACCGGAGGGGACCCTCGCCGGCGCGGCTGGGACTGTGCTAGGGCCCCTATCCATCGGAGTGAGTAAAGGGGATTGGTGGCGCGGGCACTCCTGGAGGCCTGCTGACATCAGAGCTTAATGGGCGGAACATGTTACTCCGGATCCCAGCAGCTGACCGGCTCCTCGGTTGCTGCCTGGGGGGTGCCCCTATGAAAAATCCTTTATTTAGCAGCTGGGCCTGTGGCGGTGCCCCCCTCCTTTGGGGTGAGTGGAGAGAATTAACTTTGCAGGCACCGGAGGCCCACTGCCACCGGGGCCTACTAGACTGAAAGACACAGACGTGGACCCCAATGAGGCAGCGTGAAGCTGTGGACCTCCTCCTCAACAGCCACAGGTGGGGCCCCCCATAAAAAAATCCCAGACTGGGTGGCTCAGCCTGTGTGAAATGAGTGGAGGAAATTAACAGTGCAGGCACTCCCGGAGGCTTGCAGACACCGGGACCTACTGGGTGGATGCTGGAAACCCCTTCCTTGGCCACCACCAGAACATTCTTTGACTGAGCAGCTGCACCCCTCCCCCAACCGCCGTGGCGAGTGGAAGAGACTGGTGGTGCATGGGAGATTAGTAGGGGTGGACCGCGAATGTGAGACACAAACTTTACCCAATCCAGAGGCCCACTGAGTTCGAGCAGGGTGCCACATGGAGCGAACACTGGGTGCAAGAGAGCTCCTGGAATGCCAGGGCCTGGCAAAGCAGGCTGGGTACATGGCCGGCATTAGGCACCCACCAGATCCAGATCCTGGTGCCTGAGGGTGGGGTCGGCTGACCAGGAGGTGATGAGACAGTGGGACCATATGCGGACCAGCAAGAAGGAGTGCTGAACATTGCTGGACTGAGTGGTGGTGGCTGGGACTGCCCCAGGGCTCTCCCCAGCTCTCTGGTGATGTCTTCCTATGCCTCTTGGATGGCACCAGTGACATGTAAGATAAAAGAACAGGAGGCAAAGAAGGAGGCTAGACAGAGGTGTGGAGGAACTGTCACTTTCTCCCCCCTCAATGGTTGAAACATAATGTGCCCAGAGGTGCCCCCCCAACTCAGGCTAATAAATTGGACAAGTACACAGTACCTAGGGCTACAATAGGTGAGACCGCAGCAGGAAGCCAAGAGACGACGGAACCCTCCTTGGGGGCCATCATTGTAGCCATACAGAGGTTGGAAACAACCCTGAAATCCAAAATGGGTGAGGTTACAATTGAGATGAACCTCCTACGGGCTGACATGAATAGGAACTCGGAAAAGGTCGCTGTGGTGGAAATTAACATCAGTGACCTACAATTCGCCACCAGAAAGCTGGAAGATCAAATACAACAATTCATTCACCACCACAAGATCATGGCGGCAAAGCCGGAGGATCAGGAGGGAAGGGCCCGCCAGAATAACATTAGGATGGTGGGGGTGCCTGAGGGGACGGAGGGCCCCAAAGTGGATTTATTCCTGGAAGACTTGATACTCCAACATCTCAAACCCAAACGCCTATCCACTTTCTTTTCAGTGTAAAGGGCACATGGAGCTCCTCCAGTGCCACCTACCGGGGGCCCTGCCAAGAACCATCATCACATGGATCCTAAACTATCAAGATTGTGACGCTATCCTACAGGCGGCCCGGCTCAAGGGTGACCTGCCCTACGAAAATGCACCAATCCGCTTCTTCCATGACTTCACTTTCATGGTTCAGCGACATTGACGCACATTCGACGAGGTCAAAAGAAAACTGCGGTCGGAGAACCTTAAGTACATGATGCTATTCCCAGCTAAGCTGTGGGTACTAGATAATGAAAAGTCAAGCTACTTCTTGATGCCCGACGAGGTATGGGAATAGCTGGAGGGAGGGTGGCAGGTCAAGCAACAGCCAGAGCAAGGAAAGGACTGACGCAATGGGGACCAGAGGGACGCTTCGCCTCAAGGGACAAGAACTGACCATGTAGAAGGAGATCACCGTCCAGAGACTGACCGCTTGAACTCAGAATAATTGAGGTATGGGAGGCAGGGGGCATGGAGAGACCCTTAGGGTCGAGGGGAAGGGCTAGAGAACGAGCCGGATCAGGGAGGAGATGGCGACATCAATGGACATGGCAGGTAACAAAGGCTCCTTCTGTACTAGAGGATGATGCTTAACCTGGGGCTAAGACCCAAAATGACACGAACTGAATACAATTGCAAGAAGGGCAGGAGGGCAACCATTTGTTTGTAAGTGGCAGCGCCATGCGACCCCTGATTATAGGTTAATTGTTCTCGTTGGGCAACAGGCGCTCTGCAAATTGGGGAAGTGGGTAGTTTTTAAACTAAAATGCAGGGTGGCAGGGAGGGGGATTTACACGAAGGGGAATAGATCACACAGTTCACAGTTATGTTTAGTTTATGTTTTTAGCGATCTACTCCTTCAATCATCAACACAGGCAAGATACGCTGGGCAACTGTTACAGTATGGAGGGACAGGAGGGAGGTGGGAAAAGGGGCCGGGCTCTCACTCACACTATCACAGATACAGCATCATAAGCTGCGGTTACATTGAAAAACCTGCCGTGGAATGTCAATGGTTTAGGGGACAAAATCAAGCGGACCATGGTCCTACAATACTTACATAGGCACTCCCCTGATCTAGTCTTTTTTACCAGAGACACACTTGGGAGGCAATCATTATCTAGTACTAAACAGATTTGGATACACCATCTTGGCTCATGCGGGTTTTACGTTGGGCTCAAGGGGAGTCTAGCTAAAAGCTCAATACCCCTAATACTGAACCGCACATGGGAGGACCCCCTAGGTAGGTTTGTGGCCCTGGCCAGGATGTGGGAGGGCCAGAACCTAAACCTATGCTCTGCATACCTCTCACCAAGGTTACACTTGGGGACCCTCCCAGAGGTGAGCAAAATCCTACTAGACATGCCCCCTGGGGTGCTTATCTTTGGAGGGGACATGAACGCGGTAATGGCACAGGACCTAGATAGAGTTGCGGTGCCTACCTGGATGGGGGACGGACTCCCTCAGGGCCTTCGCTGAGGCGATGGACCTCTCAGATTTGTGGAGACTACACAATCTGACCAAGAGGCAGTACACCCATATTTCTGTAGCACATGGCAGCGGAGCAATGGAACTGGGTCCTAGAAATCTGAGAGGATGGCGGTGCGGTACGATGTTCCGGGAAGGACATAGCTGAGGCCTTTGCAACCTACTATGAGTCGCTATACCAATCAGCGATGAGCAGGACAGGAAAAGAGAGTGTGGAATTGTTAGTGATATCTCTCTGCCAACACTCTCCACAGAGGACAGAGAAACTCTAGACCAAGGAATGACAAAGTAAGAGGTAGAGGGGGCCAACAAGGACCTACAGTCCAGGAACGCCATGGGCCCGAACGTGCTCCTGCAGAACTCTTTAAATGTGTGGCAACAGGGGTGGTGCAACCGATGCAAGATGTGTTCCACACTGCACTGCAAGACGGGAGCCTGCCAGAGGACCTGCGAATGGCCACAATTGTGGTCATTCTGAAGAAAAACAAACCTCCAGAAAGGTGTAGCTCCTACCATCCCATTTCTCTACTTAACTTTGAAACTAATGTCCTGACAAAGGTACTAGCAAACTGACTTGGCCCCAACATTTCCGTCATTATCCACCCGGACCAATCAAGATTCATGCCCCAGAGAAGCACCAGATTGAACCTCAGAAGACATATGGTGTAATGCATGCTATGGCAGCGAACCCAACTGAACCTGCAGCAATACTATCACTAGATGCCCGCATGGCATTTAATATCATTGAATGGCCTTATCTACAGGCGGTGCTGTCCAGGCTAGGTTTAGGACCGAACGTTTGCACATGGGTCCGTCTCCTAACCTGTGACCTAAGGGCCAGTGTTCAAGTGAATGGGTCAGTTTCTAGATCGTTCGAGCTTCATAGGGGCACACGCTAGGTGTGCCCACTCTCCCTGATAATCTTCATGATGGCGCTGGAACCACTTGCGGCTTGGATCCAACGGGACCCCATAGTCTGAGGTATAAATGTTGTGGGGGTGGGAGGAGCACATTTCATTATATGCCGAGGATGTACTAATATAAGCACATAGACCGAGGCAGACTTTCAACAGACTCATCAACATACTTAGGTATATGATCTGGATATCAGATGAACTGGAACAAATCTCCTATGTTTAATTTAACTGGAGAACTCCCGCCTCTTACTGCTGACTGCACGGCCCTAACACAACGCAACAATTTTAAATGCTTAGGTATGTGGATCACAAAGTCAGCTGAGGACTTCCTAAACTTAAATATCCACCCCCAACTGACGAGACTGCGGGGAGATGTGGCACACTGGTTGCAGTTACCGATATCCCTCATGGGCAGAGCAGTTTTGTTTAAAATAATGGCCCTACCACGCTTATTCTATACATTGCAGAACACCCCCCACAAGTTCCCGGATACCTTTTTCCTGGCAATTGGGGGGGGGGGGGAACGCAGCTTCCTGTGGGAGAGAGGGAAACCATGCGTGGCTCTTCGCAAAATCCTGCAGGGGTCTTTGAGGGCGGACTGGCCGTCCCACACGTTCGGTGTTACTACATGACAGGCCAACTAATCAACGTTAATGCCTTGGCCTTCGTGCCCCAAGAGTAACCGGCATCCTGAGTTGACCGATACAATATGGGGAATGGAGAGTACTTTGCCACCCTGTGCCATGGAAAAAGGGTGAAGTATCTACCTGCTCATACTCAAACGTTAGTTGGAACGTGGCATACGGCCACCAGGCTAGTGGGAAGGGAATCCAAACTGACACAACTAACGCCATTATGGGAAAGCGATGCCTTGGGCGATGTGGGACGTCTGCAGGGATTCCGTGGATGGAGCCATATTGGGATAGACACCCTTGAGGATGTTTGGCAGAATTGGACCATGGTCACATTTGCGGACCTCCAGACAGAATATCAAATGGCTGAGGGAGAATAGTTTTGAAACTTGCAACTAAGGCACGCTCTGTGGTGCCTGAGTACTCCCCGCTGGAAGACCGGTTAATACTTGACCCCATGATTGACAAAAGCAGCTTCTCTCACATACCGCAAATTAATGATTAACCTCCCAGACCCTCTGGGCCCGTTAAGAGAAGCCTGGGAGTCAGACTTGGGACTGCTGGAGGACGATGACTGCCAGGAAGCGATTCAGAGTCCCAAGGAAGTGGCCATATGGCCAAGATTCAGGCTAATTCAACTTCAGGTCCTACATAGGTCATATGCTGCCCGAACACTCCAACATAAGCTAGGCAGATCCGACACAGACCTTTTCTGCTAGGGGGTGTGGGGAGACCGGCACCTTCTTTCACATAATCTGGGCATGTCCTAAGATCCAGAGATACTGTGCGGGAGTTGTTGGGGTGATGGCCAGGGTGGTGGGCCTGCCGTTTCACCTAGACTCGCAATGGCACTTGCTGGGAGTCAAGGGAGAGCCTAGGTGGCCCACACACATGAAGACGGCACTTATGCTGGGCTTGGGGGTGGCAAAATGAAACATAGCAAGGGCCTGGGGGGCGCTAGACTACAGATACTTACCAATTGGATGCAGGATCTAGACTGGTGCAGGCAGGCAGAAAGAGTTGTATACAAAAGCAGAGGATGCCCCAAAAAATGGCAAAAAATCTGAAACCCATTCGGAGATATATAGGCTCTAGAGGGATGGGGGGCAGAAGAGAGGCAACAACATAGTAGTAAACACAAGGTGTAATAGGTGTTATGACTATAATCTGTGCCATGTGTATGTATCTTTGTATCTCGTATTCCTGATGTTGCCAAAATGCATCTACTTGCTGCTATTTGATTATAGTGATTGATCAACTATATGTTCAATAAAAATATTTTCACCCAAAAAAACATAGGCCCAAGCGGTAAACTCCACTAATCTTGCGTAGTATGCAGAATTTGGGCACTCCGCACTCTGGGGAGGAGGGCAGAGTTCCTGAATTCCGCATTACAGGTGTGAACCAAAGTTTATTTTCATTTTGTGCACTCGAGATTCATTTTGCCTCTTGATCACAAACACCACGATACTCTCAAGCCAGTAGTCCATGCGTACTAGACTTTGGGCCCAATCACATGACTACCAGCCACGACGGTGCCAATATAGTGCCGATCTCAGTCGCGAATGCACCACTTCAATAGCTTTTGTGCTCGAGAAGCAGCTAAAGAGGTTTTTTGAGTGGATATTCTTCTCCATTGGACCGTTGTAGTTGTTTTTTTGTGCGAGAAGCCTTTTATTAATACCTTTTTTTCTCAACTGGAAGGAAGTCCCCCACAGATTCCAACTTCCTGCTCCTATCCAGCAGACTCATCCCAGTGCTTTGTCAATCTCCTGGTCACTTTTCATTTGGATTTGGAGCTGGAAGGATCACTCTCCTTGTCTGCTGCATTTATATCATTAGATATTAGAACTTTGCGTTTGAGATTTCACAAGTAAATTCATAAACTCTTGTATAAGTGTGTTGCTTGTTTGATAGAGGGCATGCAGCAGATTTATTTGTACTTCTAATCAATTATTTAAAGTTATTGTGGTGGTTGCCCAGCATTTTCAGCAGAGGCCTAGTTATATTTTTGCATTTCATTTTTATTCTTTTGTAAAGAAACAATGTTTCACAGTTCAGTACAGTTTCTCCATGTTGGTTAAACTTGCAATATTTATTTATTTTACTATGTGGCCTAGTCTGCCAAGGGGCCCTCCTGCAGGACCCGGCCAGTGCTAGTCATGGGTACATGAAACAACTGTTTCTATGGTATATGTTGTTTTAAAACATCATTTAGGACATGGATGGCATTGGATTAAATTAAAAATGTATTTTTTATTGTAGTTCACGTTTTTGTGTGTACAAAAAGTATATATGTGGGGTATTATTCTATTCCATGGGAGAATGTGTGTTGTTGTACAATTTTTATAACACAGTTAATTTTCATTTTTGATATTTGAATTAACGGTAGTGTTTTTTTCAGTGTTACCATGCCTCCTTTGGCTGTCCAGTGTGTGTGTGTATTTGCCATAGGTCACCATTGATTTGTCTTTGTTCTCCATACCATGTGGCCGGGAACCATTTTGTGGAGTCTGAGGCTATTGGTTTGAATGTGTTCTCTTTGGGCCCGATGTAGGTCGGTCGGTAACGGCCGAAAATCGGTATTTTCGGCCGTTTCCGACCGGTATTCAGTAATCGGTATGTAGGGACACATTATTTTACAGATTCGGTAAATTTACCGATCGGTAAATTTACCGAATCTGTAAAATACCGAATCGGTATTTATACCTATTCGGTATTTTTGATATGTAGGTGGGACTCTTCTGAGTCCCACAAGCCTTACAGAATCAGTATTTTACCATGAAATCCAACTTCATGGTAAAAAACCGATTCCGGTGTGCATGCACATGTGTGCATGCACACCTGTGCCATATGACAGGCAGACCTGCCCTTAGGGCAGGTATGCCTGCCACATGGCCCCCGAATCTTTTTTGGGGGTGCTAGAGGGTGTCAATTTGACACCCCCTGCACCCTTGTCAAAATCTGTATTTACCGATTCGGTAAATACCGACCGGTAATGCCCCATTCATTCCTATGGGCTTCAAAGCCCATAGGAATGAATGGGCCATTACCGGTTGGTATTTACCGAATCGGTAAATACAGATTTTTACCGATTCGGTAGCAGGAACATCTGGATGTTCCTACATCTCAACCCCTTAGATTTACCGATTTTTAATTACCGAATCGGTATGATTCGGTAATTTAAAATCGGTAAATCTATTTTACCTACATCTGGGCCTTTGTTCCCTATGCCTACGTGCTTGCTGGTGTTGTTTGGACATGTGGCTGGTGGCCATTTTGTGCATCCAGCCAGTGTGCCTCTGCTATTTGCCTGCATGTGCCCTTTGTTCCTCCTGCCTCCTTGCTCGCTGTTGTTGTTTGGCCATGTGGCACTGGCTGGCAACCATTTTGGGCATCCAGCCAGTGTTACTTTGCCATAGGCTTACATTGATGAATGTGATATCCCTTTAATAATATGCTTTAGGATTATTGTAGTATGTATATTAAGAGTAAGATTTTGATTAAATGTTCTTACATATTACGTGCATTTTTTTAATTTAGCATCTCCTTGCCTCATAATAGGTGTCTTCTCATCCATACAAATATCAGCATTTATAGATTGTTTTTATCATTTAAACGTTATGTTTTTTCCTGAATTTGCAATTTAAAAAATATATATTTTATTGTATTTTTTATTTATTTTAATTTTTTTATGATTTTGAATCAAAAATATTTTTTTCCCCTTTGCCTCAGTCGATCCATCTATCCCTGCTATCCATCCGTCCATCCATCCACCATAGGAGCAGAGATGCACAACAGGATTCTTTTTTTTTAGGTTTAATTCCATTTCCTCCTGGACATCCTAACTGTGGTGCACTGTAGACAAATCAGCATCATTCATTTTGTAATGATTAATCCGATTCCACCTGGACCACATTGGCTGCCATATGCGCACACTAGCCTCCCTTTTTTAAAAGATTATTATTCCATTTACCCATACAGTTCCCTGAGTGCCATAGGTGTCTCCTTTCAAATATATGGATATACTGGAAAGAGATCTATCTGAATATTGTTTGTTATCCTGATGGGGAATTACATGTTATGGTATGGTGGTGTGGTATAAGTTTAAAGTGATTATATTACCTAAGTAACCAACCACACTAATATTGCCTTTGTCTGTACTTAAACTGCAACAATGCCATGTTTCACTAAATGTTTTTCTTGCTTGTTTGCACAAAAGAAGAAGAGACATCATCTGCAGTACTGCTAAAGAGAAGGCCTGTACAGTGACGTCACATGTCAGCTCCCCAATCTCTTTCAAATGTGCAGCTCAGTGCCACTGCTAACCGAGAGCTTTAGGATGGCCCCAAGGAAAATTGCTGCCAAAAAAGTGGTCAGTGAGAAGAAGCTGCTTTCCTTCAGTGGCATGACGGCCAAAACCTTTTTCGGACAATGTTGTGTGGCTGCTGCACCTGCCACCTAGAAGCAACCCTCCCATATCAACAGCACCACCCCAATCTAAGCCCAAGACCCTGTCTGTCAGTGAGGCAGCCACTGCAATCATGGCAACGCCAACAAGCAGTGACTTTGAATTTGATTTGTCCCTTTCACAAAGTAGTACCCAAATTGTTTAAAAGAACAGAGCAAAGTGGACAGCAGCTGCAGCCATCAATAGTACATATATCTGATGTTGGAGCAGAACTGGAGGTCTAGTTTCCTGCCAACCAAGAACCTCCTCTTTTAGAATCATCGGCTCCCAGACCTCCAGCAAGCAAAAGGAAGGTACTACTCCACCGTTTTCTTCAAGTACAACTTCAGATGATGATGATGGGGATGTTGCATGGACCCCACCAGAATCCGGAAGATGCTAGGATAGGCAAGAGAAATGAAAAGTACCTGAGAGCCTTAGAATTAAGGAAGGGGATGATGAGGAGAGTATCAATGATGAGCAAGTCATTGCGGATGGTGACACAGAGGAGTCCAACATTACTATTCAACCTGCGCAGAGGGATGTGGAACAGATAGCACCGCTAGCTCCTATATTTGCAAAGCTCCAGGCATGACCTGTGCTAACCACTACCTTAGTAGAAGTATGCATTGCAGAGAGGCAACCAACACACCCACCTACCTTCAGTTTTCTTCAGGCTTTGGCAGTGGCACAGTAAAAAAGTACTTTCCCCAAGTTTAGGACTTTTTTATGGTTAGCACACAGGGCTAGTACACTGTAGTATGCAGCAATTGCAACACCCATGTTAGTCGAGGTAACCCTGTTTCACGCTATGGTACTGGAGGTCAAATAACCCATATGAAAAAACACCTTGCAATCCAGTGGGAGGCACACCTTAAAAAAATTGCTGAACGTGGTTGTGGTGGTGAAGGTGAAGGTGAGGAGAGCCAGGGAACATCAGCTACAAGTCCAATGATGGTGGGAGGTTATGATGAAAAAGGAGAGGGTGACAACCTCATACAAAGTAGTCTTGTCCTCAGCAGTGCGTCAGCAGAATCACCCACCTCATAAAACACAGAGTGAGATGGAGACACCACGGCATACAGTGACTGCCCCACCACGTCAAGTACTGAGTCTAGCTCCACCTACTTCACAAAAGTCACCTGCGGCAGTGGCCCCAGAAAAGAAGACAAGAGTACAGGCTACTATTATGGGAATGTTTAGGCAGGAGGAGCCCTAAACCGCAACCACCCAATGGTACGTTTGTACAATAGGAAGCTGACAAACATTTTACCGCTGGACCTCCTCCCTTTTTCTTTGGTGGAATGAGTGTAGTTCTTAGAATTTGTGGCAGCATTCTGCCCAACATTGAAGACTCCAATTCGGACCTATTTTTGCAGAGTTGCTGTTCGGGTGGTGCAAAACAATGTGCTGCAATTGGTTGGATGAGATTTGCAGCAAAGTGTTGCTTACACTATCCACCTGATGACAGACATGTGGACCAGTTGTCAGGTGACTGATTACATGTGAATTACTGCACACTGGATCTCTTTTGCGGGATTAAAGCAAATGCAATTTTCAGGTCCTTGTCCCTAAAGAAATATTTAAGAGCGTTTGGTGGCATGCACCAGTGGTCATGTTTGCTATGGAGAAATCACACACATCTTGGAGGAGGAATTGAACAGCAAGGTGTCTGAATGGCTCTGAACCAGAGGTCTCAGAATTGGATTTGTTGCCACAGACAATAGCAGTAACATAGTCAAGGCCATGGCAGACGGTGGCTATTTCAGCGCCCTGTCTTTGGCTCATTGCATCAACCTGGTGGTGCAAGACTTTTTAAAAACAGATGCATAGTCAGCAACAGACTGATCACCTGCAGAAGAATCTGTACTCATTTCAGCCATTTATTTAATTCCCGGAATCAGTTGCAAATTATTCAGCATTCTAATAGAGTACCAGTTAAAGTCCTGATACATAAGGTGCCAATATGTCGGAACTTGAACTATTATATGTTGCAACATCTGTTTGAGCAGTACAAACAGATAAATGACTATGTCATTCGAAGAGGAGGGGATATAGTTTGGAAAGCTATGACAATGGATGTGGAGAAATGGGCCCTATACAAATGACTGAGACAGATGCACCTCTCTATTGAGTTTTTCACACGGGAAGTTAGCAAGAAGGACTGTACAATGGGCCAAGCTATCCTGTTGTTGCATCTTCTACAGGACCAGCAACACAAAATGCTAAAAGAATAGCCCTCATAGGTGTGAAAAAAAACAAAGAAAGAAGTGCATGCCTTGGTTGAGAGCTTACTCTTTCAATTGGCTTCCAATGCATGGCTGCAAGACAAAATCATCTCACCCAAACAGTACATCTGTGCCATACTACTTAATCCATGGTACAAGCAAATTGAGACAATTTTTATTCCTTTTTCTGAAAGGGATATTTTAAACTGTGAGAGGTGGATTGTGGGGAAAGCCAGAGACCTGGGAGAACAATGACTTGAACTTAGAGTCCAACCCCGCAGTTTTTGGGTGCCACCTTCAAATTCTAGAGAGGGCAGTCATGTCTCACAGCAGCCAACAACACTATCAACCAGAACACAGGCAACAACAGCAAAAGAAGGACAGGACCCAAACTCTGCATTGTATTGGTATCAATCGGCAAGGCTTAAGTCCAGTGCAGAAGTAATGGCAAAAGAGGTGTAGCAAGTGGAAGCATCAATGAACATCCAGAGGATGCTCCAGGAGTATCTGAATGATCCACAAGAGGTATATGTGGATCAAAAGTTATTGATGTATTGATATGGGAAGATGTGCCAATGGTCAGATCTCAACAGACCAACAATAAAGTATGTGGCTTGTCCTGTAGTCAGTGTGTCTGCTGAGCGTTTTGTTCAGTGCAGCTGGTGCTGTTGCTACAGTGAGAAGTACCAGTCTATCACCTCAAAATGTGGAAAGATCAACTATTATCAAAATGAACCAACATTTCCCAGCACACAATTAGACCTTTCCTGAAACAGCACAGGAGGAGGAGGATTTATCCGAATCAAGTGTGTCAGCTGACTAACTTCTGGGTGAACCACCTGAGTTTGAGGACAAACTCTACTTCCCAGACTGAGTATGCCAGTGCCACCATAGAACCTTTTAATTATTTCTCAGTGAACTACGTTCTTTGAAAAAAAGTAGCTAGTGGAACATTAAGTTTGTGTCTGATTTATGCTGCCCCACCATTTATATTGCTTGATTGCAATTGGACCAGTGTGCAGTATAGATGCCTCCACAATTCCTTCAGGAAATTTGAGATGATGCCTGCCTGCCTTCCTTGCATGCCTATTCTTTTTTTAATCACTTAGCAGGGTTGCCCCAGAAGATTGTTGATTTACAAGAGTGCCAGTACCAAATTCCGATGTGCTGCCTGAATCAAAGATTCCATTCTAGAACTACTACCTAACATACCAGTGCTTGGATTGGAAGAGGTAACTACAACTATGGCAACTGTTTGTGAAGGATGATTCATGTGGCGGCAGAAAGCAAGGGAGGGTGTTTAACTTTAATTTGGGAACTTTATTGAGATGATTTGCTATGTTTAGTGCCTGAATGATGAATGATCATTTTTTCCTGGAGGTGATTGGCCTTTACAAACTTACTTAGCAAAAATGAACCTGTACAGTCCACTCCTATGATCCTACTTTTTTCATTACCTAGAAGGGCTGCCCAAGAAGACTATTTGATTTAGAAAGACTCCCACATTCCAATCTGTTGCTTGCATCAAAGGGGAGATACAATTGTGTACCTACTACTGTGCTTTGATTGGAACAAGTGGCCATTACACCAATGAGGGATATATTATTTAGTGATTGTGTGTGATGATTGATGATTCATGTGGTGGTGGAGAGAGAGGGAGGGAGTTCAACTGCAATTTGGCAACTTGATTGAGATGATTTGGAATGTTTGAGGCCTGAATGATGGGTATTAATTTTTCCTGGAGGTGATTTGCCTTTACAAATTTACTTAGTGAAAATTAACCTGTACGGTCTACTCCTATGATCCTTCTTTCTTTAGCAACTAGAAAGGCTGCCCCAGAATATCATTTGATTTATAAGACTCGCAAATTCCAATCTTTTGCTTGCATCAAAGAGGAGGGGAAACATCCTTTACAACGGAACCGCTACAACGCGGTACCGTTACGATGCAGTTTTAACAACGAAAGTCGTTACAACGACTTTCGCTGGAGGGCGCTCTAGGATAGGGGATAGTTTAATTTACTATCCAACACCTTCCCTACTATCCACGGGGACTGGTGTTGGAATAGTAAATGAAACTATTCACTATCAGCGCCCCTCAACGCAAGTCGTTGTAACGACTTGCGTTGTTAAAACTGCTTCGTAAAGGGACGCGTTGTAACGGTACGCGTTGTACCATCATACATCCATCAATGAGTGATTATGAATAATGATTGATGATTCATGTGGTGCTGGACAGTGAGGGAGGGTGTTCAACTGCAATTTAGGATGAATGATGGGTGACCATTGTTTCCTGAAGGTGGTTTGCCCTTTCAAACTTTACTTGCAGGGTCCATTCCCCTTTTCTGGTTCTTCAGAGACCAGACCAGTCACTTTAGTTAACAAACAAAAACCTATACAAAATACTGCAATTCTGTTTCTCTACTTGTTTTTCAAAAGCAGTGCACTACATTTCTATCTTGCTAGGGTTGTGACTGGGGCAGACTTACTTGGAGCCAGGAGGAGTATGGGAGAACTCAGGGCAGGACTACCTCATAAACAGCTAGAAGAAAGAAGTTATCGACTTCAAAGGGAAACCATGACTCTGAGGCCTAGTACGCAGCCATGTGGAATGGAGAGAGGGGTATTGTTGCCGACTGTCTGGGTTACACTGGTGGCTAAAGTGAAACCCTCTTGTTTTCTGATCTGCCTCTGAATCTTCTTGGTACACTCCTCATGAAGCTTTCCACCCTTTTGTCCTCCTCCTTGACTCTACAATACAGTTTCTGTTTTACAATTCAAAGGCTTTCTCGTATCCTGGATGAACATAAGGCGAAAGCTGAGCTCAACACTCCTGCTTAACTACCCGACCAGTTCAGACAGGCACCCAAGTGTGATGGACATTCCTGAGGAAAATGCAGATGGATCAATTAAATTTGCAATACAGTATCCTTTTTTTTAACAATCATATTTTTAGAACTGAGCGGGTTGAGTTCACTCCTCCATAATTAGAATTTTTTCAAACCTAGAAGACAGATCATATAGATATCTGATAACTTGGGTCTCTGAGGCAGAAGGACTGTTTGCAATGCATTTAACTGAACTTTGTCATACTCATTCCTTCATTTATTTCCTCAGCAGATTGATGATATTGATGTGCTGCTCATTGTCCAGATTAATATTGTCTTTGTGCAGTGTTTGTCTTTGTCACACCTTTCCCCAAATCCCTTTTCCCGTCTATTCATCAAACCCCTAACCCTCTTCCCCTGGGTTGTTTTATTTATTGATCTTCTATTATCTACCAAATGTTTTTTTTAAGTCTAAAAGAGGGCATTGCTCCAGGCTCCCCTCTATCCTGTCCAGCCGGCTCTCCATACACCTCCCCCAAGTCTCCATGTGGACCAGCTACTGTAGGATGGGCAGCAGCAATGTCCAGTCAGAGCGGGAAGGGGCAGCAGTAGTTTGAGTTAGAGTCACTGTCCAAGCGACAAGCTTTTCCAGGTTCTTAAGGCACAGCTGGGCCTAGGGAGGCCAGCACACCGGGCCCTCTAGCAGGGAGGCAAGCCCCCGTGACTCTTCCTCCTGGGGCCCAGCAGCAGCAAGCTGCCAGCGCAGAACAGAACAAGAACAATTTCATGGGGTCACAGCCCCCATACTTATACTACACATTCTCTGTTTCAGTAGTGCAGGGCTTGGGGGAACCAGATGCAACTGGTTCAGGGGGGATTTGGAGCACCTTGTTTTCCAAGCTCCTCTTCCCCTTTATCAGGTGGTGGCTAGGTGCTCAGAAGCAGCACAGGGGACAGAACCAGCATTGTCCTGTAGCGTAGTTCCAATATTCCCAATAGGCTCTGCGCATTGGAATAACATATACGATAGTTTAGACGTAGGACTGAGGTCGACTAGGTCTCTACTGAATATGTTAGACTTAATTATGAATGCCAGCTAGCTCAGAGGTCACTAGAAACTGAATAAACAGGAAGGAGTTAACTTTCCTGATTTAGACAAGAAGGGATTAGCTTCTGACAACCGCATAAACATGACAACTTTGCTCCCTCCAGAACAAGGAGTATATCTCCAGAGTCGTGTGAAAACAATAGACAGTTATTTCACTCAGTCAATCGTGCATACTTAGTTTCACCAGGAGTGCAGAGAAATAGAGAGACGGGCGTTTTCACTAAAAGGTGTTATTTATTGAGCAGTCCTCTTTCTCATGCAAGAGAAGTGAATTGCCACAATTGCAATACTTATCATGAAGTAAAGTGCGTACAGTAAAAGTATTATTATGAAATAATACTGTAAAAGCATTGATATGGTTTCTGAGCCATATGATACTTTAAAACGGATAAAATATATACATACATAAAATCATTGACTAAACGTACTCAACTGGTGCTTCTAAGATACGCCTACCCCGGTGTACCTGACCTAAGCCTAATACGTGGGATGAGTAAGTAAGTTGCAGTTTAAGTTAAGTTAGGTGTTTTTGCCAAGAATCTGAATCAAGAATTCTCTATGGTTCTAATCAGCTCCGTACCTTGGTTTTAGAATGAAGGAGGTCTTGTATCTCTTTCTCAGGACTCGTCTCCCAGCAACCCGCAAGGGTGACTGGAAACACCAGAGCTGGATTTCTCGGCAGGAGAAAAGACAGCGTCTCTCTCAGTGCGTCAAATGGGAGGGTCGGCTTCCTTCGGCTCTCGCATCAGCTGGGTTTCGGGCAAGTAGATAGCCGCTCTGCTCTAAACCACCGTGTGTTTGCTTAAGGCAACGTTGGTATAATTATACCTGGAAGGTGCCGGGTTTGGCGTAAGGTTGGACATAAGACGTCACTAACAACTTACAGTTCTTTCTGGACTCCAGGAGTTCTTGTGCAAATCAAAACAAAAGCAGGGGGAATTCCCGGGCTGCTGGAGGCTTGGTTTGTTTAAAGAACGCGTTGTACTTTCTAGGAGTCTATGGGAGTAGCCTTGCCGTATTTGGACTGCATTGGCTATGACTAAATATGGACATGATTCTTATGCCTTTATAAGGATATGTTTTATTATAACCACATAAGGGCATGAATCGGGAATATTTAATTAGGGTCCTAGATACATTCACAACAGTCCAGGCTGGGCACAGTCCTATTCAGGGACAGGGGATTACTCTTCCCACTACTACCAGCACAGATGTCCCATTCAGCCTAGTGCTGACTCACCCTGCCCCTCCTGGAGCCATGCACACCTCCCGGCCCCTGTCACTCACAAGCCAGACATGCAATTCACCTCAGGCAGACAGACACATAGCACACAGAGATGCCAACTTCCAAAAGTGGCATTTCTCAAATTGTCATATTAAATCTGCACACACAATTGCGCAGCATTTATTCTTACAATTTCATACATACTAAACCCGCCCACGCTACTCCATATCAGGAATTACCACTGACACACTGATCAGGGCATCCCCAATGCATTCCTAATTGAGGGCAGGCCAATCTTACCAATGTAACACAGAAAGCGAACACACTTTACACTGGACCCTAGTACTAAAATGCGTAGAGGCCTAAACCACCAACACCATGTCACAGAAAAGGCTAGGAGAAGGCAAAAAGTTTAGGAATGAACCTGCCAAAAGGGCCAAGTCCAACAGTCACTGACAGCAGATGGCAGCCCGGTGATGTAATGGCCGGGAGGCTGGAGGCTCTGGCTAACTAGCTGCACTGGGGCCCGTCTGAATGGCAACTATTTCAGCCTCTTCTTCATCCACCTGGGCCACACGCTGCTGATATTCCAGCTGATAGTGTCCAGCCTCTGCCACCACAGCTGGGCCACTATCTCCGGCCTGTTGAGTGCTATGGGTGGATCAGCAGGAGTAGTTATAGCAAGAAAAACAAAAATAAAATAGACAAATTGTTAAGAATGCTCTATGCAAACAATTGTTCAAAATTAGTGGGTGACACAGTAGCAGCACATTGCTAGTCCCCTAGTGCCAGTGGAATTTCATGTGATTATTTATGATTTGGAGAATCACAAGGCCAATTTTATATTTTTTCAAAATATGCCTCGCATAAAATTACTGACTGGCTGGCAGAAAGGTTTTAAGGCAGACTAACATTGGATTGAAAAACAGAGATTTGATTTTTTTCTTTTATAGGCTTTTCTAGTAACTAACCAAACACTTTGAGTGGAAAAATAAAAATAAATTACCTCTAATTAATGAGTAAGGCATTATGTACTGCATTATGTACAATGGAGTACAAGCTGTGTTGTGCTAAATTATTGGAGACATGTGAGCCAGCGTATTGGGTACTTTGCTACTGTCTGCAGCTGGGGCAGCTGTAGTTGACAATTATCTATCTTTAATTTCAATGGCTTTGCTCTTCTCCTAATGCCTTTCACTTTCTAACCTGACTCCAAAGAGGAAGATGAATAATAAATGAGATATTACGTCACACACCGCATGTATAACATGTGGATATTATGCTGTCTGCCATAAGTAGATGGGGAAAATGATGCACTGCACTACAGGGAAAGGAACGGGCTGCATAGATTGTGTTTGGCATGTTCGGCACAGAGTATCCCATATGCCAAACCTGAAATCAATCCAGACACTTATTCCCACTTTACTCGCTGGCCTCACCCACCACCATAAATTATTTTCAACAAATGAATTTGCTAGACAGTAAGGAAAGGGAACTTGATGTACTCTACGGCAGGGTAAGGTAAAGGGTCTAGGTGGGTAGGTAGAGATTATGAGATATAGAATAGAGGGTTGTCACTGATCATCGATTTGTCATGTGACTATTAAGTTTTGACTTATTCTGTCGCTGTAGTTGATGAAAGTCAAAAGAGAAAAATCTGAAAAGGCATAAAATAAATCTGTTATGGGAAGCCATGAAATATATTTTGGAATCACTCACCATGGCCATAAAATGTGGCCCACACCAATAATGGATTTTTTAATTTGTGGGTAGTCTGGGACAGAAGAACTTAAAAAAGAATAAAGGAGTGAATACTAAGAGGTGACTGAGCCAACACTGCAGTCATGAAATTGAACCATACTGCACTTCGGTCATAGGTTGCAAAATCCCTATGGGCAGGGAGGGGGGTTATGATTGATGATGAATGTGATACATATCTGCCTCACTTAATAGATACAGTGAGTCAAGGGAGTAGGACAAACATTTACAAAATAACCCCTGCTTTGAACCATAGCTTTCATCCATAACACAAAGTAAGCCAAGTAGATGAGCAGCATGCCCCTCTCAAGAAGAACTCCCTTGCTCATTCATCCAAGCAGTCAAATTATTAATTCATCCTTTCATTATGCTATATTCACCCATAGCCACCATGGTTTACATGTTACATTCTCTCATCCAGTCTTTCACCAACATTTCCAATCCATTATCCATTCATTCAGTATCCACCCGTTCTTTCAACCATCTTTTCACCCATCCATCCCTTTACCCAATAACCCCCCACGCACCGTTTCACTCACCCACACATCCTTTCACTCATATACCTTTTCACCCATCCTTTCTGTTAACCTTCCCTTCTTTCCTGTTTCCCTCAAGCCATCATATTTAGAATTCATTGCATGAGTTTTTGCTGTGATTCTGGTAGAAAAGGCCATAACTCAACCACTGCTGCAGCTGTTAAACGGGAGGTTCACGATCATGACTCACAATGTTGCCCTTTTAGCTAGCGAGTATAATAGTGAGTGTCAATAAGCATGCAATGTGACTCAACACTGCCAGTCCCTGCCACTGCTTCTCCCACTCCAACTGATTCCCATTTTTCTGCAGCAGCACTCGATTGGGCGGCACTGGTGGTTGGTGTGTCTAGAATTTTTTTTATACATTTTTAGATAGCAGCTATGCCTTCCCTTAATTTTGGTTATCAAAAAAATACAACTAAAATAACTGCAGTTTGATTATCACTGTAGTATATTCTAACAAAAACATCACTCTGGACAAAGCCGGGAAGGGAGGTCAACCAAAAACCTTTCATAATAGAGGGGCAGAGCTATAGCCTATGATGATCATGATGACTCTGAGTCATTGAAGCACAATGAAGAGGTGGAATAATGGTCCATAAAAGACATATGGTGTTGGTTCACAAATGCAATATGACCTCATACTTTCCAGCCATGATGCATTGTCATGTAAACTGCTGCTATGCAGTATAAATGAATTACACAGGCAGAACATTGGGGAGTGGTCCATGACCATGGTCACTCTCTCGTTAACTCACTTAACTGTTGGAGCATGAGCAAGAAAAAAACCCCATCTCAACAAACATACATGGTGAAAATTATTCATAATACTAAGGGGTATATTATCAAGGGGTTTATCTCCGCTTTTTTGGCTTTAAAAGCCAAGAAAGCGGAGATAAAATTATCTCCCTATTACCAAGCTGTCGCTAACACCAGTTAGTGACAGCTAATAGGAGATAGCGACCATCTTGGGCCCCGCTTTGCATGTCAGTGATATTTATCACTAATGACATGCAAAGTGGGCGTGCCAAGATGTTAGCGACTGGAAACAGTCGCTAACATCGCTATCTCCTATTACCAACTTTTGGAGATATTCGCGCTAAGCGCGAATATCTCCAAAAGCTAACACCTGCCCTGAGCAGTTCTTCACCATGTTATCCAATGGGAGGTGGATAACATGGCTAAGAGCATTTGCTCGATAATGCATGAATATCGCTGACTTTTCAGCGATATTCATGCATTGCGGCCGTTTTTTATCGCATTTGCGATAAACCTTGCTAATAGCAAGGTTTATCTGCGATAAAAATCGCCGATGTGCGGCGATAATTTTTGTCTCTAAACAAGTTAGAGACAAAAGTTATCGCTAGTTGTTGGTAATATACCCCTAAGTTACTTAGTCCTGCAATTTTCACAGTACACAGTAGAATAACAAGTCTTAGACTTACAGTACCACAAGATATATAGGAGAGAGGGAAAAATTACCAAAAAGGCAGAAGAGAACTAGAGACTAGCACAGTTCAGAGAAAACCAGCTACAAACAAAAAACATAAAATAAGGGGGAAAATGATAATGCAGAGACAACAGGAATGAAACAAAAATTGGTTAGGGGAATATAAAAGAGCCAGTATAAAATATTAACAAGGCAACATTTTAAAGTAGCATAGTGGGCAGAGGGAAAAGTGCTAATTGATTGTATTTTGCATGCGTGGGTTCGTATCCTATCCTCATCGCCACTTAAAAGGAAGACAGCAGGTAAAGGTGTCAGAGCAACTTGATTTCTCACCAGCAACACCAACCTCCAGGCAGCAACTCTTGTCCTGGAACCTAGGACTAACATTCCAATACCCCAAGATTCTACCCTAAGCCCACAAAAATCATGAAAACCAACATTAGGGAAATATTAATAATAAATATTAGGACTTACTAGGCTGAGCAGAGCCCTCATTGGTGGCGCTGGTGGCCGGCGCCTGCTCCCCAGCTCCTTCCGGACCCTCCTCTGCAATGCCCCTCATCTTGCCCTTGGGTACTGATATAAGGAATGAAGAAAATAAAAAGTAGATTAGTGGTAGAGTTAATCTCCACAAAATTATTATGACAGGAAAACTTAGTCACATTGTACTTATCTAAAACAGTTCACCTATATTAGTAGATTTAAGTCTATCGACTGTCGTTGAGTTGGTCATACTAATACTAAAATCCCTATTCCAAAGTTCCTTAACAAAACCTACATTTAGAACTAATGCATTGCAATGAATGATTTTTTATTCTTTTCTCATCTCTCAACTCCCTTGATGGACCAACTCAGTCTCCCTTTTTTGCAATGCATAGATGCATACTACACATCACTGTGAGATAGCTTAGGACTATACGATCTGCTACATAAAGAAAGTCTCAGAGAATGATAACTCACTGATATCACTGAATAGTTATGGTGACAGGAAGAGAAAAGAGTCTACAATGGCTTCCTAATTAATCAGCCAAAGTGAGCACCAAGGAGTACGATTAGGTAGTGCCAAGCAGCTGCTTAGCTGAAACTGGATCACATAATAATAATATTCTATAGTAAACTAAACATAACTTACCTCTGAGTGTGAGTAGAATGCTATTACAAATTAATTTTTTAGCATTGTAGAACACAAGCACTACAAACAATGAATACTCATCAAGCCCTGAAATCTTAACACTAAGGAGATCAAGCAGGTTCTGCTCCCGATCAAGGATATATGCCCAGTGGTGAGTCAGCTGCTGGATGGTGCGGCGAATCAGGCTAGCTCACCCTAGCCCAGTGCAGCCGATGTTTCCACAGGGGGTACCCACTGCCAGGCCTGACACCATCTGCCAGCATAGAGGGGAGGTGGCATTGCACAAAAAAAAATAATGATGTCACCTTCAACTCACTGAAGATAGCATGGGACTGCACACCTGGGCGGCACCACTGTCCGCAGGGTAGGCAGCTGGTCGGGGGCCTGGCACTGGTGCTCCCTTCTGACATGGTGCTGGGTGGTGGGGACAAAAAACAGGGGAAGGAAGGATGGAAGAAAGGATGGAGAGAAGGACAGAAGGAAAGAAATGAAATACACAGGAAGTAAAGGAAAAGTTAAAAACGAACAAAAAGTCACAAAAAACACAAAATGCTAAATACATAGACACAAAACACACATTAATATAATAAATAACAGTTTGGGGTAGAATATTTAGGAGGGTGGAGGATTGAAAGGATTAACAGGGAATTCAAACATAGGCCAAGAGCCAGGAACAGAACAGGAAAAACAAGATGGGCGCGCCAATGTGACCTGCGTGGCACTGTTCATACACAATTTCGAAAGCGAGGACACACTCCATGTTATGTTTGATGTGAAAATGCAACGCGAAAGGGCGCGCTAGGAAACTTTGCCCAATAGCGGCAAAGTTCTTCGGCTACTCCGTGATGTTCTGCATTGCGCCACTCCGCAAACTCCGCCCAGGCCTACTTAAAAGTACATTAAGGAATACTAAAATATGAGAGGAGTAGGTCTCGCAGTAGTTAAAAATGAAATAGGCTGTTTGTAACTACCATCACATGCAAAACATATATGCAAATGTCCTACCTTTTACTTACATAGTGCTCTGCCCTTAGGGCTACCTGGGGCCTACCTTAAGGGTGACTTATATGGAATAACATGGGAGTTTAAGGTATTGAAAGTAGTTTTAAATGCAAAGTTGAAGCGGCAGTAAGCTGCACACAGGCCCTGCAGTGTCAGGTCTGAGACAGGTTTGAAAGGCTACTTCTGGGGGTAGCACAATCAGTGCTGCAGCCCACTAATAGCATTTAACTTACAGGCCGTGGGTATATGGCATACCACCTTGCAAAGGACTCACATGTAAATTAAATATGTCAATCAGGTATACACCAATTACACATATGTTTAGGGAAGAAACACATGCACTTTAGCACTGATTAGCGGTGGTAAATTGGGGAGGCAAAAAGCAAAAAGATTGGGGGAAGACCACCCTAAGAATGATAGGTCTGACAAGCTATTACAGGGACGGGGAAATTTATATAAGGGGGCATTATGAGAATCCACTGTACAATTAATAAAACATGACAGCAGTTTGATATACTTATTTGAAGGACATAAATACATTTCATGAACATTTTTAAAAAAAGGAAAAAAAAATGCCAACTGCAGAGCAGCAATTAAAAGGGAATTTCCCAGAACAAACTCTGAATTTCTGAATAAAATAAACAGAACCCAAAATAAAGATTCAAGAGGACTCTCACAATAATGATTTATAGATTTATCAGCAATTCAAAATTTTAAAGAGATTAATGACCTTGATGTAATTATATGGAAATACAAAAAGACCAGACCCAAGTTACCCAACAGATAGCAAACCCATAACAAAAAGATGTATTATAAGAACATTGATTGAGAGAGTATCATTGAAGCCACAATCTCACTTTTGCCTGATGCTATGACTGGTTTTAATCCTAGGCATGGAACCGAGGCCCCATCCACAATATCCTCAAGCAAACAGCTGGCCAGAATGGCTTGTATTCAGTATCTCACCTGTACTCAACACAGACCATCATCCCACCTTAGTGAACAGGTTCAAGGAGTGTATAATGCCACCAACAGCTTAGTACTGGATGTCATTCCTCACGGAGAAACAAAAGTACACCTCCCCCAGCCCATGTCTAATCCCCATTTAATATTGAAGGATTCACTACAAAAAACAGCCACGGCATGTTCTTCAACACCTATCTCATTACACTTTAGAACATCATCAAAGCTTTCAAACTCTACGCTGATAATGCATGGGTCATTCTGAAACTGGAACCAACATCTAACATAGACTCATATTCCCTGACCCCCTACTCCTTGGCAGTTTAAAATTGAATGAATGATAACTATCTCAAACTAGGTGGTGGATTACGCTGCCGTAGGAAATGGCTCTGACCCTAAGTCAGAGCCGTCACTTTGGCATTGTAATCGTCTAATTGGATTCGTTTCAGACCGACCCATTTGGATGGAGTCGGTCGGAAAGGAATCCAAACTGGATTTTCGAATGGCTCGGAGAGCCAGTCTGCCACTCGGAAAGCCTCCTGTAATCCCAAGAGTGGTTCTTTCCACCCAAGGGATTACGATGTCGGATTCTGACAGCCTTTCTGTGCCGGCCATTCTGACACAGAAAGGCTGTCGGAAGTCAACGTAGGGGGCCACCAGCAGGGCCCCCATGAGTGCCCGGACTCCGGATGGCGGCCAAGGGGATACCTATGGTGCCCCCCTTTTGATCCCTACACAGTAATGAATTGCACCTCATTTCTTTGCAATGAGAGCATGCATTCTGGTCAGAATGCATGCTCCCATTGTAAAGAATAGGATTGCGTCCGAACAGTGTTCGGTTGCATCCTTATTGCTGGTTTGGGACCACCGACAGGAGGTCAGTTGGACCCACAACAGAATCGAGGTTGGACGTACTGTGGTCTGTCTGACATTGAAATTGGCCCCTAAATGGGACAAGAACTAAACTGAAATTCCCATGTGAGAAGAGTGGGTGTCTGTACCTCTTGTTATGGGCCTATTGGCTTAAGAAACATAGAATCCAGAATCTTTGGGTTCCTGATAGATGCTGAGCTTCTGCTAACACTTCAATTAAACTATACAATCACTTCTACTTCTCACTATATTAGGGTCCTCAGACACAATTTTGCTTAGTGGGCCAGAGCAACCAACTCTCTTGTCTTGGGTTGCCTACTCAGCTAGCATCTACATAGTTCATCCATTTCCTTTGACTCCATTGAATCAAGAGAACAGGCTCCCTGTAGCTAGAAGGGCTTCCATAAGCTATCAGACTTCATACAGAGCATTCTGCTTTCCATTTTGAGCCGTCAATAACACTGGCCTTCTCTTCCTGCAACAAAACATCAGAACCCCCTAAACTAGGATGAACCGTAGGTGAAAAGCAGCTCTTTTAATGGTTATTCAGGGTCATAACTGTTACATTGCAGTTGTGTCGTACAACTTTCTCAGTTCAAAGCACCATGCTTTATTTGAATCCCTCTAGCAATGTAATGAGGAAACTTACAGACCACCGTAGTTTCTAGAAATTAGTTAAAACCTGGCTTTGCCACAGGCAAGGGCATGATGGTGAAATAAGGCCAAGCCCTGAGGCCAATCACCACTACGCTGGGCCAAAAGCCTTATGCAGCGGGCCAGTCCCTTCGACCGATCTGCTCTGCTCCAAATGGGTACATAGCAGGTGAGTGAAATTCATCATAACATCTATGCAAATTCCTGAAAATTATACAGCTAAGGGTTATTTTTCGCTCTGAGAATACAAACACAAAGTCAAGTCAAGTCAATTAAAACTTTATTCGGCCAGGCCATAAAAGACCATTTGACATGAAAACACATACATTTTAGAATAAAATACTTATTTTATGATAAAAGACATGTTCTAATAACCAGGGTCATAATTATTAGCCCCCCATATTGTTTCCTTTGCAAATTGCCCCTGATAAGAAACGTGCAACCCCATAACAAACAAGTGGGGAGGAAAGCATTTGCAAGTAAATCATTGCTGGCCTAACTTGTGCAAATTGGCAAACTCTTAAAAGTGATAGGATATATTTAACTCGCAGCTCGGTATAAAAACCACAAAAAAACATAAAGTGCAAGAGGTCTTGTTCAGAAAAGTTGTCACATGCACATGGTTGCAAGGAACCTAACTTAGAAAAACCTTTAGGTACAGTCAGGAGTCAATGAATACAATTAAACATAAATCTAGATAAAATAAAACGATGATGCACATTATTAACAAAAGACCAGAACGGTTGAGATAAAATACCAGGACTTAAGATCATAAAATGTCTACAGGGTAGGTTTCATAAGTTCATTACCTTCTCTATCCAACTGTCTCCTCTGTAAAAATTGAGTTCTTACATTTTTCACAGTTTCTACAAGCAGTTGTCTGGGTTGATTAGAGAGCTCTGGTTGCCCAAGAGCTGAAAGCTGCCCTGTAATATAATTTAACCAAGGAATTTCTACAGCTTTATCCAAACTCATGCAGTCAGCTAAAATAATCTGATTTAAATGTGGCTTTTCTCTTGACCAAATTGTTAGCCACCATATCAGGGGTGTTGCAGCGATATTATCTGATATGTATCCCTGCCTTAGTTCCTCATGTATAATAAAAGCTGGAATGTTGAAGGGGGCAGCTAGGAGTTTCCGTAAATGTTTGTTGTCTACCCCTTAATGTTCGCTACAATCCTTGTAGCCCAAAACCACACTACCATACAAAGTCATAGCAACACATTTCTCATTTTAGATTTTCAACAGTGGTTGTATGGGTTTACTCCCAAGTCTTCTAGCGAAATCCAATGATGCCCCAGCTGCTCTTGCCAAAGTATTTTCTTTAGAGCACGCTGTGCTACCCAAGTTCCCCTATCATCAAATAAAACACCCACATATGGATAGATGGGCGCACTGGTTAGCACTCCTCCTTTACAAGGAAGGGATGTATTCCCCCCTTTTAGGTAACCAATTGACATTATGTGTTTTTTATTAAAATTGACTGCAAGGTGAAGAGCTACCATAAAATCAATAAAAGCATTAACTAGATATTTCAAAGCATTTGGGGTCCTGGCAATTACAATTGCGTCATCTGCATACAAAAGTGCTGGGATTGATTTAAAACCAACTCTAGGAATATCTAGGCAAGAGTTAGACAGCACTGCCCCCAAATTATTTATATACAATGTAAATAACACTAAGGCAAGAATGCCCCAATTCTACACATTGGATAAGGAGTCATCCAAATTATACCTTGCGGAGGTAGTTAGATTAAGATGATACCAGTGCAAAAAACGGACTAAATTCTTGTCCATTCATATTTTTATTAGCAAATACCATAACTTAGACCTATTTTCCCTATCGAAAGAAGACGATAAGTCCAAAAAAGTCAACGACATGCGTCCTTTTTTAGCTAGGGTATATTTACTGGTAATCATAAGTAAGTTCATAGATTGTTCTATTGTACCCCTGCCTTTGCGAAAACCAAATTGCAATTCTGACAACACTTTCTTTTCTTTCAACCAGGTTGCGAGGCGATCTAGAATTAATTTACCCATTATCTTTGCTGCTGAGTCCAACAAAGAAATTGGCCAATAGCATCCCTGGTCTTCCCTAGCGCCCTTTTTAAAAATTGTCAATATTACTGTGGTTGACCATGAATGTGGTTGACCCACCCTTAAGGCTGCATTAAAAACTCTGGTTAAAATGTTTGCCCATGCACTCGTATCTGATTTATAGAGGCCAGTGGTATCCCACCGGGACTGGGCGCTTTCCTGGTGGACATATACTCAATTGCCTTCTGAACCTCTTTCACATCCAGAGGTACCCAGGGAGGCCTATATCTTCAGTGACAGCCTCGGAATATATTTGTTCAAAGTGGCTAACCCACCGGTCAGCTGGGATTACACACTTTACTTTTGTTATGATATTATCTTTAAAAAAGGAGCTGCTTACCACTTTCCAAAATTTTGCGCTACCGGCTTGTGCACTCGCCTGAATTAAATCAGCCCATGCCTGCTCCCTTATAGCGGCCTTCCTTAATTTTAAAGCTGAATCATATGCTTTTCTATGGGTTTTAATCAGGTCAGGATCTCTCAGGGTGGTTTTTACAGCAACCATAAGGGCTTTATGGGCTTTGGAGCAATCAGCATTAAACCACTTTGCCTCATTAGTTCTTCTCTTGGTCATTTTGCTAGTTAACTTTTGAGCAATTAGCTTACTTAATTTATCATACGCCTCTAGTACTTCTATTGGCTCACTGTGTACATTTAGGCAACACTCAATTTCCTCTTTGCCCTTAGTATATAATTTTCTCCCATCTTTTTTTTCGATCCTGGGCCATAGGCCGAAAATCCCCATTTGCCAAGTCTCTTAACTCCGTTCCCTGAAAAAGACCAAAAAACCTTTAGTTTCCACTGTGATGGGATTATGGTCGCTAAAACCAGTTTGAACCACCCGCATATGTTGATATAAGGGGGCTGAAATTACAATGTAATCTATAGTAGAACTGCATCCTCTACTCGAAAAAAGATGGTATCACCACTGCTTCCTCCCTAGGCTCTAAACAATACAAATTGTTGTTTGCTAATAGGCTATTGAGCCAGGAACCTTGGGTGGAATGTTCAAAGTGGGTTCTACATGGTGGATCTTCATAAATCTCCCCGTCTAATATACAGTTTGATTTACATCTATGTATATTAAAGTCCCCCATTATAACTAATCCATAGGGAGTATGTCTCTCCTGATCAAGTTCCCCTGAAAAGACATCAAGGCCGGTCAGATGTTCACTCTCAGAATCCCTACAAAATGAGTCGTAAAAGTTTACAATCACCAAAATGACCCCACTTACAAAGGTCAATTCTACAACTAAAAGATGGGAAGTTTTGCTAGGGAGACCCTTGATGGTACAAAATAGATGGATCAATATTAGGGTGAGCAAACCACCCTTTGCTCTTCCTGCAGTCGAAGGGGATGCAGATTTAAAGAAAGAGGCAAAAACCTCCATTACAAAAGAGTCAGAGGTATCCCAGGTTTCTTGAAGTGCAACAATATGGGTCGTCCTTATTACTGCTGACCACTGATCATTATCTTTTTTTGCCTTCAGACCAGCAATATTCCATGTCATAAAAGTACATAGCAGAGGATCCGTCACTTTGTCACATAAAGAATGCAAACACATAAAACTCCTGAAAATTGCTCCTTATGATATGCTACACATGCAATGTAAACCATAAACCAAACCACTGCGGGGGTTATTGTATGACTTTGCTGATGCCACATAAAAAATGCTGTCTCTCACATTGCAACCACCATGCCCAGTAAACCACTGTACGGATGGCATTTGAAAAGAAACTGTTCTAACGAGCAAAACATGGTGGGTGCATGAGTATGGTATGAATTCCCTGAATATTCACTAATATATTTTGGATCTTTTTCAGTTTTGTGTTTAGTTAACCATAACTAATCTTTATGACATTTATAATTGCATGTGTTGCATTATAGTCTTATAGCCCGCCGCAGCGGGCTATACCGGCTATTAAAGGCCCGCTCCAGTGTTAAATTCCCGAGCCAACAGCAAGGGACTTTAACAAGGGAGCGGGTCTTTAATAGCCGTTATAGCCCTGCTATGAAGGGCTATAAGGCTATTATGACATTCTGCCACTAGAGGGCAGAATGTTCTAACAAATAAAATAAAGGCCTCTGGGAGTTCGAGGGGGTTTAAATCCCTTTGGGCTCCGAGAGGCCTTTGTGAAAACAACATTGGAATGTTGCTTTGCAGGCCTTTACTGGCCCGTAGAAGCAAGTAGTACTCTATTGTCTTCAATGGGCTCCACATTCTAATATTCTAATAAGGGTTAAGTAAGGAGCATCACATTTTTTGCATGAGTTATAGTTTGCATGGTTGTTTTCCAAGTTAATAATTTTAGGTTTTTGTTTGCAAACAATTTTATCCATGTTTTAGGTAAATGTTAAGAGGTGATTTTAAACTTCTATGTTAAGAGGTATAGCCAATTACACCACAGCTTCAATTTATCAGCAGTTGTTTTCAATAAATATTTGTGTGTATATGTTTGTGTGTGCCTGTGCGTCTGCGTCTCTGTGTATGCCTTTGTCTGTGTGTATATATTGGATATATGGTGATGATGGTGATGATATGCTATTTATTACTATTGATTAGTATCCGGAGGGGCCGTGACTCAAAAAATGCAAGCCTCAAGCGGGTAATGGAGCATGGTTACCCTCTACTCACTGCACAATGGTAATAAATGGCATATTTAACTCTGCACATCTGCACATATGGTTTATACCAAGATGTGCTAATATTTACAATACATAATCAATAACTCACTGCACAAATTTAACATCTTTTGTTCTAGTTTTTGTTATTCTTTTTTAAAACCAATATCTCTCTGAGCTAATTATCTATTTCAACATTGTCTCAAACCCTCCCATAAAAAAGGTCTAACCTCAACCATATTGTCTCCAAACAAGACTGCATGCCAAACTTCATGCCATCAATTTAGAATTCTTTGATCATCTCCTGATCCCATAGTTTATCTTTACTCTAACCACTAATTCTAGAGCTCAAATGAAAAGAGGATATATGTGAGCTTATGATTACAGGAACATAGACAGAAATGATTAGTTAATATGCAGGTTCTTTGGTGGTCGTATTAGAGGAAGTTTCCTCCTGATGTTAAAATATCCCTAAGTATGATACCAAAGAGAAGAAAGAAATCAGAGGTAATATGCATGATTTGCTATTTTGATAAAGGGCAGTCTTCCCTGAGAGTGATAGAAAGTGTCTAACCTCACTCTGTTTGTGAAAGTAAGGGGCAGACTTACAAGCCCCTTGCGCTGCCAGATGTCACTTTTTGTGATGCACTGGCAGCACAATACACTGTCTCATAGTTACAAGGACAGGAAAAGCCTCCCTGGGTGGCTTTTCTTGTCCTTGTAAATATGGCCCCTTAGCATGCAGCACTTTGCTTGAAAGGGACGTTCCATGGGTGTTGCTGTGGGTGTTCCCACGCGACACCCATGGAATGAGACACATTTCCAGATTTACGAGGAATCGTAAATCTGGAAATGCATGTGAATTATATGGCTCCCCATGGGAGGCATAGGGCGGCGCAACGAGGAGAAATATATTCATTCACTCGTTTTTGTTTCCTGTTTCTATGTGTGCTGCATTCTGCAGCACACATTGAAAGAGTAAATCACCGCTAATGATTGTTTATGTACAGGAAGGTTTCCCTTCCTGCACATAAACAATAATTGAAAGAATGCTGTTTTTCAACTTCTATGTGTGCTAATGCTGAACACATATAAGGGTATGTGAGATTGTTTTTGTGCAGGAAGGGAACCCTTCCTGAACAAAAACAATCTCCCCACGACGCAGGCATCCTTGCACCATGGTGCAAGGTTTCCTACGTCGGTGCATGGCAACAGTTGGTGCGCCAGCACAGGGGGAAGCACAGAGATGCAACATATCATTATAATGTGTCGCATCTCTGTGCCTTCCAAACTAACGCAGCACTGTGCAGCAAAATGACTTGCTGCACCATGCTGCGTTAGTTTGTTGTAAATCTACCCCGCAGAGAGGGATGCAACAGGAATTACAGAAAAAAAAATGATTTCATAATTGTCTTAAAGTCCCTTCTTCACAGAAATAGGTATAAAGATTGAAAGGTTTCCAGTCAAACGGTTGCATTCTGTAGAATAGTTTATGGGGAAACATCTGATTGATTACTCTGGTAAGCCAAAGATATCTAACATTTAGGTGCGTGGTTCTAATATAAAACTGAGAACTCTATTGTAAATAATGTTAATAACATAAAAAATGTAGCTCTTTACTTGTTTTGCAATGTTGGTGATGTACGTTGAGAGTTAGAAATGAAGGAACATTTTTGGCTCCTAATGGACCCCGTAGACATGTAATACTGAGCTCCGTGTGTGGGGTAGTCATTGGCAGGAACCCAGGCTGGGGAGGATGCTACAACTATAGACGAGTTAGAGGATACACCAACAGTGCTCTCCGAGAGAGTTTGCTTTGTCCAAGCAAACTGCTTGTGCATGCCACGTGTGTTGCATTTGAAGTACGGAACTGACGCTTAACCCATGTGGAGTCAAACCTCAACTCAAGCACTGATAAAAAGTTGAAAACAATAAAATCTACATATTGGTGATGGGCACCTAGCTGGTCAGACCGTACATAAAGGTACTGCGCGGCTATGCAATATACAGTCATATATAATCCGGAGTTTTAATGCTGAAGGTAGTTACACACAGATTTTCAAAGAGCAGCTATTGACAATCATAAATTGCAAGATAACATAACAATTAGAAAGCAGTGAAGACAAAGACCATGGAACGAGATGCCAAAGATTAAACAGTTATTTACTTAGCACAACCTGATTAAAGTGAGCCAGTACAACCTCAGTGCCAGGTGCCACATCCCAGGTAAAGCACAGGGGTTGTGCTTACCAAGCTGGTGACAATCCGAAGCGACCGAAGGTATCTTCAAAACTGTGGAAAGCTGAGGGAATGGAGGCAAAGATTGAGGCCGTCATTTTAAAAGTCATCAAGGATGATCCAGAGGCCAGCACATCTCAAGGACTTAGAGATGGCTCACATGAACAGGTTCAAGAAGATGAACAGCCAAGGGAGCCGGAAAGAGTTGTTCACCACCCCCAGAAATGGGTACAACGCTGCTGCTTTCTTGAAACCACCACCACCATTTAATACCACAAGAAAGTAAAATATTGGTAATAGATGGACTGTTTGGTAACATTTGGTGATTTAATTGATGCACTTGAAGAGACTGATAAAAAGATTATCAAGTATCTCGAAAATCTTGCTGGTGACAGTGTAAAAGAAGTCATAAAGAAAATGCTGCGAACTGACAAAGAAGTCACATATTGTCAGATTAAAGAAGTGTTGAATCTCAAATTTAATACAATGCCAAATGTCGATTACGAATGATACATCTTCAACCAAGAATGCCAGAAAGTTGGTGAGACCATTGATGAATTTGTGGAGAGACTAGAAACACTCATCAGACATTGTAAGTTCATTAATGAGGCCCCTTGCGGCACTTTTGCACCGCCGGAACGTCACTTTTTTATGTTCCAGTTGCGCAATGTGCTGCAGCCTATTCACAAGGCCATATAATGCCACTTTAAATGGCTTTTCATGGTCATGTAAATATGTGCCCCTTTCACGCAGAGCACCGCGTGAAAGGGGCATTCCATGGGTGTTGCTGTAGGTGTTCTCACGCAACACTCATGGAATCTGAAGCATTCCCAGATTTCCAAGAATTCGTAAACCTGGGAATGAGTCAGAATCTAACGCCACCCCAGGGGTGGTGTTAGGGATGCACAACAAGGAGAAATTTTATCATTTCGTCTTGTTTTTTCCTTTTCCTAAGTGTGCTACATTCTGCAGCACACATAGAACGAGGAAATAGCCTGAATTGATTAATTTTATGGTGGAAGGTGCCCCTTCCTGCACAAAATCAATCAGCCCACAATGGAAGCACACTTGCACCATGGCTCAAGGGTGCCAGCATTGGCACATGACAGCCCTTTGTGCACTGGGGAAAAGGACAGGAATACCGTACCTCATAGATACAGCACATTTATACCCTTTTGTTTTGACATAGGCAGTGCAGCAAGATTCCTTGCTGTGCTGCCCTGCACCAAAACTTCATAAATGAGGCCCAATTAATGTAATGATGAAGAAGCTATGCGTCTGAGAGTTAATGACGGATATTTATCAAATTCATTAAGAAGACGAATGCTGAGAGAAACATTTATAGTCTGGAGCGAGTGTTAATGGCTGCCAGAGCTGAAAAGTGTGCTCATAGACAAGCTACTGACATGGAGGACGGAGGTGCCCAGAATTAAACTGTCATGAATGTATAAAGTAAGCCAAAACAAAAGACTGAAAGACACAAAGTGGTCTACATATAAAAGGAAGTTCTGTTTTAGATGTGGATTTTTGTTTCCACACGAAGCTAAATGTCCTACTCTTGGACAGATATGTAAAGGTTGTGGGAAAGTGAACCATTTTGTGATGGGCTGCAAAGCCAAAGAAAAAGTCATTGTGTCATGGCGCGAAGACAAAATGCCTGCTAGAATCTTCCAAAAGCAGCCCACAATGCCATGTGGCAACAGCACTTAAGACAAATCGACATTGAACGAAGTCGATGGTCATAAAAATCATCGTCAACAGGTCTTCTATATCCGTATCAAGTGAAAGTGATGAAAATTATTGTGCCATGTTGGCGTTTACCTCAGAAAAGCATGAGCATGTTTACTTGGCCACTTGTGAAGTAAAATGCCAGTCAAACAAAATTTGACTGGCCAAAGCACCAAAGTCGTTCAAATATTGATCGAAGATAACACTGAGAGTAAATGGTTGTTCGATACCTTTCTTTATTAACAGTAATGCATTGATAAACATTATGCCTGAGAGACACAATGAAGTATGTCCATTGCCGCAGCTTATGTCATTGTAAACCAAAGTACATACAAGGGCTGCATCAACAACCTTAAGAAGTCAAGGTTCATTTGTGGTGACAATGAAACACAAGGCACAGTGTCAATTGCCTTTCTACTCAGTTTCAGCACAGCCGCTGTTAAGGAATTGAGTTCTGTAAATTACAAGATGAATGCTCACCACAAAATAGTAGGTCTGTTCCCTTCAATATTTCATGGTTTGGGAAAGCTTAAGACTATGAAAGTCAAGTTGCATGTTAATATGTACGTCCATTCTGTTGCTCAAAGACATAGACGAACAGCCTTTCATATCCAAGAAGCTGTTGAAAACAAATTTGAATCATTATTTTAGCATGATATTATTGAGCACTCTACTGGCCCAATGCCATGGATTCCTCCCATAGTGGTAGAGTCCAACAAGGATTGTGAGGGAGCTGTATACATATACCTTGAAATGTATTAGACAAACAAGGCAATTGAATGACAACTGCATCCAGGTCCACACAATGCTGACATGATGACACAAATAAATAGCTTGAAGGTTTCTGTCACTCTGATTTAAATAAAGGTTATTATCAGTTAGCCCTTGAAGCAAATTGCATATACATTACAACGTTTTCTACATGAGCTGGTCTGTTTCGATACAAAAGACAGAGGGGCATATTTACAAGTGATTGGTGAAGCCTGGGGTTAAGCAAAAATTGCTAACACCACACTCCACCATTCAGCAAATGCAGGGATGCGCCGTATTTACAAATGGTGTGGCACACCCCTACATTTTCCCTAGCGCTGGCAGTAAACTCAGCTGCCTAGCGCCAATGCAGGTACCCATGCACCATGGTGCAAGGGTGCCTGCATTGTGGGAATGATTGTTCATGTGCAGGAAAATGTCCCGTCCTGCACATAAACAATCACAACTGGTGATGATTTGAAATATCTATGTGTGCTGCATTGTGCAGCACACAAAGAAGTTGCAAATAGTCATTTTTTAAAATTATTGTTTATGTGCAGGAAGGGACACCTTCCTGCATATAAACAATCATTCATGGTGATTTACTGTTTCTGCAGCAAAAACAATGTGACGGTAAACATTTCTCCTCGTTTCGCTGTACAGACCGAGTTTTCCCTGGTTTTAATTTTGGTACTACACCATATTTACACCACCTTTGTAAATAGGGGCAGATTCAAAATCAGTGAGTGTTGCAGCAGAATGCTAAGCCTTGTTAATAGGCTGAATGGCACCTTGTAATATAAGGTAAAGGATTTATGGCCACAGGAACTTCACAAATAGTGACGTACCTGTGGCGATAAGACCTTGTAAATATGCCAGTACGTTTTAGGGTGTCATGTGCTGCAGAACAATTTCAAGATGTCATTCAACATATCAAACAGCCTGCCATGAATGTGTTCAATTACAGCAAAGACAAATTGGTTTTCAGAGCTACACAAAAAGAGCACAATAAAGCTCTTATACAGGTATGTTGTTAAAGTGCTGAAGCAGGTTTGACTTTGAATGCAGACAAGTGTGAGTTCCATACGACAAAGCTGAATTTCTTTGACCATAATCTTTTTTGTTGAACGTGTGACATCAGATCTTGCTAAAGTGCAGGTGCTGTCAAATGCTGATCCCCCCAGAAGATTTTTCTTAGGTGTGTTCTTTTCTTGGCATGGCCAGTTACTGTCCAAGATACATACAAGACTTTGCCACCTTAAGTGCTCCGTTGAGAGTCTTGATGAAAATCAATTTTTGATTTCATTGGTCACATGAATGTGAGGAAAGCTTTAAATTTTATATTAAATAAGCCATTAAGACTGCTGCTGAAATGGTATACTGCAACCCGAAGCTTCATACAGAGGTTGTTGATGACGCTAGCCCAGTCGGGTTAGGCGCTATCATTGCACAGCACAGCGGACACCCGAATACTTGGAGGCATATTGTGGTATATGCAAGTAGAGGTTTGTCCCAAACAGAACGTGCTTACTCACAACATGAAATAGAAAACTTAGCCATGGTTTGGGCTTGTGAACGTTTCCATATTTTCCTGCACCGAAAACCTTTTACGCTGGTAACTGAACACCAAGCTTTACTGACTATATTTGGAAATCCAAAGGCCAAAGAGTATAATTATACCATTATGCATTGTCCAGGGAAGGATCAGAACCCAGGTGACTACTTTTCTAGAGGGCCCATACAAGGTCACTGTACTCCATCGAAGATGGCTGTGTCTTATATTAACTTCATTGTAAAATAAAACACTACATCAATGCTTGTATTTGGTAGGGAGATACATTTAGCCCTAACAGGGGAATCCAGGAATTAAATAGTTATTAGGATATCCCTTAGTTCATTTTAAACTTATTATCTGCATTTATTTTTCTTTGGATCCTCTCCTTTTCTTTGTGTTTGTATTGTCTTCCCCACCCTATTGCTCCTGCTGTTGAGTCAAGCTCAAGCAGAGGAAGGTGGAACAATAGGCATCCTGTCTCAGGGAGGTAGGACCACCTCCCAGACAGGATTTAGTGTATTGGGACCAGGTGCATGCACTTGCCAGCACCTGAAAGATTGCATGAGGGGCACATTTGGTGTCCCTGTGCATAGTCCAGTTCAAACCAGTTCTGGGAGCCTTTGGGTCCCACTCTGGAGCAAAACTGGACAAAGGACAAGGGAGTAACCTCCACTGGGAGGGTCCCCTGAATCTTCCCAACCCTTTCCCCTAGGGTACTTAAGGGCTTACCTGGGTGTAGGTCCCTAGATTCATTGTGGGATAAGACTCAGATCAGACACCACTGCACTTCGACCGTCTGGGCTCTCTGGACTTTGCTGGACTTTGTTTGGGCATGACTTCGTCTCCCTTCCAGTCTGCTGTATTGTCTGTGCCTGTGCATCATACAGGAACCTTCCAAGGCCTGTGAAGCATCAGAGACAACCAAAGTAAACTCCCTTGGAGTGAAGGAGTCACTCCCCTGTATTCACAGGCACCGCAACTAAGTCGACCAGTCTGCAGATCCCAAGCTCCTCCGGACTATGTGGCCTCCGCAACACAGGTGGTGGTTTTCTTTAGTTCCCAAGGCCTACTATACCCTCTTTCCAAGTTTGAGGCCACTAGTTCTCGTGGGGGTTGCAATAACTGAACCCCTGTGTACCATGTTCAACTTGCAGCTGCAAAGGCTTGTTAGCTTCTTTGCAAGAAGATCTTTGGGCTCCAAGTAGCCCCAACCTTGAGCATCTCCTGTGACCTGAATCTTCTGCCACCCCACATTGTGTACATCGTGGCCTGAATATTTTGGTGAGCTGCTGTGAGGTCCTCTCGCGACTCAAGTGCGTCCGGCCTGTGGGTCCAGTTGAGAGTCACACTTGTTTCATATGGGCTTCCCTGAATGCTTTGGGCCTACCCTTACTCCCTTGCCTTTGGTGAGTTCCCTGGACCTTGCCAGTCCTGACGCTGCTCCTTCTTTGATTCCTGTGTGGCTTGCCTTTGCCATGGCTTGTTGGTGCTCCCACCGGACACCCAGCACTCAACATCCTTCATGGGACTGCTCGTATTCAGGTCCTGGTCATCCTCAGATTTGCCTGGTCCTCACAGCTGCAGAGTCAAGGCCCTCATCATCAATACCGAGGCACCCGACATTGGAGGGCATTCGTCTTCCAAGTCTCCTGGTCACTCCTGAGTGGCATAGACTCTGTCCCCTCTGCTTTCATGTACTCTTCTTCAAGAATACACATTTGGATTCCCACGGACCCTTTCTCATCTTCCAGCAGCGAAACTTTCCTGAAGTCCTCCATTGGGTTAGAAGGCGGTTTCCGACACCACTTCACACGTATGCACCCGGCTTCACTGGTGTAGGTAACATGAGTACTAGGGTATCCACGGGTGGGGTGGCTCTCCAACCTTCTGTCTTCCATGGGATTGCTTCAGGGTCAACTGGGAAGGGTCCTTAATCTTTATAAACCCACTGCGACCTACACATAGAGTTGTACGAGAGCGCGTGGCTGTGTTTCCACGCTTCACACGCTCTCCACGGGGTTCCTATCTACTCACTTTGGGTGGTTCCTTGAGGTCCCAGCACTTCTACATCCTCCCAACACTGTCTTGACTCGAGTTGTGGTTCTTATAGTACGTCCTTAGTATATGGTTTGGTCCCCCCCTCCGGGCCATTGTGTACTTCCTGCTATTTGCTGTGTTTCTTTGCTACAGTATTGTATTTATCTCCGTGTTGGAGATACTTGAACATTCTGGAGAGTATTATATAATAAATGCCTATTTTTATAAATACTTGGTGTGGTTCTTTTCATTTGATCTATACTTTAAGATTGTATTCTGGTAAAACCAACTGCTTTACACTCCTTCTGGACTAAACCAGAAGGCTGCTCACCACACGTAGCACTTAGAGAGCTTTCTAAGGTCTTCTAGGACATCTTAAATCTCCATAAGGGTTGTCTGGACTGGTGCAAGGTGCCCACTTACATAAGTGGACATCATGCACCAGTCCAGCCTCTCACATTAACCCTATCCAGATAAAGGAAAATACATTTTTTAGGTGTTTGTTGTCCGTGGGCCAAAGCACTTCATCTGAAATCCTCCATGAAGAATTGGGCATGAATTATGTAGTAGGACGGTTCACAGTTTCTTCTTAGTTTCGATAGGGTGGCTATACTGTTCTAAATATCATTGAGATCGGCAATAATAGTGGGACGATTCGTGATCTCTCCGTGGTTTTAGCCGAGATGGAGCAACATGTGCAACGGTAATTCCAGCCCAAGAGAAGCCAGCGGAATGCTCCTGAAAATGTCGAAATACTCTGATATAGAGCGTCGCAGGCTGCGTGTCAGCTCGTGAGCCTAACGGTCTCAGACCAGTATAGCCACCCTATCGAAACTAAGAAGAAACTGTGAACCGTCCTACTACATCATTTATTACAAATATAGTCCAATTGGTCCGCTACAGTTTCTGTTTTCCATCCATACAAAATCTAGACGCTTGTGCCAATCCGCTATCTATTGTGTTTGTTATACCTTTTTAAGAAAGGGATATTTGAAGCCACAATACATCTTATCTCTTCATCATAATTGGGCTTTTTTGTGCAATAGATGGCTACCTGATGAAGGCGTGTATGCCAAAACGCGCATTGTAGACATCTGCCGCACTGCCTGAATCAACGCTCCGTCCATTAATTGGATTTGTATATATTGATTGTTAACATCTGCTTCATAAAATGATCAAATATGAACTATAAATTGTTAACTTTATGAAAAATAATATGGAACATGAAATTTTATATCTAAAAATAAATGAATAAATACATCACTTTTTTCTCCTCCAGTGTCCATATTGTGTTAATAGGGTGTCCCCTTTTTCTTATGACCACTATTTAGTTCACTAGCAAGTTTGGTATTTGTGTTATAGATATTTAGGTAGATACCCTTGTCTAGCTATAACTTTCTTTACTTTTGTTTATTTCCCTATGTTATAGCTAGCTATAGTTATAGGGGTCCCTTGCTTTCCTTAATATTTACACTAACGTTATACATGCATTTCCACATATCACACCCAGGATGTGTCAGAAACAATTGAGGCTGAAAAAGCTACTGACATACATGTGGAAAAGGAAGGCAGCACATTACCAACTCCTATGCCAATCACTCCAACTCCAACTGCTAGGAGAGCAACAGTCGAACCACTACAAGACATTGTTGACGGTAATGAGGGACAATTCCGAAGCAGGGACACAACAACATCTATGGGCAGGATACACAGACAGCGTAGAGGCTAACCAGCAACATTACACAATGAGAATGTGTCAGGTGACATGGCAGAATCGATCAACTGTACAGTGCTTGCAAATCAAATAAATCAAGACTGTCCATAGACATCTTCTAAGAATGTCAAGCTCGATACAGCAATTGCAGAAAGGGCAAGGCCGGTGGATTTACAGCCATGAAGAAGGAGCATCGTGTGCAGAGACAGAGACTCAGGCAGCCCATACTTGAGAGCAAAGATGGCTCTAGCCTTAGTAACACATCTATGAAGGAGGCATGCTGTACCAGGCGTACACACTTAAACACTTATGGGTCTAACATGTCCGCACTTTCACAGGCCAGTGTTGCTGGCAAGGAATGCAACCCAAGAGACCGGCAGAAGTGAATCCATTAAACACAGAGTCATGAGTCTACTGTTTTTTGTTTGTAATTAAATACTTTGTTGCCTAGTTGACACAATGTTACATCCTCAATGGATACTGTTGGTTTAGGAGAGATACCGTATTGTCCCAACCTGAATAAAAGGAGATCTTTAAGTTATGCACCATACATTCCCATAATGTGTGATGTCCGTTTCTTAGATGATGTATTCACTCTTACCTCAAAAATGTTGTTGGTGATCTGAGGCACTTAGTGACAAACCCTGCCACGGCTCTGGCCCCTGTTAACTGCCAGAAGCTAAGTGACGTTGGCAACACAATATCTATACATATGCTGGGATTGCATTGGGCTTGAGTGCTGGGATCTGAATAGGAGGTTGTAATTATGCAATTAAGTCCAGGATTACCTCACTACTGAGTCTGTACTTTTCATAAATGTCCTTCTCTATCTGTTTAAAGTGAGTGACCCTCACCGTAAATATCCTCTCCTGTCTCCTCCTCCTTCTACACCGGCCAGACAAAATCCTCATCCTCCTTGCCAAAACATAGAGGGCTACTAGTCTGAAGGAGCCAGATGCATTTGGGTGCCTTTATATACTTTGCACCTGGTTACCACCTGATCCAGACTGATGGCAATTGCATTTCCTAAATGACCATTTTGCAATTATTCACAATTAGGAAATCCTTTGCACATGCAGTTAGTGCTTCACTATTTGGAAATCTCTATTAGCGGTTACCTATTAAGCGATTTCTGAAATGTGATTTCTACTAGATAGAAATCGCATTTTGCACCTCAGTAAAGGCCTTTCATACTTACCAAAATGGCATTTTGAATTATCTAACGGCCTGAAATTGTGATTCGCATCATTAGGAAATGAAAAATTTCTTTCTACAAATGACCCAAAGGAGCCTATTTGTGAGTTTGTCATGCAGTGGAAAACAGCAAGTCACCTTGTCCCTCTGCGTGACAGGGAAAGGTAGGAATGTGCTGTATTTAAGGTAATACAGCATATTCCTGCCTTTTTTCCATCAATCATCAATCAGGGAATTGTGAGCGCGCTACTCACCCCTGTTTAGCCGATGAGCCAGGTCTCGAGGGTTTTCCTGAAGGTGTTCAGGGAGGGGGGCACGTCTGATGTCTGCCGATAGCTCGTTCCATGTCATGGCTGCAATGTTAGAGAATGATCTTCCGCCTGCTCTGTGGATGCGCGAGGTTTCAGCCAGTGCGAGGTTGGAAAATCAGAGGTTTCTTTTGGGTACGTGGAAGTTGATTCTGTTGTTGAGGTATTTGGGTCCGTTGTTGTTTAGGCATGTTAGAACTGGGGTCTCTAGTTGGCAGAGGTAGGTACCTTTGACCAAATAGGGACCCTTGCTTCTAGTCAGGGTAAGGGGGTACACTTCTAAAATAACCCCTGCTCACCCCCTTGGTATCTAGGCACGAGCAGGTAGGCTTATCTCAGAGGCAGTGTGTTAAGCATTTGTGAGCACATACAGTAATACTGTGAAAACACTACAAATGGACACCACACCAGTTTAGAAAAATAAGTATTCTTTACTAGACTTAACACAAGACCAAAAGACAAAAATCCACAATACTACAATCAAAAATAGACTTTAAAGGTGTTGAAATAGCTTAGTTCAATGTAGATGGTAAATGCAACACTTAACTCTCAAAGTACCTTGGATGCGTCATGCAATACAAACAAAAGGGTCACAGGGAAGGTGATGCGTTTGTTCCTTGCTTCGGGGAAGGTGATGCATTGGTTCCTTACTGCAGTGCAGGGGAGGTGAGGCGTTGGTTCCTTACCGGAGAGGAGGTGATGCGTCGGTTTCTTACTGTGATCCTGTGCGATGCATGAAAATGGCGTCTTAATGCGATGCGATGATCCGGTGCGATGCGAGAAAATGGTTTCTTGGTGCAATGCGACAACCTTGAATATGATGCGTGCACGCCTGACGGCCGTGCGGCAAACTAGGTAACTTCTGAGCCACGACAGGCCCTGCGACACGCTTCTCCGGTGATGCGATGGTGACCTCTGCGGTGGTGACACGCTGCTCCGGAGATGCGAAGCTCTTCGTCGATGATGCAACAGCGAACACCGGCGGCTCGCTTTTTGGATGATGCAACCGCAACTGCTACGGTGGCGACATGCTTCTCTTCGTTGCGTCGCGCTTCCAGCTCCCAGCGACTCGCAGTCACTTCAGAGGGCCCAAACAACATTAGGCTCCTCTCTGCAGGCAGAATTCCACAGCAAGGGAATTCAGGGGAGCTGGTGGTGAAGTCTTTTATCCCTGAGACTTCAGGCAGGAGACAAGCTCAGTTCAAGCCCTTGGAGATTCTTCTTCAATATTGCAAAAGAACACACAAAGTTCCTTTTCTCCTTTCCTTGGCAATAAAGTAATAAAGTAACCACTGCAGGCCAACCCCAACAGCACAGCACAGAGGCAGTTTCCTCCTTTAGCTTCCTAGGTTCTTCTTCTTGGCAAAGGGACGTCTTGATTCCCAGTAGTGATCTAAAGTTCTGGGCCCTAATATTTATACTGCAAAATCTCTGAAGGCAAATAGTGGCTGTACCTAGTCCAAACCAGTTCTGTGCTGTGCTGGCGCACTTTGTTTACAGGACTACTTCTTTCCTTTGTCAGTGTGGGCCAGGGTCATCAGACACACCACAGGAGGTGGAGCCAGCATTGTGGAAGGCAGGCACAGCGCTATTCAGGCCCAGGTGCTACTCCTCCCACCACTCCTCATGCAGATAGGTCTATAAAGCCTTGTGCTGACTCACCCTGTCTCCTGGAGCCCCCCAGCCCCTGTCACTCACAAACCGGACATGGAATACACAACCTAGCAGAGGCAGGTTTGAATGGTTAGGCAAGAAAATACCTACTTTCTAAAAGTGGTATTTTCAATTACTGAATGTTAAAACCAACGTCACTAAAAGATGCATTTTACCATTCTGTGTTCAGGCATACTAAACGCGAATTTCTACCTAGTTCCCTGAGTCAGTTTGGATTATAAGATGTTATAATCAAACTGCCCATTCTGGCCTATTGGAACAGGTAGCCTTACAATAGTGAATAACGAAATTGGCTGTAATTTACTATCAGGACATGTTACACACATCAGGGCATGTCCTACCTTTTACATACAATGCGCCCTGCCCATGGGCCTACCTTAGGGGTGAACAATATGTAGAAAAGGGAAGGTTTAGGGACTGGCAAGTGGGTGAACTTGCCAAGTCGGCATGGCAGCCCCAGGCTGGACACAGGCTCTGCAATGGCAGGCCTGAATCACATGTTACAAGCTGCTTTTGTGGGTGGCACAACCAGTGCTGCAAGCTCACCAGCAGCATTTGATTTACAGGCCCTGGGTACACATGGTGCGCTGAAAGTGACTCTGTTCTCCATGGCGAGCCAGTGGAGACTTCGTAGGTGTTGGCTGATATGTTCGTGTCGGGGATGCCAAGGATGAGTCTGGCGGCGGTGTTCTGTATTGTCTGGAGTTTGTGGAGTAGGGACTTGTTGATGCTGGTGCAGAGTGTGTTTCCATAGTCCAGTCTGCTGGTGATGTGTGCCTGGGTGACTGTCTTCCTTGCCTCAGGGAGGATCCACTTGAAGGTCTTGCCAAGGATGCTGAGGGTGTTGAAGCAGCTGGAGTTGACGCCGTTGGCCTGTCGGTTTATGGTGAGTCGAGTACGATACGGAGGTTCTTGGCGTGGTCTGAGGGGGTAGGTGGGTTTCCGAGGGTGGTCGGCCACCAGGTGCCGTCCCATGCAGAAAGGGTGGTACCGAGGATGTGGACTTCTGTCTTCTGGGCGTTGAGTTTCAGGCAGCTGTTGGTCATCCAGACTGTGAAGTCTTGCATTCCTTTCTGGAAGTTGAGTTTGGCAGTGGTGGGATCTTTGGTGAGGGAGAGGATGAGCTTGCTGTCGTCGGCGTAGGATACAATGTTGAGGGCGTGTTGTCGGACGATGACTGCGTGGGGCCGTGTAGATGTTGAAGAGGGTGGGGCTCAGTGATGAACCCTGTGGGACTCTGCAGGTTATTTTCTTGGAGTCGGTCATAGAGGAAGGGTGGGAGAATGAGCCTTTGGCTTCTTCCAGTGAGGAATGATCGGATCCAGTCCAGGGCTTTTCCTTGTATGCCTGCGTCATGTAGTCTGGCGACTAGTGTGCGGTGGGAGACGATGTTGAAGTCTGCTGATAAGTCGAGTAGGATGAGGGCTGCGGAGAGGCCTTGGGCCAGGAGGGTGCAGATGTTATCTGGGGCTGTGAGTAGGGCGGTCTCTGTGCTGTGGTTGCCTCAGAATCCGGATTGGGATGGGTCGAGGACGGCGGTCTCTGTGCTGTGGTTGCTTCAGAATCCGGATTGGGATGGGTCGAGGATGGCGTTCTCTTCAATGAATCGTGTCAGTTTCATATGTCTGTTTTCTCTGCAACTTCGGCTGCAAAGGGTAAGAGCGAGATGGGCCGATAGTTCTTGAGGTCGGTGGTGTCAGCTGTGGGCTTCTTGAGCAGGGTTCTGACTTCAGCACGCTTCCAGTCATCTGGGAAGGTGCCTGTTTTGGTGGTGTTGATGGTGCGTTGTAGTTTGGGTGCGATGGCGGCCGCAGCTCTGTGGTAGGTGTGAAGGGGCAGGGGTCAGTGGGGGCCCCGAGTGGATGCTTTTCATGGTCGAGGCAGTGTCTTCAGCCGTGTTCGGGGTCTAGTTGGAGATGGTGGACTGGCTGGTGTTTCAGGGGAGCGGTGGCCATCTGTGGCGCCTGGTGTATGGTCAATGAAGTTTTCGTAGAGGTTTTTGATATTGAGGTGGAAATAGGTTCCAAGCTTGTCGCAGAGGTCTTGGGATGGGGTGATGTCTGAGGCTTCGCAGTGTAGGTTGGGGAATTCTTGAATGGCACTAAGTTCCTTGGAGTTGGTGGAGTTTGCCGGGATTTTGTTGTGGATGAATTTCCTCTTGGTGTCTCTGATCTGGTTGTGGTAGTCCATCATGGCGTCTTTGTAGGTGGTGTGGTTTTCGGTTGTCTTGGTGTTTCTCCAATTCTTCTCCAGGTGTCTGCAGGTGCGTCTGGCTTCTTGTAGAGCAGTTGTGAACCAGGTGGCTTTCCTGGGGCGTTGTCTATCGGGGTTGCATAGAGGGGCGAGTTAGTCTGCGCAGTTGGAGATCCAGGTGTGGAGTTCTTTGGCTGCGTCATTTGCGTCGGGTGCCAGGTGTGGTTGTCTCGGGTGAGGGTGGAGTTAAGTTTCTCATCGCAACCTTGCTCCAGTTCCTTCGTGGTGGGCTTGGGGCTGGTTTGGGTGCCTTGGGTTTGTTGATGGCGAAGTGTACACAGTGGTGGTCGGTCCATGGCGGCTGCATTGTGTGGCGGAATTGGACGCTGTTTCCTGCCGCGAAGATGGGGTTGAGGGTGTGTCCTGCTGCTTTATGGGTCGGTGTGTTGACGAGTTGTTTAAGTCTGATGCTGGTGAGGTTGTCACGAAGGATAGTGGAGTTGTGGTCGCTGGGGTTGTCGAGGTGGATGTTCAGGTCTCCAATGAGTATGTACTTTGTTGAGTTGATGGCATGGGGTGCAATGAAGTCAGTGATGGTGGTGGCGAAGGGTGTTCGGGGGTCGGGGGTCTGTAGATGAGGGTTCCTCGGTGTGTGGCTTTGGGGGTGGTCTGGATCTGCAAGTGCAGGTGTTCGGCAGAGGGGAAGGTTTCACTGGAGGTGGTGAGGTGGAGGGTGCTCTTGTGGGCGATGGCAAGGCCCCCTCCTGGATGGTTGGGGTTAAGCATGGGCGTAAAATCCGTTCCGCTCGTGGAATTTGCGGATTTTTGGCAAATTCGCAATCTGCGAATTCTTGCGAATTTGCCGAAAATTCGCAAATTCGCACGCAGCGGATTTGTTTGCTTGGTCGCGCTTGACAAATACAATATTGCGGCGCGCGGCGTTCACTTACCATCATTCAGTGCTTGAAGAGTTGCTTTTCTCCATGTTTGCGTGTGCTGCGCCATTTTGGATCTTTCTGCGTGATCCCGCGGGAGTTTGTCGACCGCGATTACGTCATTGCGGTCCGCCACCTTGCACAGCGAGAGTTTGTCAACGCGCCCGTTCACGACCTGGTGGGTAAGTTCACACGAGATTTCCCCCGCGATCACATGCGAACTTGTACTAGCGAGCCGCACACTTTGCGAGATTACACATAGCGCCCGGAAACGGAAATACGTCACGCAAACAAGATGGCCACGCCCATGTACGACTGCTAGGGTAACTTCGCTTCGTTGCGCTACAAGCGGCTCGCGATATCGCAAAAAACCACGGGAAGTAACAAAAGCAAAAAACAAATCGCATATTCGCACGAATTCGCGGCTTCCGAATTCGATCTCGCGCAAATTCGCGCTCAGCGAATCGCGCGAAATTGCAGAAAAACGATTTTTGCTAAACTGAAAGCACTCACCAGGTGCATAAGTTCAAGCTCATCATTAGTAACCATTCCCTGTAGTGCTTCCTGAGGGGCCCCTCCAGAGTTCAGTTGCCTACTTGCAACTATTCTATGACCCTGCTCTGACCCTCACAGCAGGCTCAGAGAATAGCTACAAGTATGCCACAAAGGTTATGTTAAAAAAAATTACACTGCAACAGAAAGCAATTACAGATAAGGAAGCAGGTGCCAGACTGGAAGTTCAAATTCAGTGACACATTAATCAGCCCCTAATTCATTCATGTCAGTTGAGGCAGGGCAGCTGTGCTAACGAATTTTGCAAAACTGAAAGCACTTAGCAGGTGCAAAAGTTCAAGCTCATCATTAATCAGGAAGCACTTACAGCTAAGGAAGCAGGTGCCAGCTCAAATTCAGTGACACATTAATCAGCCCCAAATTAATTCATGTCAGTTGAGGCAGGGCAGGTGTGCTTTTCACCCCATAATCTACAGTGATGAACCAGAGGGTGGCAGTGATGAACCAGAGGTGGCATGGGTGAACCAGAGGGTGGCAGTGGTGAAACAGAGGGTGGCAGTGGTGAAACAGAGGGTGCTGTGATGAACCAGACGTAGAAACAACATGGTCGCGACCGTTGCGACCCGACAAGTAAGTTCGCGTTTGCGAACTGGTAAAAAACCCTCGCGAACACAAAAAAAAAATCAGCAAATTCGCGAAAGTTCGCGGATTGCGAATTCGCAAATACTCAAACTCGCGAATTACGAATTCGCAAAATTCGCCCGTGCTTAGATGGGGTGGTCTTTCCTCTGGATCTTGTATCTGTCTGGGATGGCAGTGCTGATGTCTGGGGCGGAGGATGCATTGCTCGAGGTCTCTGTGAAGATGGCGATATCGGGCGAGAGAGAGTCGAGTAGGTTCCAGATTTCCGTGGCATGTTTATGTACGGAGTGTACGTTGAGAAAGATGCATTTTAGGGTGTCTCCGGTGCTGGAGTTGGCGGTGTTGGAAGTCAGGGTGGTGGCGAGTGTCTGGCGGCAGTGGATGCAGGAGAACTGGGTCGTGTTCGGCGAGGCCTGTTGGCATTCGCTAAGTCTTCCAGAGTTGAGTGCAAAGAAGGTGGTGGTGTCGTAGAGATGGGTAGTGGTAGGTCCAGGGTTCCTGGCTGCGATTGGGTCGCGGACGTGTGCAGACGGGCTTGCCTTTGGTGCGCCTTTGGCATGCCGGTGACATGCCCACTGCTTGTAGGCCACTGTAAGTAAGGAAGGTGGGAGGGAGGAGAGGTTGGGAGGCAAGAGCGGGGGAATTACGGGGGGAAGGGGCCGCAGGGGCAGCAGCGGCGAAAGGCAAAAGGAACAGGCAGGCATGAGAAAGTAACAACAGTGGTGGAATTAGAGCAAGACACAGATGGGCACAATAACAGTGGCACAACAGGGAAAAATTAAGAAAAAATGGGTGAGAAAGGTTACGGTGTCACGCTCTGCGTGACAGGGAAAGGTAGGAATGTGCTGTAATTAAGGTAATAGAGTATTCCTGCCTTTTTTCCATGAGCTGGCACCCTGTGGGCATCCTAGCACCAATGCAGGCACCCTAGCACCATTGTGCAAGGGTGCCTGCTTTGCAAGCAGGATTGTTTTTGTGCAGGAAGGGAATGCAGCACACATAGAAAGAGGAAGTTATGAGGAGAAATAAGGATATTTGTAATTGTTACGCCTCTCCTGGGAAGGCGTACCATTTTGGTACATTCCCAGGTATACCAGTTCTGGTAAATCTGACAATGCATCAAAAACCATGGGAGGTCTGTGGGAACACCCATAAAAATGCCCATGGAATACCTTCCCAGCACAGACTAAGGAAATGCAGCGATTTGAGCTGCGTTGCGTAACTCCAGATTTATTGAGCAACTCAGGGCCACACAAAGTGGCCTTGCGCTGCTTCATAAATCAGGTTTGCGTCGCTCTCGCACCATGTTACGTTGCGCTAGAGCCACTAAAATTGACTCATAAATAGGCCCCTAAATCCCTCAATGATCTCCATTGTAATACTTCAAAAGGTTGTTTAATGTGACACTCTCTATGCATCCAAGGACATCACAAGAGAGGGGCAACAGGGACTGTTGCCTCGGGCCTGCTCTCTCCCAGAATTCCCGGTTGCCTCCGCTAAACGTATTTTGGACTACAAAATCAGCATTACCTGCTTTTGTAATATATTCACGGCAGGTAATATCATTCACCATTAGGTAGGGCCACATACAAAGTCGCCTCAAAATGCATTCCAGGACAATCTTTTTCTTTTGAATGAGGAAATGCTCAGAAAACCAGAGAAGACCCCGCATGGATTTGTATCTTAAGCCCCACAAAAACTTCTTACAGGCCTTTCGCTAACTGTTTGCGAAAAACTCAAGAGACTTCGGGGTATATTACCAACAACTAGCGATAATTTTTGTCTCTAACTTGTTTAGAGACAAAAATTATCGCCGCACATCGGCGATTTTTATCGCAGATAAACCTTGCTATTAGCAAGGTTTATCGCAAATGCGATAAAAAACGGCCGCAATGCATGAATATCGCTGAAAAGTCAGCGATATTCATGCATTATCGAGCAAATGCTCTTAGCCATGTTATCCACCTCCCATTGGATAACACGGTGAAGAACTGCTCAGGGCAGGTGTTAGCTTTTGGAGATATTCGCGCTTAGCGCGAATATCTCCAAAAGTTGGTAATAGGAGATAGCGATGTTAGCGACTGTTTCCAGTCGCTAACATCTTGGCACGCCCACTTTGCATGTCATTAGTGATAAATATCACTGACATGCAAAGCGGGGCCCAAGATGGTCGCTATCTCCTATTAGCTGTCACTAACTGGTGTTAGCGACAGCTTGGTAATAGGGAGATAATTTTATCTCCGCTTTCTTGGCTTTTAAAGCCAAAAAAGCGGAGATAAACCCCTTGATAATATACCCCTTCGATACTCAAACTGTTGAGCATGACTATGAAATTCTCTTCAAAGTTAATGCGACAATGTTTGGTATTCTTTCTCTGCATATCCAATTTATTCTATTAACAAGGGTCTTTTCTTTTTTAAGTGTACACACGGATATTTGTACCATTGGGTTGCAACAGTAAACAGGCTTTTTCTTCCTTAATCTCCACCCCCACCCTCCCACATCTGGCGCTTTATCCACAACACCTTCGAAAACACTTCAGGAAGATTCTACAACAACATGTTTCTAATTAACAACAGCTGCGCACACACGAGCTCTCCCCCTGGGTGACTTAGAGATAAATAGCCTTATGCCAGAGCTGGGAGGCAGGGGCTGAAGAAAGGACCCAAGGCAGTCCCGGAACGAGATGTCGTTGTAGTCATGGCCATGCCTTGATAGCACTTGGGAGGGAGATGTCGAAATGTGCAAATTAAGGCACACATAAACTTTGTCTCAAAACACATAATCCAGGATCCATTGTGTAAGTGTCTGTGCGTGTGTATCTGCCAGCGAAAAGTATCAGAGCAGCTGCGAAGCTTTATCTATTGACAAGAGAATACGACAACAGGTTTAGTGGCCAAAACTGAAGATGAACATCTGCATGCTTCTAATCTTCTTGGAAAAGCATCCATGCAACGGGCCCACACAGTATTCACACGCACTCCTACGCCACGTTAAAAAAAAGCGCACGCATATGAAGTTATAAAGAAAAAGTAAAGCGGTAATACTGCTCACACCAGCGCCAAGGAAAACCAGAGAGGAAATATTCTGATTGGGAGTGTTTCTGCAATTAACTGCATCTGCTTCTCATCAAAAGTCACAAAAATCATTTAGTTCCCAACTCTCTCGTCATCAAATGTCTCAAAACTGTTTATGAGAATTGTAATGATTGTGAGAGAGCGCAAACTGACCTAAATGTATGAGTGCATCACACCTACCTGTAGTAAGCACAAATCATGAGGAGAAATGCCATGAGTGCTAATAGTATTTGCAATTATATTCTAAATGTATAGCTAAAATAGAGATTTAAGTAGAAGTGGAACTAATACAGAAATGTGTGACACTATATGATTTTATTAGATGTGATTATTCCTGAATTCATGTCGTGTAGCTGTTAAAATGTAAGATGGTAGGTGGTTAAACGCAGAATGTGGTAGGCCTCAGGGCCAGAGCTGGAGGGAAAGGGAAGATGTTTCTTTTCACGACACAGATTGTATTAAGGTTTTGGTCATTGCATTAATGGGCCAGGATTTATAAAAATGTTTACTGAATAATAGAATAAGAGTATTAACATGCTCTAATTAATGAAGAAGTTGAATGCTATAATCATTATGAGAAATATTGTAGGCCTGAAATGTTTTAACATTGATTTACACGTACATGTCTGGGCTGAGAAATGTTGCAAGCCTTTATTTTGGAAGTCTATGAGAGTTGGGTTCTTGGCTGCAGATATCTGTCTGCAAGAGGAAAGGGGGGATCCAATTATAAATGAATGAATAGAGGTCTGTTCAGTAGACGGCCCAGACATGGAGGAGGGTTTCGGAATGTTTAAGGGGTATCAGCGGGCCGGAGAAGAGTCTGAGAAGCAAGGTCAACTCTAACGTATGAGGCCCAATACAAAGCATCATGGAAAAAGCCAGAAGCTACACCACGTGAGGGGCGTCTCGAAAGGGGCGTCTCAAATGTTGTTGACTGTTTTGTATTAGGGACAGCACCCCTGGGTGGAGTTAGAGCAGATACCTGAGGACCCTTTAGAGAGCGGATGGGTAGGCAGAGAGGGGTCATGACTGGAGAACTATAGGTTTTCACCAATAGACTTAGAGTGAGTGACTTCCCTTGGGGTCATTCACTGCTGACACCTTTGTTAGGTTGGGATTTGGTTAAGTAGGGATACCATCTAGAGCAGGGTAGGGACAGCCTAACCTGTGCGTTTTCCTCCAACTTAAATGAAGGAGAGATATGCGTCAATGCTGATAGCTTTATTATTCTTAGAACTTGTGTTAGTGATTTCCGTTGCTCGTCTGAGGGCTTTCCGAGAGCACATGTATGTAATTGGACCTGTGTACCTCGTGAATCTCATTCTGAGATGCTTGTATTTGCAGCTTATCATATCTTTACAATAAACTTTTGAAAGCTAGAAGTTGTTTGTGATCTTTGGGAGCAGAGTCCTTTATTGGGTGAACTAACTTGGAAATAGGTGTACCTTGTACCTTAAAGACAGGCAACAAAGGTTCAGTCGACCAGATCGAGGTTTAGATCAATAGTGCTAAGGTATCGATCAAAATCTCGCCCTTCCAGTTGGTAGCTATAGAGGATGGTTGCCTTCTTGAGGACGGTAGCCTAGGCCAGGTTAGCTTACCCCAAGGCCCCTAGAAATCGATGATTGGAAGAACAGCCCGCTGAAGAAGATCCGGATGACGTGAGACAGAAACAGCAGCAGTATCGGTCGAGAGTGAGTATAAAGGGTTATGCGTGTTAAGATTGCGGTGTTTTGTATTGTATCTATGTTGTAATGTCAGGCGGAGGTGAATGTCTGTAGAGTGACTGTGGAACAGGTTGTGAGCGCGCGCAACCGGTGGAAATCTTAAGTTCAAGGAGAGCTTAAGTGGTTCGGGTGTATCGGACACCCAGAGTAATTGTCAACTAGTGTGAAGGGGGTCATGAGGTACCATTGATCACCCGAAAGACCGAGATAGGGGGAACGTAAGAGTGAGTGCGTGAGTAACGGACGCTGGTCGGAAGTTACTGTGTGTGTAAGCAACCTATCAGAGAGACGATAGACATTTCGTCAGTTACGTTGACAATTACATATAGACTGTGGACGTACAGTCGAGAGAAGTGACCGCTTGGTCGGAAGTAGTCATTTTTCGGTGTATGAATGGGACGCATGCATAACCGGGAGACGAGTTGAGAAAGGAGGGGTGCTGCTGCGAAGCGGAGAAAAGTGACGTCAGAAAGGGTCGCGACGTGATTGGCCGACCGGAGAAAGACCGCGCTGCGATAGGCCAAGCTAGCAAAGCCGCGACAGGATTGGTGGATTGTCATCAGGAAGTAAACAGAGTAGCGAGGCTGGATATTGTGCGCATAATTATGAAGTGTTTCAAATGGTTGAAAGCGGTGTTTAAAAAAGAGAAGCGGGGATCGTATGAAGGGGAAGAAGCCCCGCCGGAGGGGACGCCAGCTCGTTACATGGCAGTGAATGTTGGGTTGCATACGATCCTCTGGATATCAGAGTGGAGTAAGATTACGGAAGGAAATGAGGAACTGACGTTCCCGAAGTACGGGACGTTCAGATTAGAGGTGTTACATCGATTAAAATCAGTCATGACCTCAATAAGACCCTTGCCTAGACCGACCCAGTTTGAAGCCCTTGAAGCATGGATTAGGGCAGCGCATGAAAAGAATATGAACAGACGACAAGAAAGGGTGAAACGCTCGGTAAGGGCAGTGCAGGATGCCAGGTGGGATGCGGATGCTAAAAGATGGAGAGTGCATAACCTGGAAGTAAATAAACTGTACCCAGTGTTAGAGGTGCCCGTAAATAAAAGCCCCCTAGAAGAAGATGATGAGAGCGAAACAGAGGACAGCCTGATAAACAGATTATTGACAGACAGGCCACCCCCGTATAATAGAGCAGGGGGAGAGGTCGAGCATACAGAAGGAGAAAAGGGGGGCAATGCAGGAGAGCATAGACCGCTTCCCAGTTCAGAGTGGGATCCTGAGGCAAAGAAAGAGTTGTCCCAGCCTAGTCAGGTGCAACAGGTGGTCGGTAGGTTTGTGGTACAAAGAGCGCCGGAAACGGAAAGCGCCACATCCTACACATTACCAGATGCACTACAGGTACCTGTTACCATAGGTCCTATAATATCGATATATGACCAAGAGAGAGCAAGAGGGGAAGAACGGGTACGGAAGGACAGAGAAAGAGCAGAGAAGGCAAGAAGGAACGATACGATTAATTCCCCAAGTCAGATGCCGATACCAAGAGAATGGAGCACTCCGGTGCACCCAGTAGGGGACCCAGGAGGAGATCCTGGGGGCCCTAGATGGCCAGTGGATCTGAGGGGATCTGGACGAAAATCCTTTCAAGAGCTAAATGAGTACATGAAGCAGTGGGATGAGGCAGTGAAGGCTCAAAAGAACATCATAGCTGCGGAAGCTGAAAGGGAAAGTCAGGACAGCCGAGCTCGGACTCACTGCGGGGCTGGGGAGAGCAGCCCGGAGTGGGACTGTAGAGAGAGAGATAGTAGGGGAGTCACCCATTGGGCCCGGAGTGGAGATAGAACAGACCTGGAAAACGGGGGCCCCGGGAGTGGAGGGGTGGCGCGCCCAATACTCAGTGAAGAGGAGAGGAGAGCACAAGAGTACAGAAACAGCTTTAAGTGTCCACACTGTGTGCTCGGCACCAGAGAACTGAATGGGAGTTGTGAGAGGTCGCACCATAGACCCTGTGATGACGGAAATGAGCGCAGCCCAGGGAATATGGGGAACCAGGAAGGATCGTATCGGATACTGAGCGATACGAGGCAAAGGGAGAGTAGCGACCAGAGGGAAAATAACAGAGAGGTGTACGGTGAGAGGAGAGAAGAAGAAGAGAGTGGGCAGAGCAAGAGTAGGGGTAACAGGCCCGTGTTCCATCACCTTCCAAGATCGGATGGCCGAGCATGGGACCTGGAGAGATGGGAGCAAGGGAGGGCACCCATTAACTCTCCCGAGCCCAAACGCAGAGCTCGAAGTTGGGATGGTAGGGAGACCAGTGAGCCCCCTTCGAAAGACATATTGCGAGCTGAGATAAAAGCCAAAAGACTTGATGTCGCCAGCTTAAGGTCAGACCTGGATGATATGGTAGATGGTACCCTGCCTTTAGAAAGAATGGAAATGTATGAACAGGATGAAATACTGTATATGGCAAAGGACATCACTCGAAAGGCGAGAGCAGTCCATGAGAAGTTAGTCGAACTAGCAGGCAAATATATGGTGGATCTGTCAAGAACCAAAGCATTACAGGGTAACCACAGGCTACATTACACAGATCGAGACCTAGATGAGAGGAGAACGATTGGGCTGAAAACGCACATAAGGGAACTGATCGCTGGAATAAGGACATGGAGGGCACTAGATAAGTGGGAAGAGAGGTGGTCCAAGAAAGGGACCGGCAGGAGAAGCACGCTTGGTATGACACCAGGACTGCAGGGAATAGAGGCATACCCTTTGCGGGAAGTCGCAAATGGGAACTATGTGCATGTCCCTTGGAGTAGGGGAGATTTAGCTGCTTTTACCACCTCCTTCCCCAAATTGCGGGAAAACCCCGTGGAGTGGTACAAGCAAGTCGAGAGGTTTGTAAAAATCTCAAAGGTCCTATGGATAGATCTGAACACGCTGTTTGACATTGTAGTACCAGGAGATCTGTGGACAGCATGCAAGGTTAGCGCTGAGTGGCCCACAACGGAGCCGGAGAGAGATGCTAAGACTAATGGGCCGTCCGAGATTGTGATGGCAAAATTCGAGAGAGTGATGACTTGGCTGAAAGAGAAAGTGCCAATGCAAGACATAGATTGGGTCAGAATAGACCGAACCAGACAGGAACCCAAAGAGACAGTCCACGAATATTACGAGAGATTGCTGAAGGCGTTTAAACAGTATAGCGGCTTGGATGTAATGGATCCAAAGGACATAGGGCAATTTGTGTCCAAGTTCGTCCTGGGACTGAGACCGGATATTAGTTTAATGATTCAGCAACACTCGATTTGTTGGCAAAGTAAACCCCTAGACGAAATACTGAGATATGCCAGGTACTGCTGTGATGAGATAGACTCCAAGGCTAAGAAACTAAAGGAAAAGTTGATGGTGGTACAGATGCAGGCAGCAGGAAAGGGGGGACCGCAGCAACAGCAGCAAGGAACAGGTACAGGAGGAAAGAAGCAGTACAGTCAGAACAAGGGCAATGAGGAGAGTTCTACCTTTAGACCCAGAATAGACATAGCTGCCTTGAAGAAAACGACTAGGTGCCACCAGTGTAACGAGGTGGGGCATTGGAAACGCGAGTGTCCCTACAATGTAGAGATAGGAGAACAAGAGATAGAGGAGGAAGAGGTCCAGAGCGCACCTACAAGAGGGGCGACGCCATATCAAGGAAAGGTGCTCAAAGGGGGGGGGGCTCCTCCCCGAGCTCAGTTCCCGCAACCTCCTCGAGTAGGGACTGTGGGTAAGACCTATAGACAAATGCCCCTGTTTGTGGAAGGTGAAGAGTGCTATTATGTGGACCCATTAACCGGACAGAGAGTGGAAAGAGAAGACTGCACCCTCGGGGCAGCCTTAGAGGTGGACCAGAGGGGACCCTATGTCGAAGCAGAAGTAGCAGGGTGCCCTACGACATTTCTGGTGGACACAGGAGCCACTAGGTCCACGATCAGATCAGCTGCAGTTCCAGACCTGCCCATGTCTGGAGAGACCATACAAGTGGTAGGGGTCGCAAATAGGAGAATAACCAGCCAATTGACAGAACCGGTACAGGTGAAAATAGGGAAGTACAGCGATGAGCACCAATTTGTGGTTTGCGATTCAAGCCCTGTGTGTCTGCTGGGAAGAGACCTGTTGTGTAAATTGAATTGTACTATATATTGTACACCTCAGGGAGTGGAGGTATTGACCAATGATGATGATGCAGATTTCAAAGTTGCAAACTCAAGAATATGCGTGGAGCTGTATCCTACTTTGACAGTAGATGAGCTCCCCTGGGACTTGAGAGAGACAGTGGCACCAGAAGTATGGGATTTCACTGGGGAAGAGATAGGTTTGGTCAAAGGGGTGGACCCAGTGAAAATTGTAGTGAAACCGCATGCTGAGTTCCCAAGAACACCCCAATATAAATTGACTCCAGAAACGATTGCAGGCATAAAACCCGTGATCGAGTCCATGATTAAACAGGGAATACTGAAAGAAATCGTGGGTAGTCCATGCAACTCCCCGATTATGGGTCTGCAGAAACCAAATGGGAAATTTCGGATAGTGCAGGACCTTCGAAAGATTAATAACATAGTCGTTTCGTGTTGTCCAGTGGTACCGAATCCATCAGTGATACTGTTTCAGATTCCATTCCAAGCAGAGTGGTTCACAGTGATCGATCTTTGTCAGGCTTTCTTTTCGATCCCTCTGGACGAAGAAAGCCATTTTCTTTTCGCATTTAAGCTGGAAAATCGCGTCCTAACATGGTGTCGTATCCCTCAGGGGTATACAGAGAGTCCATCGATCTTTAACCAGCTTTTGAAGAAAAATCTTGAAAGTCTAGTGCTGCCCCAGAAGTCAGTTCTGGTCCAGTACATAGACGACCTCCTCGTGGCGTCAGAAACAGAAGAAGCTTGCAGGGAGGACTCCATTGCTTTGTTAAATCACCTAGCTGCCAATGGGCACAAGGTGTCCCCGGGAAAATTGCAGTACTGCCTGACAGAAGTGCAGTACTTAGGACACAGAATAGAGAAAGGCAAACGAAAGGTGTCACCAGACAGGATAGAGGCGATCATGAAAATGAATGCGCCTAAGACACAGAGAGAGGTCAGGATGTTTCTAGGGATGGTGGGTTATTGCCGACAGTGGATCGCGAACTTTTCACTGAAAGCAAAACCCTTGCAAAAACTGACGCACAAGGAGGTGAGCGATCCGGTACCATGGGACAAAGACTGTTTGATGGCATTCTTACAGCTGCGAGAGGACCTGTGTCGTGCTCCGGCATTGGGAATGCCTGATTACAATAAACAATTTTTTCTTTACTGTTGTGAGAGAGAAGGTTGTGCGTTGTCTGTGTTGGTCCAAATCCATGGGAATGCCCGTAGACCAGTTGCTTATTTCTCGGCTACTTTAGACCCAGTAGCCGCAGCGTTGCCCGGATGTCTCAAATCCGTTGCTGCAACGGGTGTCAGCATTGAAAGATGTGAAAATATCGTCATGGGGCACCCGTTAGAGGTGTGCGTGCCCCATTCTGTTGAACTGTTAATGACCAGGACCAAAACACAGCATCTGACCAACAGCAGGCTCACGCGATATGAGCAAGTTATTCTTGCTGCAGAGAATGTGACCCTCAAGAGATGCTCTGTTTTGAACCCTGCCACCTTGATGCCACTTCCAAATGATATCGATGATGATGATGAATGTACAGACCATGACTGCCTCGATGTGACTGAACTATGCACCAAACCCAGACCCGACATCGTAGATGAGCCACTGACCGACCCAGACGAAATTTTCTTTGTCGATGGCTCATGTGTAAGAGACGAAGTTGGGCAGTTGAGAGCAGCTTACGCTGTTTGTACAATTGCTGGAGTTGTGGAAGCTGGGTGCCTGGAAGGAGTACACTCCGCTCAGGTAGCCGAGATCATTGCCCTGACACGTGCTTGCTTAGCAAGCAATCAAATTCGAGTCACCATATACACCGACAGCCAATATGGCTATGGGGTAGTTCATGATTACGGGCAGTTATGGTCTCAAAGAGGGTTCATGACCTCTTCAGGCTCTCCCATTCGAAATGGAGAGTTTGTGCGCCTGTTGTTAGAGGCGTTGCAATGCCCAGCAGGTATCGCAGTTGTAAAGTGCACCGCACATACCAGAAATGAGGACTTTGTTTCAAAAGGCAATAGATATGCAGATGAAGTTGCGCGGTATTGCGCGGAGCAAGGGTACTCTTTCACAGAGGTGGAAGTGGGCGGAATAAATGTAAGAACTGAATTAGCCATGATATTGGAAACTGTTGATACTTGGGATGAACTGTCAAACATGCAAGAAAATGCTCCTGATATTGAAAAGGAAACATGGGAAAAGGCAGGATGTGTAATGGGTGAGTCCCATTTTTGGGTCTCAGCAGACGGCAGAGCAGTGTTGCCCAATGAAATGGTGAGTCCTATGGCCAGACTCATACATGGTCCCGTACACTTAGGGAGAGATGCTATGCTGAGAGTGTTTAGACAGACTTGGTACAATCCTAAGTTTAGAATAGCAGCAGAAGCAGTGTGCCAGCGTTGTGTGACCTGTCAGCAGCTGAACGTAGGAAAAAGAACACCAGTTACACTGAGTCACATAGGAAGGTCTGGAGGTCCATTCAACAGAATGCAGATAGATTTCATTGAAATGCCAAGGTGCAACCGCCTCCGCTATGTCCTGGTGGTTGTTTGTGTGTTCTCCAGATGGGTTGAGGCATACCCTACACGTAGGTGCGACACCCTCACAGTGGCCAAGTTACTGCTCAGGGAACTCATTCCGCGCTTCGGGGTGCCGGCCTTTTTGGAATCAGATAGGGGAACGCATTTTAACAGCGAGCTTGTGAAGATGATTTGTGTAGCGCTAAATATTGATCAGAAGTTGCATTGCAGTTACCGACCAGAAGCCTCAGGGATTGTGGAGCAGATCAATGGCACGATCAAGGCCAGGATAGCGAAAGTGTGCTCCTCAACGACCCTGAGTTGGCCTGACGCCCTGCCATTGGTCCTCATGAGCCTTCGTAGTACCCCAGACAGAAGAACAGGGTTGTCACCACATGAGGTGTTAATGGGGAGAGCAATGAGGCTGCCATCTGTCCCAACTGCTGCACTGTTAAATATCACAGATGATATGATCCTGGACTATTGTAAGGGGCTGTCTGACGCCATTCGTTCTGTGTCCCTTCAGGTGCAGGCTGCCGAGGTTCCAGCGTGCCAGGGCCCGTGCCATGACCTGTATCCTGGGGACTGGGTCCTGGTGAAAAAACACGTGAGAAGAAGCTGTCTGGATGTTCGTTGGCGTGGGCCCTTCCAGATCATCCTGATCACGAACACAGCTGTGAAGGTGGGAGGCCTGCCCAATTGGATCCACGCGTCACATACGCGAAGGGTTCCAGCACCTCTGGAAGAAACAGCTCCTCTCTCGGATAGACGTCCAGCAGAGGACCGAGAAGCCAGAGAGGGGGCTAGCCAAGCTGTAGAGGTGCCAGCGGAAGCAGGGGAAGAGTCTGACCAAGCTGAGGACGGTCAGTACAACAGCGAAACAGACGACGCTACAGAAGGAGAAAGTAGCTGGGAGTACGAGTCAGACCCTGACAGGTCTGAAAGAGAGAGAGAACAGACAAGAAGGAGAAGGAGTAGAAGGGCACGTGGAGAAGCTAATTGGCCGCAAAGAAGGAGCTCGAGCCTGAGGTCAACTCCAGAAGTAACCCTTCCTCCGATATCAGAAGACTCAGATCCGGAAGAAGGTGCTCAGGGCGCTGAAGCACCAGACCGAAGAAGGTCAAGAAGAGTGCGTGTGCCAAACAGAAGATACTCCACACCTGAGTGGACATATCTGGCGACAAATGTCTGTGAAACCGGAGACAGGGAGGATCCGAGCGGTGGTGGTGTCCAGTTCTGAGCCCATTATCACCGTGGAAATACGACTGTTGGTACCCGGTGTTGAACAAGAAGGGTCACTAACATTCATGCTCCCCAGACCTCCCCGCCTCAGCAAGTTAAAACACATGTTTCTTTCAGAATTGCAATTCCCCGACTTTGGTACAACGATAACAGCACATGAAGAGCACAATCTTCGTTTGGAAATATTGAACTATGCTATTGAAGCTGCAACAACAAATCTGATAGTAGACTGTTAAGGACTTTGTAAATAAAGCAAGCAGAAAAAAGAAGATTACCTAGCGCCCAGGAAGCAGAAAATTTTAGGGAACTTCCCTTGAGTTGATGGAGAAGGGCTAGGGTTGTCTTTATTGAACTGTTAAAGGACTTTTGCGGAGAAGGTTGTCAGCTTCCAGTTGTGTGGATTCTAAAGACAAAAGGATTAAAAAGAGACTGTAAAGGAACGAGAGGAAAAGAACTTTTGCTAAGATAAGAGAGAGCCATATTGTTTGACGAAATGGAGGCCGGCACCCCGAACCGCAGAGCAAAATGTATAATAGGTACACTAATAGTAGGAGTGATAATATTAATAGCTTTAGTGGTAACAATTTCTTATGTAAAGGGACATGAGGAAGAGGCAAAGGTAACTGATGTGAAATCTGTAGAAACGCTTACACCCACTGTTGTTGGTGAAAAAGGGGAAAACACTCAAGAGAGAGCGTTATTAGCTGCAGAAGCCCGCAGGTTACACGTAGATGAGTCCCAAGGAGACTTTAGGTCAAATGCTTATGCTAAACTCTTATATGAATACGTGGATGCCATGGAGGTTAAGGATTGCTACGTCTGCATGCAGTTGCCGGCGTCTGTAGACGAGGGAATTCGATATCATCACCTCCCGCTGACATATGGCATTACATGTAGCTTATTGCTTAGTATATTTTATGAGAGAGATAGTTTTGAATACTATTTCTCCAATTATGATTCAGTGTTGCCAGAAGTCCCAAATTATAAGCAGATGAACAAATGGGATTACTGGAAGAGTGAAGACAGATTGGCCAAGTTCTTCATTCCTTGGATTACCTTAGACACTTCACATGCCCGTAGAAATAACCTGACATGCAAGGTGTCAGAAGTCGAGAAGAAGTTCATAGGGCAAGTGGATGATCGTTATAGGAGACAAAAGATTTTGAAAAAATCAGGACAATGGAAAACAGATTGGACCGAGGAAGAGAAGGCACACAAGAGAAAGGGTAGTAGTGGTCCAATAGCTTTAGATAAAACGCAGAGAGGAAAGCTATGTCTTCATCGAGCCAAAACGTATTATGAAAATGTATACGTTGGAGAAGTTGACTGTGAACATGCTTTCAATATAGAGTACTATACTAAAGATTTCCTGAAGGGAATGCAAGTGATTCCAAATGTGTATTTTGTATGTGGAAGAAATGCCTACGTGAGACTACCTGATAACTGGTATGGATCATGTTACCTAGCAATTGTCTTCCCCAAAATATATCATGCACAAGACTTAGTGATCATTGAGGGCAAGACATCATCGAGGGGAAGGAGAGATGTAGGAGATGCCGAAATGGTTGGAGATGTCTTTGGAGCTATGTTCCCTCTTTTGGGAGTAATCCTTAATGATGTTAAAATTAGACGACTGGCAACAGTTGTCGACAGGTTGTCTGCCAGCACTGCTCAGTCCTTAATGCTGGTAGAAGGAGAGATGCAATCGATAAGGGCTATGGTTCTTCAGAACCGTCTTGCATTAGATGTCCTACTAGCAAAAGAGGGCGGAGTCTGTAAGGCTTTGAAGGTCCAGGAATGTTGCACTTACATTCCAGACAATTCAAAACCCCTTGAGAAGGTTATTAGGAACATAACTACTATTCACAAGGAGATCGAAGACTTGAGTAGAGAAAATGTCTGGGAAAAGGTGGGCCACGGAATGAGTGCAGTTGGTGGGTGGTTTTCCACCTTAGGCAAAAGCTTTGTGTGGTATATTCTAAAACCTGTCATCATAATATTGGTCTGTGGGATCATATTGTGGGGATTGGTGAGGGTATTCAAATGGTACCGAGCAAGAAGGTCTGAAAGGGCCCAAAGAGAGCAGCTGCAGAGATTGGCTGCCATACAAGATAATCAGTACAGGAGCCTGAGGGCTCTGGAAGCGCAGAGACAAATCATGCCAGCAATAACTGCAGTTTAAATGTTAGTGATGACCCCGAGAGGTCATCAAAGGGGGGAACTGAGAGAGCGCAAACTGACCTAAATGTATGAGTGCATCACACCTACCTGTAGTAAGCACAAATCATGAGGAGAAATGCCATGAGTGCTAATAGTATTTGCAATTATATTCTAAATGTATAGCTAAAATAGAGATTTAAGTAGAAGTGGAACTAATACAGAAATGTGTGACACTATATGATTTTATTAGATGTGATTATTCCTGAATTCATGTCGTGTAGCTGTTAAAATGTAAGATGGTAGGTGGTTAAACGCAGAATGTGGTAGGCCTCAGGGCCAGAGCTGGAGGGAAAGGGAAGATGTTTCTTTTCACGACACAGATTGTATTAAGGTTTTGGTCATTGCATTAATGGGCCAGGATTTATAAAAATGTTTACTGAATAATAGAATAAGAGTATTAACATGCTCTAATTAATGAAGAAGTTGAATGCTATAATCATTATGAGAAATATTGTAGGCCTGAAATGTTTTAACATTGATTTACACGTACATGTCTGGGCTGAGAAATGTTGCAAGCCTTTATTTTGGAAGTCTATGAGAGTTGGGTTCTTGGCTGCAGATATCTGTCTGCAAGAGGAAAGGGGGGATCCAATTATAAATGAATGAATAGAGGTCTGTTCAGTAGACGGCCCAGACATGGAGGAGGGTTTCGGAATGTTTAAGGGGTATCAGCGGGCCGGAGAAGAGTCTGAGAAGCAAGGTCAACTCTAACGTATGAGGCCCAATACAAAGCATCATGGAAAAAGCCAGAAGCTACACCACGTGAGGGGCGTCTCGAAAGGGGCGTCTCAAATGTTGTTGACTGTTTTGTATTAGGGACAGCACCCCTGGGTGGAGTTAGAGCAGATACCTGAGGACCCTTTAGAGAGCGGATGGGTAGGCAGAGAGGGGTCATGACTGGAGAACTATAGGTTTTCACCAAGAGACTTAGAGTGAGTGACTTCCCTTGGGGTCATTCACTGCTGACACCTTTGTTAGGTTGGGATTTGGTTCAGTAGGGATACCATCTAGAGCAGGGTAGGGACAGCCTAACCTGTGCGTTTTCCTCCAACTTAAATGAAGGAGAGATATGCGTCAATGCTGATAGCTTTATTATTCTTAGAACTTGTGTTAGTGATTTCCGTTGCTCGTCTGAGGGCTTTCCGAGAGCACATGTATGTAATTGGACCTGTGTACCTCGTGAATCTCATTCTGAGATGCTTGTATTTGCAGCTTATCATATCTTTACAATAAACTTTTGAAAGCTAGAAGTTGTTTGTGATCTTTGGGAGCAGAGTCCTTTATTGGGTGAACTAACTTGGAAATAGGTGTACCTTGTACCTTAAAGACAGGCAACAAAGGTTCAGTCGACCAGATCGAGGTTTAGATCAATAGTGCTAAGGTATCGATCAAAATCTCGCCCTTCCAATTGTGTTGTAGTGTCGATGTTATCCTTAGTGGTCTCTCATTCGCCTTTACAAATTAGTTTATGGGTGATTTGGGAATACAACCAAGCTGCAAATAAAAACTTCAGTCATCAGGTTTTCCGAAGCCAAGAATTCAAGCATGAGTTGCAAAGACGTGTGTGAAAAGGTCAAACATTTTCTCCAGTGGGATTTACTCCTACATTTGGAGCAAAGGTACAACTACCATAGCACTCTGATGGAAAACACTCAGGGGCATATTTACAAGGAAGTGGCGGAGCGCGGTGATAGCCTCCTTGGCAAAAACGCTGCGCTCTGCCACTTCTGAAACTAAGGGCTGCACCGTGTTTACAAGAATCTGGTTCTGCCTTGCGGTTCCCGCTGCTTTGTTGATAATTTAGCTGCCTAGCACCAAAGCAGGCACCATAGTGAAAGGGTGCCTACGTTGAGGGTAATGATTGTTTATGTGCTGTAAGGAGTCCCTTCCTGCACATAAACAATCACAAATGGCGTTTTGAAATTTCTATGTGTGCTCCTCAATGCAGGACACATAGAAGTTGCAAAACATAATTTTTTAAATGATTGTTTATATACAGAAAAGGACACCATCCTGCACATGAACAATGGCGTTTTGCTGTTTCTATGTGTGCTGCACAATGCAGCACACATAGAAACAGCAGAATACGAGGAGAAATGTATCACTTGTCCTTGTTGCACCAGAATAGACCAGGTTTTCCCTGGTCTTAATTTTGGCGCTGGCCCATATTTACGCCAAACTTGTAAATATGGGAGATCATCAAAATTAATGGGTGTTGAGGTCGAACGCCCACTACTACACCCATTGCTCACCATTTTCACACTAAGTTTAGCGTGAAAGGATGCCACAGTCACAAGGCGACATTAAGCCACGTTAAGTGGCTTAACACCACCTTGTGAATAAGGCAAAGCCCCTATCTCCACCACAACATCGAGGAAAGAAACAATGTGGTGGCGATACGGGCTTGTAAATATGCCCCTCCATTTCTCACAGCTATTCCACACTTATGACTGTGGAAAATCATCCAACTGATGAGTTTTCTTTAATGGGACAAACTATCAATTTGTTTTTTATGGCTGGGTTTAGTGTGGAGTTGAAGTTTAGGTTTATTAAGCAATTGCTAACTTACTTAAAACCATTGCAATAAAATTTGACTGGATGTAGTTACATAATTTACAGGATTAAAATCGTGTCTTTACATTCACATTTGGAAAGCATTGGATTATAAAAGGGAAAAGGAGCAGCATTATTGCCTGTTAAGTTTAGTTACATAGTTCGATGTCGCACGTAAAAAGAATAGCAGGTTAGAAAATTGAGTCATTGCATTCATACATATTTACCGATATCAGTTTATTAAAGGGGAAATGAGGTTTATAGATGGGTGAACAGTAAAAATATCGAAATTTTAATATCGACCTACACTATTATTGAGTTTTTAATATTGTAGGGACAAAAAATGGAAATCAAGAATATCGTTGACCAGAATATTGACTGCAAGGTAAGTAATATTGATTTTTTTTTAATATCGAAGTCAGTAATATCAAAGTAAATAATATCGTTAGCAAAAATATTGTTGTAAATATTATACTTTTTTTATTGTTATGTATTTTAGTATGAATTTTATATGTATGTTTAACATTTGTTGTAATGTTTTTTCGGTCATTTTAAATATATGTATTAAATGTTTAGAAAATAGTTATTGTTTTTGTAAATACATTTTGTGTTTTAGTATCAGAGTGGGTTGTGGGTTTATATTAGTTTTTATTAATTGGTTAATTTATAATTATATTAATTATAATTAATTCATGTACATTTTTATTTATTGTTATTGTTAATTAATTTATTGTAAATTAATTATTAATTATTAATTATTAATTGATAATTAAATCAATTATGGTATTTTTAATGTGTAGCGGGTTGTGGGTTTATAGGGGAATAGGGTGGGAAGTAATTTAAATATAATTAATTAAGTAAGTAATACTTTTATTTATTGTTATTGGTTATTAATTTATTGTTATTTAATTATTAATTGGTAGTTATTTTTACCAATTGGGTACTTTTAAATTAAATTTTTTTAAATTAATTTATAATTAATTTTTATTTTTTGTTATTGTTAATTAAATTATTGTTAGTTAACTTTTTAATTGGTAATCGATTTTTATGAATTGATTCATTGATAATTACATTCATTGTGTTATTTTTTATGTGCGGCACATTGTCTGTTTATAAGGGAATTGGGTGGGAAGTAATTTAATGTTATTTTTAATGAAATATTAATTTAATTTAATAGGTATTTATTAACACATTTTTGGGTGAATGATTATTGTTATTTATTTTATAAAAAATATTTAATTGATAAGTATGTTAATTTAACCCCTACGCTATCCTACACTTTCCCTACTGTTGGACTTACTGGAGTTGGAATAGTAATTTTTACCCCTTTGCTATCCTACACTTTTCCTACTGTTGCACTCCCTGGAGTGGGAATAGTAATTTTTACCCCTACGCTATCCAATACTTTCCCTACTGTTGCACTCACTGGAGTGGGAATAGTAATTTTTACCCCTATGCTATCCAACACTTTCCCTACTGTTGCAGTCACTGGAGTTTATTTTAATTATATGTATTATTTACTTTATTTGACAATTTTTTTTAACTTAAATAAACGATATTTTGACAACGATATTTTTGGCATCGATATTTTTTCCGATATTTTTGTACTTACCATAATGTTGATAGGATGTCGATATTCTTGACTTCGATATTTTTGCTGCAATATTTTTGTAGGTCGATATTGTGACCTTCGATATTTTGTCAGTGATTCCTGGACTGACGCAGTGTTGTCTGATAGAGAGACATATTGTTCTTAAATAATAATGTGTCCTTTATATTGCTGTCTAGGTCTGATAGGCTGGGTTAATAGTGTTGTGGTGCAGTCTTTGCTCGACCTTTAGCAGAAATTTGACAAAGGTTACCATTGACTTTCTATGGAGAACGAACAAGTTACAAAGTTACAGTTTAAGGGTACTTCTAGGTGAACTACGATGGAACCCTTTTAGACTAGGACACTATGAGAGTCAAGACCCATGGGAGAACTGGAGTACTCGTGTTACCTCACCCAGGGAAGCCGGGTGCGTAGGTGTCTTTTGGTGTCGGGTTTCGTCGTCGATTCCAATGGAGAGCTGTGAAGAAGGGCTGCAGGCGACCAGAGGAAAAGTGTCCGGGTGGATGCAAGGGTGGATTAGAGATGTGAAGAACCTGAAATCAGAGGAGGCAGAGACTGGGTCACTAGCAAGTGACCAGGATGGTGATAGGAAGATGCCAGCCGATTTCTGGTGATTTCATGTGAGAAGGTGAAGTTTGGAAGCGGAGGCAAGATAGCGGCCGGTACGCTGGCCGAGTGAGCTGGTCTTAGCAGTTTCTCCCCCCAGTATGAGCCGTCAACTGTGTGCTGTATAGCGCGGGGTTAAAGACACATATGGAACTCACCACTTTCTCCGGTCCGACTTTTTGAAGGAAATGCTCAGCTGGTTTTGTATTTACCGCCGCAGTCTGCCGAGTCAGATTTCATCAACGCGGCGCTTTCCAGGCTAGGGCGCGCTACTCACCTACCAGTGCTGTCATCGCTCTCAGCGCTGCTTCAGTGGTGCTGTGATGCCGCCAAAAACTCAATCGAAGAACCAGTCCTGGGCAGTAGTCAAACCCCAATGGTGTCTTTAGCGTCTCCTCCACTTCAAGCAAAATCGCCGTCAGCAGAGACTTTAAAGAAAATCCAGACAGACTTCATCGCCAGCAAGACTGCAAAAAACACTAAGGTACTTCCTCACCCGGTGCCAGCAATGTTTAAATCTCGTGGAAGCACCGTAACTAAGAATCAACAGAGTCCTGCTCCGCTGAGCTCCTCCAGCGTTTCTGCTGCTTCTCTTTTGGCTCCCACATTACCTGCAATCGGTAAGACAAAATCCACTTCTTTGGTACCCTCTTCTGTTTTGTCGAAGAACATTGGGGCAGTTGGATGAGGAGGGGACTCCTGCAGTCACTGGAGGGAAAGTTGTATTGACTGATTCTACTCTGGCTTTGGGTATACAATCCAGCGGGATGCTGGGAGATGTAGTCCCTGCTTTACCAAGCACTGAGGGCGATGTTGACGTAGATAATTTCTACTCCCTCTCTGAACACACGGGCTCTTCTGTTGATGATAATGGTCTGGATAAAGACTGGTCTAACGAGGAAGGTAGCGAGTTGGGGGATTGGCGCACAAATGATGTCTTGAATCCTGTTGGCAGCTTGGAGGGACCATCTACAGTGCGCAAGATAACTCAAGACTCTGCTTCTGGTTTAAATACTGGTTCCCTTGCCTGGGACTATTCATTTTCTGCCCAGCCGGAGCACAAGATAATTTCCATGCTCCTGCTTCTAATGTCCCAGATACTAATCCTGGTCTTTCTCCAGGTGAGATGACACTTGCTATACTGTATCAAACGATAATGGCCCACCGGGAGGAGAACCAGCAGGAGAGTGCTCGAGCACAGGGGGCGTGTCGCAGAGTCCAAAATTCCCTAACCAAGACCTGCAATGACATTGCAACTAGGATCACAGAGGCAGAAAACCCTGGCGCAGCCATCTTTTTTGGTGCCCCAATGACCTCCTACGCCAAGGATTCTCTCACTATCACCTTCCTACAGTGCCCCTCGTCTCTCTATAGCCCCTCTTTCACATGCATTAACTATTTTACAGCGCTGCTTATTCCAGAGTGTGTGCTAGGGCACTTTACTTCACACAGTCATCATACAGAGTTAATGAACCATACTGAGTAAATCAGTCTATAGGAAATGCTGCATAAAACAATTAGGATTACAAGGCTTAGGCATCTCGTGTCATCCATGCTGGTAGTCATTATATTTTAAGGGATCTGGGTCTGGAGAAGAACAAACTCAGGATTGGGTAAGGACCACAAAGGTTGTGGTTGGCTTTACTAATATTTCCACACAAACAAACTCTTTTTAGAAATAACAGGATAATGAAAGACAGTGGGAAAAAACATAACATTCTAACCTATTCCATACAGTCTGTATTTAGCTCTTTGATGACAGTTCATAAATCACTGGGCTTTTTTAGGGTTGTAACTTATGAACTGCAAGTAACAAAAGGATCACCGTGATAAAAGTAACCCACTGAGCTATCCTCATAAAATACAGTGCTGTGATCAGCAAGGTACATGTTACTTTCAGAAGGCATATTAACCTTCTGTGCTACTTTATAATAAGTCAAAGGTGCCACTATACAAAACTCTGATATCTCTCCAGCAGCAACATTTTCACCAGAGTTAACTTGACAGTTTTAATGATTCCTGAAGACGTCCAGACACACATGGAACTCTGTAGCAGGTGTTTCTAAACCCTTTCTTATTTCTAAATACAGCACCCCTAAAGCTTGCCCTGATGACTGACAATACATATACTTAAACTGTATAATTAGTTTTGTGTGTGTTTTGTGCAGCACGAGTGCACCGTTATATATTATAACTAGAGTACTGTGCAAGGCAGGTGTATAGTTGTTAATGAGTAGCATGAGTGCTTTGAACATCTTTAATCCATCTCCTGAGTGTTCAATGCACTGTGGTGAGTTCACATTGCTAACGTTACCACTAGTGTTCTCCACAGTGTCTGAGCGCAGTGTGCATTGTTTAACTGTAGCAAGGGTGCCCTGAGTCATATCTAGAACATGTGAGGACGCATTCCATAAGTGCTTTAGTATAGTTCATGAATGCCTGTTTATTAGCACAATGTTTATGTAGCAAGATGACAGATCATGTATGGGAGATGCATAGAGAGCCACTCAGCGAAAGGGGGTGGGGAGAGCTGGGGAACTACTGCCCCTCATCGTCACCCCTCATCAGGCCCTTGAAAGGTCAGTAGATCTAAAGTCAGAGGTCCACCAGGCTGAAACTGCTTCACCAAGCCAGCTTTTGTTGAGAGACCACCAGGCAGTGTTGCAAGACTGGCAATGACATGAAGGTGGGCAGTTGGAAGAGAATGAGACTGAGTGCTAGGTGAGGTGAAACAGTGGGAGGAGTGTAAGAATAGAAGCGTGGCAACTGTAGTGACCAGTAAGAAGGGGAGAAGGGAAGCGACAAAAGAAGTGGACAGTAATGGGACAAATGGGCTGTGATGTGAGAGGTGGGCAATGACATGAGAGGCAGAGACTGGCGGTTATGAGAGAGGGGCTGTGCAGTGGCAGTTCCTCTGCAATAGAGGAGTGTCGCCCCACTGTCTGGATGTTCTTGCATTGTTTTATTTTGCATTTGCCGGCTCTGAGCCAGTGCTGTATTGAGGGACTCGGCTGTGGCATGGGAGGGGGAGGAGGAGTGCTACATGCACTCCACTCCCTAAGTGCTCATGTGTGTTTGGCCAGCCAGGCTGGAGAAACCCCCACAGACTCTCTGGTCTAAGCAGGATGTCTTTTCATGCAGCTCAGAAAAATCCCTGTGGTGCTCTGCAGCATGGGGATTGGATGGGAATCTGTCCCAGGGGCTCCTGGGATCTAGGATGAGGAGAGGCGGCGAACGCGACACTGGAGGTGGCCGGTGGCCAAAGGTACAATTTTATGAAAAAAAATCATAATTTCTACTCCCCCCCACGTAACCCTCCACCCTTTATTTGTGGGGCAGTGATGTACATAGGCACTGGAATTAGTAGTGCAGGGGTGTTGCAGTACTCCTAAAATAACGATGCTGGAGTTTAGAACATGAATGAGAAATTAAGATGGCTTTAAATTGTATGTTACCATAGAGGTCAAATGTCAGAATCTGCTAAACTGAATGGGTTTTGTAATTAGACTATATGACAATCTTGCTGAGTGTGAAAGGAAAGGCTTTAGTATGTAAAAAAATTCTAACACACAACAAAACCTGTACAGCACAAATCTTTCAAAATATGTAAAATGCTGGGTTAGCAAAAAAAGCACTTTCTTTTATAATCCTGAAGTGTGATGGAAACAAGTATTTTAATATGTATGCTGTATAATGTGGTTGTTAGCCCCAATTGTTTCTGGCTGGCTGTGATGCATCGAAGCCAGACAGAATCATCTGTCCTAGATAGGATGTGTACTATAGAATTGTCCGATAACCTGTGCTTTCCCTTGGGTAGCTTGGCACAGAGCAGTCAGGCTTATCCTCAGGGTCAAAGTGTAAAGTGTTGGCACAACACCACTCTCGCAGCACACTGAGTACGCTACAAAAGGAGACTCCACACCGTATGTATAGAAGACTGGCCTTTGTATTACATACACATTGAAATCAACACAAAATGCACATTGGATATATACTTTACTGTTACATGCCATTGTAGAACTCTCTCTTAGCAGCAGAATGGCAAGAACATATATGAACTAGTCAGAGGTATTCATAAAACCTGGCATTTCCAATATCACATACCCCATACAGTTGGAATGGTCAAGAAATCTCAGGTTACAACTATGCCTCGTGACCCAGCCCCTCAGTCACTCAAAGGCACTAACCAACAATACACATTGCCCCTGCTGGTTACACTTTGCTTAGATTATCGGGACTACCTAAAGCGGAAGGAAAAAGGTATTGGGTTTCTCGCCTCCAGATCAGGCCTTTAGGCACCGAGCGCCACCTCCACAAGTGTGGGATCACTACCCACACCCCGTAGGCAAAAGACTGTGACACCGGAAGCTGGCGTGCTTCCCAATTGGAGAACTGTTCCACCTCTGGCTGAGGTGCAAGCTGTAGTAACTCCAGGCAGTCAGCTGCCCCAGTCACGATAGTCTCCACAACACTGTACCTTGTGGCGGGGTCCGAGATGAGGGAGCCAGCATCTTTTACTAAGGCCACGATGTCAGGCACTATCGTCCTCCTGATCTGGAGGTCAGAGTCAGTCTAGGCTGCCAGCTCGGGTCCCGCCGACTCAGCCAACTTTCGCCCACACCCCTTGGACACCACAAGCTACAAGTTGCAAACTAGCACAGGTTTCCGGTTGCAAGCAAGGGTCCCTATAACTTGGCAAACGTTCCCCTCCTTAAATGCCTCACATTCAGGCCCCCAGCTGGACCGCTGATCTTTATGAGCACGCTCCTCTGCACAGTGTGACTACGTTGTTCGTCAGGATGATCTTGTTCCCAACTGACAATCACTTCCACCCTTTGTGCCACACCCTGAGTGGTCCTTATGATCTTTTGGAAATGGTGAGCTTCTTTCTCTCCCAGGGATCTCTGGACATGAGGCCAGCCAACTGGCCCTTCCAGAGTGCTGAGGGACCCAGGCCACAACTGTTGGCAATTAGGTGCGGGCCAGCGACATCTAACCCAAGCAAAATCCACAAGGTGATAGTCCCCTTCCTAGAGCACGATAAGCCCCAGGCCCACACATGTCTATGGGTAATCCAGTTGCAGTCACTCCTGCCCCAATAAATCCTCTCGTTGATGTCCCAGTGCCAAACCAGTGCTGTAAGGTTCCAATACTAAAAATGTCTCTAAATCCTGAGGGCAGAGCCCCGGTAGTTTTACCCAATGTGGCATTTGAAGATGAGATCAGTTTAAAAGGCCACGTTTGAAATGCACAGACTCTCTCTAAATTCTGATTTGACTGCCTTCCTATCTCAGGAGGCTTGATCAGCATCTTTAGTGGGGCCCCGACCCTGCCCCTTAGAATGCAGGTGCCAATTCCATCCCCACCCATCCATCCCAATGTGGCATTTAAAGATGAGATAAGGTTCAAAAGGCCACGTTTGAAATGCACAGACTCTCTCTAAATTCTGATTTGACTGCCTTCCTATCTCAGGAGGCTTGATCAGCATCTTTAGTGGGGCCCGACCCTGCCCCTTAGAATGCAGGTGCCAATTCCATCCCCACCTATCCATCCCAGGAAGGCCCCTCAGAGTCAGAGGTCTGAAGTTTTCCTTCAGGTCCTAGTTTATGGCTGTCTTATCAGGAATGCACAGATGTAGCTGTCCCCCCAGCACCCAGATGTGGATAAGCTGTCAGGAACACAGAGCCAAAAGTACAGAAATGACCACTTTCCCAGAGGGGTATTTCCACGTTATTAATGTTGAATCCACTTGCACCACCGGACAGGATTTGCCATTACCAACTAATCAGTATTACACACTATACTGCCACTCTTCTGCATGTGAGAAATACAGCTAAAATGCCTTCCAACAAATCCCTCATGTCCTACCATATTGAACACACCATCCTGTGCCATTCACTACTAGGACATGTATCGCACACACCCTACCTCTTCCCGAAACCGCACCATGTCCCCAGGAAGTACTGCCATAGAGCAAGAGACATGCAGAACCTTGGCAAGTAGCTTTTTAAATGCCAAGCTGAGTGACAGTAACCTGCACACACATACCCGATCATGGCAAACCTGTGGCATATTTAAAGAGCTACCTCGTAAGGCACAACCAGAGCTGCAGACCCACGGAGAAGCATTTGAGTTACATGCCCTAAATATATGCCTTACCTGTAGACAACAGACTTATACCAAACTCAAAATAGCCAATCATTTATACACCAATCACCAGTATGTATATAACAAGCACAAGGCTTTGTCACTGAACGGCAGTGTCAAAAGTGCTCAAAGACCTAAGGCTAACACATAGATCAGCGGAACACGGAAAGGGACAAAAGCAAAAAGTCGAGGGAAAGCACCATAGAAAGGGCCATTTTCAACATGGATCAGTATAACTACAGTCTGCAAATTTTCAATGGAAAATGTGCTGTCTGTAAATGGCATCATGCTTTAATATTATATTTGCATCTGTGCTTCAAAATGTACCGCCTGCTACATTTCATAATCGTACCACTCTTCTGCTGAATAGGCATGGATCATTTGCTACATTTCTTTGTGTGATATGGATTTTTCACAGTCCTCATGAATTCAGTGACATACCACTGATGGCAGGACCCCCCTCTTGTTCCAGCACCACTGGTAATGAGAGGAAAGGATGGTGATGAGAGAGTTCAACATTATTTGGAGAGACAAATATGAATCAGGGTGGTGGAAATCAACGTGAAAGGTGGACAGTAATGGTCACAATCAGCAAGGAATGGAAGGCAATATTTGTAGAAGGGGCAGTGCTAGAAAAGAGGGGTGGTGTTGGGACAGGTAGGCACTGGCAGGAGAAGTGGTCAGTGATACAAGAGGTGCACAGAGAGAAGCAGACAGTGACAGGAGAGATGGATAGGGTGAGAGAAAGGAGCTGTGGGAAAGAGAGAGTAGTGGCAAGAAAGGCAATTGATGGGTGATTTGGGCAGTGGAGTTGTCAGAGGCAGGAGATGTCAGACTGTTGTGTGACAGCGAGGTGGACTAAAGGATCATATAAATCATAAGCCTCTTTAAATTAAAAGTCACCTTTGCTACCCAATATTTACTGACACCCACACATTAGATCTGAAAAAGGGTTCAACTCCGAATCATTTTGTTCACCAGAAGTAATGCAGCCTTTTTACCAAAATTATATAGTTTGCCCACAGGAAACTTAGCAGTTGACGGGCAGTGGCTGACAAGACTACTACACAATATTTGCTCCATCACATCCATCACTAAAAGGAGGCCACCCTTTGAGTGGAGTAGCTATACATGTAAGCAAACTTTTAGAGAGCAACATAACCCCTCTCCATATAGGCTTTGGTGAACTAGTTTTAGCCAAACTGGACTTTAAACGCCCCCAACATATGCCAAGCTAACAGTGATCATCTCTAAAGTTTATGTCAATCCCCTATTGGCAAAGAAGACAACCCAGCTCGAAAGCATAATTGCTATAGTGAATGATCAGTGGAAAAGACAGCCTGATAGTATGTGGATTTTGGCAGGTGGTTTTAACTAAAACTTACTGGAATGGGTTAGTATGCCAATCTGGCAAAAAATAGACGATGCTGAATGGGGAATCGCACCTATAATGAAGACTACACGCAAAAAGGACAAAGCTGGCACAGCAGCAGCAATTGCTGAACAATTTAGGCTATGTAGTATCAATGGAAGAATTCCCCCAGACCAACCAGCCTCATTCACCCGAATCTCCGGCAACCGAAAGTCAATCCTAGACTACATTTCGGGTTCCAAGCAACACTTTTAAAAAATCAAACATTCTCAATGCTTCTCACAGGAATTATCAACCACGCAATACTAATGAGTTAGCTCACACACGGTGACTACTGTAAATACCCTCTGAGCCTTCTAGGAACCCAGGAGGGAGTGACCCCGGGGGAAGTAACCGCAGTTAAGAAAATAAGAGGAAAAGTACAACAGCAGGATGAGAGGTTTGAACAACTTAAAGGATGTCTTCGGAGGATTGAATCTGATTTTAAAAGAATGACTGACTCTTGGCATATTGCTAATAGGGCCATTCAGGATAATCTCTGACTCTCGAGAGCACCCCAATAGAGGGTTGAAATCAGACAACTGAAAAAAGGTGAATGATACAAACAGACAACTGGCTCAAGATTGCACTAACAAATACACAAGGTCCACTCTCCAGCGAATTAGGAAGCAGTAAAGGGGAAAGCTGTGGGAGCTGAAACATAACTGGCAACAGAAGCAATGGTTAAATCTGTATGAGGCAGCAAGGTCACCAAATCTGTGTGCCATTTGGCTACTTCTTCATCAATTACGAGGCCAAATAAATAAACCTGCGCCTCACAGCAACATCTCAGTTGCATCATGGTCTAGATATATTGTCACCCTGTATACAGTGGATGAGGCAATAGCTCCATTGGAGCATGGACCCAATGAAGAAGAGGGCAGAAGTACCTGCAAGCATGAAGCAATGTTCTAAAATATGACACAGTAGTAACTGAAATCAAGTCTTTGCATGTCACAGGGGCCCCCTACCTGAATGTCCTGACAGCAATCAATTTTAAAACAGCTAGTTGTGAGTGGGCAGATGTTTTGCTCCCGCTATTTAAGAACTGTCTGCTTTTTAACATCATGACAGAAAGTAGGAGAGGCTCCAGTCTGATTCCCAAACATAAGAAGGGCCGTAGAGATGTCCAAGTTCAAGTTCAAGAATTTGTATAGCGCACTACTCACCCAGAGGGTCTCAAGGCGCTGGGGGGGAGGAATGTGGGACAGAGGACAACCTAATAACAGTGGCTGTTCTGTCAGAAGCAGCAATAGAAAAAAGAGCTTCCCCTCTGTTTACAGCATTCATAGACTTTTCAACCGCCTTCAACAATGTGAACAGAGGTCCAAGCTGCAATATTCCCCACTGCATTGCTAAAAGTCATAACCAGCCTCTACTCCCAAACATGGGTGTGGATACGAATAACATCCGACTCAGTCACGACGGGTAAGATCGCAATATCGAGGAGGGTAAGCAAGGTTGCACTCTGGCCCCCCTTCATTTAACCTGTACCTCTCCGATATCAATGCACATTTTTATTCCCACCGAGAATTGTGGGTCTGAAAATACAACTGCTCCAATATGTGGACGAATCCATTATCTTCGACCATACTCAGGTTGGGCTCCAGCGCTAGCTGACTGCCTTGGAACCATTAACCAAGCCAAATAACATTCAAATAAACAGTGCCAAAAGCAATATCATAGTATTAAGTGGGAAACCAAAGGAGCTTGACATTGATGTAGTAGGAAGCTGGAAAGAGTCAAATCCATCGAATATCTGGGTGTCTGTTTCAACAAACGTGGCAGTTATATTGCCCACTTATCCTCCCAGAAGAATGCCCGTGTGGCATTGATTTTGACTTTTGGCAAGCTGATTAAAAAAATTAGTGGCCCCAACTTATCGGTGGTCTGTAAGGTCATCAGCAGTAGGCTGCTGACAACTTTAATGTATGGAGCGTACACATTCAGAGATCGCCTGGAGTTATGGCTGTATCAAGCTCAAAATAAATGTGAACGCTCATTATTAGCACATCCAAACTCTGCCCCAGCAGCATATTGATTAACAGCGAAGAGCGCAAGTAACGACATCTTGAAAGGTGGAAAATCCTTATGGAGGAAAACCGAGAATGGCACAATTATTTGAGAGCCTCGATGGATTCCTTACAGACTAGAGATAGTTGGGAATCCCCTATCCCTTTTAAAGCATTAAGGGGCAGATTTACAATGAAAGTGACTCAGTGCATTCCACAAGCCTTTTGGCTATGCTGCATAGTGTCACTTTCAAAGCATAGGAATGCGACAAATTTACAATAATATGTTGCATCTTTGTGCTTCCCCCTGTGCTGGCGCACAAACTGCTGCCATGCTTACCCTCGCAGTCACGCAGCAGGCAGCGAGATTCCTGAAATGTATGCTACATGCAGTAAAAACACTGGAGGAAGTTTCAGATCAAAATTCTTCATATTTTGACGCTTAGAGGCACAACCATGATGAACTTGATAAGATTATGATGGAAGTAAACTATCGACCAGACCTGTCCATATTCGAAGATTTCACCTACAATGATAACTGTGCAATAAATTACTTACTTACTGCTCATGGGTGGCTTGGCATTCAAAACTACACATTTTCAAACATAAATAAGGAAAACCTACCAATTATCTGGAAGGTGGGTGGTTTGGCCCTTGGAAATAAGTATAGTGTATTTCTTCTAATGGCTTTGTCAAAACTACGCCACGGGATCTGTAATTAATCACTGGCACTGGGCTTTTGTTATAGGAAATGTCCAATGTATGGCATTATGGGTCAAACTGTTAATTGGAGGCATGAATATTTTAGCGAACTGCTCAGTCAATGAACCTTTAAGCAGGCCAATGACAGCATGCGTCTTAAATGACGAAATTGCAAACTGATTGCTGTCAGTGCATTGGGTTACACGAGTACTCTGTTGACAGGGCACATGTAACTCTCTGATCAGCATAGGGAATGAATGACAATGGGAGCTGTTACTATATCAGAGCTAAAAAAAAGTCCAATTTAAATTCATAGAATGTGTCAAGTAAAAATGCAGAGTCTACAACAGGTTAATGCAATTCACCTCTATTTTTTTCAACATTCACCCCAGAAACTTCATATAGTATTCTCTAACCATGCTCTCAAAGAGTGTTTAACTCAGTAATTCAGTGCCCAAGTACTGCCTCTTTTGGTTCAGAAGCAAATGACATTATTGAATGCTGCTGAAATTGAAATTGGCAGGGTGTCAGGGGGGCACATTAATCTTAACTTTTCTGAAAGTGCTGATTCCACAAAAACGTACCTTTGTTCTTGCATTTCTATTTATTATAGAGAAACATTCAATAACAGAGAGACAAATCCAATTCTGCACTGGCCTCGAAACTTTAAACAAGAATTCTCGAACCAAAGACAGAAGTCAAAACGAAACAACTCTGCATTTAATCGGATAACAAGTGACTGACGTAAAGTACAATCAAATGATTTTCCTTTATGATTCACTAGAAAATTTTAGTATTAGATAAGGGTAATTTTCCATCCAGTAGCTAATTAACAGAAGTTGGTAGCAGGGAACCCAAAGCAGCCCTGGCAATTTTGTAGGACCAAGCCCACCTTCCTCCCTTGGAGAAGGAGGTTGGCTAGGAGTGGAAGTGTGAAGCCTGCTGCTTTTGTTACTGAGTGCTGATATTGTAGCAACACTGCAAAACCGGCCCACAGTAACAAAATACCGGCCCCCCACATCTGCAAAACTGGCCTCCACCCTTCCAGGCTCCCGGGAAAATGCCTGATGCCCGCTAAGGTCAGTCCGGCCCTTGTTCGTCGAGAACTTATCAAAAATCCTTTCTGACAGAAACCATGATTGTGAGTGGCCTGGTCAATTGCTATGTTTACCTTAAGCAGTAGTTACTTAAATTATAGGGGATCTAAACTGCATGTTATGCCCCACTGTCAGGATAATTTCCAGGCCAGGCGATAATTACCAGTGTTAGATTTTCTCAGACATTATATTTATCCCACCGAACCCCAACACACTCATAATCAAGCCCTAAATAGCTATGATCTACACGTCTAATGTGACCAGCCTGTCACCCACTCTTGGTAGAACAGTCTAGGTCAGGCTTCTCCAACCAGTAGCTCTAGAGCTACTGGTAGCTCTCCACTGTCCGTAAGTAGCTCTCCTGTGTTTAGCCCTCCTATTAAATCAGAAGCTTTTGCTTGACTGAATTAATATATGTATATTAAAATTGAAAAATGTGTATTTGAGACTAACGTGTCTTTTTTTAGAACTCATAAACTGTTGTTAGGAGAAGAACAATTGAACTTCCAAAATATATTTTAAGCTGATATTTGAGTGAAAAATTATTTGGCACTAGGGAGACGTATTACTAATATTCTTTACTTGGTGACAGGGGCATTGGAGTTATGCAGTTACATATTACCCATGTGGACGCATTTCACATTGACAAAGTATTTTTACTTTACTACTGTCAACAACGCCTGATGTAATGAGGTGATCAGTGCTGGGAATCTTGCAGATGGTGCCTGACAGGCAATTTTGCTCTGGCTCACCTGGTTTTTGGACCCATTTGTGGATGAGTCTAGCTACCGGAGTCTCTCTACCAGTAATTTCACTGTAAATTGGACTGCACATGATTACAGCCATTGTCCACCTTTTAAGATAAGGCTGCTGCAATGCAGCTAGTGTGAGGGGCACTGCATGTGAGAGACTACAGTTGTGTGCAGCCAAGTAGCTGCACACAGGTAACCTGCCTGTGGCAGTTTTAAATTATAAATTAGACATGTCAAAATGACACATTTTGACAGGCCTACACCTTCCTCTTAAATAATAATAAGCCACCTATAATTAAGCCTTATGGCCCATGAAGACAGAGTGCTGACGTTTAAGAGTAGGATATATAGGAATGAATGTCAAACACGTCCTTATGGTAGATATGATTTTCACTGTATCGAGGCTGACTGCTGCTATACAGTATTGAAGCCTAACAGTGCACAAACGGGCCATGGTATAGAGGGGAGTTGGTCTTCCTGACAGGATGGCCGGGGAGGAGTTTAGCCCTGCCCTGATTACACTTCAAAGGGACTTTCTCCACAACACACAAACATACTTGACACCAACCTTTTGTGTCACTAGCCAGGCTGTAGCCAAACTCAGGAAAGGGGCAAGGTTAGACAAAGGATGCATCCCTCACTTAGAAGGTGGATCTGATATACAAGTGCCACCCTAGAACATGGGGGAGCACAAGACCCTGTGACAGCAGCAACACCATGTCCAGCTGCTAGGACAAGCTCTCTAATGGACGGAGGACTCTGTCTGCAGCTCACCCCAAGACTAGTGGGTCTCTTCAGGACCAGTGATGCTGGCCCCCTTACATCCCTTATACATCCTGAGGACCACTTCAATCAATCTATCAGGGTTGATAAAGGGCAACTACTCACCCGTGAACTCCATGCTCCGTTGAGTGCTGGGGTCACCCAAAAAGCCAGGTCTTGAGGACCTATCTGAACTGGGGCAATGTGGGAGATTGCTGGAAGTGTGTGGGGGGGGTTCCATGCTTTGGCTGCGAGTTAGGAGAAGGACTTTCCTCCCGTTCTAGTCTTGCTGATACATGGGGTGGTGGCCAGTGAGAGCTGGGCTGAATGAAGGTGTCTTTTGGGTGCAGAGATGTAGAGGTGACTGTTCAGGTATGCTGGTCTGTTGTTGAGAAGGGCCTTGTATGTGTGGGTGAGAAGTTTGAAGGTTATTCTTCTTTCGACTAGTAGCCAGTGGAGATCGTGAAGGTGTTGGGTGATGTGACTGCGACCGGGGATGTTGAGGATAAGTCTGGCTGTGGATTTTCTGAAGGATTTTCTTGTTGATTCCGGCGTAAAGAGTGTTGCAGTAGTCCAGGCTGCTGATGATGAGTGCCTGGGTAACTGTTTTTTCTGGATTCGGTTGGGATTAATCTGAAGGTCTTTCGAAGCATGCAGAGGGAGTTGAAGCAGGTCAAGGAGACAGAGTTGATCTGGCAGTTCATTGTGACCACTTGGGGGGAAGACCTCGATTTTTCTCCCATGGTGTGAGGAGGGGAGCACTAGGAGCCAGGCAAAGGAGGGATTGGCTGATACTTAAATGGGAGTGGGTGTGCATGGGGCCCCCTCCCCCAACAAATTAATGCCCCCATCTCCACAGGAGCCGGGGCGTACACTTTGAGTAAATACCCCAGGGAGGGTGTGTGCATGAGGACCCTCCAGAAACTTTGTTTGGGCCCATAGACCCCTATCTCCCAGGCCCTGCAACATTATATGTGTCCCAGGACCCTATCCCTGGACCCTGACAGCACAGGAGAAAGTGTTGCGGCCTACTGCTCCCTGGGGTTGGGGAGAGAGGGGAAGCACACCTCCATTAACCAACAGAAATATGGACAAGCTGGCTTTCACACTGTCACAGCACAGTGGTGGCCAGATGGGGAGCTGACGGGGAAGCTGGATACGTACTCCCAGAGATGCTCACATACCTACCTGTACCTGGTTGCCCAGTGGTCCCTGGCAACTAGGATCTGAAAAATAAAAAAATCTGTGCTGCTCAAGGCTGCGCATTTGAGAGCAAAATGGCAGGAGCTGCTAATATATTAATTCCATCTTCCCAGATCTGGAGCACCCAACAAGTCCCAGTGCAGGTTGATTTGCCTATGATGATTTGCTTGTCGTGGCCCCTGGATAGCAGGGGCACCACAAAATACTTTAAAACATGGTGGAGGTGGGGGGGGGAGCTGCAGGAGTTGTAGCAACCCAAAAGTGCTTTTTAATAGTAACTCTAAGCATCTGCGGTTATAAAATGCATGACCCCTAGGTTTTTGACTATTATTTAAAAACACTCCTAGGACTGGAACTTTTCATCTACAGCCAGGGAGTGCAGTGTTGTCTAGTTTTTGGTATTATGGCTACATGTTATGTGGCTTATTTGTGTTAACAAGCAGTCTTGGGCCCATGTGATATTGATTGTAAATGCTTTATTGTCAATGTGATGTAGATTGTAGCAAAAATAGTAGTGATAAGCATTGTGATCGATTAGGGTAATTGTAAGCGTGCTACTCACCGTAAGGGTCTCAAGGCGCTGGTCGGGGGGGGGGGGGGGGGGGGGGTGTACCGCTCCGATCAGTCGAAGAGCCAGGTCTTGAGTATTTCCTGATGATGTTCAGGGAAGGTGCGCGTCTGATGTTGGTCGCCAGCTCGTTCCAGGTTTTGCCCGTAGGATGTAGGAGAAGGCTCTTCCACCAGTTCTGGCTCTCTGGATGTGTGGGATTTTGGAGAGGGCGAGGTGGGCAGATCAGAGTTTTCTCTTGAGTATGTTTAAGATGATTCTCTCTTTGAGGTATTGGGGTCTGTTGTTGTGAAGGCATTTGTAGGTGTGGGTGAGCATCTTGAAGGTAACTCTCTTCTCAATTGGGAGCCAGTGGAGGTCTCACAGGTGTTAGGTGATGTGTTCGTGTCGAGGGATGCCGAGGATGAGTTTGGCTGCAGTGTTCTGTATGGTCTGGAGCTTGGGGAGCAGAGATGCCGGCATAGAGGGTGTTTCCGTAGTCCAATCTGCTGGTTTTGAGTGCGGGGTGACGGCCGTCCTTGACTCAGGGGGATCGATTTTAAGGTCGGAGGATGCAGAGGTTGTTGAAGCAGCTGGAGGTGAAGGCGTTGACCTGTCAGGTCATGGAAAGGGAGGAGTCGACTACAATCCAGAGGTTTCAGGTGTGGTCAGTTGGTGTTTTCCTGATGATGTTCAGGGAAGGTGCGCGTCTGATGTTGGTCGCCAGCTCGTTCCAGGTTTTGCCCGCGATGTAGGAGAAGGCTCTTCCACCTGTTCTGGCTCTCTGGATGTGTGGGATTTTGGAGGGGGCGAGGTGGGCAGATCAGAGTTTTCTCTTGGGTATGTTTAAGATGATTCTCTCTTTGAGGTATTGGGGTCTTGTGTTGTGAAGGCATTTGTAGGCGTGGGTGAGCATCTTGAAGGTAACTCTCTTCTCAATTGGGAGCCAGTGGAGGTCTCACAGGTGTTAGGTGATGTGTTCGTGTCGAGGGATGCCGAGGATGAGTTTGGCTGCAGTGTTCTGTATGGTCTGGAGCTTGGGGAGCAGAGATGCCGGCATAGAGGGTGTTTCCGTAGTCCAATCTGCTGGTTTTGAGTGCGGGGTGACGGCCGTCCTTGACTCAGGGGGATCCATTTTAAGGTCGGAGGATGCAGAGGTTGTTGAAGCAGCTGGAGGTGAAGGCGTTGACCTGTCAGGTCATGGAAAGGGAGGAGTCGACTACAATCCAGAGGTTTCAGGTGTGGTCAGTTGGTGTGGGAGGGCTACAGAGGGCAGTGGGCCACCAGGTGTTGTCCCATGCAGAGGGGTAGGGTTTGTGGACGAGGACCTCTGTCTTATCTGAGTTGAGCTTCGGGCAGCTGCCGCTCATCCAAGATGCGACGTCCTTCATTCCTTCATGGAAGTTGAGTCTGGTGGTGATGGGGTCCTTGGTGAGGGAGAGGATGAGCTGGGTGTTGTCGGCGTAGGATATTATGCTGAGTCCATGCTGTCTGATGATGGCAGCGAGGGGGGCCATGAAGATATTGAAAAGCATGGGGCATAGCGATGATCCTTGGGGTAGTCCACAGTTGATTAGTGTGGGTTCAGAGAGGAAGAGTGGCAGTCTGATTCTTTGGGTTCTGTTGGTGAGGAACAAGCGGATCCAGTCGAGGGTGGGTCCTTGTATGCCAGGGTTGTGGAGTCTAGCGATGAGTGTGCAGTGGGAGATGGTGTTGAACGCTGCTGAGAGTTCGAATAGGATTAGGGCAGTGGTGTGTCCTTGGTCGAGGAGTGTGCGGATATCGTCTGTGGCGGTGAGTAGAGTGGTCTCAGTGCTCTGGTTGCTGCAGAATCCAGATAGGGAGGGGTCGAGGTTGGAGTTTTCTTTGATGAATTTTATTAGTTGTGCATTGATGGTCTTCTCAGTGACGTTAGCCTCGAAGGGTAGAAAGGAGATGGGTCGATAGTTCTTGAGGTCTGTGGGATCTGCTTCTTGAGCAGAGGTCTGACTCCTGCGTATTTCCAGTCATCGGGAAAGATGCCGGTCTAGAGGGTGGCATTGATGGTGCGTTGCAGATCTGGAGCGATGGTTGTGGCAGCTCTGTGGAAGATGTGTGGTGGGCAGGGGTCCCTGGGGGCCCCTGAGTGGATACCTTTCATGATTGTGGTGGTGTATTTGGTGTTTACTGTGGTCCAGGAGGAGGTGGTGCGCAGGCTGGCGTTGCTGGAGGAGTAACTGGTATCGGAATCAGGTGTCTGGTGTTTGAAGTTGTCGTAGAGGCTCTTGATTTTCAGATGGAAGTAGGATCCAACCTTGTTGCAGAGGTCCTGGGAAGGGGTGATGTCCGTGGTTTCACTGGGGGTCTTAGTGGATTCCTGGATGACGCTGAAAAGTTTCTTGGAGTTGCTGGAGTTGGCGAGAATCTTGTTTTGGATGAAGGTACTTTTGATGGATCTGATGCATTGGTGGTATTCTGTCATGGCGTTCTTGTAGGTGGTGCGATCTCCTGAAGTTTTATTGTTTCTCCAGTTCTTGAGACGTCTGCAGGTGCGTCTTGATTCTTGGAGGTCGGCGGTGAACCAGGTGGCTTTCCTGGGGCGCTGCGTGTTGGGGTTGCGCAGGGGTGCGAGCTTGTCTGCACAGTTGGAGAGCCATCTGTGGAGTTCTTTGGCTGCGAGGTTGGTGTTGGTCTAGGTGATCGGGGCGTCGCGGTTGAGGGTGGAGTTGAGCTGCTCCTCAGTGACTTTGCTCCAGTTCCTTCGTGGTGGGCACGGTGCAGGTTTGGGCGGCGTGAGTTTGTTGACGGGGAAGTGTATGCAGTGGAGATCTGTCCATGGAGGTTGCGTAGTGTGGCTGAAGTGGATGTTGTTACCGCCTGCGAAGATGGGGTTGAGGGTGTGTCCTACCTTGTGGGTAGGCATGGTGATGAGTTGTTTCAGTCTGATGTAGGCGAGGTTGTCCAGGAGGGTGGTGGAGTAGGAGTCACTGGGGTTGTCGAGGTGGAAGTTCAGGTCTCCAATGAGTATGTAGTCCATGGAGGCGATGGTGTGGGTTACAATGAGGTCAGCAATGGTAGTGGCGAACAGAGTGCGGGGTCCAGGGCATCTGTAGGTGAGGGTGCCATGAAGTGTCATTCTAGGGCTGGTCTGTATCTGGAAGTGAAGGTGGTCGGCGGTGGAGAAGGAGTCACTCGTGGTGGAGGTGGAGAGTCGGAGGGAGCTCTTGTGTACGGTGGAGAGTCTTCTTCCTGGGTGGTTGGGGCTGTTCTTCCTCGGGATCTTGTATGTGTCAAGGATGGCAGTGGCGATGACAGGGGCAGAGGAGGCGCTTGTACAGGTTTCTGTAAAGAAGGCGACATCTGGTAAGAGGGTGTCGAGGAGGTCCCAGATCTCTACAGCATGTCTGTGCAGGGATAGCAAGATGCACCTCAGGGGTTCAGTGCTGTGGGCATTCGGTGAGGGGGTGGTGGCCTTGGGGGTGCGGACGGTGGTGAAGGTCTATCGGCACTGACTGCAGGAGAACTGTCTGTGGGTGGTGCTCGGCTTGGACCGCTGGCAGTTATTGCTCCTTCCGGGGTTGAGTCCTAGGAGGGTCTCTGAGTCAAAGCGGTGGATGGTCGCTGGTCATGGTCGGGTAGCTGATGGGCGCTGACGGGCTTGCTTTGGCGCACCAGCGGTGCTACCACTCAGCGGCTGCCATTAAATAGGGGAGGGGGAGGGACGTGCAGCTGGGAGGCGGGAACCGGCATAATGCTTTATTGAAAAAAATGATTTCATTTGAACACAAGTTATTGATTTCAATGATATAATGACGATTGTTATCATGTGGTTATATGTCTTTTATTGTAGAGAACCCTTGATAAAACCTATAGATTTTCTACATACATTGATGTGATGACCCTGTGACATATCGAATAGCCCTGTTTTATTTTTAAACAGTACCTCCTTCCACTGTGTTGTTCCATCTGCTATTGGTGGGGGTGGCTGTGATTTTAGGGGGTCATGACCCAGTGGGGGCTAAATATGATTTCAGAATGTCACCAAATGTATTTGAGTCTGCCTTATTTCTATATTTGTCGATGAATGCATAGTATATAGTACTGTGTGTTTAATAAATTAACTTTTCCTTTTCTAGAGAAAAAGTACTAACTGGAAAATCATTTATTGAGTGCTATTGTGTGTCAGTGAATGGTGATTACTAGCCAACACCACCTTACTCTGTCTTGCTATTTTAAGAGAATCAAGTGCTACAATGGGGTGCTTGGCTGCCAGTAAGGACAAATTGTGCATCTATTATTTGGGCTGACCTCTCATCCTGCACTACTGCTGACTCAACTTCTTACAGTGGCCACTAATTTAATCTTGTCTAATGCGGTCACTATTACAACTTTAATATTATTAGTAGCTTTGGATGATTTTCATTGCACATAAGTGGCTCTTATTACTGAAAAAGTTGAAGACTCCTGGTGTTGGTGGAACACTTGAAAATGTGAATTTTATAAGCGTATTAGGCAATAAATCAACACAATGCCTTGCTGATTCACACTGTTAGCTTTCAGTTTCACATATAAGCTGACTGCATATGTATTTGTCCTTGGTTAAGGGAAGACCTGGCTATTATGTTAACTACTTTTCAGAACTGCTTCAATGTGATCTGGGATTGGTTGGAAAATAAAATGCTGAAGCTGAGCACAAATAAAGTACTTTGCGAGACTGTGTCAAAGAAGACCTCTAGGTCAATATTATGGGCCCGATTCTGATGCGGGTTGGAAAGCTTCCCGACCTAATCGGTTTGGAAATGGTTTCCAACCCACTCGGATCGGGAGAGTCTGACAGACTGAGTACGATGCATCTGGATGCTTCCAGATACAATTTGGTTGGACTCCCATTGACTTCAATGGGAGCATATGTTCCTAACCGCATCATAATTGGGCCCTGGATCAGGACGACACGTTCCCGATCCAATTTGGAAGGAGCAAATGCCATTAGGTGGCCTTCCTAACCGCATCGGAATCAGGCCCTAGGTGGGAATGCTTTCCTGCCCGCATCAGAATCAGGCTCTTTGTGTCCTCCTAACCTTGATTCCTGTCCTCTTCTTGTGATTGAGATGAGTAATTTAGGTTTTAGAATTGATTTTGACCTTGTACCTGAAACCCACACCTATGGTATGACATCTGCCTATTTTCTTCGACCTGAACGTTTTAAGCCCGCTATTTTTGTGGCTTCCTCTGAAAGCACAAGAAAATGGAGTCACCTCCATCATGCAATCTAGATTTTATATTGCTAGATGTGAAATCACTGTGTTGCCTTACTCTGTGCCAGGGAGGCATTCCATGGGCGTCTTGTGGGTGTTCCCACTCAACTCCCATGGTTTTTGATGCATTTACAGATTTACCAGATCTGATAAACCTGGGAATGAGCTAAAAAGATACACCTCCCCATGCAAGGCATAACAAGGATAAATATCTTTATTTCTCCTTGTTACTTCCCAGGGGTGGCTGGCACAGGTCGTGGGAGGGGGGGCAGGCACGGGGGCAGGCATGGGGGCAGGGGCTCATGGGATGCTTTCAAAATTTTTTATTATTTAAAACTTACCTTGCCACCAAGTCCTGCTTTTTCTCTCCTGCTGCCTGTGTCCGACTCCAGGTCAGAACAGGAAGCAGGCAGCCAGGATCCCAACCCCTGGCTGATCACAATGCTCCAATGCAGCGTTGTGGTTGGCCTGAGCGCTGTGACATAGCACTCAGCCAGGGGCTGTATGGGTGGGCATGGAGAACATGAGAGTGCACATGACTGTTTTGGGTGACCCAGGAGTGTGTACTACTCCTTCCCTACAGCACCGCCCCACCCCCTCACACACTGCTGCAGCAGGAGGGAAAAATAAAATTATAATAATAGTCTGTTATTATTTTTTCCTTTCCTTGCCTCCTGGCAGTGGGGTGACACTCCTCCGCATTAGCGGAGGAGCTGTCTCTGTTACTTCCTCTTTCTATGTGTGCTGCATCCTTTAGCACACATGGAAAGAGGAATTTGTCTCTCAGGATTAGTTTTGTGCAGGAAGGAGCCTCTTCCTGCACAAAACCAATCCTGTGTGCAATGCAGGCCCCCTTGCACAATAGCGCTGGGGTTCCTGTGTTGGTGCTAAGCAGCCAAAACAGAGACAGTGCAGGGAAAAGGGCAAACATGCGTTGTATTCTTTTAAATACAGCACTTACCTGCCCTTTCCTTTTAAAGCAGCACTGCAAGATGACTTGGTGCGCTGAGTAGCTTTACTGTGCCATAAATTTGGTGCATAGTTTTCGCTGCAAAGCCCAGCACCTGTATCGCCGCCCTTTTTCCGCTTTTGTGACTCGTTCCACCGTCCTCGTCAAGTCCTGGTATTGTACTGTTGTGAAGTTTGTGAAGTTTTCTTTTGGATTGTACTTGTATTTCGCTAATTTGTGCCCCGCTAATTTGTGTCCGCTTGTACCCGGCCCCACCCCGCTCCCTGCCACTGCTCCCTCGCGGCCCCACACACGCTCCCTCCAGCATCACCACACCACTGCCCCCCCCCAGCCACCCCGCTCCCGCCTCCCAGCTGCTCCTCCCTCGCCCCTCCCCACTCTCCATTTATGGCAGAGTGCACGCGTACGCGCAGCAGGTGTGCCGTTTGCGCGCCAAAGGCAAGCCCGTCTGCACCCGTCCGCGCCTGGACCGCGCCCAGCGCCAGAACCCCTGGCCCCCGCAGATGCCAGCCCACCCGTCGGACCTACGACGCAGCCACCCTCAACGCACTCAACACCGGCCGGATGCCCGGCTGCCACCATGCCACCCCAGGACGCACCCACGGACCCTTCACCTGCCAACCCTGCAAGTCCGCCTGCATACGGACCTGCACCGCACCAGCCAAGCCGAACACCAGCAACGACCACCTGAAATGCATCCTGCTCAACACCCGCTCCGTCCACAGACACGCCGTGGAACTCTGGAACCTCCTCGATACCACATCTCCAGACATCGCCTTCCTCACGGAAACATGAATGAATGCCTCCTCAGCGCCCGACATCGCCATCGCCATCCCGGACGCATACAAGATCACCCGGAGGGACCGCGTCAACCAGACAGGAGGAGGCATTGCCATCGTCCACAAGAACACCATCCGCATCACGACCAACTCCGACGACATCCTCACAGCCGCCGAACACCTGCACTTCCAGATACACACCGACCCCAAGACCACCCTCAGAGGCACCCTCATCTATAGACCCCCGGGACCTCGCACACAATTCAGCGAAGACATCGCTGACTTCATCAGCCCGCACGCCCTCACCTCCGCCGACTACATCCTCCTCGGGGACCTCAACTTCCACCTGGAGAACAACAACGACCGCAACACCACCACCCTGCTGGACAACTTCGCCAACCTCGGACTCAAGCAACTGGTGACAACCCCCACCCACTATGCCGGCCACACGCTTGACCCCATCTTCTCCTCCAGCAAGGACATCTCCTTCAGCCACGCCACCGGACTCCACTGGACAGACCACAGCTGCGTCCACTTCAGCTTCAGAAGGACCACGCTCCACCACCACCCGCAACAGGTCCCCCGCAGAAGCTGGAACAAGATCACAGCCAATCAGCTCGCCACATCCCTGAGCCAGAACCCTCCCGCCAGCTCAGCGAACCCCAACCAAGCTGCCAACAACCTCACAAGGTGGATCAGCAACTGCGCAGACGACCTCGCCCCACTGAAGACCCCCCCGTCAGACCCGGCAACAAGAAAGCATCCTGGTTCACCGACGAACTCAAGAGCTCTAAGAAGAACTGCCGAACCCTCAAGAAAGCCTGGCGCAGAGACCCGACTACAGACAACATGACCACCCTCAAGCACGCCACCCGAAAACACCACCAGCTGATCCACACCACCAAGAAAACCGCATTCAAGGAACGACTAGACAACAACGCCCACAACAGCAAGGAACTCTTCAACATCGTCAAAGAGCTCTCGAACCCTAGCGCCGGAAACAACGACATCACCCCCTCGCAAGACCTCTGCAACTCGCTCGCCTCGTTCTTTCACAGCAAGATCGCAGATATACACAACAGGTTCAGCACACAGCCGACGCTCCCTACGACCGTACCAACGCCCTCCACCACCACCCTCCGCGCCTGGACCCCGGTCAACACCGAAGACACCATCCGCACGATGAACTCCATCCACTCCGGATCACCAACTGACCCCTGCCCTCACCACGTCTTCAACAAGGCCGACTCCGTCATCGCTCCCCATCTCCGGGACATCATCAACGCCTCCTTCGACACCGCCACCTTCCCAGAGAGCTGGAAGCACGCCGAACTCAGCGCCCTACTGAAGAAACCATCAGCGGACCCCACCGACCTCAAAAACGACCACCCCATCTCGCTCCTTCCTTTTCCTGCCAAGGTCATCGAGAAGACCGTCAACAGACAGCTGGCCGCCTTCCTCGAGACGAATGGATCCCTCGACCACTCGCAGTCCGGCTTCCGAGCCAACCACAGCACTGAGACCGCCCTCATCGCAGCCACCGACGACATCCGAGCCCTGCTCGACAACGGGGAAACAGCGGCCCTCATCCTCCTGGACCTCTCCGCAGCGTTCGACACGGTCTGCCACCGCACACTAGTGCAGCGCCTCAACAACATCGGAATCCAGGAGATGGCACTGGAGTGGATCATCTCCTTCCTCGCCGGAAGTACACAGAGAGTCCGCCTCCCCCGTTCAGATCCGACGCCACCGAAGTCATCTGCGGCGTACCACAAGGATCATCGCTCAGCCCCACGCTTTTCAACATCTACATGAGCCCCCTCGCAGCCATCGCACGCCAACACAACCTCAACATCATCTCCTATGCCGATGACACCCAGCTGATCCTCTCTCTCACCAACGACCCCGCAACTGCCAGAACCAACCTACACGAAGGGATGAAAGACATAGCCGAGTGGATGATGAACAGCCACCTGAAACTGAACTCAGATAAGACGGAAGTCCTCATCCTGGGATCATCACCCTCCGCCTGGGACGACTCCTGGTGGCCCCCTGCCCTGGGCAGCGCATCCAAACCAACGGACCACGCACGCAACCTGGGCTTCATCCTGGACTCCTCCCTCTCAATGACCAGACAAGTCAACGCCGTCTCCTCGTCATGCTTCAATCCTACGCATGCTACGCAAGATCTTCCGGTGGATCCCCACCGAAACCAGGAAGACGGTCACCCAGGCCCTCGTCACCAGCCGACTGGACTACGGTAACTCCCTCTACGCCGGAACCACAGCCAAACTTCAGAAAAGACTCCAGCGCATTCAGAACGCCTCAGCACGACTCATCCTGGACATCCCCCGACACAGCCACATCGCTGGATACCTGAGAGACCTGCACTGGCTCCCCGTCAGCAAGAGAATCACGTTCCGACTCCTCACCCACGCACACTGCTCTCCACAACCAAGGCCCCAGATACCTCAATGACCGACTGACCTTCTACACTCCCACCCGCCAACTACGATCGACCAGCCACGCCCTCGCTGCCGTCCCACGCATCCGAAGAGCCACGACGGGAGGAAGGTCCTTCTCCTACCTGGCTGCCAAGAAGTGGAACTCCCTCCCCATCCACCTCAGCCTGACCCAGGACCACCTCTCCTTCAGGAAGCAACTCAAGACCTGGCTTTTCGAGCAGTAGAGGACCCCTGCCCCCCCCCCACCCCAAGCGCCTTGACACACTCTGGGTGAGTAGCGCGCTGTATAAATGCTTTGATTGATTGATTGATTGATTTCCAAAATGGATAGACCAGGCTTTTCATCAAAATATTTCTTGAAGCAGGCACAGACAAAAATATATATTTTAATTTCTCGAAACAATCCACATAATGCATGTGTGTTGCACTTCACAGCACACATACAGTGTGTGGCACGTTTCAAAATGTTTAGGCATAGGATTTTGTACTGGGCGTGAGTGCTTCCAGGTTGGTTGCTGCACTGCATTGGGTTAGTAAATTAAGAATTTCCCTCATAAGTTTAGGAAACGTTTCCCTTGGCAAGGTGGGGAAAGGTTTTCTGATATTGTTTGACTTAAATCATGCTAAGTTAACCCTGTCGACTTCCAGTGGCAAGGCAGAATGTCCTGTAGCAGTTGTCCAGTGGTCTAGACATTGTATCACAGGACATCCAGACACTCACTGGTGGTCTTTCTGCAGGCAAGCAGATTCAAAGATACGACAGCGGGGTGATGTTGATGGGAGCCTCAGGAACTGAGAGTTTCTAATTAGGCAGGGGGCATGAGCAGCAGCACCATGCTGGGATAGGGGTCTGGTGAGCACAACCATTCATTTACTGCTTTCATGTAGGACCCCTAAAATGTTTTCAACTTTACGAAGTTGTGAGGCATTCAGTTTCTTATTCTTGAGTAGTCCTAGTCATAGGATACACGCCACGATACTCGTAGAAGCTGGGAACCAGGACCCTATACATCAGCGATTTATCTCTGTAACATGAGACAGAGAAGAAACTGGGCCGTGTCCCGAACCATTGAAATACGAGCAACTTTCGCGGCAATTCTCCCGGCCTGCCTTGATAGTTATATCACCCTTTTACAGCCATAAATATAGGTGATACCCTGGCTCATTACGAGATCAACGAGACGTTTTTAAACGCTCTGTGGTTGGCGATGTTATTTTATATCTACTAGATACAACATTTATGATTCTTTCAAAGGTCAAATAATTCGACCCTGTGTACTGCGTTACACCTCCACAGATTGAGTGATGTAATTTGGGAACCTATTTAATTCCTACAACTGCCCACAAAAGGGAAAAATATGTTAATGACCCTCTGATCACGACAGACATTGAACAAAGTCTTGAGAAAGGTGGACAGAATCTGAAAAATCCACCGAAACATGTCTGCGCTTTCTTGTCATGTATAATTCAAGACTCTGTCATCGTTGTTGATATATTTGTAATTTGAGTACCCAACATCGATGTTAGACAACAGGAGTTCGAATATATGATTAGTATTGCACAAATTCTATGTCTTACTGTCTCTGTCCTTTGTGTTCCAATTATGCGGGTCATAATTAAATGTTATTATTAGTTATGCAATGTTTTCATTCAAATTTCAGTATTGTCTTTGTTTAGTACCACATGAATTTTAATTTTATTGTATGTATACATAATAAATTGTGATTTTTTTACTGATTAGTTTGTAGATTTGTCATAAATCTTTTTAATTTAGGTGTGGATAGCTCATGGTATTTCATTTATAGTTCAGTTCAAGGGAACGTCACTTTTACTTAGTCCTAGTCAGAGCCTCTCTTCCCTCGTTGTCAAATCTATTTCAAAACAACAAATGTTTTGAAGCCTTAAAAACTCTGGAGTCAACTTGTTAAGATGTTCCAAAAGCCATTACTAAATCAGTGATTGGTTAATGTAAGTGTGTTTCACATTTCTGGCTTTATGTGTAATTTTATGTTGAGCATGTGTAACCTATGATTTGTCAAATGATTGTGACACACTGAGGTCATATTTATAACATAATGTCAAAGCGAGGTGTTATGCCAAAATTAGTAACACCATGCTCTGGCATTTTTAAAATGCAGGGATCCGTCGTATTTTCTGTAAAAATGTGTTTCTCCTAGCGCTGGGACTAATAAAGCTGCCTAGCACCAGTGCAGGCACCCTTGTGCCAAGGTGCAAGGATGCATATAAGTGAACTTGAAAGGTGATAAGCTCTTTCTGTAGCAGACATGGAAAGAGCAAAAAAGAAGGAGAAATTAATTAATTTCTTCCCATATTGGGGCAGCGTCAAAAAGTAATGGGTGTTGCGGTTGAACGGCCACTGCAACACTTATTGTACACCCCTTTTGCGCAATGTGAAGCATGAAAAGGGACCTTATTTACAAGGCAGCATTAAGCTACATTAAGGGGCTTAACACTTTTTTTCTAAATAAGGAGAAGAGGATATCACCACCAGAACGTGACTAAAAGTGATGTTCTTGTGGCAATATCCCCTTGTAAATTTGCCCCACTTTATACTGGCAAACGTTTTGTCAATGAAGCCCTGTCTGTTTTTAGGTCGAGCATGGACAGCACATGTGCTGTGAGGCACGCTCTGAGTATGGACTTGAAGCTCCGGCAATTCTCCGCCCATATTTTTCATTGGTTTGTGTCATTGTTCTTTGTAAATGCTGGCTTCTGATTTGTTAATAGACTTGTTAGTCCCTTCTTAGTAGTGACTTGTCTTCATTTGTAAACTCCCATGAGGCCTGCCCCTTTTCCTTCTGTTTTTACACTGTATGTCTTATTTAGTCAGTAAGTACTATTTTCTTTTATGAGTTTCTCCTACTGCAAGCACCACATTCTTTCCTGCAACATTCAGCGCGCCATAAGTGCTTTCACTTTCCAAGCTACTCGGTACAATGACAGCCACGTCTTTGAAATGAAATAGGTCTCACATTTGCAAGAGTTTGAGCTATTGGCATTGTAAATGACAATGCTTTTTATTTGTGTGTAAATTATCAAAACAAATACATAAAAGGAATTGTCATTTAACAATGCCAATAGCTTAAACTCTCGCAAATGAGAGACCTATTGCATTGCACATTCTTGTTCTGTACGTATGCTCTAGCATTTCATGGAGTGTTTCTCACTCTCGCCTCTTTTCTTGTCAAATAAGTTGTTCTTCTTGACGGGAACTTTCGAGCCACGATTAGAGGAAAAAGTATTAAATGTAAAAACAAATGTTATTTCATTTACAAAAACAATGTATTGCTCGAAAACATTTATCAGCGTACTTGCGTGGAGAAGGGTGGCATTAGAAAAAAAGATCTGCATACATGGCGTTTTGTCACTTTTGATGAATGGGAAATTGTCTTGTAAAGAGAACTTTTTTTTTTTTACAAAGGAATGAAGTGGCTGCTTCTGTGGTCCCTTACAAGGTCACCTTGCCTGTGGCCATGATGTTTTAAGTTTAATTTAAAGAAATAAGGTTTGTGGTGTAGGCATTGAAACTACCCTTGGGTCCTACATTCATGACCTTTCTTATCAAATGTCACTTTGATAGCTAATTAATGTGATCAATAGCACCCGATAGAAACTGAAATCATGTGGGACAGTGTTGTCTATTTCAGCAATGCATTCTAACACAGTGACAAGTCTTCTAACCTTGAGCTGTAGGACAGAAGGGAATCAAATGGTGAAAAAGCTCGAAGTGCAAATAAACAGTATTACATGATTTTGTAAATACAGTGGGGGCTGTAAATGAATACTTTCAGCTGTTATTTGTGATAATACAACAAACGCCAACATGGAGCATTACTTTCATCTATGACTTAGCTGTAACACTCTACCTTCTGCATGTAAGAGAGGGGTCACCAGTTCTCATTACTTGCTGTGGACACATGCCCACAATAAGGAGGTCTCAACTTTACTATTCCTATAATTTACACTGAATGAATTGCTTTATTTTGGTGAGTAGTTCTGGCATTGTCTTTGTTCCCGGGGGAAATGGCCCAGCACTTTGTCCCAGACTGCTTATTTTGTGATATGGTTATGTTTATCATAAAATCCCTAGAATGGTCTGAATTGGACACTTTTTACCCTCATGAAGTACACTTTTGTGGCCCTGTGCATGCAAGGATATTCATGGTCAAGTAGCTAATTCTATGGGTGAGTTCCCTTTATTAGAGGTGACTAGAGAGGGCATGCTGCTACGTCTTGAGTTGGGACCAACAGTACTGATATCTAGGTGGATAAGAACAGAACTCTTCTTGAAGCAAAAGAAGCTGTTAATAATACTATTTGCATTTTGGGAGTATTTTATAGGCCCCCTATAGAGGATTCAAATCTTCAGGTAGACATTAGCACACACCAAGAACTCTGGATTGAAATATTAATGAGGTACTGAATTCTAAGAATTATCGTACATTCCAAGCCACCCAAATCAGGAAACAGAAAACAATTTCCACTTTTAAGGGAATCGCATGAAGATGTCATGACAGAGCTTAGTAGGTGAACGAGATCCTATTCCTGTGCTTCTCAGGACTTTTGACTTACATCCATGTTGAGAACATCTTCACATTAGTCCAAGGCTTAACAAAATCGTAGTTGATTGTGGCAAAGTTCTAATGCATCTATCAGGGCATGATGGGGTGAGTAGTCGTGGGCTTTAATATTAAATTCATTCAAGGGAAAGGAGATGGTCTAAAAAACAGAAGTTATTGTTGGAGACCTCCACTTCAGAAGAAGTGAGGACAAGAATAATCATGATATGACCCAACCTCAAGAGGTCTGAGACACTTTTAGGCTCTCCTCCATGTGGGACCCATTGAAATTGTGTAAGTGGGATCTAGAAATAGGAAGGAGGAATGGCCACATTTTAAACCGATGGGAGGGATGGGATGGAAAAAACAACAGGAATAGTGGATAGACTATAAAGTCAAATTGCAAGAATATATAAGATTAAGTGGGAAGCTCTTATCTAGAATAATCCTAAAAGGAGAGAAAAGTGGACAGATCCTTGTGTGAATATTACAGTGAAAAAAGAATAGGAGTTACATCCTTCAAATCAGCTCGCGATGAGTGTTGGATAAAGAGGCACATTTTCTTTCACTATTTTTGGGATCTTTATACCTGCCTTTTCCCTGATGAGATTTCAGTACTGGGTTGACTATTCTCCCAAGAGATACCTAGACTTTCAGATCAGGAGGCAGACTGTTTGGAGTTTCACATCTCGCTACAAGCATTTCATTTGGTAATTATTTAAAAAAAAAAGGCTTTGCAGTAGGCCTTTATGGTTTGGAGGATAAGTTTGTATACACCTTTACAGAACTAGTAAGATTATACATCAGAACAGTATAGTCACAAATATAATCGGACATAACTATGAAGATCGAATAGTGTTAACAAAAATATTACCTCATTTAGGTATAGATGTTCTAATATTAGCTCCAATGGTGTGATATTTTAGTAAACAGTATTTAAAATGCAATATTGTTTTAACACATTTTATTGCTTTTTCTGAAAAAAGGAAAAAAAAGGCACAGATACAGTAAATCATTTCAATATGTCCTAAGCACTGATATAAGATTGCCTGATACACTGTTGCAAGGTATATAAATGTAAAATTCCACTTCTTTCTAACTGAGGTACCGTGCAATACAGTGATTAGTAATCTGATTACGTGTTGTCGAATCATAAATCAAAAGTAGATGAACAATGTTGCGTGCTTACCTGTTGCAACAAATCTGACTCCCAACCTCCCAGCTAAATGGTGAGCCCTCTGCAGTAACCAATAAAGGGATAGTGAAGGGAATTAAACTACCAAGCATGTTTTGAGCATCAATATTGAGTGATATGACATGTACGCACCAGTATGAGGTGCCTTTGGGTGGGCCAGAGCGTTTGTTAGGTACTACTCCATTCAGATTCTAGTGCATCAAATCATCTGTTTCATGTCTCAGTGTGTGGCTGGAATCTACACTAGTGCCCCAGTACACCTTTTTGTGGGTCGCGTATGTTTGGTTATGGCTTGTCTGTACCTAATCCTTTGAAGGACTCCAATAGGATAGTGATAGGCTTCATCCTCAATCCGCAATGTTTCTCCCTGCGCAGCGTCCTACTTTCCGCCAGACCCAATCTTTCCATCTCCTCCCTCCAGGCAGGCAAGACAGGCGTGAGCAACTGTTAACAGCACCTGCTTTTAAGGCAATTCGCAAGTATGAGCGCTAAGTGGCCAAATTTTGCTTGCAACTTGTGTCCCTTCGAGCGTGGATGCAAGCCCAGTAGACAGCTCTCCGCCATATCCCATGTGTGCCCCCCATCCACTTCCCGCAGTGTGGTCACGGTGTGTGTCCAATATGTGGAGAGGGCAGGGCAAGACCATAACATATGTAGTAGATCGGCGTCTTGTTCAGGGCATCTAGGACACTTTGCTGCCACAGCTGGGAACATAGTCTGCGGCCGATGTGATGTGAGATATGCTCTTTGGGTTATCATGTGCTGTACTAATTTAAATCGGGAGTTGCATGAGACTCCCCTTGGGTAGGCGTTCAGGGAGGACCATTCCTTGTCTGTCATAACCCTCTCTAGGTCCATATCCCATCAAACCTGTAACAGCATTATGGGGGAAGGCAGATGCACCCTTATGCCCAGATATATCCAAGATGTTCGGTGCCTACCAGTGCCCATCAGGTACATCACGTGCAGCAGTCCATGCATTGGCTGTTCGGTTCTGGTGGGAGCTCAGTACCGCTTAACATATCGTATCAGGTTAGCAAGTAGGAGAAATAGCGTGTCTGGGAGCCCCTATTCGTGAACAAAATCGGCATGAGTAAGTAGGGTACCATCCCGGTGTAGGGAACCTACAGTGGTCACTCCAACCTGTTCCCACCTGGAGAGCCTATGATGTGTCAGTAACCCAAAAGGGGCAGGAAGTCCCAGAAGTGGAATGTTAGGGGCATATGGTGTATTTTGTACTGTGTATTTCAGGGCCATTCTCCAATACGCCAATGCTACTGCCACTTTCAGTATTTGTGGCGTTGCAGTCGGGCGTGCACCTTGGGGCAAAGCAGCGTGTGTAACATTCCCTGCGCAGTCATACTGGGAGTGTATGCTATCTCCTGTGAATTGCGGTCTGCTAGCCAATAAGAAAACCATTGCAGTCTGCTTGCCTTACAGTAAGCCCTATAATCTGGAGCTCCCATGCCACCTGCATCTGACAGTAACTGTAGTTTTGTCAGACTGAATCGATGTCGGTCAGCAAAATGTCTAATGTTTTGATAGTAGTCGTCGGGATTACCACCAGTAAGTTAGTGAAGAAGTATAGAATATAAGGCAACATAACCATTTTAGCAATGTCTAGTGGCCCCGCCACTGATAGGGGAAGTGATGTCCAAAAGGCTATTTGTAACAACAGAGAGGTGAACGCCCTTTGTAAGTTCCCATCTAAGAGGCCCCACAGAGTTCTATATAGTCAGATTCCCAGGTACTTGAATGTATCAGGGGCAATGGCCACCTTTGCCTCACCAAAGGGGACTTCCAAATGCTGGGCTCCCACCCTAAAAGAGTAATTGTGTGATTTATCAAAGTTGATGGCAAGCCCCGAGATTGATTGGAATTGGGAGAAGATCTGGGCCACAGTGTACAAACCGCTCTGGAGGTCCCTAGTGTATTGTATAATATCTTCGGCATAGAGGAACAGTGCGTGAGTCACCTGGCCCTTTGGGATTCCCCAGTTCACTGCATCACGACGCAGCTTGTGGGCGATAGGCTCCAGGGAAAGCACGAAGAACGAAGAGGATAGGGGAAAGCGGGCACCACTGCCTTGTTCCTCGCTGTATCTTGGAGTGGCCTGATAAGTGTGCTCCTGTGCGAGCCCTCGACATCAGTGAGGTATATAATAACTTGACACAGCGGATAAACCCCTGGGGTATCCCATATCATGTAATGGATATATGTAAGCATATATTCCCAGCTTAGCTTATCAAAAGCCTCAAGTAGGTATAAGGAGAGGCACCCATGTTAAGGATTGCTCTGGAATTGCCCACATTATTTGGTAGAGTCTGAGTATATTTAGGGATGTACTCCAGTCTGACACAAAGCCGCATTGATCCCCGTGTATGAGTTTTGGGAGAAAAGGGAGGAGAAAGCCTGCCTGGACTTTGCTCAATATTTTGTACTCTGTCTTTAGGAGCGACAAGAGTCTATATGCTGTGATGTCTGTAAAATCCCTGCCTGGTTTCAGCGGTGATGTCACTAGCGCTTGTACTGTGGTTGGGGGTAGCGCACCCCATCCAGCGATGTTTGGTACAGGTGCTCTAGCCGGGGCACCAATTGTGTTACAAAGGTGGCATAAATCTCCCCGGGTAGGCCATCTAATCCCAGGGTTTTACTGCAGGGAAGCTCTCTGATAGCCTCTGAGATCTCTGTCGCAGTAATCGGTGCCTTCTGATTGCTTCTTTCATCTGCCACAGTCATCTGAATCGCATTTAAGAAAGCATTGATAGCTTTGGGTTCTGCTGTCTGGGGAGCCATGTATAAGTGCGCGTAATGTTCCTGGAGGTCTTCATTCACTTCGAGCTGAGTGTCTAAGTGTGCATGCAAGGGGTGTTGATCTCAAGAATGGGCAGTGAAGATGGGTCGCCCCAGATCAGACAAGCCCTGTCTGCCACTGTGTGTATCTTCTGTGTGTATGTATGGAAGTCCACCACTTGGAGATGCTCTAGAAGCTCTGCGAACTCGACGTGCGCATTCCGCAGGCTCGCCAAGCTCTCTGGGGTCGCTGCTACATCTCTCTCTAGAGTTCCCAGACTTGCTTCTACCCTCCTTAAGTCAGGAAGTATAGTTGGCCTTGCCCCAACCACAGAGCTAATTGCCACCCCCCTTTGTTACTACCTAATATGTCCCCACTCTATTAGAGGGGTGGAGGCTGTAGTCATGTTATCAAGAAATAAGTCTCAATAGTGGTGGCCATATTGGCTCGGAAGTTGCCATCTTCCAACAAGAGGGGATTAAGTTTCTACATTGAGACAGGAGTAGGTATGTGAACCCACAACATAGTGAGTACCAAAGAGTTGTGGTCAGACAGTGTTTTCCCCAAGTAGGTAGCGTGAGTGATTTGTGCCAGCAATACAGAGGAGCATAATATACGGTCTATGCGTGCATGTAACATGTGAGTGAATGAAAAAAAGGAGTATTCCCGCATTTATACTGCACCATGATTCAGCTAGGGCCAACCCTGCAACCATATTGATAGGACTTTGGCTTGTCGGATCGTTGCGGTGCCTGGCACTGGAGGATGTGATCGGTCCAGGTGCCTGTCTAATACTGCTTTATAGTCTACACCTAATATGCATGGATACATTGTCCAGTCCACCAGCGCTGCACTGACTCGAGCCAGAAAGGCATCTTGCTCAGTGTTTGGGGCATAAAGGCTCCCCAATACTACCTGTGTGTCATCCAGCTTGCCCCGGACTAAAGTATACCTGCAATTTGTATCAATACGTGTGTCTAGGGCCTTGAAGGGAACTCCCCTCTGATCTGTACTGCCGCCCTCCCTCGCAAATGCAGCGTATGCAGTGTGGAATAAATGCCCCCTCCATTTTTTGCAGAGCTTGTGGGCCTCTGAGGATGTTAGGTGTGTCTCTTGTTGAAACACTATCTGGTATTTGCACCTTCAACTCTGGACATAGATTCAGTGGTTTTATGGACTAAGCCTATCCCCCTCACGTTCCAGGTTGAGAAATTATAGTGGAGTAATGTAGCCATGAGTAATATATATAACGGGGTACTACCCCCTTATGGTACCAATGAAAAAATCTGAGTCGAGGTAAGAATGGCAGGCGCACCCATTGCATTTCCCATTACAATGACCATCAAAAGTCCCAAATACATGGTCCTACCTATAAAATGTGTTCGACCAAACAAGAACCTTATAAGTCAACAACTGTGATGAGCTATGTGCTAACGCATGTGGTGTTGTCTTAAATGCGGGAACATCCACATCGCCTAGTGTTCCCTTGGGATGTACCCTATGCTGAAGTGACTCTGGACCCGATCACAAATCCCTTCCATAGGATCTAAGTGGCATCAAGAGTAGAATCTGCCCCTGCAGACACAGTAACATACAGACCTCAGATGTAGAATCCATTACTGTGCACAGACTGTGGCGTATGTGAGTAGCCAGTAATTACAGCAGCCACATCCAGTATATCACATGTGTACACATGCATGGAAAGTAAGAAAGCTTAGCTTGAGCACCCCTTCAGTGTTACACTCAGGTAGTAGTCGAGTACCTTTATCATCCTAGTATTTCATTCACTGTGTGTGGGGTTATCAATGGAAATCTAACTAGGCTGCTGACAAAGTCTGTGTGAGCTGTGCCGTCTGACCATGTCCTGTCCTCAGCTGGTGACCTTGTGTCCCGCAGTGTGGCTGCAATCTGAAGCACCGCACACCTACCCTCCAGCCAACCACTCCTCCCTGTGACCTTAGCCCTGCCCCTGATGGAGCGAGATAGAAGACAAAATTTTGTTTAAACTCGCAAAGTCACATTTCCATAACATGAATAAAAATATTAATGATTTGTGATATGTCGTGCTAATACAACCTAGATTAAACTTTACACATGGGGGGACTAACATGTGTGCTCGTAAACGTGCATATTTGTTGCATCTTTTTGTTCGTGCAAAATAATAAAATAATTTATTGTTTTCGTTTTTGTTATTACTAACTGCTGCAAACTTAAATAAGCATGTGCTTGTTTTGCTTTTCCTTGTCTGTGTGATGTCATTTCTACTATTCTAGATGCTTATGGGTCTCATTGAAAAACGGAGACTGGTAAATATGAACGCTGCTTTATTTGTTTGCAATGGCTAGGTAACATTTTGATTAATCGGGTGGGTTAATTAATTAGTAAACTATAGGGTGGATACAGAATATACTTTATTTCTTACATTAATACTTTTCTTGTGTTTGTTTTATACTAGAAATCATAAGTTGCCTGCTTTTGAGGCCTAGCTATTTGAGCCGCAAAATAAGAGCTGATCTGTAATTCTGCAGAAAGTCACGAGACGCCCATTCTGAATTAAAACGTTTATTGAAGCTGCATTCACAAAGCAAAAACTGATGAGCTGACATCATTCTGTCGGACATGGCCAAGGTCGAAAGTGAACTTTTTGTCAATCCTTAACTTGGCATCCGCGGAAGTTGCACTAAAAGACTATGGAAGCTGCGAGGATGACTTAATACAAAGTTGCAATCGCAGGAAGCCTCTGGCTTCACGTGGAAGAGACAATGGTCTTTGTAAGACATGATTTTGTGGAACTTTTTAAGAATCGGGTGACATGTCACTTGTCACTCTCAACCAATGGGACGTCGAGTATTTCTGAAAACTTTCCTTTGCTAGTTTAGTTAGCGTAGAAAGGTATAAAAAGTCATGCCCTTAGGGTTGGGCTGGCTGCTGCTTTCTGACTTTCCGATGAGGGTGATGTGCTGCTGGACTTTGCGTGGAGCACGTAAGAATCCTCAAAGATCTTTACTTTAATTTCTGTCTATTTAGCTCAGTTAGGGAAATAGGTTTTAGAAATGCTAAACTTTATATAATTTCTTTATATTGATTCAATTGCTTAAATTGTATTTTTCTCATATTTCTTACTATCATGATTGCTTTATTGCAAATAAAATTCATTTATAAAACTTACAACTTATATACCATAATTTAGAAAATAAAATCTTACTTTTGACAAACAAGCTGGTCTTGGTTATTCAGAAGTGTAGGTTACCATTAGCTAGATCACGTCGCCTATGGTGGTCGTTTAAATGGTTGGGTTTTATTCTAATGACAATATTCTTTCTGCTAATGTATAAATATGTATATAATGTGTAGATAATGTGTATATAGATTTATTCTGACCACCTGATTCAGTAGGCCCAAAATATATCAGGTTCATAAATGGGTCCATATTTAGTATAGAATTTTGTTTATAGGTTAAGAAGTTGGGTAGCGTAGTTTATGATATATTTTCTATAGCCCGCTGGATCAATTATCTGGTAGCAGAAATTGATGGTTGCTAAGAGGTAACCAAGGTAATATGTTGGTTGCTAAGGGTTGCGTCATGGTATGGAAATAGGATCGATGTTTTAACACATGTTAAGTTCGTTTTTCGTGCCTATCTGTAAGCTATACCGGTATAGATTGTGTGGCGAGAAATTAGTCACGCAAGCCATCTGTTCAGTTTGTAGTGATATCGCCGAGTATCACAAGAGGTATCGCCGTGTACCATAGTGTTGTCGCCGAGCAGCACAGTTTTAGGGCTAGGTCTGAATCTTGTATAGTGAGGATTTTCTAAGAAATCAAAGCAGCATGAGAATAGGGACAAAGCGCCTTCCATAAAACTCACTGTGATGAGAGTACTAGTTATATTCGAGCTTGAGTGAAGGGTAAAAATTTAACGTCGGTGCATGATTATCTATAAACAGGTTAGAGTCCTGTACGGATACATGTTTCATATCTATAAACAGGTGAGAGCCCTGTACGGATAACGTCGTTATTTTTGCTAACGGTGCATGAATTCTATAAACAGGTGAGAGTCCTGTACGGATTTCATGTGTGTTTGAATTTAGGGAATTTTCCGTGTAAAAGTGCGAGTTTGAATTGTATTTTATGTTCAAGTGGAACTCTTAGAACTTTCACTTCGCGGTGGGTTCAGAGCAAAGCGAGTTCATAATTATACGTGTTAGAAGGGTGGGGTAAGGTTACTCTACTGACAATTGAATATTATCCTTAGTGTGAATAGCGCCGTCTATTCCGAAGTGTGGATACTTGAATGTATGTAAACTATCCTAATTAGTGAAACGAACAGATGTTGTCTTTATAGTCATTGTTAAGAATTAATTTACACTGAAAAGTGCCCTTAAAATGGCGCTGTGAAAAGATTTTGTGAAGGAGGGGTAAGCGCCAGGAGTGAGAAGCGAGAAACCGCAGCTGCTGTGTACGTCACAGAGCCGCGCTGGGATTGGGTGACCAACGTCACAAGCAGTATTCTAATTGGTTCCTGAGTCTCTGACGACCTGTGAGCTGATTGGTCGTTCGGAAAAACTCTAAATTTATTGGTTGAGCAGAAAAGTGACGTAGCTCAACTGCCATTGGCTTGTTGGTGTGTTTCGCGCACGGATTGGTTGTTTTGCGGAACATCCCGGAAATATTTTACGAACGATTTTGTGAATTAAATTTAACTTTTGAAAATGAGTTATCATTTTAAACATGTTGAGAAAAAGACAACATTATTTCAGAAATTTAAGAATTTATTTTCACCCGACAAGAAAATCGAAACGCGAGGTGGTAAACTACTTCATAAGTATAAAACACCTGCAGCGTACATGGAAGGTGAATACGGATATCATACTGTCTTATGGTTCGACAGTTGGAAACGCTATACTAAAAACGATGGTGTTTTGGCTTGGCCTGATGATGGTTCATTTAATGTAAGGGTTTTAAGAAACTTACGAGAGAAAATGAATGCTCTTGTTCCAAAACCGAGACCAACTCAATTTGAAGCTTTAGTTGAGTGGGAAGATGAGATGTATCAGTTACAAAGAGAAGCTAGTGGAATTAAAAGACCTTCTAAAAATCCATCATGGAAAAGAGAAACTCATGAAGATAGATTGCGAATGTGGAGACAGGGAAACATGAGTGAAGGATTGTATTTAATTCATGAAATGGTAATGGGTTCTCCTACAGGAAAATCTATGGAAAGTGAATCTGAGGATGCAATTATGGAAGAAATATATACAACTGCTAGAAATAAACAGCCTAATCAGCCTTTGAGACCTCCTAGATCATGGTCTACTCCGGTGGTTTCTACTGAAACTTCACCGAGTGCACCTCCAATTAGTGAAGCTCCTAAACTTTATCCAAATAATTGTGAAATCACTGAAACTCCTAGAAGACCAGAATTCGAGAATGCTCGAAATGAGGGTAGACATTTTTCAATGACACCAAGAGCAAGGGAACCTCCAAAAGATTATGCAAGAGAGACAAGAAATGTTGAGGATGATGATTATAATGAATATTTAAGGTCTAAAGAAGAATTAATTAAAAGAATGACAAAAAGCATGGAAGCTGTCACAGTTCCAGTAACAATAGGTCCTGTTCAGCCTGTATTTGATCAAAGAAATACAAACAAAACTGGATTAACTATTCCTTTAAATACAGAAATTCAAAAGCCTGCTGAAAAATTTTATTCAGACTTGACTGAATTAAACACTTCTAGATCGAGAATGCCTGATTTAACCTTTAATGAGGATTTATCTCCAAAAACACCAATGGGTGCTATGTCAGATGTAGGAAGTCCTGAAGTCAGGGTAACCACACCAAAACTTGATGTGGCCAAATTAAAAGCTAATATTGAAGAATTAATAATTGGAACAATTGGCCCAGATAGTTTAAATTACTATCGGGATGATGAACTACTATTCATTTGCAAAAGTATTCAGTGGAAAACGAAAAATAAATATGATCAATTAGAGGATTTAGCTGCAGAACTTGAAATCGATGTAAGTAAACAAAAGAATTTTGCAAAGCATTACAGATTAGATTTCTCAGAAAGTGACATTGAGAGTTTGAACTCAATGGGAAGAATAGTTCACATTAAAGATTTGATCGTCTATATCAAAAAGCTAGGAGAACTGAACAAATGGAGAGTGAAATGGACCAAAAGAAAGGAAGATGAAAGATTAGAAAGAATGTCAAAACAATTTCCAATGAGAGAAGTTGCAGGTGGAGGATATGTTCATGTCCCATGGTCAAGACAAGACATTCTATTATTCACAAATGATTTTCCTAAATTAAGAGAGAAACCTGTTGAGTGGTACAGGCAGGTCGATAGATTTATCAAAGTGTCAAAAGTTCTGTGGATTGATTTGGATGGATTTTTTGACATTGTTGTTCCATCTGATCTTTGGACAGAATGCAAAATATCTATTAGTTGGCCAAAAGCAGAACCTGAGCGAATTAAAGAAACAGGTGCCCCAAATCCACTTGTAATGGATTTTTATGAGAAAGTAATTGTTTGGATGAAAAACAAAATTCCACCCAAAGAAGTTGATTGGGTTAAAATAGAAAGAACAGAGCAGGAAACAAAAGAATCAGTTCATTCTTTTTATGAAAGACTACTGTTAATCTTTAAACAATACAGTGGTTATGAAAAATTAGATGAAAAAGACATGAGTCATTTTATCTATAGATTTGTTTATGGATTAAAACCTGAAATTGGAGAAATGATCCGAACTAGTATTGTCGGATGGCAAGCACTATCTATAGATGATATTCTGAGAAAAGCAAAATATTGTAGCGATGAATTAGAAGTAAAACAGAAGAAGCTGAAGGAGAAAGCCATGTGGGCACAGGTAAAGGTGGCTGAGCAACAGATTGCCAGCATGGGAAATAAGAACACTAATTTTGTTCAAACTGGAAATACGAACCAGATACAAGGAAAGTTTAAAGGTAATAATTTCCAAAAGAAATTTAGCCCAAAGATAGAAGAGCTGAAACAAAGATTACCTTGTTTTAATTGTGGCGAAATTGGACATTGGAGGGACGAGTGTCCTCATCCTCCTAGAAACTTAAAGAATCCCTTATTGAATCCACAGATGCAGAATGGTGTTAACGTGCAGCAACAGCTACAGATGCAACAGGGGTTAAATGAATTTAATATTCAGCGACAGTTACAACAACAGCAACAACAACAGGTGAATAATCGTCAAGACCAATTGCCACAACCACCTTTTCCGAATTGTGGGGGAGTTCAAAAATATAATCCAAACGTGGGATTTCAGGGATGTGAACAGGTAATAAAACCACAAAAACAGCAAAAGCAGCAAAGGGTTCAAATGCAAAATGCTTCACAACAATTTTTATTAGCAGAAAGTCAAGACAGTGATTCTGATGATTATTGCTGACGGTGCCCGAGAGAGGAGGAAGAGTGTGTTGTTGGAGCCACTCTTGAGGTTGACCAGTCTGGTCCTTATGTAAACGGGAAAGTTAATGATGTAGACATCACTTTTCTAGTGGACACTGGTGCTACCCGTTCTACTGTTAGATCAGTGGAAATTGAAAACCTACCTCTCTCTGGGGATACCATCCAAGTTGTGGGAGTAAGTAATCAGCAAATTAAAACAGACTTAACTGATCCAGTACCAGTTGAAATTGGAAATTACAGAGACAAACACAGATTTGTGGTTTGTAATAGTAGTCCAGTAAATCTATTAGGTAGAGACATCCTATGTAAAATGAATTGCAGAATATATTGTTCTCCTGAAGGAGTTGAATTACAAACAATGGAGGAAGATGGTTTGTATAGAATGACAATGATGATGATGGAAGCAGAAGAAACAAAATTGTTTCCTGCATTTGAAGAAAAGGATTTACCTGAAGAGCTAAAGGAAACAGTGAAATCTGAAATATGGGATTTTACTGGGAATGAGATGGGTCTGATGAAAAACGTAGATCCTGTTAAAATTGCATTGAAGCAGGGAATAGAATTTCCAAACACTCCACAGTATAAAATGAAAACAGAGACAATTGAAGGTATTACACCTGTAATTGAAAAATTAATCAAGCAAGGTGTATTAGAGGAAATGAAGAGTAGCTCTTGTAATTCACCAATTATGGGAGTTAAAAAGGCTAACGGAACATTTAGGATCGTACAAGATTTGAGAAAGGTTAATCAAATTGTTATTCCATGTTGTCCTGTGGTTCCAAATCCAGCAGTAATTCTATTTCAGATTCCACATGATGCTGAATGGTACACAGTCATTGACCTTTGCAATGCATTCTTTACTGTTCCCTTACATCCAGACAGTTATGAAATCTTTGCTTTCAGATTCCAAGGTAAGACCCTTGGATGGACAAGAATCCCTCAGGGCTATACAGAAAGTCCTTCAATCTTTAACGAACTGTTAAAAAGATCATTAGAAGATTTAGACTTACCAGGTAGGTCTACACTGGTGCAGTATATTGATGATTTGTTAATAGCTGCAAAGACAAGAGAAAATTGTGTAACAGACACAATAATTCTGTTAAATCGCCTTGCAGAAGAAGGACATAAAGTGTCCCCAGCAAAACTACAGTTTTGCAAACAAGAAGTAAAATATCTTGGTCACAGAATTGCAAAGGGAAAAAGACAAGTAACAATAGAGAGAATAAAAATGATTCAAGCAATGTTACCGCCAAGAACACAAAGACAGGTCAGAATGTTCCTAGGAATGGTAGGTTACTGTCGACAATGGATAAGTGGATTTTCAGTAATTGCGAAACCACTACAAAGACTAACCAAATCAGATGTAAAAGATCCAATTATTCTCAATGATGCTGAGATGGAATCTTTTGAGAACCTGAAAAAGAGCTTATGCCAAGCTCCTGCTTTGGGTATGCCAAATTATGAGAAAGATTTTGAACTGTATTGCAGTGAGAGAGAAGGATGTGCATTATCTGTGTTAATTCAGAGACATGGAAATTTAAAGAAACCTATTGCATACTTCTCTGCAGTTCTTGATCCAATTGCAAAAGCATTACCAGGTTGTTTGAAAGCAGTTGCAGCTACAAGTATCAGCCTAGAACAAAGTGAAGGAATCATTATGGGATTTCCTGTGAAAGTTTTTGTGCCTCATTCGGTTGAAATATTACTGACAAGAGGTAAGACTCAACATTTAACAAGTAGCAGATTGACAAAGTATGAGAAAATCATACTGGGAGCAGATAATGTTTCGATTTCAAGATGTTTGAATCTGAATCCTTCTACATTACTGCCTGATTCTGAAATTGTTGATGACATTGAGACAGAACATGAATGTTTAGATGTCATGGAATTTTGCACAAAACCAAGAAAAGACATCAAAGACAGACCTTTGCCTGAATCGGATTTTGTCTACTTTGTAGATGGCTCATGCTTAAGATCCGAAGGAGGTGTCTTGAAAGCTTCATACTCAGTTTGTACAGTCGAAGATGTTGAAGAAGCATCATGTCTTGAAGGAGTTCGTTCAGCACAAGTGGCTGAATTGATTGCTTTAATTCGTGCATGCGAAATATCAAAAGATATTAGAGTCACCATCATTACTGATAGCCAGTATGGATACGGAGTTGTGCATGATTATGGACAACTCTGGTCACAGAGAGGATACATGACATCAACAGGATCACCAATTAAAAATGCAGTTTTCATTAGAAGATTAATTGAAGCAATACAATTGCCAAAAGAAATTGCTATAGTCAAGTGTGCAGCGCACACTAGAGGAACTGATTATATTTCCAAAGGAAATGCCTTCGCAGACGAAACAGCAAAGTACTGCGCAAGGAAAAATTATTCTTACAATCGGAATAGAAGTACAGAAACTGATTCAAATTCATTAATGCTAACAACTGTTGTAGAAACATGGAATGAGATTAGAGATTTACAAAACGAAGCAGAAGATGAAGAAAAAGACCTATGGTTAAGATCAGATTGTAGACCACGTGATGAAGATGGAGTGTGGGTTTACAAAGATGGCAGAATAGTGTTACCAAATTGCATGATTTCTGACATGGCCAGATTATATCATGGTCCTGCACATTTGGGAAGAGATTCTATGGTCAGACTTTTTAGAGAAACATGGTTCAATACCAAATTTAGAACCATTGCAGAATCTTTTTGTCAAAGGTGTTTGTCATGCCAACAAATGAATCCAAACAGGAAATCAGTGGTGGGGACAGGAATAATTGGTCGAGAGGGTGGTCCCTTTACCAGGTTACAAATAGATTTCATTGAAATGCCTTTACACAACTGTTTGAAATATGTACTTGTAATTGTATGCTTATTCTCAAGGTGGGTAGAAGCTTTCCCTACACGACATTGTGATTCAATTACAGTAGCAAAACTAATGCTCAGAGAAATCATCCCAAGGTACGGTTTTCCAGTTACTATTGAGAGTGATGGAGGAAGCCATTTTGATAACAAACTGTTGAAGTTAATTTGCGAAGCTATGAGCATTGAGCAGAAAATACACTGTGCATACAGACCAGAGGCATCAGGTGTAGTTGAACAAATAAATGGAACTATCAAAAACAGAATTGGAAAAATGTGTCTAGAGACAGGAGTTAAGTGGACTGATGCTCTTCCACTTGTTTTGATGTCATTAAGAAGTACACCAGATAAAAAGACAGGTCTGAGTCCTCATGAAATTTTAATGGGAAGAGTTATGAGGCAAGCTTTTGTACCTGTAGGTAAACTGTTGAGCATAAATGACAGTGCAATTTTGGATTACTGTAAAAGGTTATCTGATATGGTAACTTCTGTGTCTAATCAGGTGGGAACTGAAGCTCAATCAAATGACAAAGTTTTGACACATGATCTGAGACCTGGAGACTGGGTCAGAACGAAAGTACATCGGAGGAGGAATTGTTTATCTCCTAGATGGCAAAAACCTAGGCAGGTAATCTTGATCACTACTAATGCTGTAAAGTGCAGAGGATTGAAGCGTTGGATTCATCCAAGTCATACTATTCCAATACCAACTCCTGAGAATTCTGATGTTGAAAGTGATACCACAGATGACTCTGATTCTGAAGCAGAAGACAGAACAGAAGGTGAAGTAATTCCAGATTCTGAAGATCGACAAGAAAGTCGACATCTGGAAACTGTGCCAGTGAATGGAAATTTGACAAGAAAAGACTTAGAAATAATTGAAATAGATTCTGAGGGTGAAGAGAATCTGTTAAAAGGAAAGATAACTGAAGATTCAGTTGTCTATATTGAAGACAAAGAAGCTGAACCAAAAGAAGTTTCAGACCAGGAGAGTATCGAAAGGCAGAGAACAAGCTCTGAAGTAAGGAACAAAAATCCGAAATCTGGGAAGCTAGAGGTAATTGAGGAAGAGGAGGAGAACGAATTACCGAGTACCAGTGATGGAAGACAAAGTGAAGTTCCTGAAGGAGTGAAATTGCCGAATAGAGAAGTTCCTGAGTCAATTGAAATTTCAGACTACGAAACTGAAGAAAGTGACGTGGAAGGTGGAAGTGAAAATGGAAAGAAAAGAACTTGGAAGTCAGAATCAAATAATTCTGAACCAAAGAAGAAGTACGTGAGAAAAGCAGACTACTGGCCTGGTGGAAGATTGAGAGTGAGATTAATCAAAAAGCCAATAGAACAAGTTGAAGAAATAAGTAGTCAAAAGAGTCCTGGAAAAGAAGTTGGAGTTGGAAGAAAAATAGAAGTGATATCGAGAAAAGGGAAGAGAATAATTAGACCAAACCAGAAATACAAGTCTCCTGAGTGGACTTACTTAGTAATTCCACCTGTTATAGACATATATGATAGTAGTGAAGAAGAAAACGAAATCCAAGAAATTAGTGACAATGATTAAAGTACAGAATTATTAATTTGGCAAAAGGCTGAAGAAATCCTGTTAGTTGACACAAGGTCGAAGAAAAACTGTTTAGTACAAGAAAACTTATGTATGACATAAGGTTGAAGAAATCTTGTTTAGGGTTATAAAAGAAAAATATATTTTAAAAGGGGGGTGTATATAAATTTTAAAATTTATTTTTATTTTGAGGCTAAAACTAACCTAAAAATGCCTTACGTTAAGGAAAGCACTTCAAAATGTTCTGTTTTTAAAAGATGCTGTAAGATGACTCTGGTGTGTCTGCTCATTTTAGTTCTGCTCTGGTTGGTACTAGCTGTGATTATACCTTTAGAAATGAATAGAGAATTACACAAAGTTAACATAACAAGCAAAGCCCTGGTTAGCCAAACTAAACATAGTACATCTGCAAAAGTTATTGATCATCAGCCTAACATTCATCAGGATAAATCAATAGGTGATTTTTCAAGCAATACTTTCACAAAGCTTCTGAGTGAATATGTAAAGGTAATGGATGCAAAGGACTGTTATGTATGCGTTAAATTACCTGCTTCTGTTTCGGAGGGAGTAACATATAATATGCTTCCTCTCACTTATGCTGTAACATGTAGTGTATTAACTAGTTTATTTTATCAAACTGGTCGTTTGGAATATTACTATTCAAATTATGATGAGATTTTTGCTAATGTCAAGATTGATAATGTTTTAAATAAGCATAAGAAAGCTAAACAATTGAGAGAATATTTCCTTGTTACTAACGAACTCACTTATGAGTATGCTTATAAGAATAATCTAACATGTAAATTAAGTGCTGAAGGAAAGAAATTTTTGAACATGGTTGAAGAGAGAAGAGCAATTTATAAGAGAAATGAATTAGTCAAGCAGACTAAGTCATCCTTCTGGCAAAAAGAGGATGAGAAATTAAATGGCAAAATGCTTGAAAATATTGCAATTCACATAGACAAACCTGTTAGTGGAAAGCTTTGCATTAGAAGAGATAATACACTTTTTGATAATTATTTTGTAGGTGCAAGTAACTGTGAAGATACTTATCAGATTATGGGAGGTTGGGGATTTAAAGGTGGAAAAGATCCTATCTTTCCTGGAATTTATTTTGTTTGTGGTGACAAAGCCTACTACAACCTTCCAGACCATTGGTACGGAACTTGTTATGTGGGAATTGTTTTTCCTAAAGTGTTTCATGTTGACAGAGATTCAGAAGGATTGTTTAAAATTCATAATTATGTAAATAGAGCTAAAAGAGAAACTTTTACTGAAGTTCTGGGAGATATTTTCCAAGCTGTAATACCTTTTGTTGGTATAACCTTAAATGCAGGAAGAATCAGAAAATTGTCCACTATAGTTGATAGATTATCAACTGACACTGCTGATGGATTTCAATTAGTGAATGTTGAAGTTATTGCTATTAGATCCATGGTAATTCAAGATCGTCTTGCTTTAGACATACTCCTAGCAAAAGAGGGAGGAGTCTGTGGCATTTTACATGTCCAACATTGCTGTACATATATACCGGATGAAAGTAAGAATATTGAAATGTATATTAAGAATATTACACAAATGCATTCAGAAATAATTCCTTTAGAAGAAGAAGATTTTACTGGGAAACTTTCAAAAAGGTTTCAAGCAATTAAAAACTGGTTTCATAATATCGGAAGTTCAATTCTTGGCAAGATTCTGGCACCTTTGATTATAATATTATTCATTTTTATTTTGACTAAAGTAGGTTGTTTGTTACATAAAAGAAAGAAGCATTTGAGAGAAAAGAAAAGAATCTATAAACTCAGAAAAGAAGAGGAAAGGGAGATAGAGTTACAGGAGTTACATAGAGAGCGTCATGTTAATTGCAAAGATTATGCTGAAACAGATTTTTAGGTTTACTAATACAATTGAATTTGAATCGATTTCTTAAAAATTTAATTTACCAAAAATTTGAGTGCTGGTGTGGTGATTTGTTAATCACCAGATGAGGGAGTTGATGGAGCGAGATAGAAGACAAAATTTTGTTTAAACTCGCAAAGTCACATTTCCATAACATGAATAAAAATATTAATGATTTGTGATATGTCGTGCTAATACAACCTAGATTAAACTTTACACATGGGGGGACTAACATGTGTGCTCGTAAACGTGCATATTTGTTGCATCTTTTTGTTCGTGCAAAATAATAAAATAATTTATTGTTTTCGTTTTTGTTATTACTAACTGCTGCAAACTTAAATAAGCATGTGCTTGTTTTGCTTTTCCTTGTCTGTGTGATGTCATTTCTACTATTCTAGATGCTTATGGGTCTCATTGAAAAACGGAGACTGGTAAATATGAACGCTGCTTTATTTGTTTGCAATGGCTAGGTAACATTTTGATTAATCGGGTGGGTTAATTAATTAGTAAACTATAGGGTGGATACAGAATATACTTTATTTCTTACATTAATACTTTTCTTGTGTTTGTTTTATACTAGAAATCATAAGTTGCCTGCTTTTGAGGCCTAGCTATTTGAGCCGCAAAATAAGAGCTGATCTGTAATTCTGCAGAAAGTCACGAGACGCCCATTCTGAATTAAAACGTTTATTGAAGCTGCATTCACAAAGCAAAAACTGATGAGCTGACATCATTCTGTCGGACATGGCCAAGGTCGAAAGTGAACTTTTTGTCAATCCTTAACTTGGCATCCGCGGAAGTTGCACTAAAAGACTATGGAAGCTGCGAGGATGACTTAATACAAAGTTGCAATCGCAGGAAGCCTCTGGCTTCACGTGGAAGAGACAATGGTCTTTGTAAGACATGATTTTGTGGAACTTTTTAAGAATCGGGTGACATGTCACTTGTCACTCTCAACCAATGGGACGTCGAGTATTTCTGAAAACTTTCCTTTGCTAGTTTAGTTAGCGTAGAAAGGTATAAAAAGTCATGCCCTTAGGGTTGGGCTGGCTGCTGCTTTCTGACTTTCCGATGAGGGTGATGTGCTGCTGGACTTTGCGTGGAGCACGTAAGAATCCTCAAAGATCTTTACTTTAATTTCTGTCTATTTAGCTCAGTTAGGGAAATAGGTTTTAGAAATGCTAAACTTTATATAATTTCTTTATATTGATTCAATTGCTTAAATTGTATTTTTCTCATATTTCTTACTATCATGATTGCTTTATTGCAAATAAAATTCATTTATAAAACTTACAACTTATATACCATAATTTAGAAAATAAAATCTTACTTTTGACAAACAAGCTGGTCTTGGTTATTCAGAAGTGTAGGTTACCATTAGCTAGATCACGTCGCCTATGGTGGTCGTTTAAATGGTTGGGTTTTATTCTAATGACAATATTCTTTCTGCTAATGTATAAATATGTATATAATGTGTAGATAATGTGTATATAGATTTATTCTGACCACCTGATTCAGTAGGCCCAAAATATATCAGGTTCATAAATGGGTCCATATTTAGTATAGAATTTTGTTTATAGGTTAAGAAGTTGGGTAGCGTAGTTTATGATATATTTTCTATAGCCCGCTGGATCACCCCGCCCTACACATGCTGGCTCGGCCAGAAGCAGAAAAATTAAACAAAAATGCTGCTGCCCTGTCATACCCCACTGCATATTGACAGCAGCTGCGACTGCCTGAAATTCAGAATGACACGAGCTCAAAGACATGCATTTTCCGGATCTGCAACTTTAATTTGAAACAACCTACTGATCCAATTAAGAATGGCTTCAGCAATCCTCTCCTTCTGAATAAAGGCGCAAGACTTACCTATTTACAATATTCTTAAAATATGGCCAAATTAGAATGAACTCCTCTCCATCTGGTAAAAACTCCATCTAAGACTTTCATGTATACCTTACTTAGCCCACCTCCACAGGCAATTCTTGTTCACCTGATTTTGGATGATGTTGATCTACTTAAACACCTCCAAGTCACTATTTTCTCACTCATTTAATTGACCTCCCTCTTTACCCACCTACATTTTATGCTTGATTTTGGGCTGTGTGGTTTATAAGAATATCTCTGCATATGCAGTTATTGTTCTGTTTGAAGTGGTCAGATATCAACTGTTGAAACAGCAGTATAGAAACACCACATACATAACTAAAAGGAAATACATAGGTTATATTAATGTTAGACTGACTGAAAATATACAATTTTGAGTCTCAACCATAGACAAGGTCTATTTGGCTTTCTTGTTATATATTTTCCAATGGTTTGGTTTCAGAAAGAGTTATAGATGTTTAAAATGTATTATTTACATTCCCTCGTCTAGAGTGGTACTATAATTGGAACCCAATCATACAATTTGTAATCCTAGCAGGCATAAGCCAAGAAAGCCCCCTTGCCCAGAGGGAAACATTACCTCTTGTGTGTGAAGGAGAGAAATACACCATTTTATCATGGTGAACTTGGCACCAGAGCATAAGTTTAATGGTGTCCTAAGAAATAAGATAGAGGTTACTCCATCTTTTTGTAAGGAGACATGCATAGTTGCATCTATGTAATACAGAAAGAGCCTGGAATAAATCAAGTGATCAAGGGAGCTACTCCTGACACATTGCAATTATAAAATGATGACCAAGAAGAAAAATTCACTTATATCAATTGAGAACGTTTGCAAGGCATGTAAACATAACTTATCAATCTGCTACCATTCTGAAGTTAGCACTTATTAAATGTGATAAGGTAACCCAATGATAATATCATGGAGAACGAGGCCTTACAACAGTGAAAAATTACTTTAGGTCTTTCTCACTGCCAGGGCTTGTAAAACTTAAATATACATGTCCTACTTTTTTAAATAGCATGCACCTTGAACTCTGAGCCTCTAAGGTGACATACATGGATACATATATTTAATAAGGAAAGAGCTGAGTTTTGTGTGAGAAGCATAAATGTGCTTCAATCGCATTACAGTGAACTTGCCCCTTCAGCTAATTGCACTGGAATCTCTCAGACATGTATCAGATAGGATAATCGTGCATCCATACTTACTGTGAATTAAATTGTGGTTTGATTAGAGAGTGGAGTCCAGGCCAAATGCTCTTGGATATCAAACTAGACAAAAAGCAAAAGGCAGGGAAATAGCAAGTATTCTGTTTGATAAGGTGAGAGGCAATAGCGAACTGAAATGAGAAAGAAGATCTACATAGGTGAATCTTATAAGAAGTGAGAACTTCTGTCCAAGCTGCCTCTAAGAATGGAGACTCTGTGTGAAATGGTACTAGCAACACTTTTCTTGCAGGAATATTTGTCCTTTTCACTGGAGAGCACAATGATCTACACCCAGGGCATCAAGGTCAATTTTAGAGGTAACTAGTGGCCATTGAAGTACTTCTGTAAACACACTATGATTGAGGTTGGACTTCAGATAGTTCTGGTTCTACTCCTGGTGGACATGATAGCATACATGTAGCTTCGACATACAAAGTCATCATGTAGTACATTCGCTAGGGTTGAGATAATCCAATTCATGCAACTGTAGTTTTAACCATCTAACCCCTTTATGTCACATTTGGAGTCACCGGGAAACATAGAATATCCTGCTAATTATACCTGCCCTTTATCTCTGGGCGGGGGCACGGTGGGGTGGGAGTCGGGTAAGTCGACATACGATGGGAGAAGTAAAATTAAATTAAAAAACAATTACAAAACCACTTACCTTGCGCTTGCCACATTGCTGAGTTGGCAATGCGGCGAGCACAAGGTAAGTGGTTTATTTATTTTGTATTTAATTTTACTTCTCCCATCATATGCCGACTTGCCCGACCCCACCCCACTCCGCTCCACCCAACCCCACCCCACCTCACCGGTCTTACCAGAGCTAGCCGCCACTGAAGATTAGTTGTTCAACAATCGTTCCAGAGCTATCACTCTCAGGCACATTGCAAGATCTTCCTTCTTGGTTCTTAATTCTGTTCAAAGTGATCTGATATCCTTTATTCAGGTGCTGATCATATCTTCGAATCTACTTGTGACAGAATTGAAGGGTTGTGCATGAAATCCAATTTAATACTTACTGAGTCTACTTTACCAGCCAGTGTAGATTTCATGTCTCTCATATCAATAAGAAGGGTGGCATAACTAGAGTTCTAAGGGGAACTCCAGGACTCCTGAGTCATATTGTACAGCCATTGCTAAAGAGAGCTTCTGTATGAGGATGCCAGATTTATATGTCGTAAAAAACATCAAAACTTTTTGTTTTTTGCCCAACACATTTTCTCCATGGAAATTGATCCACTTTTAATGAGCTTCCAGTGAAAAGCAGGAGCCAGTCACCTGATTGCTGAACATGTATAAGCATCACTGGTTCTTTAACAGTTTGAATACATTTTCCAGCTTAAACAGTGTGTGTTTCCCCAACTAGACACCAGGGCACATATTACAGTAAGTGCGTACTGTCTCTGTTTGTGCCATGGCACACTATTAATTAACATGGTGTGCCGGGACAGTGCACCCTATTAATGATAAGAAGCTGCCCAAGAAAGAGCTACAGACTTCTGCTGCCCTTTGTGCAATGTATTTGTAAAAGAGAGATCTATGCTGCATCTTTCCCTTTGCCGGTGGCACCCATATGTGCTTCAAAGGGGGGGCAGAGATCCCTTTGCAGGCTGGTGCAGGGATAGTTTTCAGGGGGCACACGGACAGTGCACCACCTTTTTGTGCCACAGTCAGTGCTCCTCCTGAAGCATCTTTGCCACTATGCCCACTGTTAGATCTGTCAGCCTTAGGGTGGTCTTCCCTCGAACCTTTTCGGTACTTATCTTCATTTTGTGCTGAAATTCGTTTTTGTTTGTCTCAGAACTCAGTGCCCTCTGCTTATGCTAACTTTGTTAAAGTGCTTGTGCTCACTTGCTTAAACATTGTTTAATTGGCTTACACCTGATTGGCACATTTAATTTACTTTTAGGTACCTTGTAGAGTGGTATATAATATACCCAGGACTGTAAATTAAATACTACTTGTGGACCTGTTGTACTTATTGTGTCACCCACTTCAGTAGCACCTTAAGCATGTCTCAGGCCTGCCATTATAGCCCGAATGCAGTTTTAAGTTTTTAATTCGACTTAACAATATAACCCCTTGCCAAGTCTTACACTACTGCATTTAGGGCACCCCTAAGATAGGCCCTAGGTAGCTCAAAGGGCAGGGCGTGTTGTATTTAGGAGGATGGACATGTACGTTTACGTTTTACATATTGTGGTAGTGAAAAACTCCTGAATTTGTTTTTCACTATTGTGAGGCCCTGTCCCATAGGATAACATTGGGTTACCTTTTACATTTAATAATTGTTAGCTTTTGATTGAGACTAGGAAAGCAGTTCATGTTTGGTGCCTATAAAATTGTAATGAAAAATCATCTTTGATGGTAATGTCGAATTTTCAATTACAATTTTGAAAATGACGCTTTAAGAAAAATGGCATTTTCCTCCTCTTAGCCAGTTGGTGCCTGTAGCCCTTGCTGGGTCACATGAATGGGTACAGTTGACAGTTAGACTTTGTGAATTCCTCCTAGACAGTCACACAATAGAGAGATTAGGTGCGTCTTAATGTGCCATCCTGCTAGCAGGATGGGGGTGCGCGCCCCTATTGCAACTGAATAGGCTGTGTGTTGCCTTCACACAAACAGATTAGTATTCCCACATTGTCACTGCAGTCAGCTTGGAGCCTGGGCAGGGGAGTCAGAAAATTCCATGCACTTCATAGAAGAAACCTCTAGAAACTTCTCCGAACTTCAAAGGGAGATCTGGGTATAAAAATAGGGCCCTCAGACCCATTCTTCAGTTCACTGTTTGAACCTGCAGAAGGACTCTCAGAGGACTGCCCCCTGCTGTGCATTCTGCAAGACTGCTTTTCTGTACCTGAAATGACAGCCTTGCTGTCTGGAGCCTGCCTTGAACCCTCAGAGGCCAGCTCTACTGTTTGAGCCCTGCATCTTTACCTTAACCTATGACTACCAAAGTGACTCCAAGGACTAGTTTGCTGGCTTCTTATTCAGAGCCACAGGGACATTAGAGACTCCCACCATCTTGAACCTGTACTTGGACCCAGCCTGAGTGAGTGAGGAACCCACAAGTGGTATCCCACCAGGCCTTAACCTTGGTTGTTATGATAAAGGTGCCAGGATATCCAAGTTTCAAAAGTGAGGATTTGGGCATTTTCTGCCTTAGAATTGCCTAAGGAGCAGCACCTGTCGGGCTGACTTTGCTGCTGCTCCCACTATGTTCTTCTCCGCATCAGCAAATCCTGTTCAGCAGTCCTTTGCCACAGGGGTATCCGAGCCCGTGGAACTGTCTTTGGCTACAGACTACTGCCTCATTCCACTGGAGATTTTCGACTTCCAATAAAGAGAAATGTCCAAACATAGAAATCTTTACTGCAGCTAAGACAAAAGGCTCCCCAATCAGTGGCGGCTCGTAGAGGGAGTGCAGCGGGGTGATGGGCTGGAGCAGGGAGGGGCAGGGTCGGGGGTAGTGGACTCAGACATACGTCGGACAGGAGTAAAGTAAGTAATTAAATAAATAAAACTATTTACCTTGAGCTCGTTGCATCGCAGCACTCCCTTGGCGAGCCGCCACTGTCCCCAATGATGACTCTCTCTCCTCAGACAAAGCCTGCAGCCTTGCACCCCTGAAGTTTACCATCTCAAAACATTTTTCAAAGCTAGCTAGAACATGGTCATACAATTTAAACGTTATAGTACATGAGAACCTGGGAATCTAGTGATAAATTACATTAAGGTCCAAGGGCAGGAAAACCTGCTTCAACACCAGCGGGTGCATCAAACGTTTTAAAATACAATAAAAGGAATTATTTATTGTCTGCATTGAATGTCAGTTAAAAAGGATTGCCTGGAACCAAAGTTGCTCTCCAAGAAGCTCTGCGCAGGCTGTAAAAATATGCGCATTTGTGGGCTGATGCCTCCTTTTTAAGGAGAGAGCACAAGCACCTTAGCACTGGTTAGCGGGGGTAATGTGCACAGAGTCCGAATTCCAACAAAAATGGGTTCAGCAAATAAGGAAGTGAAAGCAAAGGTTTGGTGCAATGCCTTGCTAAGGGTGCCAGGTCTAACACTCACACATGTTCAAGATGGAATAAGATAACCTCCAGCATGGAGTAAATCAAATGACCAAGAGAGAGACTCCTGACACAAAGCTATTCAGCAATTATGGCCTTGCGGTCACATTAATTATTCCACTAGAGCACTTTTGCAAGACATTTTCCAAGACCATGCACACTTAATTTCTATCCACACCTGCCATGCTAAAACAGATTTGAGTTCAAACAATGCTGTTGTTACTAAGCTGAGAGTTACAACATCCTACAGGCAGTGTTGTAAACATGACCATATGATAAGTCTGCAGTGGTAAAGCATTTTACACAGCAGTGTGTTGTGTATCAAGGGAAGACGCTGACCACACTGCAGTTACATTTCCGTATCTTTATTCAAAAACTTGCAAAGGGTCCAGATGTGCTTCCTGCTGGATATGTTATCCACTTAGCCAGGGCCAGCAACTGCTGTCTGCACTTTCTACACTACAATGGGACACACAGACAGTATGATCAGCACGCACCACTCAGGACTGTGCTGCTTGCACAATTCACATATCATCTGAACAGTGTTACAGAAACGTTCATTGCCCTGCTGAGTACTTATGGTTGCAGACGTTTCAATGAATAATTTAGACCACAGTGTGGACAAGTGTCATTCCAGAGCATTGGTGGTTCAGGATCTGACAGGCAAAGACTGCTCGGTCATCATTCATCAGTTACTGTGTTGTTAAATTCTCTGAGGGAACGTAACCTGGGCTGCCAACGTGTAGATTTGATTGCAAGATTCAGCCATCGCTCACTTCTGATTTCACGTGCGGTTGAAGAACAGCTTGAGTAGAGCAATCCCATTTTTCCCTGCATAAATGTTCTTCATTATTCCAGCAAGCAAGATGTTCCTCGTTGTCTCAGCAGATGTGCATAGACATCATTAGTGTTCAGGCAACTCACTTTTCTTGTAGGCAGAGCACATGAAGCAATTAATCATCAGCTGTGTGATTTGTAGATTTCATCACAGGAATCAAAAGTTATTAAAAAAAAACAACACTGCACCTGGGCTGTAACGTAGTGTCAGTAACTTTTCAAAATAAAACTTCCTTCCTTCCTTCCTTCCTTCCTTCCTTCCTTCCTTCCTTCCTTCCTTCCTTCCTTCCTTCCTTCCTTCCTTCCTTCCTTCCTTCCTTCCTTCCTTCCTTCCTTCCTTCCTTCCTTCCTTCCTTCCTTCCTTCCTTCCTTCCTTCCTTCCTTCCTTCCTTCCTCCCTCCCTCCCTCCCTCCCTCCCTCTTTCCCTTCCTCACTTTCTTCTCCCTCACTTCTTCCCTCCTTCCCTCCCTTCCTTCCTCTCTTCCCTCTCCCTCCCTTTACCTCCCTCCCCTCCCCCTCCCCCCGAACCTTCCTTCTTTCCTTGGAACATGAACAAAACTGAATCACAGCCCATCTGCAATGCTTCATTTCATAGACGTGCTCCCACAGAGTTTATGTTTTCTAGTTATAGGTTTCCTTAACTTTCTCCTTGCTTGGCAATGTTAACATTTGCATACGTTTCAGAGAAGCAGGCATGAAAGGCTACTCAATGTATACATTGGCCGGTAGCTTCCCAGCAGTACACTGTGGTGGAGTGCCACCACCAAACCTAGAACTCATGTCAGCTGGGTGGGGATCACTTTGAAAGTGAACCCATCGCCTACACTGAATTTCAGCAGACCAGCATGTAGTGGTTGGCATTTTTTTTTACATTTCAGAACCAATGTTTCAAAGTGAGGAATTGATTCTAAATTAGTAAAATAAATCAATTGGCCTTATATGGATGTAGATTTCTATTTGTGATTGGGGAACATTGTTAATTTGTCCTACCTGGGTCTACTAATGTCTTGAATTGTGGTCTAGAACAGAAACAATATGCATCAGAAGGCCTGCCATTAAATAGCTGATCCTTCAGATGAGATGTCCTGGTGTACAGGTGGTAGGGGGGGGAGTGGGCTACTGGTTTCTGATGACTCCTAAATGTGAGATATGCTACCTGAAACCTAGCAGTTCCTTTGACATTAATAAGGTGGACGGAGTCTCAGGTTTCATAGCACAGGTTTAAAGACCTTCATGCTCCCTGGTACCTCTATATGCACTGCCACCGGAGTCAAGCTACCCTGGCGCATGAGGGGTGTTACCCCGGCACGGGTCCTATAATGCTTGTTTCCGGTCTGGGGAGGACCTTGCCTGGCAGTTCGGGCTGGATTGTTCCCATGGGGAGCAGGGTCAAGACAAATGTGCATATGGCTGGGTCCAAACTGAAATGGTTTGGTGAGCAAAAAACTAGGGATTTAGGCCCAGGTGTCTGCACTGGGGGTGCTTTCTCTCTCTAAGTGGGACGGACATGCCCATACGTGGGTCCCATGCTCACCATGCCACCGGAGTCAAGCTATCCTGGTTGATGAGGGGTGATATCTTGAAAATGGTCCTAGGATGCTTGTATCTGATCTGCGGAAGGCCTGACCTGGCAGTTCAGTGTGGGCTGTTCCCATGGGGAGCAGTGTCAAGACTGTTTTGCATACGGCTGGGTTCAAACGTATGGCGTGGTGAGCATAAAAACGACGGATTTAGGGCCAGATCTCTGTACGGGGTGAGTGTTTGATGTTGTTCAATATTCAATCCATTATTTGCCCCTTTTGCATCAAGTAACAGAAAGCACTGTAATGAATAAAATATTGTACATTTATTATCCCATAAATGGTTCCTCTCCATTTTTCACCATAAGCATCAGACCACATTAGGACACTATAAATTCCAACTTGTATAATGCATGAAAGATTTCACAGTTTTCCACACTGATATTCTCAAACAATTAGGTTTCAGCACAAAAACATGCCAGCATCAGACATGGTTTTGCATCATATATGACCACAACTTAGAGATCATCAAGTGTTTTCTATGGACAAACAATAATTATGTAAACTTTGAACACATGACACCAACCTGATGAAGCTACAGAGAATCTAAAGGGAAATCACCAGTGTATATCAGGTGGTATAGCGTGACCTTTTTTTATCAAAAAGGGACAGTAACCAATCTTCCAATTTGCATCTTTGTGGACTCCTAAAACCAGACATTAGAAAAAGAGCTGGAGTTGGAAAACTCCACAAGAGCCTCCATCCTGAAAGTTCTTTATTTTTTGGAATGTTTAAAGGAATCCACGTGTTAGACCTGTCAGTTTTAGGGTGGTCTTCCCCCAAAACATTTTGCCTTAGCCCTCCATTTGTGTTACCCATAGGACTCTATGCACTTAACCACTACTAACTAGTGCTACTGTGCTTTTGGTCTCTCCTTTAACCGCATGCGCGCTAGCGGTTTTCCCGCTGCGCGCTGCGTTTTTTCAAAAGCCGCGTTACATGACGAGCTCAGCTCGTCATGAGCGCACGAGCGTCGTCACTCATGACGAGCTGAGCTCGTCATGAGCGCAGAAGGGGTTAAACATGGTGAAATTGGCTTCCACCCAATTGGTACATTTAATTTACTTGTAAGTTCCTAGTAAAGTGGTAGTACATGTACCCAGGGCCAGTGAATTAAATGCTACTAGTGAGTCTGCAGCAATGATTGTGCCTCCCACTTATGTAGCCTTTTAAACATGTGACTCAGGCCTGCCACTGTAGCCTGTGTCTGCAGTCTTAACTTCCATTCTGACCTTTCAAAATAAAACCTTTTGCCAGGCCTAAATACGTATAGTTCACCACTAGGGTAGGCCCTGACCAGCACAGAGGGCAGAGTACAGTGTATTTAAAAAGTTTGATATATACTTTTACATGTCCGGATAGTGTCTTAAATTCATTGCTCACTACTGCAAGGTGTGCCTCTCCATATGATATCATTGAATTACCTTATTACATTTAATAAGTGCTCACTTTCAATTGGAGCAGGTAGAAATGTCAAATGTGGTTCCTAAAGAATTATAATTTAAAACCTCTTTCATGGTAAAGTCATATTTGAAGTCACAATTCTGAAAATTGCACTTTTAGAAAATTGGCATTTTCTTGTCCCAACCATTTAGTGCCTGAAACCTGTATCCTGGGTACCATGACAAGGTGCAGTTGGCAGGTGGTCTTTGAGTATTGCTCCTAGACAGTGAAACAAAGGTCAATAGGTATAAGTAGGACGGGCCTACATGACTTGTAGGTGGAGAAACTGTCTTCTACCACATTTGCCCATTACAAAGTCTCTACCTCAGCCCACTAACAAAGGGTTTGACACTAATCTAGGTTGACCACATTGACCCCAGACAAGGTGAGACCAGGACAGGGAGGCAGGACATTCCAAACACTTCTGGGGGGTGGGAACCTCCAGAACCTTCTCCTACTTCAAAGTAGGAACTAGGTGTAAATAATGGACCCTCAATTCCAACTCTTAAGTACATCTCTCTAACTGTGAGGTCTCAGAAGGACTGCTGTGCTGCTCTGCAAGAAAGACGGCTACTCTGCTTCCTTGTTGCCCTGCTGCCAGCTTGAAAGGACTAAACATGCATCTTGAACTCAGAACCACCTGACTTACTCCAATGGTTAGTTGGATGGCCTCCAGATTAGAGTCTATGGGACAGAAAAGGCTCCAACCACCATGAACCCAGCACCTCATCTCTGTCTGCTGTGAGTTGTAAATCCCACTTAGTGCCATCCATGTCCTGGGCCCTTAGAAGTGGGCATGGAGGTGTTCTGCCAGCCCAGCTGTGGTCCTGTAGGCAGAACTGATGCAGCTTGATTCATCTCCTCACAGCTCCACTTCAGAACTGCCGCTGCAAGACCCATCGCAAGCACAGGACCTCGCATCACAGCCCACAGCTTATTCAGAGCCACCAGTGAATGACGCATGTTTGATGCAGGACTTCCCATCGCAAGACCCTCATTGATGGCATCCTAGATAAAGATGCAGGACCTCACATCACAGCATCCAAGCTCCTCTGCAACAGCTGGTACTCGCCGCAGCCTCAACGTGGTGTTAGAAGGTGGTTTATTAGTAGGTGCAGGTAGGTACCTAGAGCTAGTAATTATGCCACATCACAATTAAGGCCTGGTCAAGTCTTATTAAATGAATCCTTGCTCAACCCTTGGTAGTTTGGCTCATAAGCAGTCAGGCTTAACTTACGGTCACGAGTGTAAAGCATTAACAACACCAATAGATTAAATAAGTAAGACACAACATACAATAAAAATCCAACACCAATGTATAAGCATAGGAAATGTTTTGATTATTAGAATAACACAAAAATGACAAAAACCAGTGTTTAAACTAGAGATATGCATTTTTGAGGATTCAAAGTAAAACTAGCACTTATTTGCAAATAGCGCTCACAGGGTTAAAAAGGTCATGCTGAACTGGGGTAAAGTCAAGAGGTAAGGCAGTCTGCATTTTAACACTATTACAGTTACTTCCAGATGTGCTTCTTGATGCAGGAAAGTGGTCCACAGTACAAGCCAAGAGTTCAGAAGCTCTGGTTTGCCTCTTGGGGTCTGGGACTACAACTCCCACAACGCACCTGCTCAAGCCAAGTTAAATCCAGGTGAAGCTGGTGTTATCTTTGTTGATGTTATAGGTAGCCCTTCTAGTACTTTTCTACCTGTTGCTGATCAGGGATTCCACTTCTTATACTTTGAGACAGGCAAAGTCCTTTTGCTCTGAAGCCTTGTGAGTGCAGCAGATGCAGTGCTTATGAATTCAGTCCTCTCTTGTGCAGTCCAAGGATCCAGCAGGGCATGCCTTCTTCTCTAGATGTTTATTTTCGGACTTTAAGGATCCACAACACGAGCCAAGGAACCAGAAGCTCTGATTTTCCTCTTAGAGGTGTGGGTCTACAATTCCCACAATGCACCAAGTCAAATCCTTTAAAGTCCAGGTGAAGCTGGTCAGCTAGGCTTGTCTTGATGGAGTTGAGGCAGATGAGTTCTTGAAGCTCTTGTACCTATTGCTTTCAGGCATTCCACTCCTTAACCACTTGGCTGCTAAGGGGTTTTCCCCTCCCGTGCTGCAGATTTATGAATCCCATTATACATGACGAGTTGACCTTGTCATGAGCACAGATTCAGTGTGCCTCATGACGAGTTCACCTTGTCATTAGCATTCAAGTGGTTAAACCTATTGAAGACAGGCAGAGTCATCTTTTATTAAGCCCAAAGTGTGCAGTAGGTGCAGTCCTTATGGGTGCAGTCTTCTTGTGGTGCAGACCAGGGGTTCTGCAGGGCATTCTTTCTTCTCTTGATATTTCCAGGCAGGGATCTTAGTTGCTGGGCATCTCTTCCATAGTTATCCAGGTTGCTCGGCTGGCAGTAAGCAGGGTACCCCTGATCAATAGGGTGCAGGGTGCCACCCTCCATGATTGCCATTTCCTCTGAAGTATGTCTTGCCCCAGAAAGCATTGTTCCACAAAATTAAAAATGGAGAAAATCTCTCCTAGAGCTTCAGGTCTGGCAATGTCCACCCTCAGGTGTGGCTAACTGTCCCTTATCCTTCCCTTTCGGCCTTTTCCTAATTCAATTACAGGGGCTCCCATCTGGCTGGGAATGCAGGAAGTAGGGGAGGGCCTGGATCCTGTCCTCACTGTCTTTCTCCCTTTGAAGACCAGTTTGGCTACCCAGTCCCCTTCCTGTCCTGGCATCTAGAGAAGAGAATCTCCTCCCACCAGTTGTCTAATTTGTCTCAGTCAGGCCACTTCACACCACATTAAGTCAGCTTGGCTCGGCTTGTCAATGGTCAGCCTTTCAGAAGAGGTTGCTCCAGAGCTGAATTGGGTAACTTTAGGAAGTAGATCTGTAACTTACAATAGTCATATCAAATCCAACCATGGCAGGTTCTTGGATTCATTGCAACTAGAAATGTGACACTTTGAATTATTATTTTAGGTCACTGCTGTAAAAAGATAGACTTTATTCATGTTAAATAAAGCTTTCCCATGTTATCCTTTGGAGCTAATGTATTTCAATGGGGTAAAACGAAATTGACAGATTTTCCCACATCAGGGCCTAATAAAACATATGTTATAATGTCCCAGCTTTTTTCACTTGGCACCCTACCCTTCGTGCACCTAGGGCAGACCTTAGGGTTTACTTTTATGCAAAAATAAGGTACTGTATTACTTTGGAAGTACCTGTAATTTCAAATTCAAATTTGGACATAGATTTATTATAAAAACAGCCTGCAAGGCAGGGCTGGCTTTTAAAATGACAGCAGGCACCAAAGCAGTGTACATTTCAGTGCATCAAATCTACTGGGCCTCTAAACTTGCATGCCCTACAATAATCTAGGGACCTACAGGTAGGCTGTGAGTACCAATTGTAATTACACTTAATTACCAAATACATACCTTTTAAAAAGAGCACTGGCCCCAAGCCTGGTTAGCAGGGTCCAGGGAACAATCCAGTGTTGGCTGGTGAACTTCGAAGAGAGTGGGGTATAAATCCAATTACTAAATTTGCCTCCCCGAGGGATCACAGCCGAGGCATGAGTAGCATATCTCATTTTATAATGGGATAATTTATAAGACTACAAGTTCAAGAACGCATGTAAAAAAACTTGAACTGGATGAGCTGTTGAGGCATGGACTTTGCAAACTTGAGTTTTGCTTGTAGATGTAATTGAGGACAGTGCACTATGTGCATTACTATGAAAATGTAAGTTCCTACTCTTGGTTGGGAGTGCAGCACCTTTTTTCTTACGCACATTGTTCCTCTCTCCTCCCCAACCATCACTTCAGTGTCACATCACTCTCTGCCTCAGGTTGACAACAGAACTGCAGTCCTGCAGCTCCCATTAACACTGCAGTGTGGTACACAGTCATGGGACGGTGTATTGTTCATACCCCTAAACTGCATCAGGGAGGAAAAGGTGGGAAAGAATATCAACATCTTCAACCTGTTTCAGTTGAGCAACAAAACAAACTACAGACTTCAAGGGTGTTTGGTGAAAGGAACATCTGCTCACAATGCCATGTTCAGCAGTGCCATCTGTAGCACTGGTGGTGCTCGATGCAACAATCATTTCTGGATCCCCCCTCTCATGTGAACTCCTGCTGCATGGATTCCCTCACTGCCACCCTCCAACAGTGCCCCTCCTCTCTGAATAGGCCCTCCTTCATTTGTTGTGTAGTGTTACTCATACCAGTTTACGGTGTCGAAGCACTTTATATCACACACATTATCTAAAGACAATGAACCATATGGCTGTAAATCAGTATATAGGAAATGTATATATGACAATGAGGACTACAAGTTGAAGGAGTCACATGATATCCATACTAGTAGGCAGTATAGTTGAAGAGTGTTTGGTATGGAAAAGCAAAATTCAGGATTTAAACTTAACCACAGCGATTGGATTTGGTTTTACTGATAAAAATGTATTTCTACCCAAACTATCCCCCTTTCTGCAACAATAGGATAATGAAAGACTGGGGAAAAATAGAACGTTCTAACCTATTCCTTGCAGTCTGCATGCAACTTTTTGATAACGGTTTATATGACGCTGTGGTATATTAGGATTGTAACCTATGAAATGCAAGTGTGAAAAAGATCACTATGGCAAAAGCAGAAATCCAGTGAGGTATCCACATAAAATACAGTTCTATCATCTTTATGGTTGGGGTTCTTTGCAGAAGGCACATTACCCTATGCGCTACCTTATAATGAGTGCAAGCTGCCACTAGACAAAACTCCATCTCCCTCCAGCAGGATCATTATTCAAAAGCGTTATTATGACATTTTGTTGCTTGCAACTGACTGGACACATAATGAACTCTGCAGTGGGTGTGTTTAAACCCATAAGTTACTTCTAAGGACAGCATCATAGCTCCCAGCCAGGTGCAGTAAAGCCAGTATACAGTGCTGCCTCGCTGATTGACCAACAGCATTAGGAAATCCAGGGCTTCAGCTTAAAGCACCCAGGTTGATTACAATCAAGCGAGGCTGCACTACCTCATAGGAGGCAGTGGCCCTGCAGCCTTAAAGGGCACAGAGGATTAAGGCTGAAAATAAGTAAGTCCGGTTCTTGCTATAATGGCAGGCACCTGCGCTCTAGTGCAAGTGTCAGCAGCGGTCAATGCAGGAAAGCGCGGTGGGGCTGTGGGGAGGGGCGGGCGGGGGTACGTTGACAGGCGGCAGAATAGGATTTATTTATTTATTTAATTTTCCCTATTCCATCGTTTGTCGACTTCACCCCCTCCTGCCCAGCCCCACCACGCTTACCTCTCCGGACTGCCGCTGGCAAGTGTCTTTCTAAAGAGCATGCATTTGCCTGACCTCGCACAGAGCAAGTCAGAAGCTCCGAACAATTCAGTACTTTCAAATTTTTTAAAATAAGTATGAGATGAAAATTGAAGCATGGGGAGACGGATGCAGCCATTTTGCTCTGATAAAACAGTCGCCTTTGGTACAATCAAAGTCAGTAACCACCAGTATCGGTCTGAAAATGGGGGCAAAAGTGTGGGGACACTGCAAAAAGACCTGTTTTCGCACATGCAGGATCTCACAACACTCCACAACCAGGATTTAAGGTACTCTTGCTCAACGAGTAGAGCTTTGTCCCTGCATGCGGTCTGTGCTCCATTGCGGTTGGTCTCAACTTGTGGCTTTGTAACAGTCCTTTGCAACCAGGTAACCATAGTCCATATCATTACGTAGGGCACTTTGTGCTTCAAGGCACTATTTTCAACTACGTCTTTAAAATTGCATATCTCCAGTTGATTGAACTTTAGCCGTTTTGGCATCAAATAATTTATTAAATCATACTCTATTGATGTAGAACAGTATGGGTTCTTTCTGTGTGGTGTTTTCACTTTATTACCGTTTGAAGTGCTGCATACATATTTTTTACATTGCCTGTAGGTTAAGCCTGACTGCTTTGTGCCAAGCTACCAGAGGGCTAAGCACATGTTAATTTGGGGTTTGCCTGTAACTTCACCCTGACTGAATTTGCGGTGGCTGCTTGAGTTGGGGTTCACCCTCCTCAACCAGTAATCTGATTTCCAACACCACTGTACATTGACGGCTCTGCTTTCTAATACCCAGTACAGTGAAGATCTTCCTAGTAGTCCAGAGTAAAGATGGATTATCTCATACCAGGCTTCTAGTCTTAGTCTCACTCTGCACCATCCCCTATGGATTTCAGGCCATACCATCTTAGTGACTGGCTATTGTGGAGCCAAGAGTAAGATCCTTCAGGTTTTCTAGGCACAGAATCTACACATTATTTCCTTCAAATAAGGTGCCATATTATTAGCAGGACTTCTGCAGGAGGCCTTTTTTGGATTAGGCAAAAAACCTAGTTTTATAATCGATTGTGGTGCCGGATATTTATGCATGGATTCCATAGAAAATTTAACTGAATTGTTACTCACATCTGAGGACACATGTGGAAGCCAACCATATGCACTGTTTACCTCTTAACTATGTGTTTGTACCCATCAGTCGCTTATCTCGTTTCTTTTTTTGCAGGTTAGTGTCTGATACATTATTTGATATTACAATTTAATTACTCTACTTCCTTAAGTATTCAATAGCATTTATTTCTCTAATTCCCTCGTCTGAAGTAAAATTTTCTACTTGACCTAGTTACTATGAGCTGAGTAGCTTGGCGATTTTTCTAAAGTGACCTCTACATCTATGAAAGAGCAACCTGAACCTCATTCAGCCTTGAAGTCGGGTTGAAGAAGACTGATGTCTGTCCCGCTCGTTACTTCTTTGGGTAACTAGGAGTGGAGCATGATTACAACCTTTAAGTTGGTAATGAATCAATGAGTATTTCTGAAGAGCATTAAAAGTTACTTTCTTATTTATGGATCACTGACATAATATTGAGGGACAGAATATCGAGTAGCAAAAATATCGATGACAAAATATCTACAGACAGAATATCGAGTTTGTATCTACAAACAGGTAAGTACAAAATTATCGAGTTAAAAATATCGTTTACAAAAATATAGTTTATAAAAATATCGACGTTATTAAAAACAGTGTTAAATTAATATTAAAATGTAATTACTAAAATATACTTAAAAATACTTAAATTAACTTATAATAATCAAATAATTAATGAAAATTATTTTTACAATCACATTAGTTAAAACATATATATATATATATATATAGTAACATAATATAATTAAATAATATCCAATATTATTACCGTACAATAGCAGAAGTGTAAAAAATACTATTCCCACTCCAGAGAGTGCAACAGTAGGGAAAGCGTTGGTTATCGTAGGGGTAAAAATTACTATTCCCACTCCAAAGAGTGCAACAGTAGGGAAAGCGTTGGATAGCGTAGGGGTTAAAATTAATATTCCCACTCCAAAGAGTGGAACAGTAGAGAAAGCGTTGGATAGCGTAGGGGTAAAAATTACTATTCCCACTCCAGTGAGTGCAACAGTAGGGAAAGCGTTGGATAGCATAGGGGTAAAAATTACTATTCCCACTCCAGTGGATGCAACAGTAGGGAAAGCGTTGGATAGCGTAGGGGTAAAAATTACTATTCCAACTCCAAAGAGTGCAACAGTAGGGAAAGCGTTGGATAGCGTAGGGGTAAAATTTACTATTCCCACTCCAAAGAGTGCAACAGTAGGGAAAGCGTTGGATAGCGTAGGGGGTACAATTACTATTCCCACTCCAAAGGGTGGAACAGTAGGGAAAGCGTTGCATAGCGTAGGGGTAAAAATTACTATTCCCACTCCAGTGAGTGCAACAGTAGGGAAAGCGTTGGATAGCGTAGAGGTAAAAATTACTATTCCCACTCTAGTGGGTGCAACAGTGAGGAAAGTGTTGGATAGCGTAGGGGTAAAAATTACTATTCCCACTCCAGTGAGTGCAACAGTAGGGAAAGCGTTGGATAGCGTAGAGGTAAAAATTACTATTCCCACTCCAGTGGGTACAACAGTGGGGAAAACGTTGGATAACGTAGGGGTAAAATTACTATTCCCACTCCAGTGAGTGCAACAGTAGGGAAAACGTTGGATAGCGTAGAGGTAAAAATTACTATTCCCACTCCAAAGAGTGCAACAGTAGGGAAAGTGTTGGATAGCGTAGGGGTGAAAATTAGTATTCCCACTCCAAAGAGTGCAACAGTCGATAAAGCGTTGGATAGCGTAGGGGTTAAAATTACTATTCCCACTCCAAAGAGTGCAACATTAGGGAAAGCGTTGGATAGTATAGTGGTAAAAATTACTATTTCCACTCCAGAGAGTGCAACAGTAGGGAAATTAAATACTTCATATATTATTTCAATAAATATAAATTATTATCTATAAAAAATTAATTAAAAGTAATTACCAATTTAATATAATATAATAATCAATCAATAAAATTAAAAATTAAATGTAATTAATACAATTATTTACCTATTAATACAAATTAATTACAAATTAACATTTAATAATTTAAAATTTTTAAATTAATTAACAATTAATTCAAATTAAATACAATTAAATACATTGATTTATTTAATTAATTATAAATAAATTACTTCCCACCCTATTCCCCTATAAACACACAACCCACTACAGAAAATAAATTAGTAAAATTAGCATAATTAGCAATTAATCAATTAAATAAAATTAGTTGGCAATTCAAATTTAATTATTTTCCCATAAAAAAATAATTAACAATTAATTTGAAATAAATACCAATAAATAATTTTACGTATTTAATTGATTATAAATAAATTACTACCCACCCAATTCCCCATAAATCCTCAACCCGCTACAGAAAATAAATTGGTAAAATTAACATAATTAGCAATTAATCAATTAATTAAAATTAATTGCCAATTAAAATTTAATTAATTACCAAATATAAATTAATTAACAATTAATTAAAAATTAATACCAATAAATAAATTTACATATTTAATTAATTATAATTAAATTACTTCCCACCCTATTCCCCTATACACCCACAACCCGCTACAGAAACTAAATTAGTAAAATTAACACAATTAACAATTAATCAATTAATTAAAATTAATTGCCAATTAAAATTTAATTAATTACCAAATATAAATTAATTAACAATTAATTAAAAATGAATACTATTAAATACATTTACATATTTAATTAATTATAATTAAATTACTTCTCACCCTATTCCCCTATAAACCCAAAACCCGCTCCAGAATTAAATTACGCAAAAATTAAAAAAACAAAAATAATTAATTAAAATAAATTATAACATAAATACACACTTTACACACATTTAATAACATAAAAAATTCGATATTATTAAAAATTGGATAATTTTAATAACCTATATTATATACTTCGATATTTTAACTGTCTATATTTTTAACATTCGATATTACATTACTTACCTTAAAAACGATATTTTTGATGTCTATATTCTGTCAATTCGATATTTTGTCCATTCTATATTTTAAACTGGATATTATGTCCATTCGATATTTTGTAGTCGATATTTTGACTGTTTACCCTTATTTATTTGTGTGTATGTGTTTTGTGTAGTTGCAGGCTTGTTCTCAGGTCTTCCCTGACTCATACTTCCTCTGCCTAGTGATGTCATTTCCGGTAATTTGCACTGGCTGTAAAATATGATCGCATGTTGAAGTTCCCTGACTTGAAGGTGATGCAACGAGTAATAAAAGGGATGCGAGCAAATAGAAGGAGTGAATGGAGTTCTTGAAGCACATTGGTGATCTGTTCACACGTCATCAGTCCTTTGATGAGTCTCACACTTTCTCGGCCTTTATGAATTCATTAGACCTAAGTGTAAACTTTTCAAAATCACAGATAATGTGTAGTGATTCAGTCGTAGGCAGGTAGATTAATAAGAATATTTATTGTAACAAGTGCTGCGCAGCAGCTCACACAGCCAGCAAGATCATCAATTCAGTTAATGTTTGAACAACATTCTAAATAGGAAAACAGTTGGCAAAGGATGTAGAACACGATGGCTTGGTACATTCTAATAAAGACTAGAAGGCCAACCTAATCAGAACACTACGTCATCCTCTCTCCTACAAACAAAAGCAGAAGAGAGGAACAGTAACAGATCCAGAACAGCAGAAACAAGAAGAGAAGAACAGTAACAGATCCAGAACAGCAGAAATAAGAATTTAGCGGAACCTGGCAGGAATGACTCTGGTGCGAGAACTCCTACGAGGCAACACAGAAGGAGTAGAAGTAGAAGGGGAAACAGAAGAAGCAGAAGAAGAAAGAACAGGATGAGCGACAGGCTTGTCTACTTTTACAACCCTGGCAACATTCCACCAGTTTTTCATATTGACTCTCACGGAATTCCCACAGACCTTATCAATGACAAGTGGTTCAGAAAACTTAGGATTACCCTTGGTAGAGTGAGTGGGTAATTTGATCCGAATCCTATCTCCCACAACAAATGACTGGGAAACCACCTTCTTCCTAGAATCAAAAACATCTTTCTGTTTAGACTGGGCATGCAAAACATTAGATCTGACTACTTCATCAACATTATCAATCAAATTCAATTTCACCCATCGTGACATCCACCCAGGACATACTTTTGAACACGGTTTTCTCCCACGCAGCAGTTCGAATGGAGAAACCTTGGTGGAGGAGTGGGGAGTGGTACGATAGAACCACAACATGGACCTGACTGCGTTCGGGACGTGACAGTGTTGAGCAATGGCCCACTGAATGCAATTGTTGAGCACCCTGTTCATGCGCTCAACAAGACCATTCGTCTGAGGGTGATAAAGCGCACTCCTCAGATGATCAATGCCACTCAAATTGACAAAAGAACCAAACTCTTGACAAATAAATTGAGGACCATTATCGCTCACAATGGAGGACGGAAAACCTTCACGCAAAAACAAGTCTTTCAAGAAATCAATGATATTCTTAGATGTGGCTTCACTTACAAAACGGACCTCTGGCCACTTAGAATAGTAGTCGACTGCAACTATGGCAAATCTGGAGGCAGGAGGAAGCAAATAGAATGGACCAACTAAATCGATACCAATCTTTTCCCACGGTCTGTCAGGAAACGGGATTGGTTGGAGGGGAGGAGAACGTGTTTTCAAACATTTTTCAGCACTAGAGCAAACAACACACTCAGCAACCACGGTGTCTATGTCCTGATCCATCTTAGGCCACCAGTAATGCTCTCTAATTCTTCTTTTGGTTAGTGTTTTGCCAAGATGACCTTCATGCGCACCTTTGACTATTCTAGTCCTAAGATCACTGGGAGGAACGAGTCTATCACCCCGCATGAGGATTCCACCCTCCATGGAGAGTTCATCAGAAACTTTGACAAAGGTCTGAAGGGACACATGAACATTCTTTTCCCTGGGCCACCCTCCTCTGACAAATTTGATTACCTCTCCCAGCAAAATGTCTCTGGATAAATGTTCCCTCCACTCTCTCTCACTAATAGAACGCATATCATCAATCCCAACAAAAGCCACAAAACAGTCCTCTTCATCATAATCTTCCTCACAATCTTTGTCAGGATCAATATCAATAGGATTTCTAGAAAGATAATCGGCCCTAATGTTCTTATTGCCAGGTATATAGCTGACCTCAAAGTCATATTGGAGCAATTTAGTTGAAAGTCTGGCAATCCTGGGAGAATGATCTTTAATCCGAACACCAGTAAGGATAGAGACCAAAGGACTGTGATCAGTCCTCAGACGAAAGCGTTTACCCCAAATATATGGATTAAATTTTCTAATAGCCCAACAACAAGCTAAGAGTTCTTTTTCAATAACAGCAAAGTTGGACTCTGCTCCACGAAGAACTCTTGAAGCGTACCCAAGAGTGTGCTCCACCCCCTCAACTTCCTGAGTGAGGACAGCCCCTAGACCAAAACTACTGGCGTCTACAGTAATGGTGCACAACAAATTGGGATTAAAGGGCTTCAAAACTTTAGACCCAGTAAGTTCTTGTTTGATCCAAGAAAAGATTTTCTCACAACTTGCATCCCATAAAAAAGGTACTTCTTTCTTAAGCATGTTGGACAATGGTTGGACTCTAGTGGCATAGTCAGGTAAGAACCTAGCATAGAACTCACACAGTCCAATGAACGATTTCAAACCACACTTGTCTCTGGGTGCAGGACTGTCGACTATGGCTTTAACAAGACCAGGCCTGGGTTCTACCCCCTTCTCGGATAGCACGTGTCCAAGATACTCCACCTTGGGCGCTCTAAAAATACACTTCTCCTTCTTCAAAACAACACCCGCATTACTCAAAGCTTCCAAAACTTCTTTTAAGGTTTTATCATGGTCATCACAACTTTTACCATGAATAAGCACATCGTCTTGAAAAACGACCACACCCTTGATGTTCTTCAAGATATTGGTCATGATCCTCTGAAAGACTGCTGCCGCAGAGGCCAACCCAAATGGCATACGGCAATATTGAAAAGAACCTATTGGGGATACGAAAGCAGTAAAGTGTCTGGAAGCAGGATCGAGGACCACCTGGTGATATGCGGATGCTAGATCCAGCTTGCTGAAACACCTGGAACCATCAATAAGTGACAACATGTCGGGGATCTTAGGCAGAGGAAACGAATCGACCCAAATGTTTCTGTTTAGGCTGCGTAAGTCAACGCAGACACGAAGCTCCCCAGTCTTTTTCTTAGCAACTACAAGGGGAGAAAGCCATAGAGAGGATTCAATGGGTTCAATTATTCCCCTGCTACAGAGATCATAAAGTTCTGACTCGAGTTGTTCCCGCACACTGAATGGGACGTTCCTTAGTTTGTGTTTAATTGGGATTGCATTGTCTTTGACACGGATAGTGTGCATAAATCCTTTCACTTCCCCCAACTTGTTGCTAAAAACCCCAGGAAACTCTTTGGCTAAAGTGCAGACAAAATCAACATCTTGGTAGGAAAGGAGATCATTTGTGGGAGAACAGTCCTCGGATTGAACAACTGCAATGGAAATGGGATCCTTGGTTCCAGGGCGGAGAACCATCTTAAACAACCCTTGGTGAAACCACCCAAGGATGTTCAAGCCTTTGACTGAGACATACACTTTGCCAAAAAATTTCCTCCCCCTAAATTCTATGGAATCTTCAAAGTATCCCAAAAGTTCAATTTTCCTGCCTTCATAATTTAAAGGTAGTCTGTCTGGAGGAGAGAGTTTGCGATTACCCCAAACTTCTTCGAAAAGTTCCTGGGTCAGCATCGTTATTCGGGCTCCAGAATCAACTAACAGGCAAACTATTTTGTCTCCAATACCAAAATCGGAATAGGGATCTACACATTCTGACTCAGGATCTTCAATGCTAACCACTGCTACCATGTCTCTCAGATCATCTTGAATACTGGAATCATCTAGAGAGAGATCAGATACATATGCAACTGAAGTGGGGTTATAATTAGTGTTCCATTGCTTACCAGATTGAGGGAAAGAAGAATTTATTTTTACATTTTGGCATACTTTAGCAAAATGACCCACTCTGCCACAAAGTCTACATGTGACACTCCTGGCCGGACAAGGACGACCAGACTTCGAATGAGGAAAATTCCCACATTTAAAACATATGTTTGTTTGTTTGAAAAATTTGTTGTCAGTACGACTTAACGTCCCCATCTTATTATCGGCAACCTTTACAGCACTGACCACAGTTTCATCTTTAACACTGGAAGAGGAAGATCTAATATCTAATTCTTTGACAGAAACTTTAGAAAATTCGATACTTTTTGCTACTCGCACAGTCTCCTCTAGAGAGGGATTATCAAGTGATAGCAACTTCTGTTGAATATTTTTATCTAAACATTTGCAAATATACTGGTCTCTTATCATTTGGTCCCTAAAATTTTCGAACTCACACTCTGCACTCAATACTCTAAGTGTGGAAATAAAATCCTCCACCTTTTCCCCTTGTTTTTGTTCTGACTTGAAGAATTTGTGCCTTACAACAACTATACTAGGTTTGATATCAAAACGTAGTTCAAGCAGTTTCACAGTTTGGTTGTACTCATCCAAATCTTCCTCTCCAGGAGGCTGTACCAAGGGGGGCGAATGCTTGAAAATTGAGCGTCCTTCAAATCCTAAACTGTTCAGCAGCAGGTACTTCTTTCTTTCTGCCCTGTATCTGGACGCACCAACCGCCCCATAGTACGTGGTGAAAGCGTCAAACCACTTTTTCCAGGTGATTGGAGGTTCACCCGGAAGATCAAGAAAAGGTGGAGGGGGCGAAACAGCTTGTAAGCTCATGTTTATATGGGCGATGATAAGTGGTGGATAGATACACAGTCAAATTGTATGCCGAACGTAGGAGCAACCTAAAGTTGTAGTATATTGCTGACAAATGACTCAATCGGTTATCATAAGTGGGATGGAACTAAATTGTTTCCTTGTTATGTGACGATGAATGGTTAAAACCTCGTTTTCATGTTTCGTGGTTGGCTGACAATTGATTTAATTGGTTACTATAACCGGGATAGGACAAAATTGTTTCTTCGTTTTGTGAAGAAAAAAAAATTGTTTGAAGCCTTGTTTCCTTGCTTCGTGGTCATAGAATTTTTGAGGCGATTGCCACTCACCTTGTGAACGTTCACTTCGTGTAAGTAAATATCGTGGGACTGTTCTGCAAGACAACTCTGCAATAAAGTTCCTGCGTTTGAGCTATGCAACTCGCTAACTTTCGTTGTGCGTTAGCGCTGTGTCAATAAACTTTTTGAGGAAAAAAAAACGGAGATGATCACAAAATGGCCTCTAACGTTGCGTTTCAACGTGAGGGCCTTGCGTTCCAGTGACGTTTCTGGAAATTTGCCTACGCCAGTTGCTTAGAAAAAATACACTTGCTCCAGTGGCTGGGCGTATAGTAATACGTACTTTGCGTAACTGAGATACGCTTGGAGCGCAACTGACGCGACAGAAAGGGCTGACAGGAGACTGCTGCCGCTTCTCATATGAAGACTTTTACGAAGGTACAGTACCTTTATCTTGTTTTCTTTGGCTCGGCGAGGTAAGAGCAGGTGAACAGGTTCTCTCATCCGCTTGCCTCTCGACGTATTCTCGAGTGGCAGTTTGGGTTCTTCTGGGCGCTCTTCGTCGTCTGTTCTCAATTTATGGCCGAGGATCAGATTCGCCGCATTTTCCCAATAGATGCATGCGTGGAGGGCAGACACTTGTTCAGGACTCGTCGCCACGTTTTTTGTAGTGATTCAGTCGTAGGCAGGTAGATTAATAAGAATATTTATTGTAACAAGTGCTGCGCAGCAGCTCACACAGCCAGCAAGATCATCAATTCAGTTAATGTTTGAACAACATTCTAAATAGGAAAACAGTTGGCAAAGGATGTAGAACACGATGGCTTGGTACATTCTAATAAAGACTAGAAGGCCAACCTAATCAGAACACTACATAATGGCCAATGGACAGAAATCCCTAAAGGTCAAAACCCTTTATTGCGAGGAACATATACTAACCAGGGTTTCATCGTTCCCTTATTTGGGAGTAGTATTCGACGACCAAGGATCCTGGGGAACCCAAATTACAGCGAAAAAAACTGTTTTGTCAAGAGCAACATCGGCTGTGTTGGGTTTCGCCGGGAAGCTAGGAGCCAGGCCAATGAAGGCCCTAATTCAAATATACAGAGCCAAGTGTATATCACTAGCCATGTATGGGGCCGACTTGTGGGGCATAACAAATACAAAGGCCATACAGATTGTTGAAGATAGGTTTTTAAAGTACCTTTTAACCGTTCCCAAAACAACAGCCAATTACATTGTCCATCAGGAATGTGGAATTGGCTTTGTTGAAGATGCAATTGTCGTGGCACCCCTACTGAAATGGATAGCTACCTGGTTAAATCCTGACTTAGTGCTTAACCATAATATCTTGAAAAACTGCATGTCACTCCATCGTGGGTTGTGTATACCCTGGCTCAAATATGTCCAGAAGCTATCGGTTAAGCTGGGTCGACCAGAATTATATCATTCCCCAGAAACATCAGAGAAGGGAGATATAAAATGGTCCAAGGAAACATACCTGCGCATAGCCACCATGGATAGAGAAGAGAGAGAGCTGGTAAAGGTGACAGTAAGGGCCCACCAGCTATGTAAAACAACACTATCCATGGAACCATATCTAGGCTATGTTACAAATAACAATCACTGTTTCTTATTGACTAGATTTAGATTCAATCAATTTCATTTCCTTCTTGGTGAACAGAAAAGTTGGAAGAAGGTAGATGACCTTGGCCCCTGCACTTGTGATAACTTTTCGGGACAAGATATCATACACTTCTTTTTTTTCTGTGAACATCTTACCGTCATTAGGAAACGTTTTATTTTTCCAATTTTAATTAACAAAGGCTTTATGCAAGTGAGACCAGTCCTTCTCTATTTGCAAATGTTGACAGATGTTTGGGAAACTTTTAACATTGCTAATTTTTTATCTGCAGCTGTAAGAACCCTGAGAAAAAGAACCTAATATTTTATCATGTATATTTTTATTATTGTGTTAAAATGAAATTGCTTGCACCAATCTCATTTATTGATTTTTTAGGTATTTATGAGTTGTGATTCTGTTTTATATATTAGGGATTCACATCTGTTGATATCATCTGTTTTTTATATAATGCTTTTATGGTTTGCACATAAACCGAATAGACACTTGACTGACTGACTGACTGACTGACTGACTGAGTCTCACACTGAGAACGACCTTGAAAAAAGGCAAGCGGATGCCTGAAATGCGAGCAACGGGATAGTACCAGTGTTTTGTCCTGTCTGAGAGAGCACCTTTTGAGTCTGCAAAGGATGTAGTTACCACCAGGCTGACTGAGACCTGTCAGTGATGGGCATCTTGAAGCTCAGTCCACTTTTGATGTGGAAGCAAGAGAATTTGTACTGTCTATTAAATGAACGATACATCTGTTGAAGTTTATACCTCTGAAACATTATTTGTCCCTGTGTGCCCTCTGCAGGAGGCTCCACTGTATTCTTCAAAGGGGAAATACTGTCAAAGGACAATTCACAGAACATTTTGTTATTCATAACATCAATGTTTAAAATGTGATGCAGTCAACATTACAATCAGTTTTAAGGAAGCAAATATATGTTTCATGTTTCTTTCAAATACTGATTTACAAGACCGAGTAGAGAAGTCAAATTTAATTTTTACAATATGCAACTTCCTCTTTGATACAGGAGGAACTGTTGTTCAAGATTTGAAAGGCAGCCAACAACGATAAGGGTCTGGAGCTTTAAAACACATATCGCCCAGGGAAAAATTAAAATTATGACCCTTATTTCTTTCTTTCATACATTAGTTCTTGAGCTTGCCTGCTGCCAGTTGTGAGCAGGATGAGCTCCATTTTCACGTGGTTCATCTTTCAGTAGGCAGTTGACATCCTAAGGGCTTATTTATGAGCCCTTGCGTCAGTTTTAGCCACTGGTGCGTCACTTTTTGTGACACACCAGCAGTGTAAAAAACGCAAGAAAGGGTCGTAGAAGTGACGCAGTGAAATCTATAAGATTTCACTGCGCCACTTTTAGGACCTAAATGCATCAATATCTTACGCTTGCCTCATGGCAGGCATAAGACTGAGGCAGGCACATTTCACATGGGACTGCCCATGTGTAATGACCCATTGCTGGAGTTGCGTCACTTTTGTGACACACTCCAGCAATGCCTCATTTTTGCGCCTACAGATACATCAGAAATACTGATGTATCTGTAACTCCTTGCAACATGATGCGTCATACTGTAAATATGACGCATCATTGGTGTTGCAAGGAGGGCGCAATGAAAAGTGATGCATCACTGTTTTCTCACAGCAATGCGTCACTTTTCATAAATGAGGCCCCAAGTTTGTATGCGTGACCCCTGACTAGTCTATCTAGATGTTCTTGCAGGCGAGAAGAACACCAAGCTCTTCTAAGTAGAGTTTGAAGGTGATAGGATTGAGCCCTCATGCACATCGTAGTTTACAGGGGCGCACTCAGATCTTGTGGTATCTATAAGCCTGAGCTAGTAATAACAATAATAATAAAAAAATGTATAGAGCACCTGGTTACACTGAGGCCAGTGTGTACCCGTGCTGTAATGTGGCTAACAGTCAGTCGTGCATGTCTTCCCCCCAGCTCCTCAGATACAAACCTCCTCACTCTCCAACCCGAGGGAAGAGGTAGGTTTTAAGTTGTTTCCGGAAAATGCTTTCCGAATCTCTGATCGCATTCCCGGGTGGGAGTCTGTTCCAATGTTGAGCGGCTTGAACTCGGTAGGAGCGCCCACCCATCCGCACTCTTCTAAACTTAGGAACCTTAATCAGCCCTGTCCCGGAAGATCTCAGCTGGCGCCCAGGGATATATGGGCTCAACAGGTCCAAAAGGTAGGATGGCCCGTTCCCCTGCATGATGTGGTGACTAATCAGCAGGGTTTTATAGAGCACCCGTTCTTTGATAGGCAGCCAGTGAAGTGATTCAAGGGCTTTCTTAGATGACGCTCTTTTGGGCAGCATCAAGATCACATCGAGAAGTTGCTGCCACATCTGACTGGGCAAGAGACATCACAAGTTGGGTGTCATCAGTGTAAGTTACTACTTGCACCCCAAACCTTTCAGTAATCTCTGCTATCGGTGTTACGTAGAGATTAAAAAGGGTGGGGCTCAAGCTAGACCCTTGGGGCACTCCCTGATTCAGCCTCATACTCTTCGACCGGTGGGGTCCCTGGGCTACTTGGAAGCTGCGATTCTGGAGGAACGATTCCAGCCACTACAGAACTCTGCCTCCCACTCCCCCTTTTTTTAGACACTGCAGCAAGATGTGATGAGCTACAGTGTCGAAAGCAGCGCTTAAGTCTATCCTAGTTAGGCAGCAGCTGAACCATGGCAGGAATTCTATGTCATGAACAGAGGCTTCTGATTGTGCTCCTCTTTCTGTACTGTTAAATTCGCAGCAGCCAATCCAAACACTTAAAACTTTAAACTGCATATCCCATGAGCCCCAATGTCCCATCCAATCATAGGGGTCATGCTTCCCTATATATGTCGACATCACTAAAGTCCTTCCTCTGCTTCGTGGGGTGCGCAAAGCAAGTTTACACCATTCCAATCCCCAAACAAATGCCCAACGGGCAAATCAACTATTGATAAGGGCTCTGCCCTAGAGATATCTATGGTTGGCTCCCTCCACTTAAATCTGGCTGGTTCGGGCTATTTTTCTATGATTTTTTGCCTGTCAGGCTCTGTTGCACCCACTCTGGGGCTTCTATCCCCATGAACCTCTTCCAACCCTCAATGCATATTTTCTTAAAGCAGGACGGCATACTACGATGATGAGGATGAAGGGTATATGGAATACACAGAAGTACCTTGTGAGCATGAAGTGGAAGAGAGGCTGGCGGAAGAACTCAAAACTTGTGTGCAGGATTCCGTTAATCGAGGCCTTTCATGCTACCTCTAGTCTGCTATGAAGTTGTGAGGTCCTCCAGGGGACTCCTTTGCCAGTATTGAGGCGACCAATGATGTGGGCTGCGCCCAAAGAGCCTCAGGTAGGGGTTTCTCTTCTACTTCGGACGTCCTCTCTCAGATTGTTGTCTCCGTCCTTCGGGACCATGAATATGACAGGGTTCCATCACAAGGGTCTTCTGGACTTTCGGTGGGTTTTACGTTTCTTCTGACAAACTTGTCTTCTACGTCCTCTTCCCCACCGTCATATCCCCACATGGCCTAATATGACACCGGGACAGTGTCAAAACCAAAATGTAAGATGCACCATGCCACTACTGATTTCCCACTGGTATGTCATACGAAGCTGCTGTTTAAGTCTGGAGAAACTTTTCATCCCCGGTCAACAGAATGGGTGTCCTGCATGGAGGTTAGGAAATAAGGAACCCGGTCACTGTTTAGTTCTGCCTCTTTTTTTATTTTGTGCAGAATATCACCCTAAGGTAATTAATCCTTGGGTGATGTATATACTTTTTTTGAGTAATACAAGTTACATCACTTTTTTTTAAGATTTCTGAAAACAGTCTGAGGTTTTTTCGCTGCCATACAAAAAACATAAATTTTTACATTTACTATAAACACTTTTTACAATACACAATTGAAATACAATTATCAGTTAGACAATACATTTACCACAAAAGTTAAAAGGATTTTCTAGGGCCTTTTGCGGAAAGAGCATTCGTATTTACGACGAATGTGCCAAAGCCGTCGCGTTTCCAAGCCCGTATCTCATTTATCGGGCTTTTCTTCAGGGCTTTTAGTTGGGTACCTTCCTGTGTTGTATGTGCAAATATGGTATTTCGTTGTTTTGACTCTTGACTGGCGTTTTGCTTTGTGATTGATTTTGGTTTCAATCCTGTTGCTACATGTCCTCTGTTTAGGGAATTCTACGACTTTGCATGAAGTGGCTCTCAGGGTTTTGGCATTTGCAGTGTGTGAGCAGCGCGCCAAACTATCATTTTGGGGAAGGCATCGCCTTTTCTTTTTTCTGTTTTACCGCATCCACTGCAATATCCGTATGTAGCTGCTTGTGTCAGCCAGTTTTCTTCCCAAATGAGTGTTTGGAGGTGAGGCATTATGTCCAACACAGGTTGCGCAAGAGCTTTCAGCGTGACATGCGGAATACCCTGCGGTCAGAATGTCATAGACCATCTCTACTTGGCAAGGTGGCGGAGACACGGAATTAGATCCTAACATGGCAGCCTTCCTTACAAAATTCATGAAAGACCCCAAAAGGGGTCAAGACAGGGCATGGTGTGCATGCCAAGACACATTTCTTGACCTTTACGACCCTCTAATTAAAACTTTAGAGCTGGCTATTCAGGCGAAGGATGCTAACTCACTCTTGAATCTGGGTGAAATCCTTGGATGTAGGGAATCGTTTCTAATAAGGGTTGATCCCAAACTGGCACAGCTGGACTCCAAACTGGTGGGCAATATGGCAAATGGCATGTTATTCGATGAAAAACTTGTAAAGGATTTAGGGAAGTATGTTGCCATGTTCTCCATCTTGGACAAGCCTGGGACGTCGATATAAAAAGGTATTCCAGGGTTGCCTTTTTGCCAGGACCGAGAGCTTTCAAGCCTGGACTCTAGGCCATGGATTTAACCAGGCTTCCAGAGGTGACTATCAGGGAAGAGGTGCTCTCTCAGTAGTGTAGTTCCTATAGTACCCCTGCAGGACCTGCACTTTTGGATAACATACACTATGGGATTGGTGGAAGACTGACTCTGAGCACCCCCACCGCGTATGTGAGCTGTGTTTGAATTAGCTAACTCACAGTGCCACTAGAATCTCCTTTTTATCAGAGAGATTCGTTTTTGGCAACCTCAGAACAAAACAATCCTGATTACTCAGACTCATGGAGACAATGTACTACTTTTCGCCCAGTCACTGGTGCTTGCTTATTTGGTCTCAGAGGGTTACACAGAACAAACAGTCGAGCGTGTTTACAATAAGAATTTATTGCATAGTTGTTCTTCTAGTGTAAAATATATGTGCTGTGATGGAGCGAGATTTAGAAATATATTTTATTTCGACTCATAAAGTTAAACTTCCATAATTAAATAATTGTACTGATAAGCATGGAGCGAATTTTACTAATCAACCTAGATTAAAACGCATACATGACATGAGGGTTTAACATTTGTGCTCTATGTTGCAACTGCATGTACGTGAAAAATAATGAATTAACCTTGTCTATTGTCATTGTCAGTATTAAAATGCGGCTGTTTAATTAATAGCATGTGCTTATCTGTGTGTGCTAATGTGATGTCTTTTTGTCTTTATGCGGTGTAAGTACTAAAATGCTTTGGCTAGGTAATATAGATTAATGGGTTAATATTTAGCAAAGGTGGGTGGGTAACAGAATGAATTCTAATTCTTTAATTAATCATTCTTTTGTGTTTCTTTGAATACTAGTTTTCCATGAGAGAGGCCTTAAGCCTGAGGCCTAACGTTACTAAGATGGTGTTGTCGAGTCCTGTCCAGAAAGAGAAAGAGCCCTACGTGGAAAAGTTTTATCACGTTGGTATTATTTTGCAAGTTCAATTGAAGAATGTGTTATACAAGCTCATGGAAGGACAAAGCTAAGCCAAGGTCGGAAACTGGCAGAGATTGCCAAACTAAGGAAGTCACGGACTGTCATTTACAAAATGTTTCTCTTTGAGGAAGCTGCGTTACTTGTGAATAAGAGACAATAGACTCTTAGAAAGGTCGGAACTAAACTTCGAAAAGATGATGACACCATGTGTGGACTGACATCTGTCAACCAATCAGGACTTTGGATGGCAGGGAAAAAGTATTCTTTTCAGTTAGATTAGCTAGGGAAAAAGGTATAAAAATTGCCTCCTTAGGCAGAAGGGCGCCTCTCGCTTTCCGAATCCTGTGTGGCGTGCTATGCTGAAGCACTTTTTGGAGCACGTAAGGATCAATAGGGTTAATGACTATTTTCTTTAGGTTAGGTGAGTTTTAGACAGGAAAAATAGAATTTAAGTGATGGAAACTGTTTATTTTACTTAAATCATGCTAATTTATTTTAATTTGAATTGACAGTCTAATGTGCTATTCCTCAATAAAAACTGCAAAAATTGCTAATAAAGAGTTTAATAAAATGCACTCACATGAATAAAGCTAATAAAATAAGATTCTTAAACAACAAGCTGGCCTTGTTATTTTTGGTCTTGTTACCATTAGTTGATCCATTTACCTTAGTGATCTAATTATAATGTTTTATGCGCAAGATCATGGTCATTGTATATAAATGTGTAAATAGTTTGTGAACAAGTTATGAATAATTAGGTCACATGATTCAGCTGCTCAGAATCTGTGTCGTTAGTTAATGGGCCTTGTGAGTGATTTATGATTAATGGTGAGTATCAGGTGTTGGGTAGCGTTGCTGAGACAGAATTTCTATAGGGGCACTGGATCAATTTTCTGGTAGCAGAGGATGGTTACTATGGTAACGGACATGCTACATGGTAATTACTTAGGATCAATGTTTAACATATGTTGAGTTTGTTCACCTGTTACATGTAGTCGAAAGGTTTTTTTCCAGCAGTGTTAAAATTCCTAGTTTTGTACCGATACAAGAGTAGTGTGACAGGTAAAGTTGCACAGTGCATTTGTTCTGTTTCAAAATAGTGGTATTGTCATATATCACTAGTGTTGTGGACGTACAGCACAAGTTTAGGGATTTTAGGGTATGCTGGGTAAAATGTATAGTGAGGATTGACTATGAAATTGAAGCTTTCGAGTATAGGGACTTGGAGCCTGTTTTAAAACTCACTGCGAAAGGAGTAATAGTATTTATCTGAGCTTGTGTGAAGGGTAAAGTAACATCGTTTATTTTACTGGCAAATGTGGATTTCTATGGTTGGTTAAAGTCCTACCAAGATTTCTTGTATGTATGATTAGGGAAACTTTCCGTTTGAAAGTGCGTAAATGTTTTTGTAATTCCGTTCGAGTCAAACTTTGAATTGTTACTTTATGTGCATTCAGAGGGAAACGAGTTCGTTATTACCTGTTTGAAGGGTGGAGTAGCGATACTTTATTAATGATTGAATATTCTGTGAGAATAGCGTCGTCTATTCCACGCAAAAAGAATACTTGAGTGTTTGTATAAACTATCACTTTATTTAGTGAAACAGACAAATGGTTTGTTTTTCTGTCGTTATTAATTAAAATTCATTGACAAAGTTTCTTAAAATGGCGCTGTGAAAATATTTTGTAAAGGAGGGGTGAGCTCTAGGAGTGAGAGACAAGAAACTGCAGCGGCAGTGTACGTCACAGGGTCCGCGCTGTGATTGCTAACATACGTCACAGCTAGTGCGCTGATTGGCTCACGTGACTCAGACAAGCTGTTAGCTATTTGGCTCATTCTGAAAACTGCAATTCTATTGGTTGAGCAAGGTGGTGATGTAGCTTAACCTGATTGGCTTGTTTGTGTGTTTCGCGCACGGATTGGCTGATTTTGCGGAACAACCAGGAAACGTTTACGATCATCCAGAATTAAGCAGATTTGATTAGAAAAATGAGTTATTATTATACAAAAAGAGGAGAAGAAGCTTACATGGCTTCAGAAAATAAAAAATATATTTACACCTGATAAGAAAATTGAAATGCGAGGTGGAAAATTACTTCATAAGTACAAAACACCTGCAGCCTATATGGAAGGTGAATATGGTTATCATACTTGCCTTTGGTTTGATAATTGGATGGATTATACCAAAAATGATGGTGTATTAGCACGACCGGAAGACGGATCATTTAAAACGAGAGTTTTGAAAAACTTGAGGGAAAAAATGATGGCTCTTGTGCCAAAGCCTAGACCTACTCAATGTGAAGCTCTTGTTGAATGGGAAGATGAGATGTTTGAACTCGCACGAGAAAATAGTGGTATAATAAGAGCCCCAAAGTTAAATATTAATAGAGAAACTCATGAAGATAGAATGCGTCGATGGAGACAAGCAGACATGTGTGATGGTTTGTACCCAGTAAGAGTAATGGTTACTGAAATACCAGGTCAAAAGAATACTCAAAAGAAAAATAATATTGAAGAAAGTGAATTAGAGGATTCAGTCTTAGAAGAAATTTATCTCACAAATAGAAAACAGGCTCCTTTTAAACCAGCTTGTGCATGGTCTACCCCGATGGTTTCTACAGAAACCACTCCAAGTGCACCACCACTCAATGAGGAATCATCTAGATTTTACCCAAATAATAAAGAAACCCCGGAAAGCGTAGATACGAGAACTAATTCTAGTACATATGGTGAAAATAGAAATTTCCCTGAAACCCCAAGATTAGAAAAAAGTAAGGAAATACCAGACACTTCAGATTACTTCAGATCGAAAGAAGAATTAGTAAAGCAATTAACTAAAAGTATGGAAGCAGTAACAGTTCCAATAACGATTGGTCCAGTTAACCCAGTTTTTGGTCGAAAGGAAATGGGGCATTCAGCTTTAACTATTCCATTGAATGCAGAAATTCAGAAAGTAGCTGAAAAATTTTATTCAGATTTGACAGAAATTCACCGAGATAGGACAATGATAATGCCAGATTTAAATTTTAATCAAAGTCCAACATGTAAAACTCCAGCTGGTGCAGAATCTGATACTGAAACACCAGAAAAAAGTGTTGAAAATTCAAATGTAACTTCCCCAAAACTTGATGTTGCAAGACTAAAAGCGGATTTGGAGGAATTAATAATTGGCACAATTGGACCTGATAATTTAAAGCATTATCAAGACGATGAGTTATTATTTATTTGTAAAAGTGTACAATGGAAAACAAAAAATAAATATGAACAGTTGGAAGAGTTAGCTAATTAATTAGAAATTGATTTGACTAAACAGAAGAATTTGGGTAAACACTACAGATTAGAGTCCACTAAAAAGGACATTGAGAAATTCCACACAATGGGAAGAATATTACATATAAAAGATTTGATCGTATATATAAAAAGATTGGGTGATTTAAGTAAATGGAGAGTAAAATGGACAAAGAAAAGAGAGGAAGAAAGGAGAGAAAGAGGCATGGTAGCTAATCAGTCTCCAATGAGGGAAATAGCAGGAGGTGGTTATGTGCATGTTCCGTGGTCAAGACAGGACATTTTGTTGCTTACAAATGATTTTCCTCGGCTCAGAGAAAAACCTGTAGAATGGTACAGACAGGTAGATAGATTTATAAAAGTTTCAAAAGTTCTGTGGATTGATCTTCATGGATTCTTTGACATAGTTGTCCCGTCAGATCTTTGGACAGAATGTAACATTTCTGTGAGTTGGCCTAAGGTAGAACCTGCTCGAGATGCAGCAACAGGCGCTCCATCATCAGAAGTTATGGGTCTGTATGATAAGGTAATTTATTGGTTGAAAAATAAGATTCCCCCAAAAGAAGTTGATTGGGTTAAAATTGACAGAACAAATCAAGAGCCGAAAGAGTCAGTACATTCGTTTTATGAAAGGGTATTATTGGTATTTAAACAGTACAGTGGCTATGAAAAGTTAAGTGAAAAGGACATGAGCCACTTCATATACAGATTTGTTATGGTTTGGGACCTGAAATTGGAGAAATGTTAAGAAACGGAATTGTCGGCTGGCAATCACTCTCGGTTGATGACATTTTGAGAAAGGCTAAATACTGCAGTGATGAGATAGACGCGGAAAAAAAAAGAAACTTAAAGAAAAAGCAATGTGGGGACAGGTGAAGGTAGCTGAGCAACAAATTTCAAATTTAGAGAATAAGAATGTTAATGTTAATCAAAATCAGAATCAAGGTAAATTTAAAGGTAACAAGCCAAAATTCAATGTTGATATAGAGGAGTTGAAACAAAAGCTCCCTTGTTTTAGTTGTGGCAAAATTGGACACTGGAAGCGCGAATGTAAAAATCCGCCCAGAAATTTTAAAAATACATCATTGAATCCACAGATGCAGAATGATGTAAATCTGCAGCAATAGCTACAGCGACAGTTAAATGAGTTGAATCTGCAGTAGCAGCTACAGCGACAGGTAGTGAATCAGCAGAGTCAGATTCCACAGCCTCCACTACCAAACTGTGTAAATGTGCAGAGATACAAATCGGAATCGGGATTCTGTGGAGGTGATCAGGTAATCAGACCGCAAAGAGTGAATGTGCCAAATGTTTCTCAACAATTTTTGATGACAGAAAATGAAGAAAGTGATTCTGAGGATTATTTATGACGGTGCCTGAGAGAGGGGGAAGAGTGTGTGCTTGGAGCCACTCTTGAGGTAAAACAGTCAGGTCCATATATAAATGGTAAGGTGAATGATGTAGAAATCACTTTTCCTGTGGACACTGGTGCTACCCGTTCTACTGTAAGATCAGTGGAAATAGAAAACCTGCCTCTCTCTGGGGATAGCATCCAAGCAGTTGGTGTAGCTAATCAACAAATTAAAACAGACTTAACTGAGCCTGTTAAGATCGAAATTGGAAAATTTAAAGACAAACACAGATTTGTAGTTTGTAACAGTAGTCCTGTAAACCTATTGGGAAGGCACATGCTTTGTAAGATGAACTGTAAAATATATTGCTCACCGGAGGGTATTGAGCTTCAAACACTGGAGGAAGATGGGCTTTACAGATTAACAATGTTAATGGTTGAAGCAGAAGAAAGTAAATTGTTTCCTGTATTTGACAAAGATAATCTTCCTGAAGAATTAATAAAGACAGTGAAAGCTGCAATTTGGGATTTGACAGGAAATGAAATGGGCTTAATGAAAAATGTTGATCCAGTTAAAATTACAGTGAAACAAGGAATAGATTTTCCAAACATTCCTCAGTATAAAATGAAAGCAGAAACAACTGAAGGTGTCATCCCAGTAATAGAGAAATTCATTAAACAAGGTGTATTGAAGGAAATTGAAAGTAGTCCTTGTAATTCACCGATTATGGGGATCAAAAAGCCAAATGGAACGTACAGAATAGTTCAAGACCTGAGAAAGGTTAATCAGATAGTTGTTCCTTGTTGCCCAGTTGTTCCAAACTCGGCAGTGATTCTTTACCAGATTCCGCATGATGCAGAATGGTACACGGTCATTGATCTCTGCAATGTGTTCTTTACTGTTCCATTGCATCCAGATAGCCAGCAAATTTTTGCATTTCGGTTCCAGAATCATATATTAGCATGGTGTTGTATCCCTCAAGGGTATACAGAGAGTCCATCTATCTTTAATCAATTGTTAAAGAAATCTTTGGAGAATCTAAATTTACCTGGTAAATCGACATTAGTTCAGTACATTGATGATCTCCTTGTAGCAGCAAAAACACAAGATAATTGTGTAACAGATACAATTACTCTATTAAATCACCTGGCAGATGAGGGACATAAAGTGTCTGCTGCAAAATTACAGTTTTGTAAACAAGAAGTAAAATATCTTGGTCACAGAATTGCAAAAGGAATTAGACAGGTAACAATTGAGAGAATCAGAATGATTCAGGCAATGCAACCCCCAAAAACACAGAGACAGGTCAGAATGTTTCTAGGGATGGTTGGCTATTGTCGCCAATGGATTAGTGGCTTTTCAGTAATTGCAAAACAGCTGCAGAGACTAACAAAAGCTGACATAAAAGATCCAATTGTTTTGACAGAAATTGAAATGGAAGCTTTTGAGAAGCTAAAGAGAAGCTTGTGTGAAGCACCTGCTTTAGGCATGCCAGATTATGAAAAGGATTTTGAGCTATATTGTAGTGAAAGAGAAGGATGTGCAATATCAGTCCTTATTCAGAGACATGGAAAACTGAGAAAGCCAATATCATACTTCTCAGCAGTTCTTGATCCTGTTGCAAAAGCATTACCAGGCTGCTTGAAAGCAGTAGCAGCAACAAGTGTGAGTTTTGAGCAAAGTGAGTGAATAATAATGGGGTTTCCTGTAAAAGTCTATGTACCCTATTCTGTTGAAATTCTTCTTACCAGAAGTAAAAGACAGCATTTGACGAGAAACAGACTTACCAAATACGAGAAAGTTAATCTGGGATCAGATAATGTTTCGATAGCGAGGTGTATGAATTTAAATCCTTCCACATTATTGCCTGATGGTACTGTGACGGAAATCAGAAATGAAAATGACATCGACCATGAGTGCTTGGATGTTTTAGAATATTGCACCAAGCCTAGGCAGGACATTAAAGATGTTCCTTTGCCTGAGTCAGATTTTGTTTACTTTGTTGATGGTTCTTGTCTGAGAACAGATGAGGGTTTACTGAGAGCAGCATATTCAGTCTGCACAGTTGCTACTGTAATTGAAGCATCATGTCTCGAAGGAATTCGTTCAGCTCAGGTAGCAGAATTGATTGCTTTGATTCGTGCTTGTGAAAGAGCAAAAGGATTAAAAATCACCATAGTGACTGATAGTCAGTATGGATATGGAGTTGTCCATGATTATGGTCAGCTCTGGTCTCAAAGAGGTTATTTAACTTCTGCGGGAACTCCAATTAGAAATGCAAATTTTATCAAAAGATTAATTGATGGCATTCAATTACCAGAGAAAATTGCTGTTGTGAAATGTATAGCTCATAAAAAAGGTGGAGATTATATCACTAAAGGAAATGCCTATGCAGATGAAATAGCAAAATACTGCGCAAGAAACAATTTTGCAATCAATCGGGAAAAAGATAATGAACATGTTTTAAGTTCACTTATGCTAACATCTGTAGTTGAAACATGGCAAGGAGTAAAGGATTTACAAGATGAGGCAAGTGATGAGGAGAAAGACTCATGGTTGAAAGCAGAATGTAGGCAGCGAGAAGAAGATGGGATTTGGCTTTATAAAGAAGGCAGACCAGTTTTACCAAATAGCATGATTGCTGACATGGCCAGGATGTATCATGGTCAAGGAAATATTGGAAGAGATTCTATGATTAGGCTATTCAGACGAACTTGATTTAACCCAAAATTCAGGATAATTGCAGAATCTTTTTGCCAGAGATGCTTAATCTGTCAACTAATGAACCCTAACAGAAAAACAGTTGTGAGCATGGGAACCATAGGACGGGAGGGTGGTCCCTTCACAAGATTACAGATGGATTTCATTGACATGCCACCACACAATAAGCTACATTATGTCCTAGTGATAGCCTGTTTGTTTTCAAGGTGGGTTGAAGCGTTCCCAACACGTCACAATGATTCAACTACTGTTGCAAAGTTACTTTTAAGGGAGATCATACCAAGGTACGGTTTTCCGGTGACTGTGGAAAGTGATCGTGGAACACATTTTGAAAACAGATTGTTACAATTGATTTGTGAAGCATTGAACATAGAACAAAAGTTACACTGTGCATATAGACCAGAAGCATCAGGTGTTGTAGAGCAAATAAATGGTACAATTAAGAACAGAATTGGAAAAATGCGTTTAGCTACAGGTATGAAGTGGACAGATGCGCTTCCACTTGTTTTGATGTCACTAACAAGTATACCTGATAAAAAAGACAGGGTTAAATCCACATGACATTGTCATGGGCAGAGTCATGAGACAAGCATTTGTACCTGTAGGCAAGTTGATGAGTATAAATGATAGCGTCATTTTGGAATACTGCAGGAACCTTTCTGACATCGTGACTTCTGTGTTCCATCAGGTGGGAACTGAAGTGATATTAAGAGACAAAGAGCAAGCAGATGATCTGTTACCAGGAGACTGGGTGAGGACAAAAGTTCACCGAAGAAGAAATTGTCTAGTACCCAGGTGGCAAAAAGCAAGGCAGATAATTCTTGTCACAACAAATGCAGTAAAGTGTAAGGGTTTGAAAAGGTGGATTCACGCAAGTCACACAATTCGTGTACCACCACCTGAAAATCCTGATGACGAAGGTGACACTACAGCAGATTCAGATTCTGAAGAAGAACCTGAGAGGAATCCAGATCCTGAAGATCGACAGGAAAGTCGACATCTGGAAAATTCAACTGCGAATAAGGCATTGAATAAAAAAGATTTGGATATTGTGATAGTAGACTCTGATAATGATGAAGATCTGCTAGAAAAAGAAGCGGAAAAAGAGTCTGAGCAAAAGGCAATTAATAATCAGGAAAGTATTGAAAAGCAGAAAAGAAGCTCTGAAAACAGGAACGGAAATTCTGAAACTGGGAAGTTGAAGGTGATTGAAGAAGAAGAAGAAGACGAATTACCAAGTACCAGCTATAAGGATAGAGTTCCTAACAGAGTAAAATTGCCGAGAAAAGAAGCACCTGAGTCTAGAATTCAAATTTCGGACAGTGAAACTGAAGAGAGTGATGAAGATTCTCAAATAAGAAATTTCAGAAAAAGAGCTTGGAGAAAAGAATGTAATGTGACCGAGCCAAAGAAAAAATTACCAAGAAAAGGTGATAACTGGCCAAGTGAAAATGAAGGCCTAAAGTTCAAATTAGTGAATAAATCAAAAGAACAAGTGAATGAGGTGTCAAGTCAATTAGGTGATCCTGAAAAGAAAAGTGAAACGGGAAAGAAAATAGAAGTCATTAGTAGTAGGGCAAAGAGAACTGTAAAACCAAACCAGAAATACAAATCTCCTGAGTGGACGTACATTATCATCCTACCTGTGGTGGAGGTGAATAGTAGTAGTCAGGAAGAGATAGATGACAATAGTGACAATGATTGAAATATTTCTGTAAAATTTAGGGTTTCTGTTTTTGCCATAAGGCTGAAGAAATTGTGTTAGGTGACACAAGGTCGAAGAAATTGTGTTAGCTGAAAAAGAATTTGATGTGACGCCAGGTCGAAGAAAAGTTGTTAGAAAGTAGGGTTTTTCTAAAAAAAAAATAGTAATAGGGGGGTGTTGAAATTTTAGAAAATGTTTAGAAAATTTTAATTTTTGATTTTTGTTTTCTTTGCAAGGCTCTTGTTAATAGAGGTAAGATGCCTTATACTTATACTAATACCAATTCTAGATGTTCAATTTTAAGGAGATGCTGCAAAATGTCTTCTATTTGTGTGATTTTAATAATCTTACTTTGGTTAATTTTAGCTGTCATTTTCCCTTTTGGGATTGATAAGGAAATGCACAAAGCTAATATGACAAGTAAAGCTGCAGTAAAACAAGATAACCATGGTCTAATAAGTAAAACTAACAGAGTTATTGAGCACAAACCAGAGATCCACCAAGATAGATCTGTTGGTGATTTTTCTAGCAATACTTTTTCAAGGCTTTTGGCAGAGTATGTAAAAGTTATGGAAGTCAAGGATTGTTATATATGTGTAAAATTGTCTGCTTCTGTTTCAGAGGGAGTGACATATAATATGCTTCCTCTTACTTATGGCATAACGTGCAGTGTGATAGCTTGCTTATTTTATCAGACTGGTCGATTAGAATATTACTATTCGAATCATGACGAAATCTTTGCAAATTTGAAAATTGACAAAAGCTTAAACAAGCATAAACAAGCTAAACAGATGAGGGAATTTTTCATTGTTACTAATGAGCTTACTTATGAGTATGCTTTTAAAAACAATTCGACTTGTAAATTGAGAACTGAAGAAAAGTCTTTTCTGAATTTGGTCGAAGAGAGAAGAGCAATTTATAAGAGAAATCAAATGATTAAACAAACCAAATCGAAATTTTGGCAGATAGAGGATGAAAAGCTAAATGGTAAAACATTTGGAAATGTTGCAATACATATAGATAAACCTGTTAGTGGTAAATTTTGTATTAGGAGAGATAATACACTGTTCGATAATTACTTTGTAGGTGCCAGTCAATGTGAAGACACTTATCAAATCATGGGGGGTTGGGGATTCAAAGGTGGCAAGGATCCAATTTGTCCTGGAATTTATTTTGTGTGTGGAGACAAAGCTTATTATAACCTCCCAGACCACTGGTATGGGACTTGCTTTGTTGGTTTAGTTTTTCCAAAACATTTTCATGTTGACAGAAATGTAGAGGGTTCATTTGAGATTAACAGTCATCTGAGCAGATTTAAAAGAGAAAGTTTCTCAGAAATTTTGGGAGACATCTTTGAAGCAGTAATACCTTTAGTAGGTATAACCCTGAATGCAGTAAAAATCAGAAAATTGTCCACGATTGTTGACAAATTGTCAACTGATACAGCTAGTGGTTTCCAATTAGTGGATACTGAACTTATTGCTATAAGGTCTATGGTAATGCAGAATCGTCTTGCCCTTGACATTCTGTTAGCAAAAGAGGGAGGAGTTTGTGGCATTTTACATGTTAAACACTGCTGCACCTATATCCCTGATAAGAGTATTGAGATGTACATCAAAAACATTTCAGAGATTCATTCAGAAATTGTACCTTTAGAAGAGGAAGATTTTTCAGAACCTTTGACCAAAAGAATTTCAGCATTCAAAACCTGGTTTCAAGAAATAGGTAGTTCAATCTTAGGCAAAATACTGACACCTTTATTAGTTATAGTCTTTGTGTTACTTGTGTTGAAGATTAGTTGCATGTTACACAAAAGAAAGCAGTATCTAAGGGAAAAGAAGAGAATCTATAAGCTCAGAAAGGAGCAGGAGAAAGAAATAGAACTGGAAGAGTTTCGTAGAACTCAATATGAGAGTTGTAGACAAAAAACTGAGATCCAACTTTAGAAATACTAACACAGTGAAAATCAAAACATGTTCTGAAATAAAATTTTGCTAAATTCTTGGGTGTGGTTTGGTGATTTTGAAATCACCAGATGAGGGAGTTGATGGAGCGAGATTTAGAAATATATTTTATTTCGACTCGTGAAGTTAAACTTCCATAATTAAATATTTGTACTGATAAGCATGGAGTGAATTTTACTAATCAACCTAGATTAAAAAACATACATGACATGAGGGTTTAACATTTGTGCTCTATGTTGCAACTGCATGTACGTGAAAAATAATGAATTAACCTTGTCTATTGTCATTGTCAGTATTAAAATGCGGCTGTTTAATTAATAGCATGTGATTATCTGTGTGTGCTTATGTTATGTCTTTTTGTCTTTATGCGGCTTCTGATTGTGCTCCTCTTTCTGTACTGTTAAATTCGCAGCAGCCAATCCAAACACTTAAAACTTTAAACTACATATCCCATGAGCCCCAATGTCCCATCCAATCATAGGGATCATGCTTCCCTATATATGTCGACATCACTAAAGTCCTTCCTCTGCTTCGTGGGCAGCGCATAGCAAGTTTACACCATTCCAATCCCCAAACAAATGCCCAACGGGCAAATCAACTATTGATAAGGGCTCTGCCCTAGGGATATCTATGGTTGGCTCCCTCCACTTAAATCTGGCTGGTTCGGACTATTTTTCTATGATTTTTTGCCTGTCAGGCTCTGTTGCACCCACTCTGGGGCTTCTATCCCCATGAACTTCTTCCAACCCTCAATGCATATTTTCTTAAAGCAGCACAGCATACTACGCTGATGAGGATGAAGGGTATATGGAATACACAGAAGTACCTTGTGAGCATGAAGTGGAAGAGAGGCTGGCGGAAGAACTTTCTTGTGTGCAGGATTCCGTTAATCAAGGCCTTTCATGCTACCTCTAGTCTGCTATGGAGTTGTGAGGTCCTCCTGGGGACTGCTTTGCCAGTATTGAGGCAACCAATGATGTGGGCTGCGCCCAAAGAGCCTCAGGTATTGGTTTCTCTTCTACTTCGGACGTCCTCTCTCAGATTGTTGCCTCCATCCTTCGGGACCATGAATATCACAGGGTTCCATCACAAGGGACTTCTGGACTTTCGGTGGGTTTTACGTTTCTTCTGACAAACTTGTCTTCTACGTCCTCTTCCCCACCGTCATATCCCCACATGGCCTAATATGACATCGGGACAGTGTCAAAACCAAATGTAAGATGCACCACGCCACTACTGATTTCCCACTGGTATGTCATAAGAAGCTGCTCTTTAAGTCTGGAGAAACTTTTCATCCCCGGTCAACAGAATGGGTGTCCTGCATGGAGGTGAGGCATTATGTCCAACACAGGTTGCGCAAGAGCTTTCAGCGTGACATGCGGAATACCCTGCGGTCAGAATGCCATAGACCATCTCTATTTGGCAAGGTAGCGGAGACACGTAATTAGATCCTAACATGGCAGCCTTCCTTACGAAATTCATGAAAGACCCCAAAAGGGGTCAAGACAGGGCATGGTGTGCATGCCAAGACACATTTCTTGACCTTTACGGCCCTCTAATTAAAACTTTAGAACTGGCTATTCAGGCGAAGGATGCTAACTCACTCTTAAATCTGGGTGAAATCCTTGGATGGGCCTCCACAGCAACCCTAACTGTGCTATGTGCATCGAGTGTAGGAAATCGTGTCTAAAAAGGACTCCAAACTGGTGGGCAATATGGCAAATGGCATGTTATTCGGTGAAAAACTTGTAAAGGAATTAGGGAAGTATGTTGCCATGTTCTCCACCTTGGACAAGCCTGGGACGTTGATATAAAAAGGTATTCCAGGGTTGCCTTTTTACCAGGACCGAGAGCTTTCAAGCCTGGACTCTAGGCCATGGATTTAAGCAGGCTTCCAGAGGTGACTATCAGGGAAGAGGTGCTCTCTCAGTAGTGTAGTTCCTATAGTACCCCTGCAGGACCGGCACTTTTGGATAACATACACTGTGGGATTGGTGGAAGACTGACTCTGAGCACCCCCACCGCGTATGTGAGCTGTGTTTACATTAGCTAACTCACAGTGCCACTAGAATCTCCTTTTTATCAGAGAGATTCGTTTTTGGCAATCTCAGAACAAAACAATCCTGATTACTCAGACTCATGGAGACAATGTACTACTTTTCGCCCAGTCACTCGTGCTTGCTTATTTGGTATCAGAGGGTTACACAGAAGAAACAGTCAAGCGTGTTTACAATAAGAATTTATTGCACAGTTGTTCTTCTAGTGTAAAATATATGTGCTGTGATGGAGCGAGATTTAGAAATATATTCTATTTCGACTCGTAAAGTTAAACTTCCATAATTAAATAATTGTACTGATAAGCATGGAGTGAATTTTACTAATCAACCTAGATTAAAACGCATACGTGACATGAGGGTTTAACATTTGTGATCTATGTTGCAACTGCATGTACGTGAAAAATAATGAATTAACCTTGTCTATTGTCATTGTCAGTATTAAAATGCGGCTGTTTAATTAATAGCATGTGCTTATGCGGTGTAAGTACTAAAATGCTTTGGCTAGGTAATATAGATTAATGGGTTAATATTTAGCAAAGGTGGGTGGGTAACAGAATGAATTCTAATTCTTTAATTAATTATTCTTTTGTGTTTCTTTGAATACTAGTTTTCCATGAGAGAGGCCTTAAGCCTGAGGCCTAACGTTACTAAGATGGTGTTGTCGAGTCCTGTCCAGAAAGAGAAAGAGCCCTACGTGGAAAAGTTTTATCACGTTGGTATTATTTTGCAAGTTCAATTGAAGAATGTGTTATACAAGCTCATGGAAGGACAAAGCTAAGCCAAGGTCGGAAACCGGCAGAGATTGCCAAACTAAGGAAGTCACGGACTGTCATTTACAAAATGTTTCTCTTTGAGGAAGCTGCGTGACTTGTGAATAAGAGACAATAGACTCTTAGAAAGGTCGAACTAAACTTCGAAAAGATGATGACACCATGTGTGGACTGACATCTCTCAACCAATCAGGACATTGGATGGCAGGGAAAAAGTATTCTTTTTAGTTAGATTAGCTAGGGAAAAAGGTATAAAAATTGCCTCCTTAGGTGGGAGGGCGCCTCTCGCTTTCCGAATCCTGTGTGGCGTGCTATGCTGAAGGACTTTTTGGAGCACGTAAGGATCAATAGGGTTAATGACTATTTTCTTTAGGTTAGGTGAGTTTTAGGCAGGAAAAATAGAATTTAAGTGATGGAAACTGTTTACTTTACTTAAATCATGCTAATTGATTTTACTTTGAATTGACAGTCTAATGTGCTATTCCTCAATAAAAACTGCAACAATTGCTAATAAAGAGTTTAATAAAATGCACTCACATGAATAAAGCTAATAAAATAAGATTCTTAAACAACAAGCTGGCCTTGTTATTTTTGGTCTTGTTACCATTAGTTGATCCATTTACCTTAGTGATCTAATTATAATGTTTTATGCGCAAGATCATGGTCATTGTATATACATGTGTAAATAGTTTGTGAACAAGTTATGAATAATTAGGTCACATGTAAATGTGTTGGACTTGTAAAGCGCACAGCTGCCCGTGAGCGTCCCGGCGCTTGCTTAGGGAACCCGTCCTGGTATTCCCCTGTGAGAAACACTGGCAGGGTGTCCACAAGGTGAAAGCCAGGCATCCCGCCACGAAGGGCCGTAGTGGAGATTAAGCAAGCTATTGCCCAGAGTCACAGAGTGTGACCCCGTGAGTTGAGTAGGCACCAGAGCAAGAATTGTCGAGTCCGTGGAATTTTGAGCCCGAGACCCGCCGAGGCGGGGAATCGAACCCTGGTCCATGGTCGATCTCAGCTTCCGGGTCTGCCGCCTCTAACCACTGAGCCACGCTTCTCCACACATGATTCAGCTGCTCAGAATCTGTCTCGTTAGTTAATGGGCCTTGTGAGTGATTTATGATTAATGGTGAGTATCAGGTGTTGGGTAGCGTTGCTGAGACAGAATTTCTATAGGGGCGCTGGATCAGCTGCGATAACTGTTAAACAGTAGCACAGATATATGGTCAGCAGACAGTGAATACAAAGGAATAGTACAGTTCTACCATTTGGCATTAGTCATGAACATATACATGAGTATAAAATGCATTTATAAAATAAAGCACACACTCTACGATGCCTGTTTAGTTGTACCTAAGTGTACCTAGCATGTGAGTAGGTGCGAAAGAGCCAAGAATCCCGCTAGGGTTAAGTCAAACCCCATTACCTGAATAATGAGAGTGTGGGACCTCATCCTCATCTCGAGTTGGACACCCTGCAAGGAATGGCTAGACCACTGTCAGCTGGAGCGACTACATGCAGGAGCCTCAGTATCTCTGGTCAGTGTGTCGACCTGGAAGTCTCGGTTCCCTCTAACTACTGATAGCAAGAGGTGTTGTATTTATACAAAAATAGTATAGAGTCCCTTTGTCCCTTGTGCTTGTGTTAGCCATTGTTTAGTATGAGGATGACATATGGGATGAACCTTGTGCGTAGATTGGAGGAAGGTGAAGTAAAGCACCCGGTTAGTTTCCTTATAAATTATTCATATGTGCTAAGGGTGAAGTCATAGCACTTTTGGTCGGGAAAACCCTGCTTCTGCCTAGAACTAGGTGAAAGTTTCAGTCCATAAAAGGTGTTCAATCCTTATAAGGCGTTCTGTCCCTATAAGGCATTCTATCCTTATGAGGTGTTTTGTCCTTATAAGGCGTTATGTCCCTAAAAGGCGTGTTCATGTGTAATGTAGGGGAGATGATGTAGGTGAAAGGGTACGATATATATTAGGGTACCTATATGAAACATAACACCTCCAGATCCTTCAATTTCTACCCCACCTGCAATAGAGGAGGTCATGGTCGCACCCAGCAAGGCGACCATTGAGGTGGTAAAAACCCCACTGATTCCACTTATGCATGTGAGAGTTATTCCAGCCTCTGAGGACTTGGTGGGGGGACGCATACAGTTGTATCGACACAATTGGGACATTATCACTGAGGACCCATGGGCCTTGCAGACTCTCCAGGTATTCAGATTGGAATTTTAGTCCACCCCCCAGCAGGAGAATCTCCAGCTTCCTCTTTGTTTTCCCAAGTAGAGAGCAATTTCGACGACGACAACATTCAGGCGCTCCTCTCTGAAAGGGCTTTATTACAGACCGGTCTGCACCCATCAGTAAAATCTTTTTGGTTCAGGAGAAGGACAGCCGCTTTCTCTAATGTTTCAACTCTAGGACAGTGTATCACCACTTCAAGTTGGAGGGCATACAGGTACTCTGTGATCTTTTGCAAGAGGGAGATTGAATGGTCCAGTTAGACTTTAAGAATAACTATTTAGCAGTCCTCATCTTTTCCCTGCATCTGTGACTTCTTCAATTTCGGTGGCGCTATCTTTGGTATGAGTTTGTGGCCCTACCTTTTAGTTTTTCCTCTGCACCATGATGTTTGTCTAATTTGCTTCGATCAGTGGTTCAGTACCTCAGGGAATAGGGAGTCCGCTTGATTATTTATCAGGATGACATCCTCATAATGGCACAGAGCATGGACATGGTCCTTCTTCATCTCTCTTGGGCGGCCTATCACCTTCAGGATCTGGGGTTCATCCTCAATTCAGAGAAGTCAGTTAAGGTCCCTTCCCAGACTCCAGAGTTCCTGGTTTTTCAGGTAGTTTCTGTAAAGGCCCAACTCCTATTGCCATTTAAGAAAAGATTGTCTATTAAGAAGGAGTTGAGGAGAGCGATTGCCTCTCCGACTATAAGGTTGAGGATCCTGGCTCTCCTTGTGAGCCTTTTAGCGTCTTCTATCTGGGCGATATTTTCGGGTCCCCCACATTAACAGGCCCTATTGTCTCCAGAACCAGATTTCGGTGATGGAGAAATATATCTGGGCTGGGCCAATGTGATCGCAGACTGGAACTCTAGCCTCCTATGCAATTCCAGTGATTGGCAACTTCATCCCTGATTCTATGAGGGGCTGAATCAACTCTGGGTCCTGTGTTTCATCAATCTCGTTGCATCCTGTCTGAATGCACATCTGCCAATCTTTTACTCTTGGAGACAGGACCCTTTAGTAGCCACCTCCTATGCATCTCTCCAGTCCTGGATGACAATTCTTCTGTACACCATTTCCCTCTTCTCGATGATCCAGAGGGTACTCTCACAGGTGAGTCATCCGAATACAAATTTGGTCCTAGTGACCCCTTGTTGGAAGGACCAGGTTAGGTTCCCTAAAGCAATGTCGCTATCTTGTCTGATTCTTTCCTTCTCAGATCTTCTCCCTGACCCGAAGGTTCTTCCACATCTCTTTGATATCTCAGGAGCTCATTTCCGCCAAGGTATGGAGACTTTCAGGTGACATTGGCAGTTGTCAGGAGTTTTGCCGGCGCTATGTTCTTCTTGTCAGAATCTTGGGTTCCCTCTACACACAGGAGATATGAGACCTCTTGGCGCTGATAGGTATGTTGGCGTAATGAACAGAGTGTGGATTCCTTGTGGGCAGGTGTCCATATGATTGTGAATTTTCTATCCGATTTTGCTAGTCAATGTCTTGCCTATAGGACAGTTAACAACTTCAGTTTTGCTATTTCTGCTAGTCACCCCCATTTGGAAGGTAAACCAGTAGGTGAGCATCCATTGGTCTGCAAGCTACCTAGGAGTATATGGATGGTCTGTCCCCCTCAACCAAAGTATTCTTTGTTATGGGACATTGGCATGGTTTTGAGTTTTCTTAAGTCTTGGCCTGCTAACGAGCACCTGTCTCATAAACAGTTGTCTGTGAAGTTAACGCTTCTTTTATGTTTAGTTTCCTACAGACGTGTTTCTGATTTAAGAGCTCTGAACTTAACAGGTAGAGTATTTACTTCCTCCAGGGTATTTTACTATTTCAGGTCAAACAAAAACTGCATTGCGATGTATCAGCTATCCTGCCTTTCCTCATCATCAGAAATTGTACGTGGTCAAATGCCTCAAGACATATGAGGATTTTACGCGTGAACTGTGGAGGAACTCCATGGGTCAACTGCTTATTTCTTTACAGAAAACTTTCTGCCCAGTCTCATCAGAAACTCTGGCTAGATGGGTTAAGTGGTTGTTGTCTGACACTGGTATAAATATAGCCATTTTTGGGGCTCATTCTGTGAAAGGAGCTTTGGTCTCTAAAGCCTTTTTGGTGGGTTTTCAAGTAGGGGACATTATGGCTACGGCAGATTGGTCTTCTGATTCCACATTTAAGGTCTTCTATCACAAGCCTATTGTGGATGTGGCATCGATGACATTGGCTTAACTTTAAACTAGCATGTTCCGAATCCTCCGTTCCTGACATAGAAATAATCTTTTTCTTGTTAACGCACCACAAATTTTCAATTCTGTTAAGGACACAGAGGTAAGGATTATCCTACCCTAAGAAATAAGAATATCTTTAAATGGGGATTTTTTTCTTTTGTATGTTCCTTATACATGATGTTTCTGTGTTATCGTGTCTTTTATGATGCATTGTTGCTTTCCCCCATTTTGCCCATCCATTATTGAACTATCTTTATGGGATGGCTATTACTGTGATGATTTCATTTCAGGTGCGGATGTTACATTGGCTTGAGGCTGATTGTGGTGTTGCTGGTGGCTTTTCAGCTGTGGCTGTGAAATGAATTTGCTTTTGCTTTCGAGAGGTTGACAGTATTTCAGCTGGAAGCTGGATATCGAGTTTCTGATGGTTGACCAGCTGGATCGCTGTCTCAGAAGTTCATCTTCGTTTGGTGTTCGGATACTCCTATAGAACATGTTGGATTTGTTTCGACTTTTGTGTTGGACTCAGTTTTGAGGCTTTATGTGGAGGTTCGCAAACAAAGAGGAAGGACTTTAGTGATTTTGTCATACACCCCTATGATTGGATGGGACAATGGGCTGTTGGGACTCATGGAATATGCAGTTTAAAGTTTAAAGTTTTTTTGATTGGCTGATGTAAATATAACAGTAAAGAAAAAGAAGCATAATCCTCGCCTCCGTGTCCTTAATAACATTGAAAATTCTTGGCGCATTCGCTAGAAAATTGTTCATTCTTCACTAAGGGCAAGATGTACAACCCTTATTTGCGGACGCAAACGGGACATCCTCCTGTTTGCGACTGCAAAAAAAGGGTAATGGCATGTAAAAAAGCTATTTTGCTAGTCAATGACTCGCAAAATATAATTTGCGACACCCACTATTAGGAAGGGGTCCCTTCCTAATAGCGAGTCACCATGCGATGTACAATTCTTTTGCAACCGCATTTGTGGCTGCAAAACACTCGTAGTTTACCACCTACTTCAAGTAGGGTGTAAACCACTCACAAACAGGAAGTTTTTAAGAGCAAGTCAGTGGTCACAGGGACCACTGCCTGTCCGTAAAAAAAGAAACGGAAATGTTTCATTTTTCTTTTCGAAATGCATCCCATTTTCCTTTTTGGAAAACAGGCTGCATTTTAAATAAAAAGACTGCTTTATTTAAAAGCAGTCCCGGACATGGTGATCTGCTGACCCCAGCCGGCCACTACCCCTAGGAGTGCTACCCATTCCTAATGGGGTCGCAAATTGTGACAGCGTCATTAATATTCACGAGACTTTACATTTGCAACCCCATTAGGAATCGCTAACAGTGTCTGAGACACTGTCATACATCCCAAATTGCGAGTCATAAATTGGGAATCGAAAATGCGAAGCAATTTGCAAGTTGGAAATTGGTAGGTCGTACATCTGGCCCTAAATACTTTAATATTACTAATTTTCATTATCTCTGTCTTTTGTTATTCTGTCTTTTTATAGTTTAACTCTACAAAATATTACTCATAATTTGTTCACTATAGTTTTACACAGGAGTGTCCTTGCTGCATTCTTACTTATAATGAACAATTGCTGTAAAATATAAACTATTGTGCATTAGGTACACTCTGCAGATTTTGTAAACATTTGTATATTGCCACTGCCTTAGTATCCCCTTCATGACACTGTTCTATTAGGCTGATGGCAAAAATAAAAGGAACTATAATGTAATCTTTGCAGAATCTGGAAGCAAAGTACACACATCCATATGCATATAAAAAATATAGGCATGCTGAATCAACGAGATTCAGCATTTTAAGTGAGCAATCAAGACAGACGCCTAAAATCTGATGAAAATAATGCTCTGATAGCCACCTGGCGCAGAACCTCAAGGGAACGATGTCAAATGAACGCTGAAAATGTGCTTCTGAACCATAATGTGATATTTTGCACAATTCATTAATCTTCTATCTCTTCATGCATTGTGCCAGTGCTTTCATTTCATTTTCATACTAAAATGGAATATAAACTCAAAGGAGAATAGGGTGGCTGAGCTAGAGATGAATTAAACATTAATGTCATGAATATGCTGACGACTGGATCTTTTCTGTTTTTTTTATTTTATTCTTGACTTTACCACTCCTTTCATACCTGTTGCCAAAATAGCCTGTTGCATCGATAATGTAGCTGACATTCAAAATTGTCCTTTGTTAGTGCTAAATCTGAAGAGTATTTTCAAAAGTCACTTGCAGACAACATAAACAGTACAAACGTATTCATAAATACGAAAGGACATACAAGAATGTGCATCGTAAAGGTGCTAAGACTTTCTACAAAGTGTTTAATAAACAGTCTTATTGTTGCCAGGACTGTCTATCTCTTCAACAGTGCAAAGTCTGTTGTACAGCTTGATGAAGAGTTTAGCTTGCAGATTGAAATGCAGTCAAGAACATTAGTCTTTTGTTATTTTTCCACATAATTAATTGGTTATATATTTTAAAATCTAGTCCAGGCAAGTGCAATGGCCAAGGTGTATGTCGGCTACCCTGTCTACAGAGAAACCATCTGCAGCTAGAAAAATTTGTAAAGAAAGCTGTACTGGCATGATATTCACTGAATACTCATTGCATAAAATATCAGACATTAAGGAAAAAAGGATCTGGAAAACAAAACATAACATGCATTATAACAAAATTTGACTAACTTGACTTTTCTGCATTGCAATCTTAATTATATTGATTTATGCAGAATTAAAAATAACAAATTATGTATAATGACCTACATTAACGCATAATTTAAGAACTAAATTCTTTTACGGGATTTCAAAAATATTTAAGTATTTCAAGAGTGTCGTTTGCTACGTCCCCCGCTTTTCCAATTATTACCAGTACACACAGCTACCCCGTTTACAATGGCTAATCATGAATCGCTGATACCAGCTTGCATTTACCCAGTGTTAGAATCTTTGATTTGTATATTGAGAATGTTTGCCATTTTTTCAAAGCTGGAACATGGCGAACCACTGAAAAGGAAATAGGCATCAAGCAGCCAAGCTGAAATGGTTACTTATAGGTACTAGTCAAAATAAAGGGATGGACTTGCATGTTTCACGTTGACTACTATGTAGAGTGCACGAAAAAACAACAATATAATTATGAGGGTGGAGAATAAGCATGGGCGGATTTCACGGATCCACGATCTGCGAATTTTGCGGATTGCTGATCCACAAAATCCGCGGATTTTTTTTTTTTGCGGATTGCGCTCGTGAAAGTAAAGGATGCAAAGGCCTCTATCCAGCATCACAGCTGATTTTCGACGGTAGATTTGGGAAGAAAGCACACCTGCCCAGCCTCGACAATGCTCACGATTGTTTTTGGGCTGATGAATGCGTCACTGAATTTGAGCTTCAACTGTCCATCATAGTTAATAAATGGCGGGAAGACGGTTCACACCGCAAGTGTGTGGGCGGGGCCAAACAGACGGGACTTACATGCGAGGACACATGCCTCTGGTGTGTATAAAAGGTCAGAGACCGATCAGAGCAGCAGATGAAGAGAAAGAAGCTCCTGGTCACAGGAACAGCCAGGGCATTGCGCTCGTGAAAGTCAAGGATGCAAAGGCCACTATCCAGAATCACAGCTGATTTTCGACTGTAGATTTGGGAAGAAAGCACACCTGCCCAGCCTTGACAATGCTCACGATTGTTTTTGGGCTGATTTATGCATCACTGAATTTGAGCTTCAACTGTCCATCATAGTGGGTAAATGGCGGGAAGACGGTTCACACCGCAAGTGTGTGGGCGGGGCCTAACAGACGGGACTTACATGCGAGCACACATGCCTCTGGTGTGTATAAAAGGTCAGAGACCGATCAGAGCAGCAGATGAAGAGAAAGAAGCTCCTGGTCACAGGAACAGCCAGGGGATTGCGCTCGTGAAAGTCAAGGATGCAAAGGCCTCTATCCAGCATCACAGCTGATTTTCGACGGTAGATTTGGGAAGAAAGCACACCTGCCCAGCCTCGACAATGCTCACGATTGTTTTTGGGCTGATTTATGCATCACTGAATTTGAGCTTCAACTATCCATCATAGTGGGTAAATGGCAGGAAGACGGTTCACACCGCAAGTGTGTGGGCAGGGCCAAACAGACGGGACTTACATGCGAGCACACATGCCTCTGGTGTGTATAAAAGGTCAGAGACCGATCAGAGCAGCAGATGAAGAGAAAGAAGCTCCTGGTCACAGGAACAGCCAGGGGATTGCGCTCGTGAAAGTCAAGGATGCAAAGGCCTCTATCCAGCATCACAGCTGATTTTCGACGGTAGATTTGGGAAGAAAGCACACCTGCCCAGCCTCGACAATGCTCACTATTGTTTTTGGGCTGATGAATGCGTCACTGAATTTGAGCTTCAACTAGGGCACATGCTTTATTGATATCTGTAAGTGCTTCCTGTTGAGGTTTAATTTTTGTGACAGGACCATCGTGGCAGAATGAACCCTGCCCTTCATATCCCTTGAGTGAGCTGTCCATCATCCTGTAACTATTATAGGATGGCGCCGGCAAGCTGCCAGCGCCATCCTGAAATAGTTACTAAGTTAGCTTCAACAGGAAGCACTAATAGATAAAATAAAGCAGGTGCTCGAGCACCAGCTTTATTTTATCTATTTGTGCTTCCTGTTGAAGCTAACTTAGTAACTATTTTAGGATGGCGCTGGCAATTTGCCGGCGCCATCCTAAAATAGTTACAACAACTTCAAGCTTGAAGGCTTGAACTTTTGCCCCCCGGATCCGCCGCTCGCGGATTTGCGGATTTGTGGTAAATTCGCGGGAGTTCACGGATCGCGAATTTACCGAAAATCCGCAAAATCCGCGAGCGGAACGGATTTTGTGCTCATGCTTAGTGGAGAATGGGAACAGATTTTAAGAGGGATATGGGAATTTTGAGGAACCATCGCTATTAGTACACTGATTTAGTACTAGAGGAACAATTGTAAAATCACAATTGACAGTATGCTGTGATATTGATAACATCAATATTTAAATTATGATGCAACCGGATTGCAATATATTTTAAGAAAAGGAACATATTTGTACAGTTTATTTTCCCGTGCCTTTTTTACAAGACCTTGTAGAGTTTATATTTGTTTTCACAAAATTATAACTTTGAATCACAGTTGTATCTGGAAAGACATTTTCAATATAGAGACTGCTTAGTAGAAATAAGAGCAAGTACTGGAAGAATTACTATTGAAATGATCAAAAAGCATAGTTCTGGTGGGAAAACTGAAATTATTCTAAAATATTCTAAAGAATGTGATGAAGACAGAACCTCATATTTGCCACAAGCTACCAAACAATGATAAAGAGATAAGGAGAGCTGAAACTTTCAATATCTTAGAAAATTATTTTTGAAGATTTATAAAACGCTCCTGGAGAGAGTCACTGCATATCTTTCAGAAGTCACTTAAAGTGTCATAAATGTTATTCAAACAGGTTATCAGCAATCCATTGATGCGATTGTGGAATTTCAAGTATTTATCCTTCCTAACAATGTATTCAAATGTATAAAATAACTTATACGTTTTAAGCCCTAAATATCCACTACAAAAATATCTATGTACCAAATTATTGATATCAAAATATCTACTACCAAAACATCAACTTTCTATACTTAAAATTGCCAAAATATTGAATACCAAAGTGTTGGCGGCAGATAATATAAAAACTATTAACATTTCTACTACAAAAAATATCTTCTAACATAATATTGTATTTTTAAAATAAAAGCAGAATTAACAGAAAATCTACGACAAAAATGTGCTGTTGCAAAATATTTTATAGTAAAAATAATCATTAAAATATTAAGGTTTTAACATACACACCCACTCACGCGCACACACATACACACACATCTTTAGTAGCTTTTTCTAATTGTGTAATTTAGGGTGACAAATACTTTTTTAATACTAATGATTTTATGATGATTCTAGTCGTAACCAATAAATTATGATTTTTGCACTTGAAATAATTATATTAGGTGTTTAGAAGTGTGTTTATTAATGTAATTTAGTTGTGCCACATTTTTGCAGAACTTCATCATATTAGATTGGATGTTGTTTTGGTGTTGTATTCATCTTGCTACAGCTCATTACTCCTCCCAATCAATGTCTGAGGTGTGTCTTCTAACCCACAGTCTTCGCAGAGCACAGGACACTGTCACATTGTTGTTTTTTTTTCATAGAAAACATGTATTGTGAATAAAACGCTCTACATGTACTGATTTTATCAATCCCAAGGACAGTTCTGATGTGGTCCTACTAGCATACATTACAGTATAGGTGTTTGCTTGTAAATGTTCCATATGAAATACATGTTGTAAAGACCACAATTGAGAATGTTTATGATATTGTCAAATATCTGATGTCTGAAACTTTTGATTATATTATAAAAATTATGATGACCTTTCTTTCTATAATTCACTTTGCTATCAATGATACGGTTTACGGTTAAATATCATGGCCCTCAACTCAGTCTTTAAATTGTATTCTTGAAAATATACTCACCCTACAGAGTAACTAGGGAAAAGGAGAAGTGGCTAATAGGTAATTATAGCCAGCATCTAGTTTCCATAGCAAAAGCGTTTTTTTGACTTGCCTATATATTTGGTGCTAATTGATGAATCTTCACAAAACTTTCCCAAAAAGGTGCCTTGGTGACTCTTGTTGCTCATGGAAGGTTTTGGTGTCAAGCGCAGGCTGAAAAAAGGGGGGTCAAAAAAGTGTGTTTCCCATGTTAATTCCCATAGAGATTTTAGTCACAACTACAGCCTGAACTGTTGGACGTAGTTACACCAAATTTGGCAGACATGTAGGACTTGGTACAGAAAGAATCCTTTTTGTTATTTGGTGTAAATCCGTTCAGCAGTTTTTGAGATATTAAATTGAATGTAAATTTGCATATAGGGACGTAAATCCTCTGAGCATCCAACAGCCCCCATGTTGAATTGTGATTGGCTGCCAAAAACTTCAACCAGGAAGTGTTGGCAGCCATCTTGGGACTCAACTTCAGCTGAGTCCAAAAAAAAGTTAACAAAAAGAGAAGGGGGCAGAGTAGGAAATTCTGACACCCTAGGCGTCTTGGTGGGGACCCTGACAGGTGCAAATAAGCATTTTTTTTTTAAAATTCAGCAGGAGCCAAGCTGGATCTGCGGCTCCTGCCAAAATATTAAAAATATATAAGTTTGGGCTCCTGCGCTTTTCTACTATTTAGCCCCTGAGTGAGCCAGGTCCCAGGAGCTTGCAACATTATCAAAAGGAGAGTGGCACACGCGGCCCTCCTCCTGAGGCTCATTGGAGATCCAGTGACCCCCACCTCCATGGGGAATTATTTTCAATTTGGACGGGGGCTGTACGGACCTCCCTCCTGGGTTGGGTTCAAGCCCCTAGGACTAAGGGGGTTTAGTGGAGCCCCAGGCCCCGGTGACCACCACCTCCATGGGGCCTATAATATAATGATATCTGGAAGGGGCTGCGCTATACACAGCCACAGGCACCACCACTACCCCTTTCCGGGGCCTGCCAATGCAGATCAAAGGAGGAGGGCCATGTGGACCCCATCCTTGAACCATACATGGGCTTGGTGACCACCACCCCAGGGCCGACTCCTGCAATGTCCTGGGGTACTGACCCCAAGGATATAGCTGTTTGCTGTGACTTGGCAGGAGCTTTGACAGCTCCCACCATGTCAGAGCAAACATTCCGATTCCAGCAAGCAAGACCTGATAAATGTCCCTGCTAGTTAGAAATTGAGGTTTTGTCTGTTTCCCTGCCTGCTGCCAAGCGAGCAGGGAAATAGATGAAGAGACAGTGCTTATTTTTTTATTTTTTGGCAGGAGCTGCGGAACCAGCGTAGCTCTCAGAGATACTAAAAATAAATTGCTTTTCAGCATGGGGACTGTTGGTTCCTCGGAGGATCCATGTCCCTATATATACCCTTTCTTTTTTTTAAATATCTCAAAAACTACAAAACAGATGTACACTAATTCACAAAAAGGTTGCTTTCTGGACCAACAGCTACCTTTCTGTCAAATTTGGTGTAATTCCATTCAGCAGTTCGGGTTGTTGTCGTGTCTTTAATTCCTATGGGCATGAACATGGGAAACACACATTTTTTTACCCTCCCCTTTTTCTCAGCCCCCTCTTGACGGATCACCCCAAAACTTTCCATGCACAAAAAGACTCACCAAGGCACTCTTTGGGGGAAAAGTTTTTGAAAATTCATCAACCAGCAAAAAAGATATAGGTAAGTCAAAAAACACTCCAGGGCCTGAGCATTTTTTTCATTAAAAAAAAATCGGGAAGGGGGCCACTTGGCCTCCCTTTCTTGGACCAGGGCCACAGCCTCGGAGCCAAAATAAAACATTCCATTTACAGCAAACTAAACCAACGCGTTTCGAGCTGCCTGAGTCCTTGGAACCGTGACCAAAGGCTCGACCTAGAAATGCGTCGGTTTAGATTGCTGTAAATTGACCGTTTTATTTTGGATTACAACAATTGTGAAAAGCCTTTCACTGAGTGCACTCCATTTTTGCAGAGTGGTGGAGAAAGGGGGCGTGGCCTGTGTCCACCTCTCAGCAATCCCACTGTGTTTTGCTTACTGGAGATAAGAGGTAGGCTAGTTGGACCACCAGCAGCAAAGGTGACTTCAATCCCCATCCAAGAGCATGCCAGGTAGCATGTTGTCAGAGTGGTGGGCAAAGGGGGCATGGCCTGCTATGAGAACTTAGCAATCCTGCTGTGTGGGACTTACTGGGGGCAATAGGAGGGGTAGTTGGCCCCCAAGGATGTCCTTGGGGGCCAATTACCACTCGTTACCTCCAGGAAGTTCCCCACAGTGGGATTGCGAAGACGTCGTCAGAGGCCACGCCCCCTTTTGCCACCACTCTGCAAATGCATCTCCTGGCAGACTACGGGATGGGGGATGAGGCCCACTCTACTCCTGAGGGACTTTGGGGGCCAAGGAGCCCTCCTGGTACGATCTACGCTACACTACATAGCGGAATTTGTGAGCACTGATCAGAGGCCCAGCACCCTTTCTCCACCACTCTGCAAACAAGACTACCAGTTAAAGAAGCATTTGTAATGTAATAGGTCTCGCATTTGCGAGAGTTAGAGCTATTGGTGATGTAAATATAAAAGTGTTTAATAATGTTTCTTGGAGTGGATGTAGGTTGTGTGTAGTGGAATTATGTGGTATGTTGTACAGTGAAATTATGTGGATAGAAAGTATGTGGTATTTAGTGCATAGGAATTATGTAGAGTGGGATTATGTGTTATGGAGATAATTATGTGGTGGGGGAGTCTGTGTTGTGGAGTGGTAACCTCAGGTTTAGTCTTTCACGTTTCCATAGAAGCTAAACTATGAACTCAATGAGACAAAAAACAGAAGGAATCACTAAGGAGCGTTTCTAGACCTAGTCAGATGTATGAGCAGGGCCACTGGGATTATGAAACTGTTTGGCTGCACCAACTTTTGCTCAATTATACATTTTCCGCATTAGCCACAGAATTCATCATCTGCTGCCTAATCTGCAGATTTGAACAAAATAAACTTGTTTCTAGCTCAAACGGATCAAACGTTATCAAAAATGCAGCGACAAGTGTTACAGTATGGTGGAAGGTCCTTTGTAAACCTAGACTGGTCACCTGCTACTTATTGCTAAATGTGGATGGTAAATTGGTACTAATGGTGTGCAAGCCACACTTGCTTCTTTCTGTGCATCTCTTGTCTCTTTCTGCATTTCTGTTGCTTCTTTCTGCAGCTTTCTTTCTTTTTCTGCACTTCTCTTGCCTCTTTCTGAACATCTCTTCTACCTTCTGCACTCCTTTTGCCTCTTTATCTATCCCTCTTCCCCCTTTCTGCATGTCTGTTGCTTCTTTCTGCACTTCTCTTGCATCTTTCTCTACCTCGCTTCACTCTTTTTGCATCTCTGTTGCTTGTTTCTGCAGTTATCTTGCGTCTTTCTGTACCGCTTTTGCTTTTCTGCACCCCTCTGCTCTTTCTGCACTCCTCTTGCCTCTTTCTGCACCTCTGTTACTTCTTTCTGCACTTCTTTTGTTACTTTCTACACCTCTCTTGCTTCTTTCTGCACCCCTCTTGCCTCTTTCTCCATCTCTTCTCGCTCTTTCTGCACATCTGTTGCTTCTTTCTGCACCTCTCTTGTTTCTTTCTCCACCCCTCTTCCCTCTTTCTGCACTTCTGTTGCTTCTTTCTGCACCTCTTTTGCTTCTTTCTACACCCCTCATGCCTCTTCCTGCACCTCTATTTTCTCTTTTTGCACCCCACTTGCCTCTTTCTGCATACCTGTTCCCTCTTTCTGCACCCCTGGTGCCTCTTTCTGCACCTCTGTTCCTTCTTTCTCACCTCTCTTGTTGCTTTCTGTATCCCTCTTGCCTCTTTCTACACCCCACTTCCCCCTTCCTGCATCTCTCTTGCTTCTTTATGCACTTCTCTTGCTTCATTCTGTACCTCTCTTGCTTCTTTTTGCACCCCTCATGCCTCTTTCTGCACCCCTCTTCCCTCTTTCTGCACTCCTCTTGCCTCTTTCAGCACCTCTGTTGCTTCTTTCTGCACTTCTCTTGCTTCTTTCTGCACCCCTCTTGCCTCTGTCTGTACCCCTCTTGCCTCATTCATAACCCCTTATACCTCTTTGTGCACCTCTCCTGCTTCTTCCTGTACCTCTCTTACCCTTTTCTGCAGTTCTCTTGCCTCTCTCTCCACCTCTGTTCCTTCTTTCTGCACTTTTCTTGCCTCTTTCTGTACAGCTCTTGCCTCTTTCTGTACCTCTGTTGCTTCTTTCTGCACTTCTCTTGCTTCTTTCTGCACCTATGTTGCCTCTTTCTGCACCTCACTTACTTCTTTGTGCATCCCTCTTGCCTCTTTCTGCACCCCTCTTCCCTCTTTCTGCACCTATTGTGCCTCTTTCTGCACCTATGTACCTTCTTTCCTCCCTTATTTTGTTTCTTTTTGTACCTATCTTGCTTCTTTCTGCACCCCTCTTGCCTCTTTCTCTACCCCTCTGCCCCCTTTCTGCATCTGTTGCTTCTTTCTGCATTTCTGTTGCTTCTTTCTTCACCCGTCTTCCCTCGTTCTGCACCTCTTTTGGTTTTTCGGCACTTTTCTGACTTCTTTCTGCACCCCTCGTACCTCTTTCTGCACCCCTCTTCTCTCTTTCTGCACTCCTCTTGCCTCTTTCTGCATATCTGTTCCTTATTTCTGCACTTCTTTTGTTTCTTTTTGCACCTCTCTTGCTTCTCTCTGCTTCCCTCTTGCCTGTTTCTCTACCCCTCTTTCCTCTTCCTACATCTCTATTACTTCATTCTGTACTTTTCTTTCTTCTTTCTGTACCCCTTGTGCCGCGTTCTGTACATCTCTTCCCTCTTTCTGCACCGCTCTTGCCTCTTTCTGCACCCATTCCTTCTTTCTCCTCTTCTTTTGTTTTTTCTGCACCCCTCTCGTCACTCTCTCCCCTCCTGTTCCCTTTTTGCATCTCTGTTGCTTCTTTCTGCACTTCTCTTGCCTCTTTTTCCATCCCTCATCCCTCTTTCTGCCCCTCTGTTGCTTCTTTCTGCACTTCTCTTGCTCCTTTCTGCACCTCTGTCACTTCTTTCTGCAAACCGTGTGCCTCTTTCTGCACCCTTCTTCCTGCACTTCTCTTGCTTCTTTTTGTACCTCTGTTGCTTCTTTCTGCACTTCTTTTGTTTATTTTGTACCTCTCTGGCTGCAGCCTTCTTGCTACTTTCTCCACCCCTCCTCCCCCTTTCTGCATCTGTTGTTTTTTTCTTACAATTTTCTTGCCTCTTCCTGCACCTCTGTCCCTTCTTTCTGCAACACTTGTGCTTCTTTCTGCACTCCTCTTTCCTTTTTTTGCTCCCCTCTTCCTGCACCTCTGTTGCATCTTTCTACACCTATGTTGCTTCTTTCTGCAATTCTCTTGCCTTTTTCTGTACTTCTCTTGACTGTTTCTGCTCTTCTCTTGCCTCTTTCTGCACCTCTCTTGCCTTTCTCTGCACATCACTTGCTTATTTCTGTACCCCTTCTGCCTGTCTGCACCCCTCTTCCCTCTTTGTGCAACTCTCTTGCCTCTTTCTACACCTCTCTTGCCTCTTTCTACACCTCTCTTGCCTCTTTCTGTACCTCATTTGCCTCTTTCTGCACTTCTCTTGCTTCTTTCCACACCTCTGTTGCTTCTTTCAGCAATTCTCTTGCCTCTTTCTGCACTTCTCTTGCTTGTTTCTGCATCTCTCTTGCGTCTTTCTGCACCTCTGTTGCCTCTTTCTGCACCTCTCATGCCTCTTTTAGCACCATTGATCGCTCTTTCTGTAACTTTCTTGCCTGTTTCTGCACATCTCTAGCCTCTTTCTGTACCTCTGTTGCTTCTTAATGCACTTCTCTTGCCTCTTTGCGCACCCTTTGAGCCTCTTTCAGCACCTCTGTTGCTTCTTTCTGTACTTCTCTTCCCATATTGTACCCCTTCTGCCTCTTTCTGTACCTCTCCTGCCTTTTTTTGCACCTCTCCTACCTCTTTCTGCACCCCTTGAGCCTGTCTTTGCACCTCCATTAGTTCTTTCTGCACTGCTCTACCTTCTTTCTGCACTGCTCTTGCTTCTTCCTGTACCTCTTTTACACATTTCTGTATCCCTCTTACCTCTTCCTATAATAAAATAATAATAAATGAGTTTATAAAGCGCCTGGTGACGCCTTCCCGGCGTGTCCCCGCGCTGTGGAGAGAGTAGCTGGATGCAGAGACCAAAATCATAGGGTGTACAGGTGGGTTTTTAAGTTTTTTCTAAAACTGTTTTCTGTTTCAGCTAATCTGATGTGCGTGGGAAGGGTATTCCAGTGTTTAGCCGCCAGAGCGCGGAAAGAGCGACCACCCATCCTGGCCTTCTTTACGCGAGGAATTTTAAGGAGACCCTTCCCCATTGAGCGGAGAGCTCTATTTGGCTCATAGGGTATGGCTAAGTCTTTGAGATAATCAGGAGCTGTCCCGGAGATGATCCTGTAGCTAATGAGTAGTGCCTTAAAGAGAATTCTTTTTCTAATGGGGCACCCCTGTTCCCTCTTTCTGTAACTTTCTTGCCTGTTTCTGCACATCTCTTGCCTGTTTCGGCACCTCTGTTGCTTCTTTCTGCCTTCTCTTGCCTCTTTCTGCACCTCTGACTTAAAGATAGTTTTAATCCCCCAGTAGGAATTTAATAGCCACCACCACAAAAGCCACCAAAATTATAACTGTATAATTAATTCTAACCATCACTGTAGATAACTCTCTATATAAATAACTCTATAACAACATTTACCAATATCTCTATAACAATGCATATTAAAGATTCATTGATATATTTTTTCATACTTTAACCAATATTCGCGGTGGTACATGGGGCCGTGCTGGCGGTCACAGTGGTGCAGCGAATAATGCGCACAATTAAACAATCAATTATGAGCACATAACTTGTGTCACTGACAACCCCATTTCTCAACCATGGAGTCAGAATATCTCCATCCTGACCCCTTATGTGGGCTTTCACACCGATTTTCAGCCCCAGGACCCATTCCTCATAGATAAAATGGTGACTGCAATTTTCTATTCAGGTTGAGTCCAGCCAGTCAGAGTCTTCCAGTTGGTGTGTAAATTTGGGACTCATCACAAAACCACCATCGGCGGCCAGAGATATCACTATCATTTTAAATTTAAACTTCTCAACCTCTACTGAACAGATTAACACCAGATGACCAAAAGGCACTCTCTTGATCCTACATATATTTTCCTGCCAATTGTGGTGTAAGTCTGTTCAGCGGTTTGGGCTGTATGTGTGGCTAAAAGTTCCTATGGGAATTAACATTACAAATGCAACCTTATTTTACATCCCAAATTCTTGGTGCCCACTGCACAGATCACCCCCAAAACTTTCCATAACAATAGTACCCTTTGTGACACTTTTTGGGGAAAATTTCATTCAGATTGGTCAAACAACGTCAAATTTACAGGTCCTAACTATAACTACTACTAGCGACCATCAGTAGGTGACTCGCCCTTCACCCACAAAATTCACTGTTTCTTCACATGCTGCTGGTACACTCATATATCAGCACTAATCAGCATATACAAGGATATAATGCCATTACTCTTCCATGGACTGCAGGCTCGAAGTTAAACCGGTGAGTTGTGTAATGCTGTTTAAGCCAACCCCAATCTTGTTGGCACCAGAATCACAATACTGAATCAGCATACATTTGAAATTCCAAAACGCCCCTCACATATTGAGTAGACTGCAGGCTGTCTGTTAGAAAAGACACTGATGGGGCTTCAGGGCGTTTTGTTCTTCTTCTTTTTTTTTCCTAAACTGAAATCTCTCTTCTTTTTTTCTCATTTGTAGACTTTATTCTCATTTTGTCCTTTTTGTACTTTGTTTCATGTAGGCTTGGCCTCTTCACGCATAGGTACGTTCTCAAATCATCCCCAGTGTTACAGGCAATGATGTGACCTCATAGTGTATGAAAGATGTACTTCTATTAGGTTCAGATCAGGTGACAAGTAAATCAGGAAAAAACTACAGCAGGAACAGCATCCTGCTGCACAGCCCTTCTCACTCTAACGGTCCACTTATCCAAGCACAAACACTCTTAACATTCCAACCATCCAATGACCTCACTCACTGGCTGAGCAGCTGGGAACATAGTGACAATAGAAAGCATGTAAGCCACAAAACATTTTTAGTTAGTGTGGGTGGGACCGACATGCAGCTGCTTAGGTGCAAGTCATGCTGGGGAGTGCTGGCAGGCCATCGGGCCCTCACACCAGGCTTACCTCAAAGTGGCCAGCCCAATGTTGCAATCCCCTGCACTGCCATTCTTCTCCATGGGTGGGATCTTAAGAGGAGATGCTTTCTGCTCCTCCATTGCTCCTGCTACCCAGATTCCTCTAGTGAGGATTCCTGGGATAGTATACTGCCCAATTAAAGATGGCTGCCACACCATTTTTTTCTATTGGAGTTACTGAATCCAACATGACAACACCACTACTCTTGAGGTAATTTCCTGTATTTCTGGATATAAAAGGAAGGAAATCCTTTTGAAGGGTGAGTCGCACCTGACTCTTTCTCTAGGTATTTATTCTTCAGGTGGTCCTGCTCCAGGCAACTGCCCGTCTCTCTCCATCTTTTCGTTGGTGATTTTCTATCCATTCTTCATCTCCCAGTCTCTGCAGTTGTCATCAAGGAGGTTTTGCAACCTTGGGCTTTTCCTTTGTTGGGTCTCCATCTTGAGGGCACTATCTGCTTAGGTGCTATCATATGTTGGTGACATCATAGCTACTAAAAGTGTCACCCTTATCTCTGGCAGACCAAGAGTGTAAAGACCTGGGTCTCCTAATCTACTTGTAGTCAGCAGTCCCTTTTCTGATGTCAGTCTACTGACAAATTATGTACTATAAACATTACATTAAATATATTCTAAAATGCATTTAAAGGTAATTTTTTTTAATTAAACTGCAGTTAGGCTATTTAATTTTTCATCTAACATAAAATATAAGTACATAAAATGAAATCATTCTGAACCTAAATATGTTTAAAATGTAACAAATATACATATACACATATTGAATATTTAATTTTAATGTATTACATTTACCAATTAAAAAATTACAAATAACTGTAATAATATAGTACTTAATCTCACATTATTTTAAAAGTGTCACCCTTACCTCTGGCAGACCAAGACTGTAAAGACCTGGGTCTCCTAATCTACTTGTAGTCAGCAGTCCCTTTTCTGATGTCAGTCTACTGACAAATTATATACTATAAACATTACATTAAATATATTCTAAAATGCATTTAAAGGTAATTGTTTTTTATTAAACTGCAGTTAGGCTATTTAATTTTTCATCTAACATAAAATATAAGTACATAAAATGAAATCATTCTGAACCTAAATATGTTTAAAATGTAACAAATATACATATACACATATTGAATATTTAATTTTAATGTATTACATTTACCAATTAAATAATTACAAATAACTGTAATAATATAGTACTTAATCTCACATTATTTTATACTTATCAACAAGCTACCTACTCAATTGTCCCAAATAAAATCACATTTTTACATTTAAAAATAGATCATTAAGGAACCCCAAGATGTGTTACATTTGTGTTTAAAATTATTTTAATTTATGACAATAAATGATGTATTTATTTTACTAAGTTTTTTTTTTTTAAATCACGAAATCTGTACATAGCTTTTAATAAAAATGCCACCATCCAATCCCCCAATAAACCTCATGACCTGCGTTATTTCTTAGGTGCCCGCTTGGGTGCCCGCGCACTTGCCATCCTGCTTCCGCGCAGAAACAGCCTGAGAGTGCATTGAAATGCCTAAAGCTCACAGAAAATCAATAATCACCCTGCATTCAGGCCGGAATGTGCCTTTACCTTTACTTCAAGTAGACAAGTAAACACTTGGTGGACAGTTCCCTGCTGGTGTACAGCCGCCTCAAAAGCCTCATCAGGCTTCAAAATAAACAAATGCTTAAATAGCATGTCTTTGTGATGCACCCACTGACCTCTCCTTGGCAGCATTTACCTTTCATATGCGGGAGCCTACTCCAGTTATAAAAATTGCTCAAACAAGACACATTTGAAGTTTGTTTTCACAACATAATTTTCATGGTCTTTTTTCTATTTTGTTTTTCTCTCCTCTCCATTCCATTGGGCCTTTGATGTTTCTGATACCTTTAATTGTGCTCTGTTTTGTTGATCACATTTTGAGTTCAGTTCAGTATATATTCTTCATTTGTTTCATGCATGTGTCTTTACAAACAGTATAACACTACAATAATATTTACTTTAAATGTTCAGTAAAGTGTAAGTACAAACATAGTTTCTTTAAAAGTGCATTAATAGTTTTAACAACTCGAACACTTTGCAGAAATGTAGACTGAGTCATAAAGCACACAAACCCAATAGTTCTGAGCTCGGCAAGCTGGTAAAATGGTTCATTTGTAAAATAAAAAAAGGCTATTAAAAGCAGATGCAAATACATATGCCAAAAAATAATCAAAATAAAAAAGAAATAGGATTGCAATGAAAAAACGAAAGAAAAAAAACGTTGCATATCATTTTAAGTCAGTAGTATTGGTGTTTCCTAGCAGGCAGGAGTGTATATATAGCCTAGTTTTAGAGACCCTTTTTTGTTTTAATGTGCATGACAGAAACATCTGATTCATATTTGCAAAAGAAAATCGACTTTTGGGTTTGAATTACTGCACCTGAATGCCAACTTTAAACACACAAAGATGCCTTAAAAATACAAAAGCAAGATCAAGAATGGTAAATAAAAAAAGCACTGACAAGTTAAGTATTGGCCCACCAAACTTCCCACTGAAGCACCCTTCTTTTTAGGTGGATGTGCACATGTGATCATGCAAAATGAGGTGAGTCACAGTGAAAGTTAGCCAGTTGCTGAAGTGGACTGACACATTGCCATTTGATGTATGCTATGGTAGCGGAAGTAACATGTGAATGAGAGCTCAACAGGCAAATTGATTAATAGAGTGATACAAAGCCAATATTTATTATGCTATTGTAAAGATACTAATACAACACATGTACATCAAAGTTTCTTGGTGCTATAACAACCTAAGTGTACCAGTGACAGTTGCAGAAGTTAAGTTAAAGATAATAAAGTTTTAAAGGTTTCCTGAAAATGATTGAAGATTCAGAATGATTGGCTATGGGGAGACAATTCCACTTTGTAGTGACCACAGTTAAGACAGCAAGGTTTCCGAAGTAGACAATTCTAATTCTAGGGATTATGAGAAGAAACCGATCATTCAAACCTATTTTGCAGGGAGCTCAGCGCCAAGAGAATTTTCTGAATGCAAGTGGAGAAAAAATGCAGCCCCTGACAGACACCAAAATTGAGTTTTGGATTCACGTGTGTACGGAGGGGGTGCCACGATTTAATAGATGTGTATTTTTATTTATGATTTGTATTATTACTTGAGGCTGGAGATACAACTAAAACTGGCTCAAAGCCCTATACAAAAATGTACTCCATTAATACATCATGCATCAAGTTCATGTTAGCACCAAAGTACTTTGCATTAATGTTTACAGATGTTGGAGTTCAAATATTGCTTGACCACTTTTGCAGACCAATCCAATACCATAAAAGTGTTTGAGGTGAGTTTGGGAATTCATTTTTTGATTCATTTCTAAGAGTTAATGTACTGTTCTCTAGGTCCCGGATTTGTCAATGTGCACAGTGTCTCTGATTTTGAAATGGAAAAGTCAATATAAATACAATGGCCTGGTACTCAATATCAGGTCTGCTCTCTTTAACTTGATCAGCTTGATCAGTATTACCTGGTAATAAGTCTAGAATTCTCTTCCAGGACTTACCCATTCAAATATCGTTTTGCTTAATTTTTGTGTAGCCTCGCAATGAAATAAACTTTTTTTTATATAATGCTCTCCTGTCATTTATTAGCGATGTAAATAAGAGGTAAAATTGGGCTAGCTAGATTGAACAACTGCTGATCAACATTTATCTCACTGGCAACCATTCAACTCATTGAAACATCCTTTACATGGAGTTAGTATTGTTATTTGCCATTTGTATAGTTTAACATTTATGTTGCCTTGTAGTGCTACTTCCATCATGCATGATAGCATGCTGCCTATGATCACTCCTCTGTGGCTCATCACAACTCTCTGTTGCACTCACTGTCTAAAAATGTGTACACACAAAAGATGCTATTGCCGCAAACAGAGAAGAGTAATTAGAGGGAACATTGCCCATGACCCACTGAAAATCTTACAGACGTTTATGATATAATGAAACAATAATCAAACATATGAAACGTATTAAAACTTAAAATAATTATCATAAATTTAGAATATATCAATCTATATATTTTGAAAACTATTACCTGCCCAATTTCACAATTAACCACACAACCAAAAAACATGAGTTAAATAAAAAAATATTAATATTTTAAAATACAATTCTAAAATAATACAATTCAAACACCAAGGGGTCGATTCCGATCCGGTAAAATCCCCGTCCGTACGATTCGTATCCGGAGCCGTTTCCGTACGACTCGTACACACACCGTACGACTCGGCGAGTACGATCCAGACCGGGTGATCAGGACGCTATTCGTACGGTCCACGTCAGGTAAGGGTGATTCGTACGGAAAAGCGCACAATCACTTACACACTGTACGGCGCGTACCCCCCATGATCGCAGGGGTACAGCGCGTACCCCTGCGATCATGGGGGGTACGTGCCGTACACCCAGCGTACATGGGGTACGCACCGTACACCCACCGTACATGGGGTATGGTGCGTACCCCATGTACGCTGGGTGTACGGCACGTACCCCCCATGATCGCAGGGGTACGTGCCGTACCCCTGCGATCATGGGGGGTATGTCCCGTACCTGGGGGGGGCCGTTCCGTACCTGTTTCGGCGCGAACTCTGCGTTTACGACTGTTTTCAGCTCCCGTAGGAAAAGGGTCGTACGGTGCGTACCCGACACGAATCGTACTTGCTGGGTCGTAAAAACCAGCCGCGAACCGTAGTGATGTCACGTACAGCGGGTTCCGAGTGAGACTCGTACGGAGATTTGAGTCGTACGGAGTCCTGTACGACTCGTACGGAGTTCGGCTCCTGGTACGAATCGTACTTCGTCGTACGTACGGGACGTTTACGGGTACGATTCGTACGGCCAAAAAACGCTCCGTACGACGATTCGGAGCGCATTTTACCTGATCGGAATCGACCCCCAAGAGTATTGTAAAAATAAATATACTTAACGTCAATATTTAAACTCAATATTTTGACTTCAGTATTGTAGTAAAACAATATTCTGGTGATGATATTCTGGAGTCATACTATCTTATAACAGATGTGCCCCTGCTACTTTACATTGCTGCTGCTTATGACTACAGTACCAGGTTGAAAAGGAATGTAATAGTTGAATCCTGGCCTAATTTACCAATACACAATGATAAAGTCAGCCCAGATCATTGATCATAACACAGGTTCCTGAGCATTTTAGAAAATATGATTATTTTCTCAATGACAAGCTCTCCACCACCTTAAATATATCAAATTCAGCAAACTGTAGCATATATTTTCCCTGCCACCAGAGTCAGCAACCAATGATTTGGTGATGATAGCTAAAAAATTCTGAAATGCAAACATTAATCTAGAACTTTATTATGACCTTCATGTTTCACTATAAAATATGTTTGCTGCTAATACCTGTCCAATCATTTAGCTGATGGTTTGGAATAGAGTTGTAATTCACAATGGACCTGTAAATTCTACATTGTTCATATTGTTTAGGTTCTCATTGGTTAACATAATAATGTTTTGCCTTGAAGAACATGACTAGTTACATTTAACAATACTTTCTTAATGTATGTCTAAAAATAAATTACTAAATAAATGGCTATAAAATTCACCCAGATCAGTTGACAGGGGGTGAGTGTTTGATTTGTTCAAACGCTCCGTCCATCATCCCCTTTTGTATCGCTTTGTTCGCCCTAAGTGTGGCAGGGTATGCTCAGACGTGAGTCCCTTCTTCACTTGGCCACTGGATTCAAGATAGCCTGGCTGATGAGGATTATGAATCCGAAACCGGTCCCAGGATGCTTGTTTCCGGTCCAGGGAAGACATGGCTTGGCAGTTCAGGCTGGACTGTTCCCATGAGGCACAGGGTCAGACTGATTTGCATATAGCCATGTCTGAACTGGGGTGGCTGAGTGAACTAAAGAATGGTGATGGATTAAACCCAGATCAGTTGACTGGGGGTGAGTGTTTGATTTGTTCAAACGCTCCGTCCATCATCCCCTTTTGTATCACTTTGTTCGCCCTAAGTGTGGCAGGGTATGCTCAGACGTGAGTCCCTTGTTCACTTGGCCACTGGATTCAAGATAGCCTGGCTGATGAGGATTATGAATCCGAAACTGGTCCCAGGATGCTTGTTTCCGGTCCAGGGAAGACATGACTTGGCAGTTCGGGCTGGACTGTTCCCATGAGGCACAGGGTCAGACTGATTTGCATATAGCCATGTCTGAACTGGGGTGGCTGAGTGAACTAAAGAATGGTGATGGATTAAACCCAGATCAGTTGACTGGGGGTGAGTGTTTGATTTGTTCAAACGCTCCGTCCATCATCCCCTTTTGTATCGCTTTATAAAATTCAATAGGCAATCTATCAAAAGTTTGGGATTTTTTTGCATTCCCATTTAAGGTATAGTGCCTAGCTGGTTGCAAAACCTCAGAATATGAGGCCTCATTACGATGGCGGTGGGACTGCCACTGTCACCCCCGTGGTCCCACAGCCATCGGACCCAAATGACCGCCTGCCATATTATAATGGCGGGTGGATGGTAGGTGTTCAGAGAAACCGAGCGCCATAGATACAATGGGAACATGGAGCCCGTTTGTCCGACGAAGGGACTTGTATCCCTACAACTGTGGCGGTGCCTGCTCAGGCACTGCCGTAGGGATTAAAATGTCCCTCTCCGCAAGGCAGAGAGAGGGACATTGGGGGCCTGTAGCGGGCCCCCGTTACCCCTTTGACATGGTCCCTGGGGGGCACCTATAGTGCACCCCTACTTATGCCTGTACTATGTGACATGAGAAGGGAGAAATGGCGAAAGAAGGAACAAATATATACTAATTTTCACAATAGGTGACAGTAAATTCTCCTATCGGTCTTGTGGCAAAAGTCCACTATTCCATTATTCAAATATTTCCAATGTCATCACACACACAGGAGGATACGATTACACATTTCTATTTATTGTAATCCAACCAAAATGTACTTATCTCATTTCTTTTATATATATATCACAAAACAAAAACGAAAATCCTCTCAAAGCAATAAAATGCACTAAACACAACGAATTTACATACCTATGTACATATCTATATACAACAAATATACACAATGAAACAACATATACACTTTATACAACAAAACATATGACAAAAAGTTTTTTTTATATATATTTGTTATGTACTTGTTATCTTTTCTTCACCCTACAAAACAATACTAAAAGAGTGTCCTCCTATTAAATCTAGGTGGTACACTAGGAGGAGTCGGACACAACGGTTCCAAGCCAAAACCTCATAGAACCTTAATCTTCACATTTGTCTAATGGTGTAACTTTCCCTAACCTCCTAGTGTACCACCATATTTGTTGTATATAGGTATGTACATAGGTATGTAAATTCGTTAGGAGAATTTACTGTCACCTATTGTGAAAATTAGTATATATTTGTTCCTTATTTCGCCATTTCTCCCATCTCATGTATTTGTAATTACCCAGGCAAAGGAGGGTAATTTGGGTAAACCCCTTTCGTTTTTTGGCTTACATAATTGTACTATGTGGCAGGCACGACATGGTGCCTGGCACATAGTGCAGAGATATGTACAGAGTGTAGGGGCAATAGAAGGGGGTTCCCCAGGGCAGATCAGTGATATAGGCAGGAACGAAGGGGAGAACACAAAGGCAAACAGAAAAAAACACCCTGCAAACTTGATAGATGATGGTCCCATATGGGATCCAGTTCAGATAGAGGGGAAACAATATCCAATGAATGTCCGAGACCAGGGGGGTAAACAGACCACAATCAAATCATTATATTTGATGTTTTATTCTTATCAAATTATTTTATTTGGTTTAGTGCATATAGTCATCTTATTAAGATAGTCAAACGGAGTTAGATACAAAGATACATAAAATCAATAGAACAGTTCATCATTTCATAGGAAAAGGTAAATTCATGGAAATAATACGTTAAAAAATATATATACAGTGTTCCACTCACTCCACAGGGTAAAGGCAAGGGGCTCAACAAGCACTCACATCTAACAAAGATCATTCATACTCAAACATATCGCTTCATACATGTAATTTACAAAGGCCTGCAACAGAGAGAGGGTGGAATAGTGGTTGCATGGACGCCGGTGCAGCTAGGGGGAGGCAAAAAGTTGGAAAGTTGTTGCCGTTCCTGGTGGTAACGCCGTATTGATTTTATGTATCTTTGTATCTAACTCCTTTTGACTATCTTAATAAGATGACTATATGCACTAAACCAAATAAAATAATTTGATAAGAATAAAACATCAAATATAATGATTTGATTGTGGTCTGTTTACCCCCCTGGTCTCGGACATTCATTGGATATTGTTTCCCCTCTATCTGAACTGGATCCCATATGGGACCATCATCTATCAAGTTTGGCAGGGTGATTTTTTCTGTTTGCCCATATGTACAGAGTGTATCCTCTGTACATATCCATTGATCACATCCTAATTCCTATGGTGGGACCGCCGACAGCCAGTTGAGCGTTCCCATTTCAGAAAGGATTCGCCCTACCGCCATCATAATGGGGCCCATAGTTTTTTTATAATAATTATAAAATCTATTTCAATAACTCTGTTATGTGTTTTACGGCAAAAGCCTGAAGAGTTAATCACAGCAACCAGCAGAGAAATACTATTATGTTTTAATATGTAAATCAGAAGTCCTCCCTTTTCTCCCCAGATACTCTTTTAGTCAATCAATTAGTAGTGTTTATTTCAGGCACACGTCCATAAAACACATGAACATATCATAATAAATCATTAAAAATAATGAAAAATTACATTAAGTCATAAAAAGAGATTTCTATTTGTTCTTGCAAGATAAAACATTGCAAATGTTAAAATCTGGTACCTTCACATTATTAGCATATAAATAGTCTGTACAATGTGCTAACTACAGTTGCAAGTTCATTGCTTTCCAGATGCGCCAAACAGCTTGTAAATAGCTGCCAAAACCTAATGATTTGCCTGTACTACTGTCTGGAGTTTTTTACTCCCAAAGTAATACAAATGGGTAGGCTGCTCATAGGCTGTTAAAAAAAATAGAATGTGACATACATCTTCATGTTTGTATGAGCAGAGGGAACAGTTAAGTGTTTTCAGAATTCTGCGGTCCGAGCTGGAGGTAAAACTATTTACCAGCAAGGTGCTCACTCTGAGCTTTATAAACAGAGTTCGTGCTATGGGAGGAAGAAACTCTTCCATATAATTCAAGTTTTGGAGTGGGTTTGAAGGACAAGAACACATCAACAAGTCCAACCGCATTCACGTTTTCAACATATGCATTGTGTACGAAAGCCCAATATTTCTCCTCAATAACTCTTTTAGTGCTGATATTAATTAGAAATGTATTTGACCAATACATGCTCTATCCTAGTTCTCCCAGTTGTTGCTTTATATAATGAATCCAAATAATGGAGTTGCTATTCCATAGGCTAATGACCTCCTCAAGTGCTGTTTTATATGTGGTCAGTTTCAGGGTAGACCACAATCTTAGCAAGAATATTAATGACTTCAGGCTGGCCATGTCGCCAATCATCTTAAGACCTGTGTCGTAAAAGTGTGGTCTGGCCACGAACAAGAATGGCCGTTTAATCTCGGAGCTTCGCCGAGAGACGGGCCCCGGACGGAGACAGTGGCCTCTATGGTGTTGCGTAGATCTAAAATCTATCCTTCTTCTCTGCACACACCTACTGATGCCAGGCCTGGGAGCTCCAACGACCGCTGAAAACACCAGCCCAACCTGACTCTTCCGTGACTGAGTGAGGCTGCGGGCCATGAGGTGGAAGCGAAGCCTTGGCTCTCTATTAGCAGCCTTGGCCCTCCCTCTGAAAGCGAACTCCAGCGGCTGGCAGCCCAGCCTCTATGGTGATCCTAGTGAGCGCCGGAGGCACATCAGGGGACCCAGGGCTTGCAGCCCTGACCCGGACAGTGAACCCACTCTACCACAATCGTGGCAATGATTTCTGCCGTGCTTGTTCCTCAGATGGTCCCAGTGCCTACACGCAGCCATACATCGACGTACAGGGCGGCCACGAGGCCCTGGATCGGGGCCTACCTGACTCGACTTACTGCAGATACGTGGGGGACCCCCTACATTTCATCACCTTTCTCCTGCCATACCAGCAAACAAGGATGTGGACAATAGGCACCAGAGGGAGAGCCTAGACATAATCTCACCGCAGCACTGCGGAACCTCCCCCTTCACATTACCCTGGCAAGCGGTGGTGTATCTATGACATGGGTCCATTGAACATTTGGCCCCCTACTCCATCCACCATGCCTCCTGAGGAACCTGAAGAGCGACAGATTCACCCAAACCAGAGGCTGCAGATCCACAGACGAATCCTGCCTCGTCACCCCTAGCCTCACATTCTATACTCACAGGAGCCCATCAGATCCCCACATACCCATGCAGAGTGAAATCACAGGACTGGAGTGCCCCACTCTGCCCTACATACAAGAGATAGCCAGATCGGATCAATTTTCTTGCCCTCTCACCCCTGATTCTGCAGAAGACCTCTCACCCCATCTCCTAGGGCACTTAAAACCTCACGGACCACCTACAGCCCCACACCCCACAGCCTGCCTGCAAGGAGGGCAATGCTGCAGACCTAGGGATATGTGGGTCAACTGTGTACTCTGCACATCTGACCAGCCCTCTCATTAGAACAGCTTGCCTGTCACACTGCAACAAGAGACCCTAGCCAAGGAAGATAGCTTGTGGATGGACCTTTCACAGTCCTAATGAGTGTAGGGAGGCATGCCGGAAAAGAGTGACTCCTCAGCGTAGTCACTGTCTGGTCTTCCCAATGTCCCTGGTACTGCCTTTAATCCTCCCTTACCCAGGAGTTTGTGCATTCCTAGCAGCTGGGGACCTGCAGACACTCCGCCAGTCTTAATCTGCATCCAGGGGTGCTCACCCCTCCTTCCGCACGTTCCATGGCCTTTGGAGGTCCCACAAGTTCAGCTGACCTAGAATCTAGAAATGAGAGGCACTGGTCAGCAAACACCATCGCAAATACTGCCCCCTACTTGTGGCCGTACCTGTACCACAGGAGAGCTGAGTGCTCCACAACAACCACAGGCGAAAGTCAGCTGGCAAGGCCACAGGCAAAACCGCAAGGCAGATCACCTTCAAGGAAGCTCTTAAACAGCTGAGCACCATGGCTGCCCCAAAGGGGCCAACTCCCCCGACAAATGCCTTGCCCCAGACTCCTGCAACCACTGCTCAGGACAGTACCACGGAGCAAATGCTACAGGAAATCTTGGCGATGGGCTGCTGACTGGAAGACATGGAGGCTAACATATCTACCCTGATGTAGGAAACAAAGTCGATACGGCTAGATATTTCAAGATTCCAGACTTGCAAGGATGGGCTGGACCAAAGGGTAGCAGTGATGGAGGGCCACCTGGACAACATGCTGGACAGGGACCGGCAACTTCTCTTATTCCAAAGTAAGTTGATTGATCTGGAGGAGCGCAGCAGAAGAAACAATGGGGCATATTTATCAGCCCCTATTGCTACCACAACGTCACTTTTCAGGGCATTGTGGTGGCAATAGGGGCTTCACCTTATTTACAAGGCAGCGTTAAAGCACTTAACGTGGCTTAACACAGTCTTGTAAATAGGGCACCCTTTCATGCTAAACTTAGCGTAAAAAGTGAGGGCAATGGGTGTTGCTGTGGGCGTTCCACTGCACACCCATTGATTTTGATGCTGCCCCACATTTACAATCAATCATGGACATTTTTATAGCGCGCTACTCACCCGGGAGGGTCTCAAGGCGCTGGGGGGGGGGAGCGTTACTGCTCGATGAGCCAGGTCTTGAGGAGCTTCCTGAAGGAGAGATGATCCTGGGTCAGCTGGAGGTGGATCGGGAGGGAGTTCCATGTCTTGGCTGCCAGGTAGGAGAAGGATCTTCCCCCGGCGGTGGCTTTGTGGATGCGTGGTATGGCGGCGAGGGCGAGGCTGGTTGATCGTAGCTGGCGGGTGGGTGCGTAGAAGGTCAGAGGCGGTTGTTGAGGTACTTGGGGCCCCGGTCGTGGAGGGCCTTGTGTGCGTGGGTGAGGAGCCTGAACGTGATCCTCTTGCTGACGGGGAGCCAGTGCAGGTCTCTCAGGTGGCCGGAGATGTGGCTGTGTCGGGGGATGTCCAGGACGAGTCGTGCGGAGGCGTTCTGGATGCGCTGGAGTCTTTTCTGAAGTTTGGCTGTGGTTCCGGTGTAGAGGGTGTTTCCGTAGTCCAGCCGGCTGGTGACGAGTGCCTGGGTGACCGTCTTCCTGGTTTTGGTGGGGATCCATCGTAAGATCTTACGGAGCATGCGCAGGATGTTGAAGCATGATGACGAGACAGCGTTGACTTGTCTGGTCATCGAGAGGGAGGAGTCTAGGATGAAGCCCAGGTTGCGTGCGTCGTCCGTTGGTTTGGGGGTGGTGCCCAGGGCAGGGGGCCACCAGGAGTCGTCCCAGGCAGAGGGCGATGATCCCAGGATGAAGACTTCCGTCTTGTCTGAGTTCAGTTTCAGGCGGCTGTTCTTCATCCATTCGGCGACGTCTTTCATCCCTTCGTGTAGGCTGGTTCTGGCGGTGGCGGGGTCGTTGGTGAGGGAGAGGATTAGCTGGGTGTCGTCGGCGTAGGAGATGATGTTGAGGTTGTGTTTGCGTGCGATGGCTGCGAGTAGGCTCATGTAGACGATTAAGAGGGTTGGGCTGGGTGATGACCCTTGTGGTACGCCGCAGATGACTTCGGTGGCCTTGGATCTGAACGGGAGGCGGACTCTCTGGGTTCTTCCAGCGAGGAACGAGATGATCCACTCTAGTGCCTTCTCTCGGATTCCGATGTTGCTGAGGCGCTGTACTAGGGTGTGGGGGCAGACAGTGTTAAACGCTGCAGAGAGGTCCAGGAGGATGAGGGCCGTTGTATCCCCGTTGTCGAGCAGGGATCTGATGTCGTCAGTGGCTGCGATGAGGGCGGTCTCGGTGCTGTGGTTGGCTCGGAAACCGGACTGCGAGGTGTCGAGGGAACCGTTCGTCTCGAGGAAGGCGGCAAGCTGTCTGTTGACGGTCTTTTCGATGACTTTGGCGTGAAATGGAGGAGCGAGATGGGGCGGTAGTTCTTGAGGTCGGTGGGGTCCGCTGTTGGTTTCTTCAGGAGGGCGCTGAGCTCGGCGTGCTTCCAGGTCTCCGGGAAGGTGGCGGTGTTGAAGGAGGTGTTGATGAAGTCTCGAAGTTGGGGTGCGATGATGGAGTCGGCTTTGTTGAAGACGTGGTGAGGGCAGGGGTCGGTTGGTGTTCTGGAGTGGATGGTGTTCATCGTGCGGGTGGTGTCTTCGGTGCTGATCGGGGTCCAGGCGCAGAGGGTGGAGGTAGGGGGCATTGGTTCTGTGGTTGGGTGCGTGGTTGGTGCGCCAAAGCTGTTGTGTATATCAGCGATCTTGCGGTGGAAGAACGAGGCGAGTGAGTCGCAGAGGTCTTGCAAGGGAGTGATGTCGTTGTTTCCGGCGCTGGGGTTAGAGAACTCTTTGACGATGCTGAAGAGTTCCTTGCTGTTGTGGGCGTTGTTGTCCAGTCGTTCTTTGAATGCTGTCTTCTTGGTGGTGCGGATCAGCTGGTGGTGTTTGCGGGTGGCGTGCTTGAGGGCCGTTATGTTGTCTGTGGTCTGGTCGTGGCGCCAGGCTTTCTCGAGGGTGCGGCAGTTCTTCTTGGAGATCTTGAGTTTGTCGGTGAACCAGGGGGCTTTCTTGCTGCTGGATCTGCTGGGAGGGTCCTTCAGTGGTGCGAGGTCATCTGCGCAGTTGGTGAGCCACTGTGTGAGGTTGCTGGCTGCTTTGTTGGGGTCCGTTGTGCTGGCGGGAGGGTTCTGGCGGAGGGAGGTGGTGAGCTGCTTGGTGGTGATCTTGCTCCAGTTCCTGCGAGGAATCTGTTGCAGGTGGTGGTGGGTCGTGGTTCTTCTGAAGCTGAAGTGGATGCAGCTGTGGTCAGTCCAATGGAGTCCGGTGGAGTGGCTGAAGGAGATTTGCTTGCTGGACGAGAAGACGGGGTCAAGCGTGTGGCCTGCGTAGTGGATGGGGGTGTTCACCAGTTGCTTGAATCCGAATTTGGCGAGGTTGTCCAGCAGGGCGGCGGTGTTGCGGTCCTTGTTGTTCTCCAGGTGGAAGTTGAGGTCCCCTAGGAGGATGTAGTCAGCGGAGGGGAGGGCGTGCGGGCTGATGAAGTCAGCGATGTCTTCGCTGAATTGGGTGCGTGGTCCCGGGGGCCTGTAGATGAGGGTGCCTCTGAGGGTGGTCTTGGGGTCGGTGTGTATCTGGAAGTGGAGGTTTTCGGCGGCGGTGAAGGTGTCGTCGGGGGTTGGTCGTGATGCGGATGGTGTTCTTGTGTACGATGGCGATGCCTCCTCCAGTCTGGTTGACGCGGTCCTTCCGGGTGATCTTGTATACATCTGGGATGGCTATGGCGATGTCAGGCGCTGAGGAGGCGTTCATCCAGGTTTCTGTGAGGAAGGCGACGTCTGGTGATGTTGTGTTGAGCAGGTTCCAGAGTTCGACGGCGTGTCTGTGGACGGAGCGGGTGTTGAGCAGGATGCACTTGAGGTGGTTGCTGTTGGTGCTCGGCCTGTCGGGTGCGGTGCAGGTCCGGTGGCAGGTGAATTTGCAGGCTTGGCAGGTGAAGGGTCCGTGGGTGCGTTTTGGGTTGGCTCGGTAGCAGGCTGGGGTTCGGCCGGCGTTGAGTGCGTGGAGGGTGGCGGCGTCGTAGGTCCGTCGTGTGGTCTGGCGGCATCGGGGGCCAGGGGTCCTGGCGCTGGGCGCGGTCCAGGCGCGGTCCAGGCACGGACGGGCGCACACGGGCTTGCCCTTGGCGCGACTTCGGCGCACAATCGGCATGCCCGCTGCGCGCGTCCGCTACGCGTACACTATGTGTCCTCCATATGAGGGGCTGACGGAGGAAGGAGCAGCTGGGAGGTGGGAGCGGGGTGGCGAATGGGAGCGGCGGGGGGGGCGGGGCCCCAGGGAGCAGCGGCGGGAAAACGAGGGCGAGGCGGGAGGCGGGATGGCACAGAGGGCAAGGGGGAGCGAGGGAAAGCACATATAACAAAAAAAAACAATTAAACAAAGCTAAATGGAAGCACAAGGCAAAGGGGAGCGAGGGGAAACTAATGGGATAGAACAGAGGGGTAAGAACGGCGAATACACAGCGGGGTGAAAACGGCGAACTCGGAGAGCGTAGCACACAGCACACAGCACACCGCACGAGGAGGACCACGCGGTGGCTAGGGGGGGCGACCTGCCTGGTCAAGGGTGGCGTAAATATGGGGCAGCGCCAAAATTAAGACCAGGGAAAACCTGATCTTAGCCTGGCAAAACAAGGAGAAATGTTTAGTTTCTCCTCATTTTTGCTGTTTCCATGTGTGCTGTGTTATGTAGCACACATGGAAACAGCAAAACGCCAATGATTGTTTATGTGCAAGAAGGTGTCCCTTCCTGCACATTAACAATCACTATCAAAAAAATTATGTTTTGGAACTTCTACGTGTGCTGCATTGAGCAGCACACCCAGAGGCTACCACATCCCATTTAACCACTTGAATGCTATGGGAATTCCCCTGCTGTGCTGGGATTCCGGGATCCTCATGCTTTCATGACGAGCTGGGCTCGTCATCAGCGTAGCAGCAGGCTACTTCATGACGAGCCCAGCTCGTCATGAGCGTGGAAGGGGTTAAACATTGTTTATGTCCAGGAAGAGACTCCTTCCTGCACAAAAACAATCTTCCCCTGCAACGCAGACACCCTTGCACTAAGGTGCAAGGGTGCCTGCATTGGCGCAGGCAGCTAAATTTAGTGCCAGCACAGGGGGAAATGGAGGGCTGCACCATATTTTTGTAAATATGGTGCAGTCCTGCGTTTCTAAAGTGACAAAGCGTGTCGCTAGCATTCTTTGCTTCACGACACGCTTCGCCACTTTGCTAGTAAATATGCCCCAACATCCATTTTTGTTTATTTCCGGAAGAGATAGAGGGCCCTTACGTTAAAGCCTTCCTCAGAAACATTCTCCCAAAGCACAGAGGTTTCTCCTTTGAGCATGTGCAGGTGTTATGACTGCCACTCACCTGAGTTCCAGGTCATTCAACTTTGGTGACGATAAGACCCTAAATCCTCTGGGGCCAAATGGAAAAAGGCAGTAGATGAATGTACATGGCCAAACCAGGAGACCCCAAAGGGGAAAGGGAATGGGGACGAGAAGAGAGAGAGAGAATGAAGAGAAGATGTCAGTCTTGCTGCTCTTGGTGTTCTATCTCAGGAGAATCGGGAAGTGTAGTTTCTCAGGAGTAGCAAGGTTGTATGATCTTGTCTTGTTCTTGTTACGCTGATGAACGTGACTTCTCCGGTCATCACTAAACACAAATGAAAAGGCAAACACTTAAATCAGCTATTACAATCTTTGAATAAATAATTCTCAACTTTGCTGTACCAGTTAATTATTTATACCTAAAGTATTTAGTTCTGATGAAAATGGTAAGTGAACCTTCAGGGAAATTTTTCTTTACACAAATAATTAAGTGTTTTTTCTAAAAAAGAAAATATTGCAATTTAGTTGTAAACCTGTATTCATGTAGTAGCAGGAATAACTCTCAACTTGTTAACCAATATGTTTCAACTTACAGGATTCCTTTTTCCTTTGTTTATCTCTTAACTACTATTCTCAAAACAATTAAATTCATGTACAATATTTGTGTGAACAGTTCCACACAAGTAGTTAAATTCAAGCTCAGCACAAAGGTCCTCATTCAATGCCTCTGAAATAATATATATTTTATGATGGTATTGGTCCATAGAATTCGAATGAACTTTTCCGTTTATACTGCAGACATCCATCAAATTATTCACTAACTTGAAGGGTGAGTTTGATATTGGATGGCCATATTCTATAGCAACTATGTGCTATTGTAAATAATTGCTTTTCAGAATAGAGCTTGTTTGGCTCTATAGTTTTAAAAGAATTCAGAGATTGGTGATCGCTCTCTCTCTTTCTACACTAAGTATAGCTGTTGATGCTTTCGAATGTCTCTTTATGACATATTCACTGTTTCAAATAGATGTCTCTCTTTGTTGTTCTCTGCCCATATAATAAGCTTTTGATCTCTAAAAGGTCTACAATATTGTAAATACTAATACTATGATTTATTTCATTTAGGTGCCTTGTTCTAACTAAGCTACAGTTTACGTCCTTAACTCTGATGAAGGAATAAGATTTCATCTCACCATGTTTATGGTGGGTGTTGATTCTAAAATTCTCTTCTGAATTGTATATATGTATATTTTGTTAGGTTTGACTAAGAAAGAATGTATATGGGATATTGATTATCACATTGATTGTAATACTATTTAAGAGAATTTTGTCATCCTACATTATCTGTAGCATGACAACCTGTATATCTGTAAATATGTGTTTATACTTATATGAGATCGTGTAATTATGTTTTGTATTATTTAACTTTTCCAGCCTTGATGAAGTCCTTGTGGAGGACGAAACACGTGTTGGCAATTTGCGTGCTGGGAGAATTGATTTTATGAAATTTTGAATACGAATAAAAGAAAAGATTGAAGAATCTCAAAAAAACTGGACTGGATTTGAATTTTTCTGGAACCCTTACTGATTTGAACCTAACTTTATTCTCAGTTCCACACAAGTAGTTAAATTCAAGCTCAGCACAAAGGTCCTCATTCAATGCCTCTGAAATAATAATTGTCTTTTTTTTTATAATGGTATTTTTTCACCGCAATTACTTCTTGCAAATTGCCTAGTTAGTGTAACCAAGCACTCAAAAGTTTCTTTGCAAATCAGCGGTCTCACAAATCCGAACAAGTGAAGTTTGTAGTCTCGGAAGAAATACAATTTTAAAATTAACTCACCGGAATGTTTTGAAACAATATGCTGGAGCTTTAACCCCTCCCCTGCTGGTGACGGAACCACTCCGTCATCAGCTGCGGTCACGCTGTGCTGATGACGGAGCGGTTCCGTCACAGCCCGCTCGGAGCGCCTGTGCGGCGCGGATTCCGTGCCTGCGCTGAGCGTTCCATTGAGCGGGCGGGGCCGTGACGGAACCGCTCCGTCATGAGCACCGCGCAAACACGCCTGGTGACGGAGCGGTTCCGTCACCAGCATGCACCCGCCGCGCGGCCGCCCCGCCCCCTCAGCACTGCGGCGGAATAGCCGCCGCAGTGAAGGGGTTAATCTTACCTGGATATACGATCTATTGACATCCTTTTTTCTCAGATTGTTTTGTGCTTCTGTTGCAGGTTCCAGAATTCCCAGCCTGGAAACAGGAAGGAAGACGGAGTTCCAAGGAGGACCCGCCGGAAGCTCAGCCAAACAAGAAAAGCAGAGCAAAGATGCGGAGCCGAATGGAAAGAAACCGCCGACGAGGTATCTGGAAACAGGTGAGTGGCGCGAGCAAACGAGTCTAAGCGAGTCTCAGTAGACATGTGCGGTTTAAATACCCTTCGTTGCATCCCGCTAGCTCTTTGACTCGTGTAGCACGTTTTAACAGTTGACAAGATAACTGCTGGTGCCATTTTCATTTACATACTCGAGTCTGCAGCTCACGTTTATTTCTTCTAGCTACACGACTTTGTTCACATGAGTTTGTTCAAATTCAGTTTATGCTTCAACCGTTTAAACATAGACACTTTAAGCTATGAATATGTTCAAATTCCTTTAACCCTCTCAATGCCTTGCTTTCATTAACCTGATTAACAGTGTATACTTACTACCTCATAATTATTAAGAGTGGGGAATTACCTCCAGGAAAATTGAGCAGTGGCTAGGTTCATGACAGCTAGAGATGCAAAGCGCTTTCCGCATCGGCCTACCACGCAAGGATCGTGCGGACCATGCCCATGACCTCTTATTGCCTGATTCTTGCGCCACAAGGAAGCTCAACAACTACTCTCCTTGGCAAGCTCTCAAGGTCCGTTCACATACGAGGGTCTCGAAATTCGCATGGCAGCAGATTTTTCCAGAGAGACCAATGACCACCACAAGGCCTTTCTCTCCTTTCGACCCCTTCTGCGCCAAATGGATACCAAGTATGCCCTCTTTGAACCCAAACGATACTGGATCACAAACAACGGCATCTCCAAAGAATTCTATGAGCCGGAGGACCTGAGATTTTTCTTGGACAGTTCTCAAATGCAGTACATGGACACCTCTTGCTTGTCAACAAAGGTGACCCACACCTCAGTGCCTCCACCTCTGGTGAGACCCGACTTCGAGGCAGAGACCTAGACAAAGCAGCCTGCACCCATTGAGTAAGGGTGCAGACCCTCCAAGCAGTAGCTGTCCTCACCCAAGATCAGGACAGGGACAAATCTCGCTACCCACTGAAAACCAACTCCGCAACAGAGTGATCACAAAGGGACAGTGTCATTTGCTAGCAGCTGAAACGACCGGACCGGTCAATGCAGGACTAAGAGGAATAATGCTAACCAGACGGCTGAGTATAACTGACTGCACTGCTCATTGATATGCCTGTTATAGTTATTATTGTTATCATTGTACTCTTTGTTTGATTCATATTGGTCGCTTCGAGCCCTAATCTCCCTCCATCCTCATCCATTTTTTCATGAGATTCCACCACTCACCCATCCAGTGTGTTGGGCCTGGAGCTAGATGACAAAAGGCACCAATGCGCCATCCCTCCCCCTTCCCAAATACCCCTGCCACCCACCACTCCTCTGCAGGCACATCCGTAGTTGCTGGCTACTCCTACCTGCTGGACTTTGGCCTCACCCCTCCCTTGGTATTCTGCACCCTCCACATCTGCCTATTATCTCAGAGAGCCTGCAACACTAGAGGGCTAGGGAATTACCCGCCTCTCTACTTTACCTTACCACTTGGAATCTGACTGACTACCCTCTTTCCCTAGAAGTCAGTCAGAACTTCATTTGACCTGCTCCCCCACTTATGGGACCCATAGAGACCCTCTGAGCCCCCCGCTGACCCTGCTCACCCTGCCCACCTCCACCAGCTCATTGATCCAATATTACCTGTGCCCTGCCACCCAGATGGGGCCTCCTCAAAGCGCTATCTCTGCATGCTTAGATCCGCGGTACACAAATCAGTATTCACAGTACTCCTTTTTTTCAGCAGTTCCCTCTGATTCCTTCCTTTTCTGCCTCTCTCCTCCCCCTTCTCTTCACTTCTATACATATATTTATCACCCTGATATTTGCACAATAGATACTTGTACCCATTCTCCCTTTGACTCTGACTGGTACCCCTGAGCGCTCCTCCCCTGCGGGCCCAGGGAATGGGATATACCTATCCCCTTCCCCTTCCTTCTCCAACTTGTGTGACTCCTCACCTTCCCATCCCACACCCTTTTCCCTATCCTGACATCTGTTGTCCGCAGCTGTTTGTACCCCTCCTCTGTATTTCTAACCTAAACCTAACCCCACATCTACCCTTGCCATATTGCTCTTACTCGTAACCATTGACGCTATCTCACCAACTATTGTAGCATAGTGTAAAGTATAGCCTCCTATCACAACCCTCCTTCCTACACTTGATTGCTTAACATCATCTTGGTAATACCACACGCAGACTGAGTCTACCACACCTGTTCCAGATATGTGTGCTTCTCATCCATTGCGCACCCTCTCCTGGAATGTTAATGGTCTCCCGCACTACATCAAAATGAAAAAAGTACTCGCTTACTTCCAGTAGATGTGGCTCAGTTAGAATTTAGAGGCCCAGGAGTCTGACAAATTACATCGAGACTGGGTAGGTAGGGTGAAATGCAGATTTGCGATCCTTCTCCATAAATATCTACCTATCACCATAACCAAGACACTGTTAAACCCAGATGGCAGATACGCATTTGCCAAAGGAAGCCTTGGTGACAAATCCTTCTGCGTGGACTCCGTCTACTCACCGACTGGGGCAAAACAGTCGTTCTTCCTCCATTTGAATTATTAATGGAGATAGGAGCCTCACAATATATTATTGGTGGGGACTGGAACCTTGCTTGAGACCCGGTCCTGGACAGAGCAGGACATTTAGTCAGAGGCAATGACGTAGATAGGGGTCTGATGAGCAATGTGACATGGGACAATAAATTAGTAGATTACTGGTGCCTTAGTCACCCAATAGACACAGAGTATTCTTTTATCTCCCTGGTCCATAGCATACTTTCCAGGCTGGACTATTTTCTCATCTCGCAGAGAACAGTCACAGTCATCCGGGAGTCTCGAATATTAGAGGTGGCACTATCCGATCATTACCCAGTTACACTATCCCCAGAGATGGAGTTGGCCTTCCCGGGACGCAAACCATGGTGCATGAACATACAGTGGCACTGCACACCTCAGGGCAAATCCCAACTGAAAATTCACATCTCCACATATCCCTTAGACAAAAACAACCCAGTGGCCTCTCACACATTACTTTGGGCTGCTGTGAAAGACACCGTTAGATGTCAACTTAAGAGAGATGCCGCAGTGGTTAATAAACAGGCGCCTTGATGCCTTCGGGTTTTAGTTGCGCGGTATACATTTTATTTCATTTCATTTCATTCATTTCACCCAACAGAAGGAACTGGAAAGGGATATCTCTTCTTAAGTTCGCCTCTGCTCTACCCACCCCACCTTGCACCACAGCAGATTCCTAGAACAAGACCACATGGCCCTTAACGATCTTTTCACCTCTAAGTCTGAGTACGCTCTACAAAGACTGAAGGGCAACATAAGGAACAGGGGGAAAAGGCTGGGTGATTGCTTTTAGCCCAATTACGGCAACAAGTGACTACCATGGCCATCCCCATCATACATTTCGCAGGTGGTGAGGTCCTTACCCGCCCCAAAGATATTGTGAATGAATTTGCCTCATTTTACACGACGCTTTACACTCCAGGGGAACCAGCTGAAGTGTACCGAGTGGCCACCTTCCTGAGAGGGTAGACCTCTTCTGTCGCTCGGACAATGGCAGAGAGCTTATAGAGGGTGAAATTAGCAAAAAAGAGATAGCGCTCGCTATATCCAAACTGCCCTATCACAAAACTCCCGGGGAGGATGGCTTCCCCACAGAATTTTACAGGTGGTCTGGAGAGGAGACGGTTGACACCGTAAATGCTGCATTCCGGAGGCAGAGCTGATGTCTTCTAAACTGCAAAATTAAAATCCTGGCCAGAGTTCTGACAGCACTTTTGAGTAAGGTTCTCTCCTCTCTGATCCACCACATGCAGATAGGCTGGGTACCAGGCCGCTCCTCCAGAAATCATCTTCGCACCTTGGTCAATACCTTTTGGGCAGCCAAGGACCTCCCGACGGATGCACTGGCTCTCTTCCTTGATACAGAAAAAGCATTCAACTGCATTGAATTGAACTACCTATTTGCTACAATGGAACGTTCTGGCTTGGGAGACCAATTCATCGCCAAGGTGCGGTTGCTGTATAACTGTCCCATTGCCCAGATTAACTGTCGGGGATTCCTGTCTGACCCTTTTCCAATACAGAGGGGCACACGCCAGGGGTGCCGTCTCTCACCACTCCTATTCCTCTTGGCTGTGGAACCACTAGCTTCTACCATCTTCAACTCTCCTAATCTGCCACTCCAAGATATACCTCTATGCAGATGACGTCCAACTTACTCTGACTAATCATAAACGATTTCTCCCACCTTTGTTGGATGTCATTGATGACTTTTCAATCTTCTCTGGCTATAAAGTGGATTGCGAAAAGAGCAAAGCCCTCCAAATTTCGGTTGGCACCACTGAAATGGTCATACACGGACACCCCTTCCGCTGGCAGCCCTCCCACCTGAAATACCTATGGATATTGGTGAACAGGATAGTCTAGGACAACATGGACCCATTAATAGTCCAGATGAAATGAGACTTTGAGAAATGGTCTAACCAGAGGTTCTCCATGTGAGGCAGGGTGCAGTCAGTATGATGGTTACATTGCCGCGCTTTACAAACAAGCTTGGGATGCTACCCATCCAGGTGCCTCTCTCCACACTACGCCTCCTTGATACCCAAATTCGAACTTTCGTATGGGGATCGTTGAAACCCAGACTACCACATCCAACTGATGGTGCAACATTCTTGCGGTGGCCTGGGCCTCCGATCTGTAGAGCCTTACACCCTTGCTCTCCCATCTAGCATACGTTCTGCCAGGTGTCCCAGACACACCACAATAGATCCACATTGAAAAGGAAATAATCTCTGCTAGCACAGGACTTTCTATTCTATACAGGGACCACACCCGTCATCCTGGCCCTACACACCTAGTGCCACGTGCTATACACAAGGCCTGGCTGCTCGCACACCACCTACTCGGGATAGACCCATGACTACATAAAAAGGCACCCCTATTGGGGCAACTGCAGTACATGCATTAACGGACAAACTTTGTCTTGGACTCAATGGAGGGAAGCGGGTATTTGCACCTTAGATCAGCTCTAACTTAATGGAGATCTTAAACCATTCGATCAGCTGAGAGAGGAATTCGGCCTTGACCCGAGACAAACTTGATGCTACATGAAATTGCAGCACCGCCTAAGGAGTTGCTTGGGCCCTCGTCCCTGGTCCCTACAGTTCTTGCCTATAGTATCATATCTGAACGCTCGTGGGTGCCACAAAGGAGTGATGTCAAGATTATACAACACGCTCTCGCAAACCTTTTCTCGCAACCCCTTTTGCAAACTCTTTGGGCCAAGTGGGCCACCAGCCTATAGGACACCTATGGAGACAACGAATGGGCAGATATCCTAGAAGCTCTGGATAAAGGCACGAGGGAGACACTCTTGAAATTCTGCCTTTTCAAGACACTACATGATTGGCACTGCACACTAACAAAATTGAACAGAGCAGAACTTCAACCCTATGTGAACTGCTGGCGATGCGTGAACACCCACTGAGATATAACACATATCATCTGCAAAGGTACTTTGATCCAACCATTCAGGTCACACATCGGATTGGTTTTGAGTGTCCCCATGCCAATTCTCTTCTATTTTCTGAACTAGACACATTACGGATGCAGAGCGGACTATATCACTTGTGGAGACAGATATACTGTGTTTTTGGGACCCGGACACCGTTATATGATATTAAGAGAATTATTATTTATTTACTTGTCGTAATTTCAATTTGATCATTCACACAAGAGTCACACTTCTAAGAACCTCTGAGACATATCATTGACCTATTAAGCCCTGAAGAAGTCCTTAGAAAGATGAAACGCGTCTGCAGTTTTGTCCATTGCATGCTGTATTTTAAATTTGTTTATGGATTATAAGAATAAAAGAAACCGCTTTCTACAATCAAAATGCCTACTGCTCTTTTCATTTGGGAAGATACCAACTGATTCCTTTATGCTTGATTATGGACAATAATTTGCCTTTGTGGTCTAAGCAGGGTGTGCAACTCGCTCTTATATGATGTTTATGTACGAATGCCCTTCCGAGTTAGCACCCATAAAGCATAGTGTAACAAAGGAACATTTTGGATTAAGGTTGTTTTTCTGAGGCAAGGTGGAACATCGTAGTTCACGCAGCAAGTTTATTTTTGGAGTCAGAAGAATATGAGCATTGCAGCAATGAAGCACTATATAAAGAACAATTTTAATACATCGCCAGCGTTTATGAAAATGTTAAGAGTTGCATGAACATGTTTTACAATTCAGTACTTGTTGAAGAGTAATGCATTATGGGTCTAGTAGTGTTTACAGGGGAGCGTGGGAGTTTCCAGTGACACATGTGCTAATTACGTGGAGAAGAGGGGGAGGGCTGCCTGCAGGGAGGGGCTGAAGAGCAGCTTAAAGTCAGGAGGGTGAAAGGGAGAGGGGAAACTTCATTTGGGATGGAGCGAGGAGGATGATTGCGTCTTAGCAGTTATGAAATGAACATGAGGAAGAAAATTAGAGAGATGTTGCTTTGAAGATGAAAGGGAAAGGATGTTTACATTGGAAGGCTGGGGCGAAGGGGTGATAGGTTGGGAAGCATGACATGAGAAAGGAGAGGAGAGACTCGGGAGGGTCACGTTTATATGACGGGGAAAGTAGGAAAGAGTAGATTAAGGCTGCAGGCAGTCATGGTTAAGGTATTGTAATGAGTTACCGAGTGAGAGGAAGCAAGTTATGTTCCTTTATAAAGTGGGGTTTTAGTATGTCAGAAACACTAGGGGGAGTGAAAAGAATACATTCTAAGTTGTACTAATCATTGAGAATAGGTAGAGAGGGCAACTTTAAACGTGAGATTTTTTGCATTTATTCGCATATATTGGCTGATGTAACATTAAAGCATGTGTAATTGTTATTTTCAGTTTTCCCTGACAAAGGGCCCCAGAGGCCCGAAATGCATTGGTTTTTAATAAAACTGCTACGGATGAATTTGGCTCTAGTCGTGTTCTTGAAGAGAGGTTCGGATGGCCCAGCAGGAGCATTGGAAATTTGGGAAATGGCTTTTTCCTTGCATGAGGAGTATAATTAACTCAAGTGAAAGTGTGGATTACTAATGGAGAAAAATAATGACTTGTAAAACGGAAAAGAGGAAAATGTGGAGAAAAATAACATTGCAATTGCAATTTTGAAAATAGCTGTGCCAATGGTTAGGGGCAGAAAGGTGTCCCAATATATGTTGTTGTTTAGTTTCACACCTGCTGTTTGGGCTGGGCACGACGACATTGAGCACACAACAGTAAAAAGTGGAAAATATAAAAAATTCAGAGAAACTTGTGGTCTAAGCCGTGTGTGCAACTCGCTCTTATACAATAATTTGCCTTTACCAATTATTTACTTATTGTCCTGAGTCCTGGCCATTCATGTTTAATTTGTTTTAGTGGTTTTTGACCACTTTCTTGGGACGTATGGAGGTCACAACCCAGGCTCATTGCACCTTGCTTTTTCCATAACTGTAGCCACATTACATGATAGCGACTGCTGCAGGATTCTTTGCCCTGACCCTCCTTTCTTGTGTTCCATGCCAATACACCTACCACTTACCTTATTTTACAGAGTTTTATATAGCGCAAACTTGACCCGAAAGTATTGGGTATCAGAGCACCTTACATAGCACCAGTCGAGTTACTTGAGGACACATTAATTCAAGCCTGGCTCATCCACGCCCTCCTTCTTCGGCACAAAGTGGACATCTGTCTGTTACAAGGAACCCACCTGCAACTGCTACTAGACTAGATTCCAGACACTGGGCAGAATCACACTCCTCTTTCTACTCCAACTACTCTCGGGGAGTGTCCATTCTGATACGTTGGGGACTCCCTTGGCAAACTACCCAGGTACTCACTGATCCTGAGGGGCGATACGTTATTGTCCAATGCTCCCTGTAGGCCCACCCTTTAACGATTGCTGCAGTATACGGCCCTAACACTGATGACCCAGATTTGTTTTGCGCACATCTACCACCTTAACTCGTCCCTAGGCCCTGCCGCACTCCTCTGGATGGGGATTTTAATGTGACACTTTCCGCAGTCTTGGACCGTTCCGGCCCTTATGCGTCCCACCCAAGCTCCACTGCTCTCCTTAGTTCCATCCTGCTGCTGGTCCTGTCTGGATCTTTGGATCACCACTCCTGAGATTACGTGATTTGCCCAGAATCACAGGATGTTCCACATCTTTGTCGAGACTCGAACCCAGTTCCCCAGATTTGAGGTCGACCACCCTAGCCGTTAGGCCTTCTCCTCTCCCCATACCTCCTCGGTTATCCTTCTACATGACGTATGAAACTCACTGTAACTCTCTCGCCCGCAGCGCCGCTTCCTCCACAGAGCCATGGCACAGCCAAGATATGTATTCTCCGCCAGTGGAGGTCGCTTGTACCCCCATCACAGGAGGCCTGGCTAGTGGCAATGATTCAGACGGTCTCACACAAACACATCATTTACAACATGCAGGACTAGACTGAGTTATTTCTACAGACGTGTGCACCCTTCGTCCATGACAAGACCATTGATAGCCACCCTGCCCCAGGTTCTCCATCCCCTTGAATTGTATTGAACTGAATTGAATCGTACAACTGACTACTATCGTAACATGGAATTCTTACTTTCCTCCCTCCTAATTCCTCCCCCTAACCCTTGCTATCTGTGTAATGCGGATGTCTGCCTCCCCTCCTCATCCTCCAACACTTACCACATCTTGCCTTCCCTCTCCCCAAACTTTCTCCCCCTTCTTTCTTCTCCTCACCCCTAATTTACACCCTGCCCTACTCCCCTGAACCACACACCTCATCCCTGCTAGCTCCTCTAACCCTCTTCTCTCCTCCGACCCCACCCTCTTATTTTCATCATTTTGTCTCTTTCTTTCTGTCCCCACTATCCCCCCTCATCTAATCCCTTCCCCCAGGACACACAGACCCACTAAATGCCAAGACCCCAGCCCTCCCTTGCCAGGAGTAACAGACGCTGCTCTCAGGCCATCAACCCTATCTTTTACCTCTTCTTTCACAACACCACCCACCCTCCCAACAAAACTGGGTGAATCACTGGCAGCAATGATGGAGGGCCTATTTTCATTTTTCCATGTTCTCCAACACATTCCTGGCCTCTACCCCATCTCTGCCTGCATCACCCGATCCAGATGACCTACTCTATTGCCCAATCCACTACTCAATAAATGCAATGCCTCTTACCCACGGTGGTCACCCCAACACGCTCCCAATCCAAGAGCCCTTGACCCAAAAGTCCTCGTCCTACGCATCATATGAGGACCAGACCTACATCAGGGAAACAGGACCCCGACCCTTCCCTCCCTGGTTACGACTATTGGACCTTAGTATGTCTTAGAGTATCTCTTGGTATCTACCAGGTGTCCTTGGATATTGTCTCCTACCCTGTCTCTTGCAACTGCCATCTTAGCCCCTCTCTTCTTAGTACTATGTATCATATCATCTGGTCTATTACTGTATGGAGTTATCTGCAGTTGGATGATGCTCACCCAAACTGTATGTCTCTTCTTTACCTAACAAAAAATTGCAACACAGAAAAAAAGACCTGTGTTGTAATATTGAGGGACAGTTGGGGTGCTTTTTGGGAGTTTAAACAAAGATTTAATGAAACTGTTTTCACTGGTGGTCAACCCACTCAAGTTACCTATGCTCCACACATCTGCTCCATACAAGGAAGCAGATTGCACGTTAGCCCTGTAGATGTCAATTTCTGGTGTGACAGAGGTAGTGGCTTTATAGCACTTGGCAGTTGCAGAGGCACCCTAAAGAAGAGTCAGTTTTGATTTTAAAATATGTGCTTTCTATTTTGCATATTAGTCTTTCCTTACTCCAAGATAGTTGAAGTGCTCTATGTCTTGGGATATGGGCTGACGCATATAAAACCCCCCTTTAAGGATTTGTGGGCTTTCAGCACCATTATTTTGGTTTTGGAGGAGTTCACTTCCAAGCCACAAGAGTCGCAATAGTTGGGAAAAGTATTTAATAGATTCTGCAACCCTAATGGAGTGTGAGGGAGTAAAACAGTGCAAACACAAGGAGATGATGGACGGACCACTGAAACTTTTCAGCACTCATCCCCTGTCACATATCTGGGTTGAATCCAACATGGTTCTTTAGCTCACATCTCCACCCCAATTCAGACCCAGCCATATGCAAGTCAGTCTTGATCCTGTTTCTCAAGGGAACAGTCCAGCCAGAACTGCAAAGCCAGGTCTTCCCTGAACTGGAAACAGGCACCCTGGGACCGGTTTTGGAGTAACACACCTCGTCAGCCAGGCTAGCTTGAATCCAGTGGCAAAGTGAGCAAGAGACCCACATCTGGGCATACCCCGCCAACTTAGGGTGAACAAAACAAACACAAGAAGATGATGGATGGAGGGCTGAAACTTTTCAGACACTCACCCCCATCACAGATCTGGGTTCAATCCATCATCATTCTTTAGCTCACTTTGCCACCCCAGTTCAGACGCAGCCATATGCAAATCAGTCTTCACCCAGTTTCTCATGGTAAAAGTCAAGCCCAAACTGCAAAGCCAGGTCTTCCCTGGCCCGGAAACAAGCACCATGGGACCGGTTTCGGGGTAACACTCCTCGTCAGTCAGGTTAGCTTAAATCTAGTGGCAAAGTGAGCAAGGGACCCATGTCTGGGCATACCCTGCCAACTTAGGGCAAACAAAGCACACACAAAGAGATAATGGATGGAGCGCTGAAACTTTTCAGACACTCACCCCCGGTCACAGAACTGGGTTGAATCATTCATCGTGCTTTAGCTCACATCGCACCCAAGTTCAGACCCAGCCATATGCAAATCAGTCTTGACCCTGTTCCTCATGGGAACAGTCCAGCCCGAAATGCCAAGCCAGGTATTCCCTGGACCAGAAACAAGCATCCTGGGACCGGTTTCGGGGTAACACCCCTCATCAGCCAGGCTAGCTTGAATCCAGTGATAAAGTGAGAAAGGGACCCACATCTTTTTTTTTTTTTTTTTTTTTTTTTTTATTATAATTTTATATCGCGCCTAATCACCTGCAGGTCTCTAAGCGCTAGGAAAGATGGTGACATACAATAACATGGCAAGGTGGAAGCAGAGACCAAAGCTAGATTATGCTATGCCCAGGCTTCTGCTGAACAGTAGCGTTTTTAGGCTCTTTCTGAAGCGTAACAGATTTCCTTCCCCACGCAGCATCCCAGGCAGGCTGTTCCATAACTGGGGAGCCAGCACTGAGAAGGCTCTCCCTCCCTTCGTCGCTAGCCTGTAACGAGGGCAGGTCAATAACTGGGAATCTGAGGACCGAAGTGTTCTCGTAGGACAATACAGCTGCAGGCTATCTTTAATGTAGGTTGGGGCCTTGCCATAAATTGCCTTATGGGCTGTACATAGGCTCTTGAATTCCACTCTTTCTTTGATTGGAAGCCAATGCAGGCTTTGCAATAGGGGGGTAGCTTTAGACCTCCTCGGCAGTCTAAAAATCAACCGGGCAGCGTCGTTCATTAGGACCTGAAGCCTGCTGGTGAGGGTTTTAGGTAGGCCAAGATAGAGGGCATTACCATAATCAATTCTGGAGATGATGGTGGCAGCCACTATTGATCGCATCATAGGTTGTGGGAGAATAGGGGATAACTTCCGCAGTTGCCGCATGATGTTTGTACAGCTGCCCACAACCGACGAGATCTGAGGGGCCATCGACAAATCACCATCCAGCTTGATCCCCAGGCTTTTTACGGACGGACTTGGTTTTGGAGCAGGGCCTAACTCCGTGGGCCAGTAGAGGTCACACCAAGGAGAGGCAGTGGATGGGATAACTAAGACCTCAGTCTTATCTGGGTTGACTTTTAACAGGTTATCCGTCATCCACTGCACTGTGAATCTCAGGATGTTCTGGGCTTGGAGTTGTGCGGCCGTAGTGTCATTGACACTTAACAGCAGTTGCGTATCGTCCGCATAGTTAAAGACTTTACAGCCCATAGTGGCCAATGAAGCGATCAATGGTTGCAGATAGAGATTAAATAGAAGCGGGGACAGGGCGGACCCCTGTGGTACCCCACATTCCAAAATCCCTATCTCAGATGTTTCATCCCCCAGTTGTATCTTTTGGGTCCTTCCTGTAAGGAAGGATTGCAACCATTGAAAGGCCAGGCCCTTAATCCCAAAATCCTGTAGTCTTCCCAAGAGCAAGGTATGGCTGACAGTATCGAACGCCGCTGATAGGTCTAACAAAATCAGGGCGCTCGATTCCTTACAGTCAGCCATGCCTCTTAATTCATCCAGCACCGAGAGCATCACCAACTCGGTGCTGTGATGAGCTCGAAAACCTGCCTGTCGATCATGGAGTAGATGGTGAGATTCCAGATAGAGGGACAGGGATTTTAAGACATGCTGTTCAAGGATTTTTGAGAGAAAGGGCAGCTGGGAAATGGGTCTGTAATTCTTCAACACCGCCGGATCTAGCCCCGGTTTTTTCAATAGAGGTCTTACCCGCGCCTCCTTAAATTCAGCCGGCAGATATCCCATCTCTAGCGATCTATTAAGGAGGGAGATGATACATTCCTCTAATAGAGGGCGCGCAACGCGGAAAATCTCAGGTGGACATGGATCAGCTGGGGAACCAGATTTAATTTTGCCCATCAACTGTTCCAGAATCAGTACGTCCATCTCCGGAAACGCTTCAAGGGAGCAATCGATCGCGTTTTTAGATGCTAAAGCGATAGAGGTCCCCATTGCCGCTCCGTTCTCTATCTCCTGGATAATGGTCTTCACCTTCTCCAGGAAATATGCCTGGAAGATGTTGCAGTCAAATGGAGCCTTAGAGTTATCAGGTTTTTTACTCAACTCAGCCAATATTTTGAAGGTCTCTTTCTGAATGTTCACTGCCTTACTTAGGCGGGACTCAAGGTATTCTGCTTTAGCTTGGGTCATAAGATTTTTATATTGGTGAAGGGAGGCCTTATAAATTTTCCTGTCCGTGTCCTGCTTGGTTTTCCTCCACAATCTTTCTAACTTTCTAAGTTTTGTTTTGGTTTCTCTTAAAAGTGGCGTAAACCAGGGAGCCCCTTTCCCAGATCCCTTTATTCGCTGTGTTTTCATTGGCGCTATTTTATCAATAGCCCGAGTCATACACCTCGTTAAATCAGAGTATTCACGGTCCAGGCTGTAGTCCGACTCTGTGACCTGGGATGTTACCAAGAGCGCCTTGGTCAGCGACGCTAAGTCAACTTCTGCCCATTTCCGGGTTTTCCTAAAACCGAGCACGTTGCGAACAGCACCACTTCTGAGGGGGATCTCACAGGAAACCAAATGGTGGTCAGACCAAATGCAAGGCTCTACCTCTTTAAGGGTTAAGCTGGTGTCTGTGGTCCACATGAGATCAAGAGTGTGGCCTTTTTCGTGTGTTGGGACATCCACAATCTGTTTAAAGCCTAGCGCCGACATTAATGTGTCTAACTGGCGCATAGGTAGGTCCCAGTTGGGCATATCCCAGTGTAAATTAAAATCACCTGTTACCAGGATCTTCGTATATCTAGAGCTTAGGTCAGATATAATAGGACAGAGTAAGTCAAGGAAGAGTGGAGTTGACTTGGGCGGGCGGTAGATTGACAATATCACCCAGCACACATTGTGTGCGGTGACCTTTACCCCGAGCAGATCAGACAGGTCAATTGTCTCTGATAGTACCTTTTCAACAGTCATAGTCTTCCTATAGAAGATAGCTACCCCGCCCCCCCGTGAGCCCCCTGGGCGGTTGTGCCACATTACATCGTATCCGCTTGGCAGGGCGGCTATAATATCAGGCATCGAATTCTCACCCGTCCAGGTCTCCGAGAGGGTCAGGACATCAATATCACTATCCTAAAGCATGTTATATACCTCTAGATAGTGACAGTGTAGCGAACGAGTATTAAGACTAGATATTTTTAATACTGGGGGTTTACCTGGAGGGGGTGTGATCATGTCGGGATGCAATATGCCATAGTTTTTAAGGGTCCATGAGATCGCCGAATCGACCATAAGCTCACCTCTATCCAAAGATTTTAACTCCTCCGTGGAATATATGCGCCGCTGACCAGTAGTCCCAGCCCCAGCGCCCGTCTGTGCGCGGACGGGCGCAGACGGGCTGGACTCTGGCGTGACTCCGGCAGTGCTCCGGCGAGCCCGCTGCGCATGACCGCTGCGCGTCTGCATGGCCAGTTTAAGTAGATACCGGTCTAGCGTCCTTCTGACAACTAGACCGTGCAGACTACTCAGCGCTACACCTCCAACCCAAGATGTCCGCCGTGGTGCTGCCTAGAGGGACTGGGACCCGCGCTAGCACGGTGAAATCACTATTAATGTGCAGGTAAGTGGGCGTGTTTTAAAAACAAGGTAATTTAGGCAAATAAAATCCAACACAAATACAAAAACGGGATATTTTAAAAAAGCACGAGTAAATCCTCCTGTGAGCACAATGTGCTCTGCCTTACTCCTGTGAGCCCAGGTACGCTCTGTCTTGCTCCTCGCAGTGTTAATTTCCTAATGACAGGCCACCTAATTTGCCCAGTTAAGTAGATACCGGTCTAGCGTCCTTCTGACAACTAGACCGTGCAGACTACTCAGCGCTACACCTCCAACCCAAGATGTCCGCCGTGGTGCTGCCTAGAGGGACTGGGACCCGCGCTAGCACGGTGAAATCACTATTAATGTGCAGGTAAGTGGGCGTATTTTAAAAACAAGGTAATTTAGGCAAATAAAATCCAACACAAATACAAAAACGGGATATTTTAAAAAAGCACGAGTAAATCCTCCTGTGAGCACAATGTGCTCTGCCTTACTCCTGTGAGCCCAGGTACGCTCTGTCTTGCTCCTCGCAGTGTTAATTTCCTAATGACAGGCCACCTAATTTGCCCAGTTAAGTAGATACCGGTCTAGCGTCCTTCTGACAACTAGACCGTGCAGACTACTCAGCGCTACACCTCCAACCCAAGATGTCCGCCGTGGTGCTGCCTAGAGGGACTGGGACCCGCGCTAGCACGGTGAAATCACTATTAATGTGCAGGTAAGTGGGCGTGTTTTAAAAACAAGGTAATTTAGGCAAATAAAATCCAACACAAATACAAAAACGGGATATTTTAAAAAAGCACGAGTAAATCCTCCTGTGAGCACAATGTGCTCTGCCTTACTCCTGTGAGCCCAGGTACGCTCTGTCTTGCTCCTCGCAGTGTTAATTTCCTAATGACAGGCCACCTAATTTGCCCAGTTAAGTAAATACCGGTCTAGCGTCCTTCTGACAACTAGACCGTGCAGACTACTCAGCGCTACACCTCCAACCCAAGATGTCCGCCGTGGTGCTGCCTAGAGGGACTGGGACCCGCGCTAGCACGGTGAAATCACTATTAATGTGCAGGTAAGTGGGCGTGTTTTAAAAACAAGGTAATTTAGGCAAATAAAATCCAACACAAATACAAAAACGGGATATTTTAAAAAAGCACGAGTAAATCCTCCTGTGAGCACAATGTGCTCTGCCTTACTCCTGTGAGCCCAGGTACGCTCTGTCTTGCTCCTCGCAGTGTTAATTTCCTAATGGGCATACCATGCCAACTTAGGGTAAATAAAGCAAACACAAGCGAGTAAATCAGTGTCATCCACAAAAAGTAATGGAGGAACTCTCAACCCCCAAGCTTAGGGCAGTCATGGGTGCAGGATGAGAGAAAGATAACCACATCATTTATGTAGCGGGAGAAGAGAGTCGGAGCTAGAATGCAGTCCTGATGCACAACATTGGCAACACGAATATGCTCTGTGACCCCCCCTCCCCCCATCTTACTTGGGCATTGTTTCCTTCATGGAGCCTAATAGGCACATCCAATAAAGTGGGATCTACTCCCAATCTTTCCAGTGTTGCCCACAATTTATTTCCCTGGGATCAAATCAAAGGCAGCCCTCGGATCAACAAATGCTGTGTAAAGATGATCTGAAGATCTGAAGAGATCCCCAGGTATTTGCAAACAATCAGATTGAGATGAAAGACTTGGTCAGTTGTGCTTCTTTTGGACCATAACCCTGCTCGAAGCGGGGAAAGGACAGGCTGTTGTTCCAACCCGTCTTGCAAATGATCAAGCACTTGATGGCAAAATACATTCTGCAATTTGTCTATCAAGCTGATTGGTCTATAATTATCAGGATAAGTCCTATCATCTTTTTTATGGATATGGATAATTTCAGCACCCAGCCAGGATAAGGGTATACTGCCACTAGCTATAATTGAATTAGATAGCAGATTTATGTAAGAACCCCATACCTCTGATTCTGAGCAAAAGAGGTCCACAGGGACTTTATCCGGGTCCGAGGCTTTCCCAGGGTGTATTGATTGGATAGCATTTCACGTTTCCTCTACTGTGAATGGGACAAAGCTCAATTTTGCTCAACTATCTTGACGGTATGGGACAAGTTCTTGCTGAGCTATAGAGAGTGTCATCTCTGTATTAGCTGCATAGATGTTCTACCCTTTGCTGGGGTTCAACTGTAAATTTTACAACACTTTGAGTTTGTAGATCGCCATGTGATAGGATTTGCCAGAAGGATTTCTGGTCCTTCCTTTCCGTTGCTTTGACTAAGGCTTGACAGTTAGAATCAATCCACTCCTGTTTGTATTCAGCCACAACTGATTTATAATTTTAATTGCCATAATTAGATGAGCTTTAGCTTTCCGGCACTCACTCAAGTACCAGGAGAGATTGGCGATTTGCTCCTTTCTTCCCTTTAGGTATCTATCAAGAGGCGTAACAAAGGCCCCCTCAGCTCCCTTGGTGCGGGGGCGCCCGAGCACAAGGGGGCCCTCTCAGCGCAGTATCCTGGTGTGACAGCTCCTGACTGAGTTCAGAGGGGGGCCTCGATGTAGTTTGCAAGGGCCCCCCTCAAGGTTCGATACGATAGTGCATTCTCTCTTGGGCAGAGGGTGTTTAAAGCCTAAAACAATTCACTGTGTAGTTTGACGAGCGGAATCTCATTAGTTGAAAGTGTTTGGTAAGGCCCCATGGTGCATTGAATGCATCATACATTTGTGTTAATGTGCTACAACTAAGGCTTAGCCTAGCCCACTTGATAGCCAGTCTTTTGATAGGAAGTGTTAGTAATTCTGCTCTTTTAGTCTTTTTAGCTTGAAAATAAAATAAACTGTAATTGATGAGTATTCTTTGCCTATTTAGAATTCAAACTTGGTTGCAGCTGAAAGATTTTCCGCTTATGAGCCCTGGTGATATATTAATATTGATTTCTTTATTCGTTTTTGTGGACAGCTCTAAAGGTTATTAGTTTATTTCTTTTTCCTAGCAGAAATCTTTAAGATTTTGTGAAATCTGTATTTTGTATGTTCAAATGTTTTTATTAATGTTTTATAAAACAAACACTTTAGACATATTGCTTCAGGTAAAAGTGATCCATCAAAAGAAACATAGACATCCTCAGAATACAAAAAAAACTGTTGTTTCTACCAAAAAATGAGCCTGTTACACAAGAAAACGTGGACAGCTCAATAGAAGATTGCGGTGAATTAAAGATGATAAAATAAAACAAAAGCAGAAATATGAAGGAGATGGACCAATGGTGTGTGTGTGTGTGTGAAGTCTTTTGTAGGTTATGTACTGCAAGGGTATCTTTTCAATACAAAGTTGTGGGGCAGATTTACAAGCCCCCTGTGCCTCCTTGCGCTGCCATTGCGTCACTTTTGTTGACGCAACGGCGGCGCAAACAATGCAGCCAATTTACAACATGATGCATCTGGGGAGATACTTCACGTTGCAAAGCCCTGCGTCACATTATACCTGCGTCAGGTATAATGCATGCAGGCTAGGTGTTCCCACGCAAAAAGCCATGTAGAACTGACGCAGTGAAAGTTTACAACATTTCACTGCGTCACTCTACGCCTTTACTGCCTCAAAATCCCTACGCGTGCTCAGACCAGCCGTAAGGAATGATGCAGGGCTTTTTTAAAGGGACTCGACTATCTGTTGTGGCGCAGTGCTGGAGTTGCGTCACTTTCCTGCGCAACTCCAGCAATGCGTCACTTTTGTGCCAACAGATGTGACAGTATTTATGACGCATCTGTTAATCCTTGCACCATGGGGCACTGTATTGTAAATACAGCGCATCCACGGTGACACAAGGACATTTCGCACTGGCGCAAGGAAACTTCACATCAATGCAGATTTGTCAGTTCCTTGTAAATCTGCCCCTGTGTATCTTGGCATAATTTAAAACTTTTCCCACATTTGATATGCCCTCTATGGTGAGGTGGTGAGGCACGCATGCAAGGAGGGCAAGGTTATGTGAAATAAGAACATTTCTCCTTGTTTGAGCCTACCTACAGGAGGCATTTTTGGGGGCACAAAGCCCTCTCTGCAATTGTTGGTAGATATGGCTTTGCTTTATAAAGCATGGGTGGTAGTATGAGAATGCACAAGACCGCCAAGATGGCCGCCTGGTAAGAGCTCCAGTCCGGAGATCCTAGTGCCTGGGATCCCTTTATGGAATTATCCCGGACAGCACCCATCTGCGCAGGACTAAAACAAGTAACTGGATTTAATACAAGTAACAGGTCTTACTGCAAGTAACTGGATTGAAAAACACTCACCAGAAACAGCAGCGGAGCCCTGGATGGTGGAGCAAGCTGAGGAGAAGGCTGCTGCTCGACGCTGGACATCGGAGTAGTTGGAGTCCGGGATCCCTTGGAGGCGTCGCTTGGCTCCCGCGACCGCACCGGACCGGTGAGGACTCCACCGCTGAGATCGCCGTGACCAGGTCCAACTCCGCCGTAGCTGAGGAGGCTGTGGCGGCTTCGCTGGGGTCCTGCACCGCTTGCCGAGTGCTGGGCTGCTCACGAGAGGGACGCCCGTGGCTGAAACGGACCCGAGGGCGCACCGGGGACCTGGCAGACCCGAGGAGAGTGTCTCCGCCACGCCTCCACCCCTGCCGGAGCTGAGGAGGCTGTGGCGGCTTCGCTGGGGTCCCGCACCGCTTGCCGAGTGCTGGGCTGCTCACGAGAGGGACGCCCGTGGCTGAAACGGACCCGAGGGCGCACCGGGGACCTGGCAGACCCGAGGAGAGTGTCTCCGCCACGCCTCCACCCCTGCAGGCACTGAGGGGCTAGACTTCGCGGGGCATGCCCGGAGCTTGCCAAAATCCAGCTCGGCTGGTCTGCCCCCTGCGCCTCTTTGCGTCGACACCTGGGCGGGGAGCTGTAGGTCGGGCGGACTGGCGGAGAGCGGGCGAGAGGCTGGGCTCCCCCGCCTGACGGATCTTCGCGGGCTGTGAGCGGCGTGTCCCGGCAAGGGGAAGGGGAGCTTGTCCTCCGTCTGCAACGGTCATCGTCCTAGGAGTGGGGGAGAGGACGTAGGGATCTGACACGGCTCTCCCTCACACACCCCTAACACACCGGTCATCAAGCATCTAAGCGCGAGCCAGGCATGTAGGAAGAATATGCCCCTAATGTCTGCCCTGAACTGCCCGACCCTATGCACGCTCACGCTTATCTTGGGGACGGGCTGCGTGGATGCAACACTCTGGAGCAGTGGCGGCCGGTGAGCCTGTCGATCTGGGCTCCACTGCTGGTGTTATGCAAACGCTGGCAAATAAGGTCGTATTTGCCCCGGCGGCTGGACGTGCAGAGAACACGCCTAAGTGAAGGCTGACTAAGGTATTTACTGTGCCCCAATACTTTTGTTGGATAAGTTACGTGTTCCGCCCCACTTATTGATCCATCTTGTAAAAAAAAAAAATAATAAAAAAAAAATAAAACCTATTGTCTTCAAAATGGCCGGGGCCATAAACTGAACTGAACACTCTACCCCCGCCTGAACACACGAGGCCCCTCAGCAACCCTTCTTCAGATAACAAATCAGAGATAAGGCTCCCTTGGTATGCAGGACCCTGAGACAGCCGGAATTGAATGCGAAACTGCTCCGCCCGGCTACCTAAATAGCAACAACTAAAAGAGGACTAATGACTACATCCTCCCTACTTGGTGGCCATCTTTAAAACTATCTTGCTCTCTTTGGCGGCCATCATGGACTAGTCCTACCGACTATTATTCACTATCGGTACCAAGGTCCTCACTTAGCCCTATATTTAAATCTATGTGTTCCTAAGTATCTGTCTTTTACTGCGGCTTTTATTTTGTGTTATTAAGTGTCTGTCTTTTACTGCGGCATTTATTACTATTGTATTTTACATTTTATGTAACCTAAAGCTCCTGATGTGCTTAAGGATCCGCCTTTTAGTGCAGTATTATACTACCACTGGTACCCTACATCTTGGGCAACATACACCCATCTTTACTTTTACTCGCTGACAGTGCACTGATTGCTACCTCATATTCTACTGTCGTATTTGCTATTGCTGTAAATTGTTTGCACATATATCGGACTCAGTAGCTCATTAATAATCTAGCGCTATTCTCATACTGTATATGCGGTAAGCTGCACCTATATCTCCCTTATCCCTATCACTCACTGTTCGCTACCTCATTTATGTGTTGGTTCTTCGATGTAAGATACCTCACGATGTTGCACTGATTATTATTACTACCTCATTCACTTCGTCTAGTCATGTAAGCTGCACCCAGCCACCTTCTACACCTCGACTACACCACTATTACCTCGGACATTCGGATGTGTAAATCTGATTCCACTTAATCGGTTCTACCTCTCATATTATGTACATGGTGTAAGCTGACTGCTACCTCGCATACGGGATACATTTTGTAAGCTGCACCTACGCACTGTTGTTCTTGGACTGCACTGACTTCTACCTCTTACACATTGGTCTCCCTCAAGTGTCTCTCCTTTGCACTGTAACTAGCGGCTGACAGTTTTATTGTCATCCTTTCTCCTATACCCAACATCACAGCCTTTCTATAATGGAGCCCAACGGCACGCACACCTTTAGAATTATCTACCCTCCCACACTCACCAAAAAAGCCACTAAACGTTTTAAACATAACTTCTTGAGATCGCACCCTGAAACACCCTTTGCCGACACCTACTTCTCTCCGGGCAATGGAGCCCTGAATACTGATATCATCTTCCACACCTCACGCAGAGCCCAATGGAGAAAAGTGTTCCTATCCCTACTCACCGTCTCCACCACCAGGAAAACAACTCATGGCCTAACTCTCTCTACCACACCTTCCCGCCTCTTCCCTGGCAGTACTACCATTACTATCTACAATAACGGGATTGTCCTAATTCAATCCACGGATAAGAACCTGGAACTGCTAGACAACCTGTTCCCCAAGTTCAAAGAACACCTCTCCAAGCTGCGGACCCCCACCCAGAACTCCACCAGCACTACCAACCCTGACGTCGCAGCCCCCACCTACAACACCTATACCCCTAGCACCCCAGTTAACGACCCACCTGCGGTTAACGCCTCACACTCCCCAAGAACAGTCACAAACGTCTCCACCTCATATACTAGCCGCCCCTCTAACAGGACCCCTCGTACCCCCTCTTACACCCCCTCCACACCTCTCCCACTTGACTTAACAACTCCCACTCTCAACACGCCACCATTTGAACACACCAATGCCCGGGTCTTATCCACCCCCTCCTCCCTTCCCCCCCACGGCAGACCCCTCTCCCTCCCCAGCCCCCTCCCCAGCTCCCTCCCCACTCCCACCCAAGAGCCTCTTACACCTGACACAATAACTCTCACCCACACGCCACCATCTGAACACACCACCACTTGGAGTTTATCCACCCCCCACTCCCATCCCCCCCACGGCGGACACCTCTCCCTCCCCAGCTCCCTCCCCACTCCCACCAAAGACACTCTCACCCTCCCAACAAAAGATACAGAACATACCACCTCCTTTACCTTAGCATCCCCCTCTCTCCCACCTCCTATTCTCAGCCCCCACTACACTCCTGTCTCCCCCACTGTCTTCAGCCTTCACTCACTCTTTTACCCACCGACACCGTATCCCACTGACGTCACTACCTATGCCTCCCACCTACCGCCCATTTCTCCTACTTCACCCACACCCCTCGCCCACAAAAAGGCCCCCACTTTGAATGCCATCCCACTCTTTAGCACTGCAGAACCCTCCAACAACGCTAGCATATCCAACCCCTCGATACCCTGCCTGCTCTCCAACTCACTACTCAACGATTCTCCAATGGCTCTCATCATTAACCCCATCCCCAATCCACCCCCTGACCAGACTTTATCCACCCTCCAGCAAGTCAAAGAGGATATTCTACAAATCAAAAAAGATGTCCACGCAATCAAAGAGCTTCTCTCCTCACAGCTCAGTCTACCTCCCACCATCCCCCTACCCTACAAACGACGCACCCTCCCTACATACCCTCGCCTCCAACGACACCCGCGCTGGCCGACTATCCCCGTTCGCACTAACGCCCACCGCCCCCGGCGTGTCCTCAACCCATTGTCGGACCGTGAATTATGCTCTCTACTACGCTCTTATGGCCCTGGTCCGGAAAAACACATATCCAACGCACACATCCCCATACCCACAATTCTTACAAACCCTCTGAGGCTCCCAACACTCAATAATAGAGGTTCCGTCCCTAACAACCTCAGAAAAGTCCCCCTCACACTAGAAAGCTCGACCACCCTTCTCTCTCCCAAACTCAAATGCATCCTACTCAATTGCAGATCGGCCCAGAGACACTCATCCGACATCGCTGATCTCGTCTTAGCTAGGGATCTGGACCTAGCCATTCTAACGGAAACGTGGCTTACTGAAGCCTCTACCCCGATTATGGACATACTAGTCCCCCCCAATTATCACATCATCAGGCTGGACAGGTCTCCTGGCAAGACTTCCCCTCCAGTGAACTCCTCTGCCTCGACATCACCAGCGAGGGCAAACAAGCTTGTGCTTTACATCTCATCTATCACCCGCCTGGTGACAACCTCATATTCACCCAACAACTCATGGACATGATCACCTCCAATGCCGGGCGGCAGACAACCCAAGTCTACCTGGGTGACTTCAATCTTCACTGGAACGATCAGAAAGACACAGTGGTGAATAGTCTCAAAACTTTCCTTAATGCGCTTGACCTCACCCAAATATGCGATAGACCAACACATGACAAAGGCTCGATACTCGATCTCATCATTGCCAAAGAGAACTCAACACAACTGGAGGCGATTCAACCCTGCGACTGGTCTGACCACCACATTATCACCTTCTTTATCAATGAAAAAGTGAAGCCTATCCCAGCTCAACCAATCAAATCCAAAACATGGAAAAGGGACATGAAGAACCTTAACCCCTCTACCCTGCCTCCCCACATCGGCAATCTCCTCCTTCCCCCTTCAGGTGCCTCGGATGTTCAAACACTGATGGACCACTACCTTGACTCTATGAACACAGTAGTCAATGAAGTCGCCCCACTTCAACTGAAGAGAGTCTCCACCAAAACTTCTAACCCTTGGTATGATGATAGACTCAATGACGACAGGCGTACTATGCGAATGGCAGAGTGCACCTGGAGATCGGACCCTTCAGCACTGCACCTCAAAAGGCTTAAGAACAAAAGAAACGCCTACTTCAGGAAAATAAAGCGCACAAAGGCGGACTTTTTTAGCCGTCAGTTGGACCAAGCAAAAAACAGGCCAAGAAAGCTGTTCGAACTAATCAAGACCCAAACAAAGACTCAACCCCTACAATCAAACAGCACAACAAGCGACACCCCACACTGTGAAGCCTTCTCTGCTTTCTTTAAGCTAAAGACTGACAGCATAAGAAATGACCTCATCTTGGATGTAAGTCGATTCCCCAACAACACCAGAATGTCTTACACTCAACCTAAAAACAAGGCATCTTGGCTGTACTTCGATACCTACTCGGAAGAAGCAATCCGCAAACTGCTCTGCACCTTGAAGCCCTCTAATCACCTCACAGACCCTCTACCTGCTAATGCGGTAAAATACTTCATCCCCTTGCTCCTCCCTCTCTGGACCAAAATCATCAACAGCTCCCTGCAACAAGGCCTCATTCCGGACTCCCTCAAGGTGGGGCAAGTCACGCCTATACTCAAGAAACCTACAGCTGATCCGTCTGACCTAAACAACTACCGGCCCATCACCAATATCCCCACCCTGGCCAAACTACTGGAAAAATGTGTCCAACTACAACTAACTAAACACATTGACCAATTTGACCTCCTCAACCCTCATCAATCAGGCTTCCGAGCGAAACATAGCACGGAAACAGCTATGACACACATAATTGATGACGCCCTCCAAATTCTTGATCGCAATGAGTCCTGCCTCCTCATCCTTCTTGACCTCTCGTCTGCATTTGACACGGTCAAACATGAGAACCTGCTGGAGCTGCTAAGCACTAGAATGGGTCTTTCGGGAACTGTTCTCAAGTGGTTTTCGTCCTTCCTTCACAATCGGTCACAGAAGTTCAAGATCGACAATGTGCTATCCACTCCTGTGCCTGCAGATCTAGGTGTCCCACAAGGTTCCTCCCTCTCCCCCACACTGTTCAACCTCGTCATGGAACCGCTCGCCACCTTGCTCCAAGCTTCCAATGTCCAATTCCATATGTACGCCGACGACACACAACTCTACCTAAAGCTACAATCTCCTGAAGATATCAAACATCTGAACTCCACGCTTATTAACACTCAATCGTGGCTGGCAGATAATCACCTCAAACTAAATGCTCTGAAAACAGAGTTCCTACTCATCTCACCACCGACGAAAACTTCCACCACCCAAACATGGCTCAATAATCTAACAGCACTCAATGTCCAACCTACCATCGTGGACTCGGCGAAATCCCTAGGCATCACTCTCGACGCCAAGCTCAACATGCAGCAGCACGTTAGCAAAGCCACAAAAGCAGCTAATTTCCAAATCAACACATTGAGGAAAATTAAACCTTTCCTCCCGGCCGAAGACTTCCAAACTGCTGTACAAGCTCTAGTCATCCCTCGAATAGACTACGGAATTGTGGCCCTCAGCGGACTCCCGCTATGCACAACAGCACCCTTAAGAGCCTCCCTGAACGCTGCCGCGAGACTCATTACTGGCTCAAGAAAACATTCGCATATTTCCCCAGACTTAAAGTCTCTAAAATGGCTGCCTTTTGAAGCCAGAATACAGCAAAAAATTGCAGTTATGACACACGCGGCCGTGCACCACAATGCACCCAACTACCTCGCTCAAAAGTTGTCTATCTCAGGAGGTTCGAGGTCCAATAGAAGCACAAAAAAGCTACTCCTGAAACCTCGTAGGTTCCGGAAAGAGAAAACATACAAGCGCTCCTTCTCTGGAATGGCACCCAGGATCTGGAACGCGCTCCCGCCTGAAACTAGGCTGATCTCCTCCACTGCACTCTTCAAGAAAGAGGTGAAAAACATCCTTCTGGCCAAGATATCCTGAACATTATTGGTGCTGACTCAGAGACTCTGCATTGCTTGTATCACCGCTCTCCTTGTCCTCTGGCACTATGCTCCTAACATGATGCTGTCACTACCAATATATGTTACACGTTGACTCACTCTTCAGATGCTCCCTCTCAGTGTTCTCGCTACACTAAGTCTTTGATATAAGCCATCCACACACCCAAGGTACACATGAACACCCCTGTAGTGGGATCAATGACTTGTGCCGTCCGATATTACTTGTTTACCTGACTGTATTTTGATATGTTTCATGTATGTTTACTAGTACCCCACCATGTTAGTGACTACTATATTGCTCCCATTGTCTCTGTTCACTCCTACTGCCACTACCCTGTCTTTGTGAAGCGCTCTGATATCTGTAAGGATCTTGTTCGCGCTATATAAAACTCTGAATAAATAAATAAATAAATAAATAACCACCAATGGGGTGCCCCTTCGATGCAAAATAAAACAAAGCAGCGCAAAGTACTATTTGCATTCATTTTATGGCTAATTACCATTGCAAAAACAAATTAGGCAGGAAAGTAAATACTTGTTGCAGGTTTGCATAATTTTTTGTGACTTTGCACCAGAACAAATCGACCTCACAAGGAAATGTGTAAACTGAGGACTGTAGAGAGAAAGAAGAGCCTTTCAGGCACATGCATCATTGTTGGCTTTTGCAATTCCTTAATTTCGATTTTTAAGGAATCGCAATTAAGGAATCGCAAAACCCTATGCATGTACAAATCCCTTAAAAATAGCGATTTCTAAACATTCCTTAATTGCGACTCGCAGTTAAGGAATACCTCCCCATTCATTCCTATGGGCCCTGAGGCCCATAGGAATGAATGGGAATCAGGGCCCATAGGAATGAATGGGAAGACATTCTCAATTTGCGAATCTCAATTAGAGAATCGCAGGTTGAGAATGCAATTTCAAGGGTGCCAGGGTGTCAAAATGACACCTTGTTTCACCCCTGAAATTGATCTGTGCACATATGTTGTGCACACACATGCCCTAAGGGCATGTGTGTGCGCAACATGAAACTTTGAAAAATGCACAAAAGTGCATTTTTCAAAGTTTTTGCAAATTACCATGAAGTTCAACTTCATGGTAATTTGCTACTCCTATTAGCGAAATTGCTAATTTTTTTACTTTGATGCATTTCACTTAGGGAATCTCAATTTGGAATTCCTTAAATGCAATCGCAATTTAAGGAATCTCAATTTAGATTCCTTAAATTGCGATTTTTGCATTTGAGATGATACATCCCAAATGCAAAAATACTGGTTGCAAAGGGGCAGATTCTGAGAATCTGCCCGTTTGCGACCAGTTTTTAGCTTGATGCATGTGGCTGATAATCCCTACACTGCCTTTTAACATCAAGTTTCATTAATATTGCCTTAAAAGTTTTTTCAAAAATGACTCCAGGAAAACAATCTATGGCCATCTAGTGTTGAAATAGAAAAAAGACCACTAATGTAGCATATCACTTTTTTCTGAAAGCTATCTCTAGACCAGGAAAATGGCATTTTGCCTGGATTGTTTACCTCATCCCAGCCTTCAGCGGTTGGTTGTCCATTCCTGATTTGAAACACTTTCTTGTCCTGACAAGGTAAACACTGAGCTTTTGCGATATTTGACATTTTTCCCAGGAAACAGACAGATGTTCTTTTCCACTTTCGGCGACTAGTGCTTCAAACATCAATTAAATCCGACAAGGATCAATTTACTGAGTTTGATGCTCCCTGTGTGCGCCCCTGCCAAAACGCCATTAGGAACGCAGGAAAAAACTGCGCCGCACATTTGATATATGTCACAGCCTCTGACAATATCTTTGCACACCGAGCCTAGCAACAGATTGAACTTATAATGAGTTTTACTCACAATGAGACATACATTTGGTCTCAGACTTGAATAATAATCAAACACGTCTACTCTTCTGTGGCCCACAGATAGCTTCTCGCCTACTGCCAGCTGATAGTGCACTGCGATGGCATTAAAAGCAAACACATCAACCGTTTATTTCTCTTTCCTTTCCCCTGCCCGCCACTAAACATTACTATTATGTACGTAGTGTGCTGATTTAAATGCATTAGTCAATCAACTGCCTGGCTTGTCTTGGCCTTACAAGTTCAACAAAATGTGAACATCACATGGAGAAAATGACTAGACTATGAACTTTAGTTTAGGATGCTGGGTAAATTCGGATCCCAATGAAAACAGTATTTTGCACAAAGTAATTTTCCATTTTCTGCACATACTACAATTATTCCCAAGAAAATCTAGGGAGGCAGAACTTGCAAACTAACTGGGTGAAACTTGCGGTCAATTTTAATTAGGCCTGTGTTAGGTTTTAGTTACCACTGTTTTGTTTGTTACATGAATTTCCTGAAATTCTGCCATTGATCCACACCCTGTAATTTTAAGTCCTTTAAGGTGAAAATCCTTTCATGGGAACAATAGGAACATCCTGACTGAAAAGAGTGGATGTTGTTCATGACACATTATTTTTATGCTATTTATTTTAGTATGTTGTTTATTTTAGTATGGAATACGTCCTCACATCCAAAATTGCTGTTAAAACTTAAATTTGAATTTCACATAATTTTGCATAAATGTTCTGAAATTTTGCATAATTAACCAAAGGGTTACTTGACTTTTGTACATACTCCTAGTAAAATGCACTGGAATTGAGTAAAATAACCAATCAATCAATCAATCAATCAATCAGGGGTTTGTATAGCGTGGCTACTCACCCGTGAGGGTCTCAAGGCACTGAGGGTGAGAGGGGAGGACTGCTGATCAGTCTGGGCGCTGGGGTTCTGTCGAAGAACTAGATCTTGAGATCCCTCTTGAATTGGGTCAGCAACGGGGGTTGCCTGAGGTGGAGAGGCAGGGTGTTCCAGGTCTTGGCGGCGAGGAGGGAGAAGGATCTTCCTCCGGTTCTAGTCTTGTGGATCCATGGGACACTGGACAGGGCCCATTGGGTGGAGCAGAGGTGTCTAATGGGTACGTGGAATGAGAGGCAGTGGTTCAGGTATGCTGATTCTGGTCATGGAGGCCTTTGTAGGCATGTGTGAGGAGCAGGCAATATCCTGTTCTTTATGGGACATCTTAGGATATGAGGTGTTTGCCACTCCCGGTAAAAAATGCACTAGAGTTATTGGCATTTACCAGGTGCCGTAAATATGCCACATTTACTGGCCCCTTTGTTTTCCAGATTTATGCAGCATGTTATTTCGAGTCCATGCTTACAAAATGGCTTCAACACCTGCAGCCTTTCGGTGTATTTTCCTTGGTAAAGTGGCTCTGAAGCAATGAAGCAAGGTCTAAGAAGCCATATTTTCCTATAAGCTTTCTCTTTCTATCATACATATCAGAAAATTGATTAGAGAAACTTTGCAGTTTGCTGTTAGGTGAGCTCTTCACAAGAAAAACATCCAATTATGCCAAAGTAAGTCTTTGGGCAAAAGCGGAACCTTAAAGTATATTTTTTTTAAATGTGATGATGACTCTTCTTTTTCCCTTCCATGATGTAGAATCATACGTGATGACGAGACGCTATGAACCCATACACATCTATTGAAGCAGATGTCTCTATTGTATAGATTGAACCTGCCTCAAAAGAGTCCAGTCTAAACAATACCAGGGATGACAGGAACATGTAAATGTGAAAAGAAAAAAGTTGTACCTTTTTTATGCATTTAAAACAGAACCAGGGCAGGCATGACTTTTCCTGTTGTGCATTTTGGGATTTAAAGGCATTACCATTCACTTGATCAAATAAACGTTATTCTTTACTTACCAAATTGGGGGCTTGAAGTAATGATGTCCAAGCCCAGAAATGTGTAAGGATAATATATGTATTCTTAAATATTTATGAAGGAGAAGTCACAGCAAGAGCTCCTGGAGTTCGTAGCAAACCTCTCCACACTGCACATTCTACAACAATTACATGGTACAGTTTACGTATGAGGATGCCACACATCATCTTCTACACACAATATAACAACATACAAAAAAAAATAACTACAACAGGCATGATACTCAAGCACCACAAACACAGATAATCAAAAATACAAACCTTGAACATCAACCTATGTGACCCAGAACCAAAGAACATCAATCTAACTATCTGCGTGGGACTCTCTTATTGCAAATACTACTGAATTTGACCGTGGCAAAGAGCTTCCTTATGCTTAGGGACCAAGTCCACTTCACCTTCTACAGTACTTTCCAGATAACTATTCTTCCAGGCAATGACCAAACTATCTATGCCAAATGTATCAACACTTGAAATTTTCCACCACTGGCCATTAGAAATACGTACAACATTTCCCTGCACTTCTTTGAATTTGGATAACACTTTAAAAAAAAAAAAAAACTTCTTTGCTTACCTATGTCAGCCTCTACTGAGATAGTACATCATGAAGTGGGGTTGGAATATCTAACAGACTTAATTGGACTAAGACCCCTGATGGTATGGAGAGCGATACGGTTGATGGAAGAAACTGGTTTTACTAGAAGTATCATCAGTGACTGCCTTCGCCTGGATAAAAGCTCATTGATCCCATGGATTAACTATGTGGTAACAACCTTTAGGGAAATCTTCAACGCGAACATTATGGCTAACCCAGAAAGCGTAAATAATATCCCCAAAAAAGAGATTAGGTATACTTATCTGGGGAAGAAATCCCAAGCACGTAGAGATGTCAACAGGCAGTTAACAATCCCCTAGTATTATTACTCTAATGTTGTCACTACTGGCTACCAAAAATATCTAACGGTTGTTACTAGACCATCCATCGGTTCGTTCTCACTAGGCTAAGACTGGGAATCGCACACTATTTGGTGGCGTTCCCCTGTATAAGTAAATATCCTTCTGCTCTATGTCCCTGTGACGGCGTTACGGAACAGAGTACTACGCACTTTTTATTTATTTGTGATTTATACCTGCATTACCGCATTACTTATCTTAAACCACTGTTTAAAAAAAATGCAGTAACAACTATAAAATCTGCTATGAGTTTGTTGTTCTCTTTAGAAGAGTCAGATATATGTTTTTTTACGGCCACTTATATTCTGAAATCAATGGCCACAAGGAAAAGCATGGTTTTTTAACATACATTGGTCGTTTGCTGCTATATGGATATGTATTGATTTTTTTTAATGCCTGCCTTTTTACTTGTCTTTCCTTCTTTTGATAACTGTTCCAAGACATAATTTTATGGATTGTAAATGTTAAAAAATGTTATGTGCTTTTATGATTTTTTTTTTTTATCGAATAAAGCTTTTGGAACGAACGGATAACTCTTTTCTTATTAGAAAGGGGTCTTTAGTGTGAACCTAATCTCCCATGAAATCTAAAAAAAGACATGAGAAAATAAACATCCTGTTGTAACTACCGCTGACCCCTGTCTTTCCCCTATTTCCCTTATCTCCCTCCCCTTCCCCTTATCTCTAGATGGTACATTCCTCTGGCTTGTCAGGCGCTCGCTCTGGAATGTTGACAGAGCGGAGCCGGCATCCAGGTTGGCAAGCTGACGGCATTACGAGTTAAACTCTTGTTAAATAAATACTTAACTCTCATCAGACTCACGTTGTCTATCCACTACATTTCTTGGCGACGAGGTGGAGAAGACTGGGCCAGGGACAGTATTTGCCGTTTCCCTGGAATTTATATTATGCTTGCCGAGGCTGGAGCCGTTTGAACGGAGGATAAAGCAAGTGACTTTTGCTGGCTGTTGCTGTCTGCTGCCCGAGCTTTACAAGTAAGGAGGTCTACAGACTGTCTTGCTGAGACGTTATTGACACCTGAAGGGGCTGGCTGTCGAGACGGTTGCCAGGTTGGGCATTGCCTTGTCTCCGCTTACGCTGCCGCAGCTAATTGATACACGGCAGCTCACACTGTGGTGCCGGGCCGGGCGTGGGCTGCGATTGAGAAGGAAAGTACTCTGTGAGGGGCGGCTGGCAGTTTTGTTTCATTGGCTTTCCTGCAGCGAGCTTTCTTAGAGGCACAAGTGATTTTTCAGGCTCCGCCTCATGCTCTTTGCGCGCTTGAAGTTACGGCGCTGACAACCCTGCGCTGCCAGAGGCTTACCGGTTATTGTTGTTGGAGCTGTGAGGTGGCAGTTCTTCCTCGTTTCCCGCTGGACTCGTGTGAGCGGCGTTGAAGGCTTCGGCGGCAGCCGTCTGGTGAAGCGCATCACCGTTACCTCGGCTTCTCCCTGACAGGATCCCAAACTTTTACTTCGAGGGGAAGTCTCCACACAGGAAGTTCCCGCCTGCTGGAGGGAAGCAGGCATTCACATGGATTTTTTTTACATGTATGTGGAAACAGAAAGAGGACTTTAGCAAACCCAATGTTAATTTTGTTTTCCTTCAGGTGTGCCTGTATTTCATTGCAAAATGTGGCATTGTGGGGTTTAGGGTCATTTCTTTAGTTAAGGAGGTTAACATAAGTGTATTGCCCAGTGTGGAACCTCGGCAAATCCGGGGTAATAGGGTTATTTTCAGGTCCTTAGAGCATTTTTGATCAGAGCAGATTTACCTTAGAAACTGTAGGAATTTAGAAACTTTATGGCAATGGCTGGAGCAGGAATGAGCCAGCCCCCGCCTTTTCTTAATGAATTAGGTGAACCTGTTATCCCTTGGAGAAGGTGGATAGGGATCTTCAAATCATATTTAATAGCTATTGGGGGTAGCAACTACACCAATGTACGCAAACAACATATATTGCTACATAACTTGGGCACACATGGGAGGAAAATATATGAAGACATAACAGGGAGATTGATCGAGGATGAGCAAGAAGAGGTAGAAGAGGGTGTCAATGTATATGAAAGCACTCTGAGGGAATTGGCAGCTCATTTTAAGGAGAAAATAAATGTGGTGATGGAAAGACACAAGTTCTTTAAGAGAGTACAGAAGAGGGAGGAAAAAGTAAGCAAATATATAGCGGTTTTGAGAGGTTTGTCCGCCACTTGTGAGTTTGGCCAACTCACAGACTCGTTAATAAGAGACCAGTTGGTAAGGTGCACTAATGAAACCAAGATACAGGAGGAGTTACTTACCAAGAACCCCAATCTTGAGGAGGCTATAAATATAGCAAAGGGTTTAGAGCACACCGCACGATGCATGAAGGAAATGAAGGCCACTGAGGGCACATACAGAGAGAGATCTGAGAGCAAAGTTAGTTCTGAGAGTGAGACAGTTTGCAAGGTGGGGGACAAGAGTAAAGAGATTATTCGCAGCAAACCCAGTTCCCCGGTGTGTTACAAATGTGGTAGTCCAAATCATTTGGCGAATAACTGGAAGTGTCCCGCGAGGAATGTACAGTGCAGGAAATGCAACAGGTGGGGGCATTATTCCAAAGTATGTAAAGCCACTGGTAGGGCTGTGCATGTCATTGAGGAGTCATCTCAGGAAGAGGAAAGGGAAAAATCATACATTTTTCAAGTGGGGGATGAGGAGGACAACAAGGATGAGGTTTACCCTAAATGTGATGTTTTACTTGATGGAGTGATGTTTAGCATGTATGCAGACTCGTGCTCCCCTTATACTTTAGTAGATAAGGAAGTGTTTGAAGATAAGTTTGCCAACCATCCTGTAAAGTTATTACCACCAGACATTAGTCCCAAGGGTTACAACAAAGGGAAGATATCACTTGAAGGAATGGTGACCATGAGAATCTCATTCAAGGATAGACACACTGTAGGGAAGGTGTATGTATCCACGAAAGGCTCGACCTTATTAAGCTGGAAACATCAGAAGCAGTTAGGAATCATACTAGATCCAAACAACAAGGAGCAGGTGTTGTTAATTGACCAGGAAGGCATATCAGAGAATCTTACCAAGGAATTCAAGGAAGTGTTCAGTGATGGATTGGGCGTATTTAAGAATTACATGCACAAGATTGTGTTAAAGGAAGGGGCGGTGCCGGTGGTACACAAGACCAGGTCTATACCTTTACGCATGAGAGAGCCCCTCCAGCAGGAACTTCAGAGGCTAGTCAAGGAGGGAGTCATCACAGAGATTGAGAGTTCAGCCTGGTTGGCCCCGATTGTCATCATGACCAAGGATAAAGGGAACAGCATAAGACTTTGTGTGGACCTGAGAGACCTTAATGCGAATATCCTGGTGGACAGGTTCCCTCTTCCTAGGATAGGGGAAATGCTAAGCACAATCAGGGGTGCCAAGTACTTTAGCGTGCTGGATTTATCCTCTGCCTACTACCAAATCAAACTTCACCCGGATTCCCAAATTCTGACAGCGTTCACCACCCCGTTTGGAAATTTTAAGTTCCTGAGAATGCTTTTGGATTGGCATCGGCGGCAGCTGCATTTCAAAGAGTCATGCAACATGTGTTAAAGGACTGCAGGAACACTGTTTGCTTCCAAGATGACATCCTAATTTTTGGAAGTGGAGAAGAAGAACACAATGAAATGGCTAGAAGGGTTTTGGGAAAGTTGAAAGAAGTGGGCTTCACCACGAAGCCTTCAAAATGCAAACTAGGAGTAAGCTCAGTGGATTATCTGGGACATACCCTGTCGGAAGAGGGCATCAAACCCAAACATGATTTAGTGAAGGCAGTGGAGGATGCCCCCATTCCCAAGAGTAAAGAGGACATTCTGTCTTTCCTGGGTCTTGCAGAATACATGGCAAAATTCATAAGGAATTTTGCAATGGTTTCACAACCATTAAGAGACTTGATAAAGAAGGACAGTGTTTTTGAATGGGGAAAAGAACAGGAGGCATCGTTGAAGTGCATAAAGAGAGCCATCATTGAAGCCCCGTATGTAGGGAAGTTTGATCCCAATGGTGAAACCATCATCTCTACGGATGCCAGCAACAGAGGCATAGGGGCTACACTGGCACAGAAAGAAGGTAACCAGACAAACGTTATAGCCTTTGCTTCAAGAACTCTCACAGCATCAGAGAAGAACTACTCCACCATAGAGAAGGAGGCACTAGCTGTCTATTGGGCCATCTGTCATTACAAGTTTTTCATTTGGGGTATTTCTTTTGAAGTTCAGACCGACCATAAGCCTTTGGTCTCTTTGTTCACCAAGAAGGACATGGAAAGTATGACACCCAGGATAGCCAAATGGGCAGTGGGTCTACAAGCTTACAACTTCAGAGTATCATATATACCGGGGCAACAAAATAGAGTTGCTGACTTCCTGTCAAGAGCACCCGCAGACGGAGAAGAGGAGGATGAAATGAAGGATGACTCAATCATGGAAGTGCGTCTAGCGGCAGTGGAAAAAGAGTCATGGGATACCCAGATGGAACAGGATGTAGTAATGAAAAAGGTTAAAGGTCATATTCTATCTGGATGGCCCAAGAAATGCAAAGACATGGAGACAGAGATCCAGCCATATTGGAACGTGAGGGAGGATCTTTCAGTGGAAGGGGACCTAATACTGAAATCAGGGAAAGTGGTCCCACCTGAAGCATTAAGAAGTAAAGTAGTGGATTTGGCTCACGAGGGACATCTAGGCAGAAGTCTGTGCAAAGCCAGACTTCGTGCGGATTACTGGTTTCCTACCATGGACAGAGAAATGGAGGACAAGGTGCGTGACTGCTATGCATGCGCCCTGAGTGATAAATCCAAGATCATGAGGAGGGCACCTCTGTCACCAGTCGAAGTTCCGGAAGTACCGTGGAGCAAGTTAGGCTTCGACATAGCGGGTCCGATCCATGGCAAAGGTTCCCAGGACAAGTACTTGTTAGTCCTAGTAGACTACTTCTCGAGCTGGATAACCTGCAAGACAGTTCACAATGTGAGCACCAAAGCCATAGTTGATTTCTTGAAAGAGGTGTTCACCCAAGAAGGCATACCCTCAACCTTGGTGACAGACAATGGCGTACAGCTAACTTCAGAAGAGATGAAGGGCTTCCTCAAAGACTGTTCAGTGACACATGTTCGCACGCCGCTGTATTGCCCCAAAGCAAACGGGAAGGTGGAAAGAGTGAACCGTATGTTGAAGGAGTGCATACAATTGGCCAACCAAGTGGGGGAGAACATTGAGGAAGCCATAAGGGACATGTTGTGGGCTTATCACACCACGCCGAAATCCATTACAGGATGCACACCCTTTGAGTTGCTGAGGGGAAGAAAAGCTGGCACCAAACTCACACCCAGTTGGATGGGGAGAAAACAAACCAAAGAGACAGATCACAAGGAGATCAAGAGGAGAATTGAAGACAATCAGCAGAAATACAAGGAGTGGTACGACAAGAAGTGGGGAGTGAAGGAGAGGAAAGTTCAGGAAGGACAAGAGGTGTATGTAAAGAAACCAGAGAGACTGTGGAGTGGTGGCAGTAAATTCTATGCACCCAAGACCATCCAGCAGCAAAACAGGAACTCTGTGGTAGTGGAAGATGGCAGACTATGGAGTCATGATCGAGTGGTTCCAGCAGAAGTGAGAGAACCAAGGGCAGTAACGAGAGGAGCAGGAGGTAGAGAAATCAGGGAAAACAGTAGACTAGACAGAAGGAGTGACAGGTGGAGGACCTCTCCTCAGTGGCACAAACAGTACCTAATGAGATAGACACACACATTAAGTCATAGGACCACAGGAGTACTTACCAGTGTTCCCATTTTCCCATTTTGCAAGTTCCCTTGAGGAGGATGATGTGTTGTAACTACCGCTGACCCCTGTCTTTCCCCTATTTCCCTTATCTCCCTCCCCTTCCCCTTATCTCTAGATGGTACATTCCTCTGGCTTGTCAGGCGCTCGCTCTGGAATGTTGACAGAGCGGAGCCGGCATCCAGGTTGGCAAGCTGACGGCATTACGAGTTAAACTCTTGTTAAATAAATACTTAACTCTCATCAGACTCACGTTGTCTATCCACTACACATCCTAATATACTACCTCTTGTTTTATAATATACATCAATGCATGTTCTTAATGTTATCAATTCATTCCATATAGTTTTATCACAGGTGTCTTTTTTAGATTTCCCTGATGAAGGCATTTTTGCCGAAATGCATTGGAATAACGATTACTATGGAATGATGTTTGATAAACAGTTGTTTGTCGATAAATGGAATTGAAAAACAACATATGATATAAAAAAGAAAAGGATGAAGTATGAATAAAATACTTTGAAGATACATCCTAGCGTTTTTTGCTTACATTTTGAAAAACTATTGATTGCTTTATCACAGCACCCTTTAGTGCCCCAGGAGACACCCATACAAATCGTGTTGGTGCAACCCTTTCATACATTTTAAGTGAAGTCACTGTGTTGTGACAGAGCCAACCCCTAAACCCTCCAATCATCTGTCTAGTTTAAAGAAATGTTTCGACTAATGTGTAACGGACATGTAGGTTTTAGGGCATAATTGGGGAGCCTTTAGGGGTGTGGTTTAGACTTGCCTAATGTCATTGCCTGTATGATGAGTTTGTTTTTATTTGAAGTTGCTGATATTTTCTCTCCCTTGGTGAATTTCATTATTTGCATTTTGTGACTTTATGCATTAAGCATTTGCAACAATTTTGAGATAAAGCTTTATTAACTTTAAAGAGAGTCTGTGATTATTTAGTTGACCGAATAGTTAGTTAGATAGTATTATTACCATCAACTATTCAACTAAATGGTTAATGGACTAAGTAGAAGGAAAGTTGGTGTATAAGTTAGATTAGTAATTTACCACGTCACACATGGATTTTAGAAGGAAAAGTATTGAACGTATATAAATTGACCCCAGCGTATCAGGGATTTGGGTGAATGTGTATGGCCACTGTTCTCTGATATCATGGAGTATTGATAACTGATCAGGTCTCGACCTCACGCTGGATCATATGTTTAATGCCACACTTGTCAAGAAAAATCTTCATAACCATTGAGGAGAACTGGACACTATTATCCAAACACTTCTTTTAAAAAACACTTCTAACTTATGACACTGCTAATTGTAGGATCAGATACCCTCTTCCATTCCACCCAGTGAGAAAGATCAGAATAATAAATCAACAGAAACGTTCTGCTGTACCATTGAGGAACACAGCAGTTATTGTGGGGACAGGAACAGCTATGACTAGATGCTTGTCACTGCAAGAACATTGTATACAACTGGAAATCAACTCATCCACTTCCCTACCCATGACAGGCCACCAAAAATTTAAAAGTACCCTCTGTTTGAGTAGACTCATACCAAGATGTCCAGAATGTACAGTTTCTAAAATTCGCTGTTTGAAACCATGAGGCCACCTTGCAAAAGACTACAAATTGAATTCAATGTATCTTCTGTCACTTGTTCTTTGCACCAATTATCCATGTTCGCAGACACAGCAATAATGCATTCCTCATCCTCTCCATCCACAGAATCATGTTGATCATTGACTGGCAGTCTAGAAAGAAAGTATGCTTCATGCTGAACCCCAGAGGTATGCCAATGATTGTCTTCCAACTCTTATTGTCCATATGCAGGTTTGTGGCATTTGTCAGGGTGCATTGATCCCCTAACTCCTTTACACAGACCTTACCAACAGTGTGCAGAGTTAAAACTCTGTCAGTCATGAAAGAGCATGACTACATCGGGTCTGTTTGGTGCACCCTTAACTGGTCCTTTTAACCAGTAAAAAAGAAACCCATAAGAGATGTGAATCCTTTTGGTATGTCCCAGGATCTTATTATATAGTTATAATGATGAAAGATGTACGATCACTGCACATGGAAAAGGTGCAACACTGTACAAATACACCCATCACTAAAAAGGCGAATCCATCCATTCAGTCAAGTGCTCCTAATCATGCTCAGTAGTTTTAGCCTTAATTAAGGCAAGAGGGCTCTGACTCGTGATATTGCACCTCGATTAGTGCACAATTCATGATGTAGGCCAGAAAGACAGAGGGGCATATTACCAACAACTAGCGATAATTATCGCTAGGTTGGCTTAGCGGCAATAATTTTATCGCCGTGTAGCGACGATTTTTATCGCTTAGGAGCCTTGATATTATCAAGGTTTATCTCCTAAGCGATAAAAATCGGCCAAAATGCATGAATATCGCTGAAAAGTCAGCGATATTCATGCATTACCGAGCAAATGCTCTTAGCCATGTTATCCACCTCCCATTGGATAACATGGCTAAGAACTGCTCAGGGCAGGTGTTAGCTTTTGGAGATATTCGCGCTTAGCGCGAATATCTCCAAAAGTTGGTATTAGGAGATAGCGATGTTAGCGACTGTTTCCAGTCGCTAACATCTTGGCACGCCCACTTTGCATGTCATTAGTGATAAATTTCTCTGATATGCAAAGCGGGGCCCAAGATGGTCGCTATCTCCTACTTGCTGTCGCTAACTGGTGTTAGCGACAGCTAGGTAATAGGGAGATAATTTCATCTCCGCTTTCTTGGCTTTTAAAGCCAAAAAAGCGGAGATAAATCCCTTGATAATATGCCCCATAGAGATTTATCAGACCATATAATTTCTAGCCGGACTGCTAGTCAACAAGCAGTTCCCACATGAGGTGTGCACGCTTCAGTTGAAATGAGAGTCAAGCAGCCCAGTAGCCCTGTTGGGGAAGCTGAAAGACACACACAAAACAAACAAAATAAAAAGGAATGAAAGAATAAATGGAAAAATGAAACAAACAAATGCCATTCAAGCACAATCATTTTCATATAGATGTGTATATGTTATACAGCAAAATGGCATAGTTGAAAGGACAGTAATGCTATTAACTGAAAAAGAGCTTGCCTATTGCACCATGTTGTAGCAGTCACTGGCAGAAGCAGAATGTGAATCAAATTAAATAGACTAATGGTTGAAGATGGCTGACTTAGAGCCCAATTATGTGTATATACTTATGTATGGATGTATATGTATATGTGTAGTTTTGTATGATTTTTCTAAATAGAAAACTATGCCAGCCAATCCCTCCAAAGAGAGTTTAGCAAGGATTATCACACAGCAAATCGTCTACAGCCAGGACTTTTTAGAGTGGGTAACCTTCACTAAAACCCTTGTCTACCATGATAATCAGAAAGAATCCATGTAACAAAATACCTATCCATAGGCTTGAACTTCAAGTCAGACCTACAGCCTTTATTTAAACGTTTCATAATCAAAAAATCTGTCCTATGCATTTGACATAACATTTCACAATGAGGCAATCAGGCCTATGATCTTCATCATTATCTTGGTTCAAAACCCATTCAAGTCTACTGTATTAAGGTTAAACTGGCCCATAAGGCAATCATCAGGTGTGCAGCCATACAAAAAAAATATGTCCACAATTATATTTGGCAACACAATACACAATCCCTTCTAAGAGAGCCTACGGTGGGTTATCACAGTGCAACTTTTCTACACCAAGGGTTTGTTGCAGGGGGTAGACAATCCCAACATACTTGCTTACTACAGTAATCTGTGGAATTGTGCGTAATAAATACCAGTCTACAGATATCAGCAGTGTTTTAACAATGCACTCTTCACTGCTATTGACTTTAACATACGGTTCTGACAAAGAATTAGTTAAGCCTATTACCTTTTTTTCATTGTTCATATTTAAGTGATCAGCCCCAAATCTTTGAATATTGGATTATTGGACTGCCATCATAATCAACTCAGTCCTTCAGTATTGAGCAAATGCTTGTACAGAAGTCAAAACGTTCAGTACAAGCACTCTGTTTCAGTCAAGGCACACAAATTCTCCCCAGTCAAATTCTGTACTCAATGACCTTAATAAGTGGGCAGGCACAGAGTCCCTCCTTCAACAGTGCTTTTTAAAGCTCTTTTTCTATTCATCACATATGATCCGCAGACAGCTGTATTGCCAACCCAGTCCTAATCAATACTATGTGAATAAACCTTATGTTTTATTGGAATATGCTCTTTGAGAACAAACATGAAAGACTTGAAAGTCTGGGCAGTCTGCACATGCAATTATTAGGAAAAGTTGTAAGGCCAGGTGAATCAACAATAAGAATTGTGATTTCAAAATTGAAAATTGCAATTACTAATGTATGACATTTATATTTTTTTAATATCAATTACTGGTGTGTCTCAAATTGACCTGTCTCATGAATATTAATGAGGTAGGTCATAATTTGTGACCCAGTAGGAAGGCCAGCACACCCCCATGTCTGTCATTGCTTTTAAATAAATAATTTCTTTTTAAATGCAGATCTTAAAAGAAAACTGGATGTTCTTCAAAAAAGAAAATGTAATGTTTAAGTTTCATTTTTAAGAGTAGGCCACTGCCTGTTCCTAAAAAATATTTTAATAAAGATTCTCAAAGGGTTAAGTGGTTCCATCAAATCCCTTCCCATTTGAGAATGGGTTACCACCATTTCAATATTGGTGGTAAAGTATTACTGTTTTGTGACCAGAATTCTGTCACAAAACATTATTACACACCACTGCTATTCGGTATTTGGCAGGGATTCCCTAAACACGCCCCTTCCAAATACCTATTTGCAAATGCAAATTGCGATTCAGTAATAAGTCACAAAATTGTAATTTGCCTTTTGTACATTAAAAAAACTCTTTTGTGTCTGCAAATGTCTTGTTACCCTTTCTGATTTTTTAATTCTCATTGACCTTGGCTTGATAAATCCTGTTGCAGGCAGTAGTACTAGCCACACAAATGGGGCAGCATTTATTTTTTTAAATGGGACAAGTGGGTTGTCAGTGTGTGGTAGGATTTTTGTGATGTCCTACTGATTCTCGAAGGTTCCATCCAAGAAATGTATTTAAAATGTGTGAATTTAGGCAAGGTTTGAGGTTTGCAGGGCATTATGGTTAAGCACATCTGGTGGGATCCACTCAGTGCTCATCACACTTGAATTCTCTGAGTTTCTACTTTTCAAAAGTGTCTGTGGTTGGTAGGTTTCCATAAGTGGCGGCTGAGCACAGACCCAAATACCTCAACTACCCTACTGTTGATATCTTCAAATAACACTTAATGGCCTTTTGTGTTAGGGTGTCTTGGCCCACCCACACAAGTAGGATACCATTGTTATGAGAGACATACAAAATGAGTGGATCGCCACAGATTCCAGAACTTTTTTTGCACAGATATGTGAGTAAAATTTGTATTTTTCGCCAAAAGTTCAGGCATGCAGGGGCTTTTGGGTAACAAAACCTGGTGAGAGCCATACAAGTTTCCCAATCCGGATTCTCCTGTGTGTTTATTTTGTGTTGGACCTAGCCCTCTCTACAGCGTCACCCGCAAACATTTTGCCTTTATCTTCCACTTTTTTGCTGAATTAATTTTTGCTGGCCTTAGGTCTCTGTGCACTTTACCACTGAAAAACAGTTCTAAAGTGCTTCTGCTCTCTCTATAAAAAAATTGTAGAATTGGCTTATTTAGTTTGCATATTTAATTTACTGGTACTTCCATAGTAAAGTGGCACTACATGTGCCCAGGACCTGTACATTACCTGCTACTAGTGGGCTTGCAGCAGTGATTGTGGCTCCCAAAAAAGTAGCCCTTTAAACATTCCCCAGGCCTGCCATTGCAGCCTGTATGTGCAGTTTTAAAACTGCCAGTTTGACCTGGCAAGAAAAACTTATTCTAGATTTGGAAGGTTTGAGACGTTCTGTCTCGGCCAAACCCTCAGCACAGCAGTATACTATCTTATCACTGTTACAACCTTTGAATCATTAAATCAACATGTGACTCATTCTATGTTCTTTATTAAGTGTTTATATTCAATTCAATATGTTTTCTCAAATCAGCATATTATGTGCATATATATTCAACAAATAAAAATTTCAAAAAAGTTAACTTTATGTATATCATACATTCATTCTTTTCATAACATTTTTATACATCAGTATTACATTCCATCGTTATTTTAAATACAAATGAAAACCAATAATCGGAATCCATCAGAAAATGCTATAGTTGTTAGCTGGCCCAATGCATTTCGAGACCGATGGTCCCTTCTTCAGGGGCCACTGTAAATAAAAACAAATGGTATCAATATCATAGTATGATAATCTAAAGTTCGTGTATATTGTCAGCATGAACTCTGATACTTTTGAATCTCCAGGGACCATGTGATGTCGTGTATGGGTTGCTCACTCACACGTGTTCATTCATTCCATAGGCATATAGGTGCGTGTGCATTTCACAGAAGTGCATCTGGTTATAGTGATTACTAAAACCCAAAAAAAGATTAGTGTAAAAACCAGAAACCCTGCTGTTCCAAATATCCAAAAAGTGTGCAAACTATTTTCCAGAACATAGTGAGTACCAAATGTAATTTCTGACCTGTGCTGGGACGCCTCAAATATTAAACTGAACTGCAAAACCGAAGCTGCAGACTTGCGTTGTTCTGCAAAGTAAAACGAGTGAGATACATTTGCTGCAGCTAATCTCCTCAATGTAAAAAGCGGTTCTGAACATAAAGACGAAAAACGACAAAACGTAAAAACGCTACCTGTCCGCAATCTCTCTGTCGTTCGGGGACCCGTGCTCACAATGAAATCAATATATGCCTGTAACAGAGGAAAGACTCCGTTACTCTAGGGACTCGAGAATGATAATGGTTTTGCAAAAACTAATGCCCTGAGCAGCTCTTCTATCAAAATACTCATCTAGAGATGATGAGTAAAATGTAGTCTATGAATAGACTTATCTAGTTTCTGGAACCGGTATAAAGTAACGCTCGCGTGTATTGTGAGTTTATTTAACGCGCCATAGCGGCGGTTGTACGCACTAAAAATAGAAATGAGACTCTATTGCCTCAAGTAGTCGTGATTATGGCGGCCATCTTTAACAGGGAATCAATGCAGTAATAAACAGGTATCCTGAGCATATCTGCTTTCACAATGCTCATTTTTAATGATACACAGCCGGTTGTGAAAATGTAATCTTCACTAACTGCTCGAGCAGATATAAAATAACATTCGCATGAATCTCACGTTCGTAGAATATGCCGGAACGGAGTATATATGCAATAAGGATCACAATGAAACAATCTTACCTGAGATGATCACGTCTGGGGTGACCATAATAAAAAAAAAACCAAAGAGTAAAAGCCGTTCAGTAATGACCATATCTATGTGAAAAAAGTGAAGAAAAGAAAAGAAATGGAAAAGAGTAAATGAAACCCCACATGCAAAGACATTCTTCCGAATGTGTATGATGTAAATGCAATCAAATTCAATATTAACACAAATCATAGCTTGTGAGTTTACGCGTTCTATCATTACATTGTCATAATGTTTGACTTAAATTTAGTTGTGCCTACATATAAACAAATGCCTCTCTTGGTTCTCACTCTATAGAAAAATGAATGAATTATGTGTCAATTAAATGCTTTTTGTTGTGAAAGTGGCTAGATTTACACAAAACAGCTAAGATCTATTTTGTCATTGAGTCCCAGCGGTTTCATTGTTTGAATTTCTTAATAAGTAGAACTACTTGTTGGGACAAACACTGGCTGGCATTCCTTCCCTCTTTGTTAATGATCTTTTCAATAACTGTGAATCGAACTTGAGCAATGTTATGTTGGTATTCAAGCCAGTGGACTACAAGGTTCGAGTTGGTGTTTTTGTTTCGAATTATACTTTTGTGTTCTCCTATTCTTATTTTGATCTTTCTCTCTGCTTTGCCTATATAAAGGAGTCCACAAGGGCATTTGATACTGTAGATAACCCAATTCGAATTACAGTCAGCTGTAAATCGTAGCATGATTTTTTCTCCTGTTCTGGAATGCATTATAAAGTTCTGTTGTATCACATTATTGCAATGAGTGCAATTATTACATTTTCTCATGCCTTTGTGTTGGATATCGTCACTCTTTTTAGATGGAGACAACATTTCTTTCAAATTACGGCTTCTCGTATCCGCGAATATTGGTCGTTCGCTAAAAATTTGATTGAAGTCATTGTCTTTCTGAAGCAATTCACATCTTTTCATTATTATTTTTTTGATGCTTGCGGATCTGGTAAAAAATTTGCATATGAATACATTGCGATTTTGAACTCTTTGTTTGGGTTTATGTGTAAGTAAATCTTTCCGATCAATGATTGCTGCTCGTCTTGCTGCTCTGTCAATGCATTCTTCAGGATAACCTCTCTCTAGAAATATTGCACGCAAACGTTTAAGGTCTTGTTGATATGCTTCTGTGGTGGAGGCAATTTTTTTGCTGCAAAGTATTTGTGAAAACGGAAGGTTACTGATAAGTTGAGGAGAATGAAAACTGTTGTACATAAGAGTATTGTTGCGATCTGTCGGTTTGATAAATGTTTCAGTGTGGATCATTTGATTTATCTTTTTGACCTTCACATCCAAGAATGATATTTCACTGTGATGGATTGAATGGGTATATTTAATTCTTCTGTTTTGTTGATTCAGAATCTTAATGTTGTTCTCAAGGGATGCTGTGGTACCTGACCAAATGAGAGAAATGTCATCGATAAATCGTCGATACATAACTAGATTTTGATTCTATGTACTGGTTTTAAGAATATGTTGTTCTTCAAACGCTGCCATGTAAATATTCGCATATGTTGGTGTTCCCCCGAATCCCATGCTTGTACCACTTATCTCTAGAAAAAACTGATCTTCAAAATGAAAATAGCTGTGCTGAAGACAGAACATGAGTAGCTCAAGAAGGAAAACTTTATTAACTCCGATTTGATCCATTTGTAGTAACGCCCATTCAATGGCCTCCATCCCTTCTTTGAGGGGGATGGAGGTGTACAGAGATGTGACATCGATAGTACACAGAATCCATTGATGACTTTCTGCTGTGTTCAAATTGTTTAGAGGATTCAAGAAGTCGGTTGTATCTTTGATGTTGGTTTTCCAGGACATTACGAACTGTTGAAGAAAATGATCTATATATTTACCTGTAGGTTCAAAAAGTGATCCTACTCCAGACACAATGGGTCGGAAAGGGGGGTCGGAAGGATGTTTATGTATTTTAGGTAGCATGTATAACCTCGGTCGTTTGGGGTTGCTTTGAAGTAAAAATTGTTTAGTTTTTGAGGAAATCCAATCCATGTTTAAGGCGTGTTCAAGTATACATTTTAATGTTTTCAAAATTTCTTGAGTAGGGTCTGAATCCAATTTTAAGTAAGTTGTTTCATCGGTAAGGTGTTCTTCACTTTCCTGTTATAGTACGCTGTGTCCATGATGATGAGGTCTCCGCCTTTATCCACGCTTTGAAATGTCAATTCTTGCATGTTGGATAATTTCTGTAACATTCTTTTTTCTTCTTTTGTGATGTTTGACTTTCTTGGCGTTTGGAAATTCAAGGTTTGAAAATCTTGTAAAACTAAACTTTCAAACAAGTCAATATTCTTATGAGATGTGGGTACAGTGAATGTACACTTTGGTTTAAATTCCACGTATTCTTTGGCCTCAATGGGTTGTTGTTCTGGAATTTTGTTCTCAAACAAATGGCGTAATTTGATTGTGCGCATCAATTTGATAAACGCTATCTCAGTTTCCGGTAAATTTGTGTTGTAAGTAGTTACGAACAATGTTCCTTTGTTTAAGACATTGATTTGTTTGTCCGATAGTTCTGTGGATGAAATATTTATCACTATGTTCTGTGACTCCACAAAATTTGGTTTGCCCTTTTCCTTTTCTTTTGGTTTGTCCTCGCCTTGTTTTTGAACGTTTCCACGTAGTTTTTGTGCTGTTTGATCTGGTGGTTGTGCTGGTGTTTGGCCCTTGGATAGAAAAGATTCTGTGTCTGTTGAAGAACGTTGTTGTGTTGTTTCACTTATGTCCTGTTGTTAGACCTGTCTGGTTTTTTTTGCGCAGTCCCTCCACTTTATTATTTATTTTGTCCCCTTTTTGCCCCTCATACCCTTAATAATTTTTGTCCACTGACTTTTTAAAGGTGTTGGCCAAGGGGATAGGTGTTCTTGTGTCCCTCATAGTTTTTCACCTTAGGCCCAGAGGCCTGTTCTGTCAGGAAACTGCTGTAATTCACAAAATGGTGGGCCTTAACTGTTTCCAACTGCCACATCTTAGACAGCCCCATAGGATAACCTTAGGCCTTCCAGAACGTTCTGGACCCTACTAGACCCTGGGTGGATTGTCTATAAAAGGGCAGGGGTCAGGAAGCCATTTTGTGTTGACCAGAGAGTGGTGGAGTGAGGCAGTGGTGAGAGGAGGAGGACGCACTGGGAGCAGTTAGTTTGTTCTTGTGACAGACAGCCACTACAGGGAGACGTTCCCCCTTCAACCCCTGACCAATCCCTCCCAACCACATCCTTCTGCTGAAAAGACTGGTCTGATTGTGGTGGAAGCCCCCTCTAAGCCTTGGCCCCACTGACCCCTGTCAGGACGCTCGTGCTGTGAGACTTTCCTAATTCCCTGGTGGCAGAGCTTCACCTACCGGTGTTGTGGAGAAAACGGACCCGGGCAAGGTGTAGTTTCCAGTATTCCCTTGAAACTGTGAGGGGGAAACGAGTGTCTGCTGAGCCTTCGTGGCCTGGGAAAGTGAGCGTTCCGCGCTGACAGCGCCTACTTTGGAGCCAGGTGAGAGGAGAGACTGCGGGCATAGGAGCGGTGACAGGCGGCGCCAGGCGGGAACACTAGTCCCTCGCGCCCGCGCTGCCCCGCTCCGTGACTGAGGAAGCAGAGCCGGTGACGCGAGGCCTGCGGGAGGCGGGGCCGAGAGAGGAAGTGTCTTAGAGGCGAGTCGCCTCGGTGTACAAGCGGCCTGAAACGTGTGTGGAAGCGTCAGGGAGACGCGCAGGCCCAGTGGGAGGCCGGCGGACCCCCGTGTAGCGTCTCGGCGGGAAGCGGAGAGCTGCTCTTCTGCCCTCGTTCTTTGCCGCTAAGGGAGCCCTCGCCTAGCGCTGTGTCAAGGTAGCGTGGCTGCACTGAGGGGATCGGCAGGGAAAGCAAGCCGCCCTCCAGGAGCTCCTCCTTCGATCCTTTGGTCCTCTCCTCCCCCAGCAGTACTGTTCAACGTGGAAAAGGGACCCTCAACTAAGTAAGGAGAGCGGGGGTGTGGGAAATCAGAGAGCAGGGAGCCTCTTTTACCAACAAAGAGTCCTTGAGACAGTAGGGGATTTCCTAAACCTTTTCAGTCGTCATCAGGGATTACAGGCTGACAGGAATCTAAAGAGCCTGATAAAGAGGTATCTGAGGAGTGATCCTAGCCATCCTACTGGGTGTCATCTGGGGTTGATTGCCTGGAAGAAACCTATCTCTTTTGACCTCGCCAGAATGTCCCTAAAATAACTGAGATTATTGATCTTCCCCACTTAAGCCAATGGATTTATGACTGTACCCTCTTTTACCATAAAGTGTGTGAGACAGAGGGTTATACGTGGAGGAAGTTATAGGGGATTTCTTCAGTGATCAATTGACCTGCTTCTCCCCTTTATTTGAATTGTAATGTCATGAAATTGTAGCACATAGAAGGTCTATTGTGACTCCTACTGAAATTGAAAATGTACTGAAGTGAACTGTTGATGCCAGTAATGTATTAATGTGGTAATCTGGAAAGTAATAACATCTATTCTCAAAATAAGCTGTAAAATACTAAACTGCATTTCTGAACCAGAGAACAGAATATATATTATTTTTATAAAGCAGTACTTATTTTCCTATACTTTGGTGTAGTGTTGTTTTTGTGTGCTATTGCGTGGATTTACTATTGGGTGGTTTGCAACCTTTGCACTGTGCCTCTAGAATTGCATGTCTTACCCCTAGGCCAGGCTACCCTAGGTGACCTGACTTCCCAGGTTCCAACACCTGTCTACTGGTAGATGGTGCTGTAAGGTCTTCAGTTTGTAATGGTGCTCTTGTTGCCGCTATTTCTCTATCTGACACTACACTCTCTTCAGATGAGGTGAATTGTTTCTTGGCAGGACGACGTTGGGCGCACATTTCTTCCCATGTGTATCCTTCCTTTAATCGATAATCGATAGTATCTCTCTTGAATTTTCTTAATATTCGTTCTTGTAAGTTATTACCGTAGCTTTCAAGTTTAGAATTAATTTCTTCCAAGTATTTTATCCATTCATTATCCTTCATTTTTGCTGACAACTCTCTCTGAGTGTTAACAATTTCTTCTTCCAGTTCTTTAATTGATTTGGATAATTCATCGATGATTAACAAAATCAAATCAAGAGATCATTTATTCAACACGGCATGCCATTTATCTATAAATTGTTTATTGTACTGTAGACGAAAGAGGAGAGGTTTGATTGCCAGTCGCAGGCCTCTGGGTGTGCGTTGGTGCTTATGATATTGAATTAGAGTTGTTGCATGGAGTCTTTGGTTAAGCTCACGTCGCATTATAAATTTCAAATGTCGAAGTTGTTGAATTGTGGAACCTTGATGAGATTCGAAAGTCTTTGTGGCTTTGATTAGAGCATAGATTTCAGAAGCTTGTTCACTCGTATATGCTTTAGTTTCTGCATGGTTTTCAGTGGTGCTTGCGATACTTTCAAATGATGCCATATTTGCTTGTTGGTGGGTGCTGGTGAATACTGGGCAGTTATGTGACAATTTCTATAAGTTCAAGGTAGTCACTGGCACACTTTTTCTTTTTTGGTTAAAAAGAAGAGAGTAATTATGTTAATCAGATGTGTCCTCCTATACCGTGCTTGTGAGTGTCGTGGGGCTGCCTCTCCCTACGTGGACTTAAACTAGATTTGGAAGGTTCGAGACGCTCTATTTTTAGTGCGTACAAACGCCGCTATGGCGCGTTAAATAAACTCACGATACACGAGGGAGCTACTTTATAACGGTTCCAGAAACAAGAGAAGTCTATTCATAAACAACATTTTATTCATCATCTCTAGGTGAGGATTTTGATAGAATAGCTGCTCAGGGCATTAGGTTTTGCAAAACTGTTGGACCTGGCCCTTTTGGCAGGTTCACCCCGAAACTTTTTGCTTTTGCCTAGCCTGTTTCTGTAACCTGGTGTTGGTGATTTTAGGCCTCTGCGCACTTTTTCACTGTGGTACACTGTAAAGTGCGTGAGCTCTCTGTGTATGTGCTGTGAGATTGGCCTGCCCTCCCATAGGAATGCATGGGGAATGTATGTGTCCGAGGTAGTTCCTGATGTGTGGGAAGTGCAGGCTTGAGTTTGGTTTGTGCGGACTCGTGACATTGAATGCTGCGCGATGGTGTGTGCGGCGTTATTGTGTCTAGTGTGAAAGTGCCACTTCTAGAAGTTGCCCTGTCTGTGCAGTGAATGTGATTTGACTGTCTGGCTGGTGATTGGCTGGAGCTGGCTGGTGTGCCTGACTCCTGGAGTCAGGATGGGTCTGCCCCGGTGGTGAATGGGGAGATCTGCATGTTGATGACAGGGAAGGGCTGCACCTGGGACCTGAATAGGGATGGGTTTCCCCTCTACAATGCTGGCTTTGCTCCCTTTGGTGTGTCTGATGTCCCTGACCCACCCTGTGAATAGGCAGAGGGTCAGAGCAAAACAAAGTGCTCAGGAACCAGTTGCATCTGGTTCGCCCCTTGCCTGTACCTTTGGAGACAAAGGATTCCTGTGTATAAAAAGAGGCTGTGACCTCCTGTAAAATCTTCTTCTTTTCCTGACTAGAATCTGCCAGGGGCGTGCTGCTGCTGGGGCCCAGGGGAAGGCTTGCCTCCCTGGGCCCTGCCCAGCCCCTAGGTGCCTGATGGACTCTCCCTGGAAACCTTTGCCTGTGTTTCCCTGCTTGCAGACTTCTGGGACCTTTTCCTTGCCTTTCCCCAGGCTTGTTGTAGCCTAGGTCCCCTGGGAGCACTTTTTGGGGAGAAGGCTGGTAACTTTGCCCTAGCGCTAAGAGAGCATTTCTATTTTGTGCCTTTGCAGCTCTGGGCTGCTGTCCAGGGATTCCCCCGTGATGGCCGCCTATTTTGTTGAGCTTTAGGCACCCTGAGAGTGCTTTGCTGAGCTTTCCCTGCAGAGCGCTGCCCTTGTTTTGCCAAGAGCCTGTCTTGTCAGCCCTCAGCACGGAGCTGCACTCATCTTCAAGGAGGATCCCGACGTTGGGGTTCCCCCCCCCGCTATTGTGGATTGCTTGCAGGTCCCCACCCTGCATTGTGCCCGAAGTTTTATTCCTAATAAAACCAGGTGCCCACCCTGCATGATGGCGGTTTTATTTAAATCACCGCGGGTGCTCAACCCGCTATTTTTTATCTCGAGGGAGCCTACCCCTCATTTTGTGCCATGGAAGATCACCGCGGCGGCCCGAGTCCCTAATCAGGGCGGAAGTCAGGCAGCGAGGTGCCTGACGACGGGCGGGACTTCCGGTTTTAAAGAAGGAAGTACCGCGCACGCCGCCTCCAGAGAGCCCCCGTGAGTCAGGGAAGCCATGCTAGGTTGAATCCCTCATGTGGGAGAGACGGAGTATGGCGGTGAAGCCAGGGTCCCAGGAGGGGGCCCGGGTGGAGAAGGGAGGAGTGTTTGTCAGGGCAGGGCTCCCGTGTGCTGAAGGGAGCCCCACCTGCGTTTGCCCGTGAAGCCCCGGGTCCCAGGACGGGGCCCGGGTGAAGAGAAGACCATCAAGAGAGGTGCCACCATCCCCGTGAAGAAGAGCCCCCAGCGAGCAGCCCGGTAAGTGAGGAAGGGCTGGGGGGGCTCTGTGGGGACTGTTGATGGTGCCTGATCAGGGCACAGGGTGATGTGTGCTTCTGAGCGGCCCCGTCCTGCAGTGGGCCGCTCCAACATAGCCATGGTTAATTAAAAGGGGCCAGAGGGCCCGTGAGCCTTTTGGTTGGTGTCCCCAGTGTGGGGCTGATCTTCACAGCGGCACCGCAGTTGCGGGCTGCTGCAACAAGGAGGCATATTAATTTTAAGAGCCAGAGGGCTTCAGAGCTTGGGGTATGTTTCTTTTAAGAGCCTAGAGGGCTCCAACGATGGGCAAGAGCTTATTTCAGAGCCAAAGGGCTCCAACGCGGTGCACAGGTTCTCCCAGAGCCTAGAGGGCTCCAAAAGTGCGCAATGTGTATTTCTGGAGCCAGATGGCTCCGTTTGTTGCAGTCTTTGTCCTGAGGGGCTAGTGTCGCAGTTCTTGATTCCCAGCTGCCCAGCAATTACTGGGCAGCTGCGCCGTTTAGGTTATTTTCTTTCAGGGGACCTGTTCTTTGTGAATCCAGGAGTGAGTCGCACTCCCTTCGCCCCTACCTTGGCCTTTCACAGCTGCGCAGCACTTAGTGCCAGCTGCAGCGTTTAGGCCCTTGTGATTGTTCTCAGCTGCCCAGCAAGTAGTGGGCAGCTGCAACATTTAGGTTTGCGCCAGTGGTGCACCCTGACTGGCGCTGAGATGGCAGCGCGCCCTGACATTCGAGACACAGGGCATTTGAGCCCCTTCTTGGATAGCCAGTTGGCCTGGGGGGCTGGTTTGTGGGTATGGCCCAAGGCCCTAAATGTGATGTATGTGCTATAAATGTGGCGCAAGGTGATTGCCTACTGTATTTATACTGTTTAGGTCTAAGTGGGATTTCTGCGTAATGTGCTTTGCCTTTATGCTTGTTTTATCTTCTAAATGTGCTCATGCATAGAAGGTTGTTTTACCTAGTAGGTTTATACTAGTGAGGTTATGTGTCCCTGCGTGATATAGGCCTAAGGTGTTTTAGGATGGCGTAGGATGTACTTACCTTTTACCAGTGGTTACTGGTTGTGTTCTACAATTGTTATTTGGTGCTACAATTGTTCTATGTTCTAAGTGCTAGTTCTACCAAGTGCTTATTCCTTGACAGTGGTCCATACGGCCCTGTACCATGTAAATAATCCCTTGTGAATATTGCCCGTGCCAGTTGGCACAATGTAGATGGCGTGATTACTATCTGATGTGTTTTGACAATACAAAAGTTATTTTTATATAACCTTGTGTGGAGTTCCATTTGTAGTGTGTCTGGGATGTTGTTGCTGTGTGCGTGCGCAAATGCTTTACACATTGCCTCCGGGATAAGCCTGTTTGCTCGTGCCAAGCTACCAAGGGGGTGAGCAGGAGTTATCTTGGCGTGTGACTCCCTTGCCTTGACTAGAGTGGTGGTTTCTGCCTGGCTTTGGCGCAAGCCTTAGCCAACCAGAAATCCCAGTTCTAACAAAAACCATTATCATTCTCGAGTCCCTAGAGTAACGGAGTCTTTCCTCTGTTACAGGCATATATTGATTTCATCGTGAGCACAGGTCCCAAACGACGGAGAGATTGCAGACAGGTAGCGTTTTTACGTTTTGTCGTTTTTCGTCTTCATGTTCAGAACCACTTTTTACATTGAGGTGATTAGCTGCAGCAAATGTATCTCACTCGTTTTACTCTGCAGAACAACGCAAATCTGCAGCTTTGGTTTTGCAGTTCAGTTTGTTATTTGAGCCGTCCCGGCACAGGTCAGAAATTACATTTGGTACTCACTATGTTCTGGAAAATAGTTTGCACACTTTTTGGATATTTGGAATAGAAGGGTTTCTGGTTTTTACAATAACCTTTTTGGTTTTTTTTTTAGTAATCACTATAACCAGATTCACTTCTGTGAAATGCACATGCACCTATATGCCAATGGAATGAATGAGCACGTGTGAATGAGCAACCCATACACGACATCACATAGTCCCTGGAGATTCGAAAGCATCAGAGTTCATGCTGACAATAAACACGAACTTTAGATTATCATACTATGATATTAATACAATTTTTCTTTATTTACAGTGGCCCCTGAAGAACCATCGGTCTCAAAATGCATTGGGCCAGCCAACAACTATAGCATTTTCTGATGGATTCCGATTATTGCTTTTCATTTCTCTTTAAAATAACGATGGAATGTAATACTGATGTATAATGTTATGAAAAGAATGAATGTATGATATACATAAAGTAAATCTTTTTGAAATTTTTATTTGTTGAATATGAATGCACATAATATGCTGATTTGATAAAAAAATATTGAATTGAATATAAACACTTAATGAAGAACATAGAATGAGTCACATGTTGATTTAATGATTCAAAGGTTGTAACAGTGATAAGATAGTATACAATTAACTGCTGTGCTGAGGGTTTGGTCGAGACAGAACATCTCAAACCTTCCAAATCTAGATTAAGTCCACGTAGGGAGAGGCAGCCCCACGACACCCACAAGCACGCTATAGGAGGACACATCTGATTAACATAATTACTCACTTCTTTTTAACCAAAAAAGAAAAGGTGTGCTAGTGACTACCTTGAACTTAAAGAAAAACGTATTGCCAGGCCCAAACTGTCTTTTTTGATATTTATACCTCACCCCTAGGGCAGGCCGTTAACAGCCCAGAGGGCAGGGTGCAATATATTTAAACAGTAGGACATGTAATTGTAGGACTTACATGACCTGCTAGTGAAAAACTCGTATATTCGTTTTTCACTGCTGCAAGGCCTATATCTCCCATAGACAAATAGTGTAGTTACCTTATTACACTTAATAAGGTGTCATTTTCAAATGGGAACAGGTGAACAGTTCATGTTCAGTGTCTTTGGGATTGTAATGAAAAATCCTAACTCATAGTGAAGTTGGATTTTACATTACAATTTTGAAAATGCCATTTTTAGAAAGTTGTCATTTTCCTTTCTTAGTCATTTAGTGTCTGAAGCTTGTACCTGGGTCACATGACTTTGTGTAGCTTGCAGTTGAGCTTTTGTTTTATTCCTCCTAGACATCCACACACAATAGAGAGCTGAGGTGTGCCTGGAGGGGCCATCACTGGCGAGATGGGAGAGAGGAGCTGGGTACAGCCCCACTTACACTTGAATATGCTGTGTCTTGCCTCCTGACAAAGGGCTGCATACCCCCTGTAGTTAATGTGATCCAGGGCAGGGAAGGCAGGATGCCCAGGGACTTTTAAGGGAAACCTCTAAAAGCTTCTTCTTCACTTCAAACGCACAACAGGGTATAAATACTAGACTTCAAAAAACAACTCTCCAGTACATTTCTGGACCTGTGGATACTCAGCCAGGAGGAAGTACTGCTGAGCTGCTGAAGGATGCCCCTCGGCTGGACTGCTGTGCTGACCTGCTGCCTACTGCCCTCGTGCCTGGGTCAGAAGGACTAGACCTGCATCTCTTGAACCCAGAACCTCACAGTGACTTACAGGGAGCATTGGCTGACCTCCTGACTTGAGCCTCAGGGACAAAGGGCTCCAACAACCTTACACCTGCACCTGGACCGCACTATCTGTGAGACTACCCTGCCAAGTTGTGCTACCCCAGTCCTGGACCCTTGGAAGTCGACCTAAAGTGCTCTGCCAGCCTCTATGGATCCAGCGAACTGACGCATTTCCTCTGCTGTGCAGTGCAACAATGAGCAGAACCGCTGTGGATCGGAACCAAGGCAAAGACTCAATGCTGCTTCTGAGCCGTCGGCTTTCCACACATCCTTGGCGCAATCCCTCACATCCCTGGTTTATGGCAGCCTCAAAAGCGACGCTGGACTCTGGATTGCTGTGATGCAGGCTCTCTGATTGACGCATTACCCCACCTGCATGACTCCTCGACTCCCGACTTTGCCTCGCAAGCCCTCGTAGATGGAATCTTCGATGACGATGAAGCAGGATCTCGCCCTTGCTAGAGATCGCGGGTCACCCGACCAATAATTTCGCCACTTCCGGCTTCGGGCCCATATATTTCAAATCACCAGATACATTGATCGGATGACGTCACAATCTACTACCAATAATTGTGGGATTCCTTTCGGTTATTTCTAGTGTACCCAACTTACCATCCACCGTTATGGGTACCTACGACCACGATGGGTCAGGGAGCTAGCTGTAAAAGGAAAGGCAGCAAATATCATACAACTTTACTTTTCATAAAATGATGACCACGGACAACTGGAAGTTTTGAAAGTTTATCTTAAATTCAAAATAAAGGGCAGTCATACAGTTTTATCAGAATAGTGTTCGTGCGACAGGGAACCCGCTAAGTGAGAGGGAAACTAAGATAAGGGGGCAAAGTGAACACGCTATAAATCTGACTTACTTTTAGCCAGTTTACGAGAGAAAAACCAAGACCATATCAGGAAAATGCAAACTGCAATACAGAAAATGATTTCTAAAAGGTAGGGCAACATAGGAACACGCTATGAAAATCAAATGCAAATGACTTTATGAAATGCAATGGTTGCAGGAGAAAGCATGGAAAATTAATTCACGTGAAAAGGTAGTCTTTATTGAAGCAAAGACAGAAAAATAGAAAGGTGCAGTTTCAAGACATTTAGAGCAATATTTACCTAGACTGGTGTGAATAACCAAACCCTGGCCACTGGTCAGTTAAGGACAGGAAACCCTCAAGGAAGGATACCCCTCAATGGACAGCAGGTGCAGAAATGGACCCCCAAGACAGGACAGGAAACCCTCAGATTAGGATCAGGACAGGACCACCAGGATACGACCAGCACCCGCAGTTCGGAAGCAACGCCTGCGCTCCACCCTCTCTGCAGCTATCGATCAGGACCCCGATTGGGTCAGCCTATTCCCCAGCAAAGTGCTTCGCCAGCACTTAAGGTTCAGTAAAACCTTCAGTGTCTATGGTCAAATTTCGGACAGAGAGCTCCGCAGCTCCTCTGTATCAAGTCACCTATTGAGTGCGTTGGGTCAGTGACAGGTCAGCTATTCAGACAAGTCGGACATTTCCCTAGGTGAACCCAGGGTAGATATACTGTTTTGGGACTGGGTACCACCCCCCAATGTTGCAAAGTGTCAGAATCCCCAAATTTTGATTGGTCCTAAGGTAGGATTTGGTTAACACACCAATCAGAACAGACTATTACAAGCCCTACTTAGCATCCTAGGGTGCCGCCTAGCAAGATTGGCGTTCCCACGAGAAGTCGCACGCAATACAATGAAAACGTATACATTTGTTACAACATAGGAACATTTTCTCCATCCTCCTGGGTCAGAGGTAGCGCTCCCAGGAGCCTCTCGACTGTTGCTGCCAGCTGGCTGAGTTCCACGGTCCAAGTTTGTCTCTGGCCTTGCATCTGGAGCATGCGCAGAAAGGACCTTCAAAATGGTTCATGGCCCATTTGGACCCCCATTTCCCGTGATACATGAAAAGTAAGCGAAAACAAATTAAAACATAGAAATAAATGCTTGTATTACATGTCATGACTTTGTACTTCAGATTCATCATCAGAAAAATATACTATGCAATTAGACATTAGTAACATATACATGGACACGAAAGCAACTGCACGGGCATCACCACGTTATCACGAAAGCTGCGTATTACGCATGCGCACCCTTTCCCTCCAGAACTAAATCTACGTAGAGTCACGTGAGTGTGACTAACGCATGCGCAAAAGCGAAAAGACAAGCAGTGGCCATTTTTAGGGACACCGATTAATCGTATTAGTAGAACATATAAGCAAGCTTCGCTACCTTTCACGTGTATCCAAAATAAAGATATTAATAATAACGTACGTTTGTTATGAGGTTGTGACAAGTTGAGGTTCATGAATCGAGCAAGTCGCGATGCGAATCTTGCTCTATCAATCCCCTCTTTGATGATATTTACTATCATCACACATAAATGGAACCAGATGCCAACTTTCTTTCACACTTTGTACAACTCTATCTCTTCCAACATACTATTCAGTTTTTCCTTTTCATTTTTGGTAGGGTGAGAATTCTTCACCCTTTTGTAAATCTGATTATTCATTTCTTCCAATTCAAGCTCATCCGCACTTCGTTTCACTCCTCTTGCATTCACCTGATACTTCTTAGTATGTCTTCGGCATTTGCAACAAACGAATATGAAAAATAGGATAAGACCTATAATTCCAATTGGCATCAGTACTTTGAACAATAAGCTTCTACCTAAGTTAGCAAACCAGTGACCTACATTTGAGAGACCATCAACTAGTCTCCTCCAGGCACTGTCAACCTCGAGTGGTTTGAGTTCCTTTTCCAAATTAGTAATGTTTTTCACATATCTTTTGAGCTGCACGCTTTTGTCCGGAATGTAAGTGCAACAATGTTGCGCCTTCAACATCCGGCAGACTCCGCCCTCTTTCGCTAATAAGGTGTCAAGAGCAAGTCTGTCCAGTAAAACCATTGATCTGATCGCAACCATTTCGGTATTGACCAGCAGAAATCCATGAGCTGTGTCAGTAGACAGCACATCCACTACTGTGGACAATTTGCAAATTCTGTGAGTATTCAGAACCACTCCCACTCCAGGTATCAGTGCACTAAAAATACTACCCATTATTTCACCTACGCTTTCTCTTTTACTACGCACTAAGCCATTAGTGTTTTCATTGCTTCCAGCAATTTCATTCACATGGTATATTTTCGGGAAAACAATGCCAAAGTAGCAGCTTCCATACCAGTGATCCGGCAATTTGAAATAAGCTTTGTCTCCACATATATAATAAATTCCAGGAAACACAGGCTCTGACCCATTTTTGAAACCCCAACCTTCAATTACCTTATAATTGTGCTCACATTGACTGGAACCAATGAAAATGTTATTATAATAATCAGTCTTCTCGCGGTGAAGACAGAGTTTCCCTTTCTTTTCAAAATCCAGCAACAGAGCAGGCCCTGCCTCGCCAGTTGAGGTGCTTTCCATGTTCTCAGCCCATTTAGGTATTTTCTGCTTTTTGTCATTAGCCTTTCTTTGGAAACTCTCCCTTCTCTTCTCTGCCATGTTTAAAAATATTTTCTCTTGTTCATGCAATGAACAGGTCAAATTGTCTCTATGTGCTTCAGCTATGTCTATATTGCCTATAGTCAGAAAGTAGTCTCCCATATAGCGTATTACGTCACTTTTGGTATGTACAGGATTCAAGTTTCCACGAATGGGAAGTTCCGAAAAGATCACGTCATTGTTAGAGTAATAGTACTGTAACGGTCCTCTTTTGTAAAACAAGCTTGCTAAAATACTACAGGAAATTCCATATGTCAAGGGCAAGTGATGGTATGTCACGCCTTCAGCTACAGAGGTAGGTAGCTTCATGCAGACATAGCAATCCTCTATCTCCATAGTCTCTACATAATGTACTAACAGGTTTGCGAAAACATTTGAGTGTGTCTGATTCCTAATTCCGTGGTAATGTAGTCCTTCCTCATCTGATGCATCTAAGTCTCGCGTTGTCTGTTTGAGTGCTTTCTCACGTCTTTCTACACTTCGTGTTGTCAGTTCTTCCGTGTCAGGGATCTGAGTTGGGGAAATATTAGTATTTTTACTAACCATAAAGGGAATGAAAACTGTTAGTCCTATCCAAACTAATACAACTATAACTATACTACATATACATACTTTGCAGCACGTTTTGCAACAACTGCAACTAGGCCTTCCATTCGTTCTTGACTCAGACATTTTGGCTCAGAAGAAGTTTCTCAACCCCTCTTTGTAAGTTTACACAGATAGCTTACTCTGTGCAACCTCAGGTGAGCTCGTCTTCCTCTTCTTCGGAGTACTCAGCAACTGGTTCTCCGTCACTTTCGTCAGTGATATCAAGTTCCTCAAAATTTTCCAAGATTAAGTAGGTCCACTCCGGATCCTGATATTTTTCGTTTTGTCTTTTTATTCGCTCACTTCTTCTCTTGGAGCTATCTTCGGGTATTTCTGCAATTCGGGGACTTCTTCTTAAATCTGCAAGTTTCTCTTGGACTGTTTTTATTCTTAATTTCAGTCTCTTAACATACCTTGGCTCAATGTGCTTCTTTTTCTTTAGTCTTTTAGCTGGCACTGTGATTTGGCTTTCTTCTAATGCTCTCTTATTTTCGCTGGTCGGTGGCGCTTCTGTTTCTGTTTCTTCCCTACCTGTCTGACTAGTCCCAGGTCTTGTATCTACTTCTTCTGCCTGGTTACTAAGCTGGCCTTGTTCAGGTTGAATTTGCGTTTGGCTTTCAAATGTCTCTGTTTCTTTGTCCTGAACACGTTCTTCTAATTCTAACTGATCCTGTTCAAGCACTTCGATCCCTTGATTTTCTTCTGCTCGAACTATTACACTTTTTCTAGTCTGTCCCTTTTCAATTTCAGGAGTTTGTGGAGGTGTGTCAATCACCTGATCTGTCCCTGTCTGACCTTCTTCTTCGTCCTCAGACTTGATGTGAATCTCAATGATCTGAGGGTCTTCGCCTGTGCCTTGCTCGACCTCACTATTCCACTCTCTGTCTTCTCTTATTCGCTCTCTTGTTCTGAGTGGATCTCCAGAGAGATCGACTATTGGTATCCAATCTTCTGGCCAGATTTCCGGCAGCTCGTCATCAGCTACTTCTGGACCAGCCTCCGTTGGATGTTCAGCAGTACTGGTGCTTGGCCGCACGTCATCAGCTACCTCCAGGCCAACGTCTGTGGGACCCTCAGCTGGGCTAATGCTCGATCGTCTGTCGTCAGCTACTTCAGGACCAACATCTGCAGACCCCTCAGCTGGACAACCTTCTGCTCCAGGCTCCTCGTCAGGTATCACCTTCTGGGTATGGCTGGCATGGATCCACTTGGGAACGCCGGCGCACTTAACAGCAGTCGTCGTTACCAGGATTACTTGCCGCTTTTTCCCCCACCTTGGTGCTAGGCAACTTGAACGAGTGTGCTTCTTTATTTTAACCCAGTCACCAGGAACCAATTTGTGAACTGGTGTTGTCGGGTTGGCGATGGCGTCTGCCCCAATCTGGCGAGAGATAGAACGCACTTGGTCACCCAGTTGCTTGCAGTATTCAAGTACCAAATCATCAGAAATGCTTAACAGTTTGTATCCTGGTACCCATGCTTGTCTCATCACTCTTCCCATCAAGATCTCATGGGGGCTCAGGCCTGTTCTCCGATCTGGAATGCTTCTGAGTCCCATCGGAACAAGAGGCAAGGTTTTAATCCAGTTTAGGCCAGTAGAATCACATATTTTCGCCAACCTATTCTTGATGGTGCCATTTATTTGTTCTACCACTCCAGAAGCCTCTGGATGATATGCACAGTGCAGCTTTTGTGTGATCCCGAATGCTTGGCAAAGCTGGGCCAAAACTTCATTCTGAAAATGGGTGCCTCTATCTGAGTCAATAAAAACTGGAACCCCGAACCTCGGTACTAGCTCTCTCAGCAATAACTTGGCTACTGTTAGGGCGTCGCATTGTTTGGCAGGGTAAGCTTCCACCCACTTTGAAAATAGGCAGACAATGACAAGGACATATCTCTTTCCCTCACAACGGGGCATGGCAATGAAATCTATTTGTATTCTCACAAAGGGACCCCCTGATCTCCCAATTTTCATCAGTTCAACCTCTGTTCTCTTGCCAGCGTTGAACTGTTGACATGGCAGGCACCTCTGGCAAAGGGACTCTGCTACCTTCCTGAACTTCTTGTTGTACCAAGTCTGTTGAAATACCAGAACCATGGCATCCCTACCAATGTGTGATCCTTCATGTATCAGTCTGGCCATTGGGGCAAGTAGTTGTCTGGGTAACACAGCCATACCATTCGGGCCCACAATGACACCATCCTCACGTCTTGGTTTACAACCTTCTTCCTTCCACTTCTCTTTCTCCTCCCAGGGCGCCACATGCTGGCATTTTCTCACTTCATCCCAGGTAGGCACTTCTTCAAACATCCTAAGTTGGCAGCTGTTTCCAGTCCCACCCCGCTTCGGATTTATTCGCATCTGCTCCATGGCGCATTGTTTTGCCACCCGATCAGCAAAATCGTTTCCCATTGATACAGGGTCAAGGCCCTTCTTATGAGCAATACACTTGACCACTGCCAATTCTTTTGGTAATTGAATTGCCTCTAAAAGGTCTTGAACCACTTTTCCATTTCGAATGGGGGTACCTGATGAAGTCAGGAATTCTCTTTGTAGCCATAACTGGCCAAAGTCATGCACCACCCCATAACAGTACTGGCTGTCAGTATACACTGTTATTCTTTTGTCTTTTCCCAATTTGCATGCTCTAATCAGAGCGATCAATTCGGCTACTTGTGCAGACTTTACTCCAAATAAATAGGACGCTTCTTCAATTTTTGTTAACGATACCACAGCATAGGCAGCACTTAGGCCCCCTAGTTCATGCCTCAGGCACGAACCATCCACAAACCATTCCTCGTCATGTACAGGCAAAGGAGTTTCTTTAATGTCTGGGCGAGGTTTAGTACTGAACTCTGTCAGATCAATACAGTCATGCTCATCATCTCCCTTACCTTCCATTACCATTGATTCAGGGAGTAGAGTGGCGGGGTTTAAAATATTGCATCTGGTGATGACAATGTTTGCAGCACCCATGAGAATCCTCTCATATTTAGTCAGCCGACTAGGGGTGAGATACTGAGTTTTTGTTCGGGTCAATAGAATCACAACTGCATGTGGAACATACACAGTTACAGGATGTCCCATGATAATGGACTCACTTTGTTCTAAACTGGTGCAAGTCGCAGCTACTGCTTTCAGACATCCAGGTAATCCAGCAGCCACTGGATCCAATGTGGCAGAGAAATATGCCACAGGCCTTCTGGTCGTGCCATGTTCCTGAGTCAGGACTGACAATGCACAATTGTCACGAGTGTCACAGAATAGGCCAAACTCCTTGGAGTAGTCAGGCATCCCTAGAGCAGGGGCTGTACACAGACAATTACGCAACCTTGTGAAAGCTGTTAAGCACTCGTCATTCCATTCCACTGGGTCTTTCGCTCCTCTCTTTGTCATCTGAATCAAGGGCTTTGCAAGGACTGCGAATCCCACAATCCATTGCCTGCAGTAACCTACAACTCCGAGGAACATTCTGATTTCTTTCTGAGTACGGGGTAACTGCATATTTTGAATTATTCTGACTCTCTCTGAGGTGACTTTTCTGATACCTTTTTCTATCTGGTGTCCCAGATACTTCACTGATTTCGAACAGAACTGTAATTTCTCAGGGGCCACTTTGTGTCCCTTTTCACTCAGGTGATTTAGTAGGGCAATGGTGTCAACCACACAATCCCTATGGCTTTTGGACGCCACCAATAGGTCGTCAATGTACTGGACCAAAACGGACTTTCCAGGCAAGACTAAAGTTTCAAGACATTTTTTCAAGATCTGATTAAAGATAGAGGGGCTCTCTGTGTACCCCTGGGGGACCCTATTCCAGACATACACGTGACTGTTGAAAGCAAATGAGAAAATAAATTTGCTGTCTGGATGCAATGGAATCGAAAAGAATGCATGACATAGGTCTATCACAGTAAACCATTCAGCATCCCAGGGGATCTGATACAGAATCACTGCTGGGTTCGGGACAATAGGGCAGCAAGGAACCACTATCTTGTTTACCTTTCTTAGGTCCTGAACTACTCTGTACTTGCCATTAGGCTTTTTGATGCCCATAATGGGTGAGTTACACGGGCTACTCATCACTTCCTGTATTATGTTTGCTTCTAGTAATTTCTGTATTTCAATGGCAACACCTGCTCTTACTTCTGCACTCATTCTGTAAGGCTTGGTATTGGGGTATACTGCATTTTCTCTCATGGCTATTTGTATGGGGTCTACGTTTTTCATTAATCCCACATCCTTTCCTGTAAAGTCCCATACTTCTGGCTTCACTGTCTGCTGGAGTTCTTCAGGTAAGTCCTGTATAGTCAGTCGTTTTATTTCTGAGTCAGGTCTAATTAACATTAGCTTGTAGATACCGTCTTCGTCTGGAGTTTGAATTTCGACGCCCTTTGGTGTGCAAAAGATGGTACAATTCATTTTGCACAGCAAATCACGTCCCAGTAAGTTTACCGGACTGGTATCACAGACAACAAATCTGTGCATTTGTTTAAAATTTCCAATTGAGATCTCCATGGGCTCGGTAACAGGTGTACTAATCAATTGATTAGATACACCCACTACTTGGATGGCTTCTCCCGAGAGGGGTAGGTTTGGAACGTCCACTGTTCTCACAGTAGAACGGGTAGCACCAGTGTCCAACAGAAAGGTGACATCATTTCCATCAACCTTTCCTTCAATGTGGGGGCGCTAGAGGGCGCACTGCAGCATGGCCGCACTGCCGTGAGGCTCCTGCAGCCCGGAGCTCTTATCCGACTAAATTATCCTGTTATTCATCACCGTTCCATGCCTTGACCCTGGATTTTGCACTGACTGACCGCTGGTCACACTCGGTCCCACTCCTGGGCTGATCGGAGGTTTCTGGCCGGAGATACAGGCCCCGGGAGTTTCACCGCTGGACGCCCTGGACGGAAGGCGATTTGCGGCTCGGCGTCTCAACCTACTCTAGTCCGCTGCTGCATGCGTGGGGTGGAGGCCTGGTCCCCTCCCCCCTCTGAGACACTCTGCTGCTTCCCGCCTGGACACGGCCGGTGACCGGGTGAGAGATTCGCGACCGGAGGAGCTGTGAAGCATTGTCGCTGCTGATTTCACCCTTGACTGCGGCGGAGGGGCTACGCCGGGGGTGCCGGTCTGCCCCCTGGCTCGGACGGCTGCCTTTACCCAGGAGGGAGTGGCGGGGCGTCCGCGCCTGCTTGTGCCCCCACCCGAGGTGCTTCCTCTCCCGCCCGGACACTAGCAGGTACGGATGGTGGTGATCTGTGGTGGGAGCGGAGGCGACTACTGGGAGTGATTACTGGCCACGCAACAGGGAAATTGCCTTCTGCACCGCATGGCGCCATTTTTGACACGGCGGTTTTGCATGGCGGAGCTTGCAGTGCTGGCTGCAGCGGCGAGGCGCTTCAGTGACTTTGATGCCGCCAGGCCTATTCGAGTAACTGGTTGATGGCTGCCTCCTACTGCACATCACATCCAATACAACACCGGGTCGGTGCTGCCCTGATCACTGGGGGACGGTGTTGATACGGGTGCCTGTGCACTACTCCTGTTGCCATTAGTGCACGACGCTCTGTCTCTGCTCCAGGGGGTGCTGTGCTGGGCCGCTGAGGTGCATTCTTCGTCTGATGTAAAGGAGGCTTCCCTTTGTCTACTAGGAAGAGGTTGCGGGCTGTGTCTGGAGGTGGGAACTGCCGGTGCTGCATGCATATGTGGCCATACACTCCAATTTTGGACCCTGGGGTGCTCCGTGCTCTTTGGAGTGTTCAACACTGACAGGCTACTGTTGATCTGTACCTCGGAGCTCCCTCGCCTTCCCCTACGCGTAGCGGTGGGGACCACTGTGTGCTGAGTGTGTCTAATCATGGGTAAACCGGACAATAAGCAGCCAAAGCTCTCATTTGACACTGCGGCTTCTAGGAGGGGCACCCGCTTGGTGCAGGAGGCGGGAAGCTCGCGATCCCCCCCTCCACCGGCCGCAGATACCGGCCTGCAACCCAGCACTCCGGATTTCCAACAGATGATGCAGGAGATGCGGCAAGGGTTTGCCACCATTGTGGATAAAGTGGACAAATTATCCTCACGCATGGACGCAGTGGTGCAAAAACTTGATGTCCATGAGGAACGCCTGACTGAGGCGGAGCAGCGCATCTCGGACCATGACGACACTGCGACCGCTCATACCACTCAGTTGGCAAGGATGGACAATATCCTAAGAGTCATCGCCGCTAAGAATGAGGAGTTGGAGGCGAGAAGTCGGCGCAACAACATACGCGTGGTAGGCGTGCCGGAGACGACAAATGTGGGGAAGATGGAGACGTATGTGGAAAGACTACTGGTTGGCGCGATTGGAGCGGAAGCGTTCTCCACGCAATTTATTGTGGAGCGTGCACATCGATCCCTTGGGCCGCGACTGGCCACAGGCGCGGCACCGCGTCCTATCATTGCGCGCCTCCTGAACTATCGGGATCGGGATGCAGCTCTACGTGCGGCTCGAACTGCCCGCTCGCTCTCCTTTGAGGGGGTCAATTTCACTATATATCCGGATTTCACTCCAATGGTACAGGAGCAGAGACGCAAGTTCCTGGCGGTCAAGAAAAAACTTAGAGAACTGCAAGTGGACTACGCTTTGTTGTACCCTGCGAAACTGAGGGTGACTTATCAGGCGAAGCAGACTTTCTTCATGAATCCGCAACTGGCGGAGGACTTTGTGAAGCGCCTCCGGAGGGAACGGGCGGATGCTGGTCGGCGGGACGAGGAGAGACAGGATGGCCACCGATCGGCGGGAGAGGAGGAGGACAGCTGAATAGGTTTATAGTGGCAGGACGGCTGTGTTACACGCTTTGTACTGTCACTTGTGGAAATGCCATTGATGACTAGGAGTCTCTTCATTTTTTTTCCCCGGGAATGTACTATTGAGTACAGATATGTGGTCACCGGACTGATTCGTGAGACTGCTGATTGAGGTTGGCATGGGCGCGATGGGTGATGGTAATATGTTGCTTCGGGCAACCACTCCCGCACTGCTTCTGAGACGGTCCTTCGCCCTCCGGTTGGAGGGACGTCTTGGTGTGCGGGGGCGGTACAGTGCACCTCTGGTTTGCACCCCATCGGGAGTACCCCACCATTACTGAGTTTCTTTGTACGACTGTTCTTTTGGATGGATGGTTGGATGAATGTTGGGAAGGGGGGGGTGGAAGCGAGTCCTGACAGTTTGGGGTTGGTCAGGTGGGCGGGGGGAGGAGGGCCTGCGCTAGCAGTTTATCTTGCACTGGTTGATTATGATAGACGCACGATGTGCCTGGGATGGGTCGCGTGCCTGTTGCACGATTGCTCTTTGTATTGGGAAGAAGGGGGGTTGGTTCTGTGGAGGGAAGACAGCGAGGTTGTACTAGTAGGGGGTCTGGTTGAGTGTCGGGGGGGTGGGGACAGCTTTGGCGGGTTTGGGGAGCTGAAGTGGGTGGAGGGGGGATGGGGGTGAGGTTGTGGTTTCCGATGAATACGATAATCAAAAGATGTGTGCACGACAGGGAGGGCTTTGATTTCGCAAAGTGGGCTGATGAAACGTAATAATTGCTGGTTGCAGAATGCAATTCCCTACCTGATGGGTCACTATTTTTACGGCAAGGAGGTGGGATATACTCACGGGCAGTTGAGGTATGCAATGAGTGAATCTAATGGCTGAAAATGGGAAAATCTGCTGGATATCGTGGAATGTGCGAGGACTGAACAGGCCGCAGAAGTCTAGACAGATGCTATCGTTCCTCTCTAAGCATGGGGCGCATGTGGTCTTTCTTCAGGAGACGCATCTCCGGGGGAAAGCTGTGGATGCTGTGGCTCGGCAGTGGGCTGGGGTGCGGGTTGCGACGGACTATTCCTCTTACGCGCGGGGGGTGATGATATTGATCAAGAAAAATGTGCATTTTGAACTGCTACACAAAGAGGTGGATAGCGAAGGCAGGTATGTTATTCTGCAAGGGAAACTATATGGCACGCTACTGACCATGGTGAATGTATATGGTCCAAATGTGGATGACCCCGATTTCTATATTGCTCTGTGGAACAAGGTGTATGCTCTACCGCCGTCGGCTATTTTATGTGGGGGAGATTGGAATGTGACGTTGGACAATATGCTGGATATAAAGGATGAGAGGTCGAATGTGCATAGGAGAGCTGCTGATGTGGTGCGTGACGGGATGCAGGACCTTGGCTTGGTGGATGTGTGGAGGCTGAGACACCCGGGTGAGAGAGAGGGCACTTGCTACACGTCCGCACATGACACTTGGTCAAGATTAGATTATTGGCTGGTTACCCGTGATGTCAGTGGGTGGGTCAAGCGCGGCGCTCATCTGCCCAGGACACTATCGGACCATGCTCCGGTGCTCTTGGAGGTAGGCTGGCCATCGCACACTCCGGCTACGTTCTCATGGCGATTAACTCCAGGCATATTGCGTGATCTGGTGCTGCGGGAGGAATTGCGAACGTGCATTGAGGACTTTTTTGATAGAAATGTGGGGTCGGTTGAAAACATGAGCACGGTGTGGGAAGCGTTTAAGGTTACGATTCGAGGCGCTTGTATCGGTATGCAGTCTGGGGTGCTCAAGTCGCTGAGGAACTCGATGAGTAAATTGGAGGAGGAGTTGACGGCATTGGAGAGGCTGCAGGAACGAGGCTCTACTCATGAAAGGCTGGCTGAGATCAGGAGGAAAGTTACTGAATATAATGAGCTGGCTGATCTAGAGATCACCTACTTAACTAAACGCACCAGGGCACGGTATTATGGCGAGGGAGGACGGGCGGGGCGAGGTCTAGCAGATAGGATTCGAGAGCCATGGGCGAAGCACTGCGGGGTTCAGGAGATACTGCGGGAGGGTGACACTGTAATATGAAGGTAAACACCCAGGCTATCAGTTAAACAAAAAACAGCTATGTACTCAACTGCATAATTCCCAATATTAGAAACTTAAACCATAACACAGACAAACATGATGATATCAAAAATAGTATTTAATAAAAACAAAGATAAATCTATACAATGTGAATATACAGTTATAATGGATTGTTGATACAAAAGTGATGAATTTCCTAATTAAAGAAAACATAAATTTAAAACATGTTAGACGGACAGTGATACATGTCCTTTCTACAGTTACTGTGGCTGTTGGGTTTGAGTCAACGCGTTTCGACACGTCGTGGTGTCTTCCTCAGGACAGTTATACGTTCAGCCAATATGTCTACAAAGAACAAAATACTATTAGTTCTTGTATATATTTTTTTTTAAAGTTCAATGTCACAGTTTATAGTTTCATGTTAGACAGTCAAAATTGATGATTGATGTTGGTGAACCTAAAAATCAGTATCCATTTCATTTTGTGATATTTGGTTCATTTCAGTTTAACATGGGAATATCGATTACAGTTCATTGTTTGACTTTGAGTATTCTTTAATACATAGCATAGTGCACATAGTATACACTTACATTGGAGGGTGACACTGTAACAGATGCTGAGGGTATTCTAGACTGCTTTGCGCAATACCACGAGCAGATGTACAGCCATGTGGACACGGCGGATGAAATGGACTTGGCTAAATACTTAGATGACGTAGCATTAGTTTGGCTGTCTAAAGGGCAACAAGACTTCTTGATGCACCATATCACGGAAGGGGAGCTCCGAGATGCGATTGCGGCTCTGCCTAATGGCAAGGCGGCAGGCACAGACGGTTTACCGTCAGAATTTTATAAGGAGTACGCGGATTTGTTGGTACCCCGACTGGCGACTGTGCTCGAGGACGCCATGGACCAGGGACAACTGCCAGCCACTATGAGAGAGGCACTGCTGGTGGCCCTGCCGAAGCCGGGCAAACCCTCCAATCTGTGCGAGTCGTACAGACCATTGTCGCTAATAAACTCGGATATCAAAATCATTGCTAAAGTACTTGCGACACGGCTGCGGCTGGTGCTACCGATTATGGTGCTACCGGACCAGTCTGGTTTTGTTCCGTTACGGTCCACTGCTCACAATCTGAGGGCCTTGTTTGCGGTCCTGCACCTTCTCAAACCGGAGCACTCCGCGGTAGCGGTTCTGTTAGATGCGGCTAAAGCTTTTGACTCGGTGGCTTGGCGATACATGCTCGCAGTGCTGCATCGTATGGGGGTGCCGTTTTTTTTCACATCCCTGATTACTTTGTTATACACTAAACCGACGGCCAGGGTACGGATCAATGGCCATGTGTCCTCATCGTTCCGTATTCAAAGAGGGACACGGCAGGGGTGTCCTCTTTCACCCCTGCTCTTTGCTCTTATACTGGAACCACTGGCCTGTATTTTACGCCAGAGATACGCTGATGCAGTGCTGCGCTTCCCGCTTAGGTCTCTCGCAGTGTCTATGTACGCTGACGACATGGTCCTGTACATTAGAGACCCAGCCGCACATTTGGAGAGAGTATTGAGGGAGTTTATAAGGTTTGGTCACTATTCTGGTCTTTCGATAAACTGGAATAAATCCACACTCTTGCCACTTACTGATGCCACTAAGCCGTTTACGCTGGAATTCCCATTAGAATGGGCGACGGAACCGGTGCGCTATCTGGGAATCTGGGTCCATAGGGACGGTGCTGAAGTATTGAGAGCCAATTACGGAGTGGCGATATCGAAGCTAGAAGACCAGGTGGAAAAGTGGAGGAGGTTGCCGCTATCGTTTGCTGATCGGGTTTCCATCATCAAAATGGTGGTCCTACCTAAATTTTTGTATTACTTTGTCAATGTACCCATTCGCCTGACGTCACATTTTTTTACACAACTCCAATCGTTGCTCACCACGCTGGCCTGGGCCGGTAAGAAGGCTCGGTGGGTTGGGATGTGTTGACGAAGCCATACGAGCTGGGGGGCTTCGCGGTACCGGATATGAAACTGTACTATCTATGCGCACAGGCGCACTTCGCTTCCTACTGGATATCGGCACCGCCATACACGCCACACGTTGCGCTAGAGGCCAGTGCAGTGACTCCACGACCACTGAAAGCCATGATGGCTAATCGGTACTCGGTGTTCGAAAGGGGGGAAGTGGATACAGTGCGTAGCACCCGTCATGCTTGGCAAGAATTAGGCAAGCGATCGAATAAATTACCGCTGTACGCCCCAGATATGCCACTTCTATATCATGACGATATCTCGGTATCCAGTGAAATGGGTGCGTTGCAACTTCTCCAAGGTGCTGGCGTACGGAACATGGGGCACTTGTTCCCTGCTGCCACCTTTTTCCAGCTGCAGACTCTACTAGACACCACAAACAATCCAACTATGGCCACATTCCTCTATGTAAGGCTACGTGCGGCTCTACGGGACTTATATCTAAGCATGGGCGGATCTAGCGGATCTCGCGTACGCGAACTTGCGGATTTACGGATTCGCAATCCGCGAAAATCCGCGAACTCTAGCGGATTTGCGGATTTTCCCGTTTTTTGTGTTTGCGCGCGTTCGCGCCGATTTTGGGACAAGTTCGCAATTGCGAACTTACTTTTCGGCTCGCAACGGCCGCGACTATGTTGTTTCTACGTCTGGTTTATCATCACAGGTTCACAGCACCCTCTGTTTCACCACTGCCACCCTCTGGGACACCCATGCCACCCTCTGGTACATCCTCACTGCCACCCATTAGGTTTATTTATCACTGTAGATTATGGTGGTTGAAAAAAGCAAGCACACCTGCCCTTCTTCAACTGCCATCAATTAATTTGTGTTTCATTAATGTGTCAGTAATTTTGAAAGTTCCAGTCTGGCTGGCACCTGCTTCCTTCCTTATCTGTAATTTGCTTTTTGTTGCAGTGAAAATTTTTTTTCACAGGACCTTTATGGTCTACTTGTAGCTATTCTATGAGCCTGCTGTTTGGGTCATAGCAGGGTCATAGAATAGTTGCAAACTCTGGAGGGGCCCATCAGGAAGCACTACCTTGAATGTTACAAATGTTAAGTTTGAACTTTTGCACCTGCTCATTGCTTTCAGTTTAGCTAAAATCGTTTTTTTCTGCAATTTCGCGCGTTTTTTGGGGCGCGAATCCGTGCGAGATCGATTTCGGAAGCCGCGAATACGTGCGAATACAAAATAGTTTTTTTTGCGACGTGTATGTTCGCGTGATCTTGCGCGTGTTCGCGAGGCGCTTCTAGCTATACGTTTGCCAAGTTACCCTATCGGTCGTACACGGGCGCGGCCATCTTGTTTGCGTGACGTATTCCGTTTCCGGCCGCTATGTGTAATCTCGCAAAGTGTGCTGCTCGCTAGTACAATTTCGCGCGTACTCGCAAGGAAAATCTCGCGCGAACTTACCCACGCGGTCGTGAACGGGCGCGGCCATCTTGTTTCTCATTCATTGCTATGGTTCTGGGCATGCTTTCTCTATCCTCTCTCAATCTCTGCCATCCTTTGCTTGTTTGAAGTTTTTTTGATCTAATTTTACTTATTATCTATCCCTCTATTTTTCTAGCTCTATATTTTTGTGTTTTCTGCAGCTTTTAGTTACTTTTAAACTACTTTTTTAAACTCTTTTCTTTTCTTCTTCACTATTCTATTTCTTGTTTATCATTTAACTCTATTTCTGCCCAGACCATGGTAAAGGGAGCCGGGAAGCACCCTGAGAAGGGGAAGGGTCCCGCACCCCGTGCCCGGCTCCCGTGCGGGCGTTTAAGGGGGGAGCAAGTGGTCCCGCGGGAGATCTTCAGCGCGGAGGAAGTGGCGGCACTGATCTTCCACGTCCAGCGCCGCCTCCCCAAGACGATCCTGGGAGGCGGCAAGATCGCGACTGGCTATGGCATCCGGGAGCGTCGCAAGCGGTGGGAGAAGGTGTGCCGGGCCATGTACAAGATCTCTGGGGTCCGGCGCACATATAACCAGGCCACCCACCGCTGGACCGATGTCATGGACTGGGAGCGGGACTTGCTGGACGCGCTCGGCGTAGAGGTCCCCGGGCTTGGTGAGTAGTAGTAGTAGTACATTTACTACTCTGTTTTATCCTGCTCTGTTATTTGCAAATCTTTGTTCTTTACCAAGAGCAATAATGCTGCCGATTACATTGAGGTAAATTATATTTCAAAATCTTCTATGCATTTCAGGTGCACTGCTCTCCTTCTCAGTAGCCTTGCTTGCTACTATGCTTCTTTGTTTTGTATGTTGTGTTCAGAAGCATTTCATTGGCCTGAGAAATTATGTATGAGTGTAGTGTAAAGATAAGAACTGCGTAATGCTAGACAGTAAGGGTCATATTTTCAATTACCGGCGCATCCCTGCAAAGTAGCAGGGATGCGGCAGTAATTGTGTGCCATGCCACCACCACCCATTGGCCCAAAACGTCACAGAAGCCTTACGCATCTGTGCCGTAAAGGCAGTGCATTGCTGGAGTTGCGTGCCAACGATGGCGCAGCTCCAGCAATGCTCTGGGGTACCCTATCTCCCCAATGCTGCATCAAGCCGTACGTCGGCTTCAAGCGCGCAGGGTTTGAGTCATGCATCATTGTCCTAAAAGTGACTGATTGACATCTTGTAGATTTCCCTCAGCCACTTTTAGGATTCGTTCCTGCGCAGGTACGTCCTCCCTTGCGCCGGAACGCCCCCTGATGGCGCAGGGCTTTACAACGTGATGCATCGCCCATATGCCCATATGTGTTTTTTTTTAATATATACGCCGCACCAACACCATGGCGAGTCTTTTGTTCTGCCGCTGCGTCACAAAAGGCACGCAACAATGGAGGAAAATGAGCCGCAACTTCCGCAAGGGACTTCTAAATAAGCCCCAACAGACTGAAGTCCAGTCCTTCCTTTAGACACATGGCTATAAGAAGAAATAGTGGCGGTGGTGGCGGGTGGATTGACAGTTTGAGTATTCACTGATCTGCAAGCAGGATGGACTTTGTCTGTCACTTCACGTGCTGCGCACTGCTGCCTGCAGTGCCAGGCCTAGGCAAACCTCTTTAGTAGTCTGTTTATTGAGTTACATAGGAACTTTCTAAGTCAACGTTCCGCAAATCAGGCAATACGAATAACGTAGTATACCACATGAGATAGATCCCGTGGAATAGTTGTCTATCTATTTGCTATTTTTCCAAAATATTTTGTTATTGTTCTTTTGAAATGTTTGATTTGGTTGAAAAATCTCATCCATGTTTTCTGGTTTTTCTTTCTTTCATGTTGTACATCAGCTCCCCCCAAGGGCAAGAGGACACAGGAGGAGGGTGCTGAGGATGCAGGCCAGGATCGGGCAGGCGAGGGCTCCTTTGCTGGCCCCAGTAAGTTTACATTTTAATAAACAGTACCTATTTTTTCCTAGCGTTCCTCATTCGATTTTTTCTAAATCGTCTTTGATCTTCTTGTAGACTGGATATAAATTCTTATCCTGCCTCGAATATGACTCCCTGTGGTATTACTAGACTATTCTTATTAGTCTGTCTGTGTAGCTAACTAAGATTGGACATTTGGCAATTCCATTGGACTCCCATTCTATTCAGCAATAGCTCTATGCACTGTCTCCTTACTGACTAGATAGTGTGGCAGAGTCATTCAGCTCCCGAAGTCACCGATTATTGATCCCCAATGATCTCTAGATTATCGTACGCAGGACAAGAGAGTACGGAGTCACAGCACAGTCAAGAAGTGTCAGAGGCACTCATGCTTGCAAAAATTCCAAAACCTTTAGCTCATCCACTCTAGTCTGGAGGAACAAAAACCACAGAGTCTATTTAAGTTTAAAAGCTTTATTAAAAGTAAACACATTTATTAAAATCTACTTTGTCATAAAACTATTTAACTGAAAACGGAAAAGTGGTTAGTGCTGACGATTAATTGGACACATTTCTTGTGGTCGAGCCGAGCTCTCACCTGGTTTGAACTTGATCCTGGTCGTGTTCTTAGGAGTCAAGCTTCTGTCTGTTAGGAGAAAAAGTGGTGCGTGTTAAAAATCAAAAGCAAGCATTCATCAGTTGTGCATAAAAGTGCAGCAAGACAACAGCCTTCCCTGGAAAATGGGACATTTTTACTTTGAAGTAGACAGTCACAAATTATTACATTGTATTCAGTTTTTTTAACATTTCTCCTAGACCAAATATTATATAGTAGTGAGTGGTGTATTCTAACATTCTTAAATGTACTTTGTAGGTGTAACATCTGGTGACGGGGCCAGCGCGGAGGTGGCTGTGTTGGGCGAGGACTCGGCGGACTCTGGGGAGGAGGCGGTGCAAGAGCCGGCGGACGGTCCTGTGGGGGTTCAAACGGTGGTGGCGGAAACAGGTAAGCTATATATTCCTTACTTATTGAGATTGAAGACTGCATAGTGTGCTTTCTGCACGGGTGTATTACAAATCAACCAGGTAGTAGCCTCCTCGAAACGACTTAGCTGTGAAGTTTTTGGTGAGAAGAATCCCAATAAGTTCTTAGACGAACGTGATGGATGGGATGAACGAAAAGCGAAAGAAGGGTGTAAGTAAGTGGGACGCGAACTTGTATGATGGCTGGCAAAGAAGAACGATATGTGTTTGCTTGGCCCTCGAGGTGGCTGGGAAGGAAAGAATATGGTATGGTGCATTGCTGGGTCAATGATGAAGCAAGGATGGGTGGAAGGACAGCAGCCTGGGTGGGTGAAACAGAAACTGTATGTGTGCGTATACTTTGACTGAATGGATGCCTGGAGCATGGTATTCTCTGACTCTTAGATAGCACATGTGTATCTAGAGAGAGTAGATGGTCGCCAGGTGAAGTAAGTGTTACCTTGAAGAGCATGTACCACCGCACCCGCATGTCCGTTCCAGTGCAGGGAAGGCAAGGAAAAGAAATTGTAAATGTGTCCAATACTACCATGAATAGTAGCAGTACTTTGTATTGCGTTTGCAATCACAGCATATATCTGGTTATTACGGTGGACACTCCGTACCTCTCTTAATAACTTTAGTTTACTTGTAGTACGTCATTCATGTGTGGGTGTATCACTGTTCACTCAATATTAAGCAAAGCACCTAAAGTCATCTCATATGTCATCAAATACGTCCCATGTGAAGTGATAGATAATCAAATTAGTTAGCTTCTTCATTTTCCTTTTCTAGTACTCATTTGCACTGTAGGGTGAAAGGTAAATTAATTAAGCAGTAGCCCTTGTAACAGAGTATTCTCAGTGCCACCCGTAATAGAAAAGTAATAGCTTCACCACCTGCATGTACTGTACCGGTACAGTAACGCAAGTCTGTCTCACTCATCATGGTGTGCAACTTTTTTTCTCGGGTGCAAGTTCACTGTGCTGTCCATGTCATTCTGCCGGCTTGCATAAGATAACGTACCAATTTCCCTAAACAAGAGAGAAGAAGAAGAATAAGACTGGTGTACTGTCATAGTCGACTGTAATGGAAGTCCATAGTGGTCGTAGAATTTGTTCATTAAACTACCACTAATGTTAGTGCAAGGATGCAGAAGTGGGAGGTTACATAGATACTGTCCTCAATAGTTATGTACTGTGCTTTCAATTTGCTACTTGTACTCTGTGACCCAACTTTCGGCTCAATCACTTTGTGTTATTAATAAGGAGCATTGGTTACAGACTATGTCTTTCTATCTTCATATAGTTGCTCCTTCCAAATCAACAACACGGAGGGAGCAGGCTAGATTGGCCCGGCAACGGAGGCTGGAGGCCACTGTCGCCGAATATCGGCGGCTGGTGGCCCTGGAGGAGGAGGAGGACACGCAGTCGAGCGGGGCAACAACGACATCCTCGACTGTGACCACTGCATCCTCCTCCGTGACTAAGCCAGCGGGACCGAGCCGGGCTAAGAAAGACGACCGCCACCGCCAAGCAACCGAAATACCAGCTGCCCCCCACAGGAGCTGCAAGGAACGCCAACGCCGCCTACGAGTCCGCATGTCCAACCTGGAGCAGGAGGTCCTGAAGTATAAGAACTTGGTTAAGGGCCTCCGCTCCGAGCTTGCCACCCTCCGCAAGGAGTATGATGCCCATGCCGCATCATGCACCAGCACCAGCACCCTCCAGTAGTGGAGTGTCCCTTGCCTTTTTTTTATAGACTTTTGGGGGGTGGGATTTGGGAGTTGGGATCGTTTTGGGACGTTTCAAAGACAATCGTTGGGGTTAGGGAGGGTGAGGGAGATTATTTTGTTAGGGCTAAATAAATATATTTTTAAACTTTAACTGACCATACCTGTTTTTTACTGCTTTTCAGTCTGGTGGGTGGGGGGCGGGGGTGTAACAGTAACTTTGTTTTCCTGAACAGTCGTAGGACTTTAGTAGTACAACCGTCAATCTCTTGTCTACTCCGAAATAATACTCCATTATACTACCTCCCACCAAACGCTTATCTTACCTGTAATTTGTGTTAGAAATTAGTGCTAGGCCCAGGGCTGGCTCCAGGTGAAATGGGGATTAACGTTGTCAATCCTGGGCGGGTGACATTTCCTCATTGCGGTGGTACTAGTGGTGTGACACAGTGGCAGTTGCATGCCTATGGAAAAAAAGAAAACGAAACCTTGTTTGTCCTCCTTACTGTAGCATTACAACGGTTACGGTACGATCGAGAAAATAGCAGGTGACAGTACACTAGAACAGTGCCATAATGTAGCCTAACAAATGGTAAAGTATTTGCTTGCAAGTATAACTAGTACTTGCGTTGAATTTATTTGACATTGGCTACTACTACTAGAAGATATAGTACTGAAGCTGAGTAAGTCTAGAAGATATCCTCGTATTCCTTCACCAGCCTGTTGCTATGACCTTATCCTCCCCAGCAAGTGTGTGGAATTATTGATGTCATTTTAGTCAGACATCAAGCAAAACAACACAGCCCGGGGGAAGAGGGTTAGGGTTTGTAAAATGGATGGGAATGGGGGTTTCTTTTTGGGTAGGTTTTGTTGAGAGAAGAAAAAAAAAGCAGAGCATGGACAAACAATAATTGAAGATACAGACAATCTTTGGTTACAAACTAAAGGTAAGCACATGCAGTCACACTCATAGAATAAAAGACAACAATGGATACTGTATCTGTATTGCGTATGTTGTTGGAGTTGTCCTGTTGAATTTGGTAAGTAAGTTGCATGCAGCAAACAATTCCTCTTATTGGCGGCACTCCTCCATTCCAGCTGACGCTTCGTCCATCAATGTGGCTGGTGACCACTGACAGAAGACACCCTGTCCACTGCCTGCCTGGCGGATGTTGACTGAAACCCGGCCTGTAATTATTGAACGGAAAACAGGAAGTGCTATTACAATACCACTGATAAATAAATAAAAGGTATGTACGCTGTGTGGTTCAAAAAGTGACACTTTGATTTCCCTAATAGACAGTACAATATTTTTGAAATTGCGTGCTCTGTCTGAGTCACCTTTTTAAGGATCAATAAGTATGGCCAAAATATTATAGCGGATCTTCCCCTCAAGGTAGGTGTACTGTAAACTGTGTTTTAGAACAAAATTTGACCTTCCCAGCAATGCTCCCAACAAGACCCTTACTAAAGCCAGTCGCAAAAATGTAGAAGAACCCCAATCAGATCTCCAAAAACGATGCCTAGCAGAAAAATGGTTACAAAACGTACTTTGAAAGTAACAGTAGGCCCAAATACAGACCGTGGATTGTATTCAAACCACTTGCAAGCAAGCAAAAGTATCCATAGCCAGCATCGCTCCAACAGTGCTCTACAACAACAGAACTGCGTTGCAATAGAACCCCCCGAAACACATGCAATCCTGATGCTAGGGCTAACCCTAACGAACCCTAACTTACAAAAAGTGCCAAAACTGGTGTTTCCTTATGGATTTTGTCCAACAAACTTCTAGCCGGTATTAGACCTTCCCAGGAATGCCCCAGGCAAGACCCGCCAACCCACCCGCAAAAAAACACCCGACAACACCCCCAAACAGCGAAAAAGCTAAATCTCATACTTACAATGTCTCTCGGCCTTCGGTCCAAACGCGGCGCTGTGCAGCTAGGTCATCATCATCATCAATCATCATAACTCCTGTTTTCCACCACGGATTTCCTGAAAAGCAAATGCAATCAAGATTAGACTGTCGCAGCAGTGCTTCGACAGAGACCCCGGCCGCAACCCACCCACGAACAGCAGGAAGCCCCCCAAAACGCTACATTGAGCAAGATGTCAGAAGAAATAGCAAAAAAAAAGGCTGTTCCTTATGGATTTTGTCCAAAACACTTCTATCCGGTATTAGACCTTCCCAGGAATGCCCCAGGCAAGACCCGCCAACCCACCCGCAAAAAAACACCCGACAACACCCCCAAACAGCGAAAAAGCTAAATCTCATACTTACAATATCTCTCGGCCTTCGGTCCAAATGCGGCGCTGTTCAGCTAGGTCATCATCATCAATCATCATAACTCCTGTTTTCCACCACGGATTTCCTGAAAAGCAAATGCAATCAAGATTAGACTGTCGCAGGCTCGCAGCAGTGCTTCGACAGACACCAAAAATTACCCACAAACACCCGGAACCCCGCCAAAGAGCACCTCAAAGGCAAGCAAGTCAGCAAAAACGGCAAGAAATTTCCACCTCATATTTGGTACAAAACACTTTTGTCCATTATTAGAGCTTCACAGCAATGGGCCCAAATCCGTCAACTCACCCGCAAAGAAGTACAACACCCCCACAAGTGCTGAGTCTTTCTTCATTGGGCGTAATCCAGCACTCTGCTTGGAGGGAAATCGCAGTCTGGAGGAGGAGGATAGAGGAGCATGTTCTTCAGAACTTGTGAACCTGAGGAATGTAGACTGCGGCACCTTCAAATCAATAAGCAAACAAGTGAAGACAGTTCTGATGATGGTCTTGTTTTTGGGATTAGGTGATTAAAGTTTGAATTAAATTAACTGTGCAAAACAAAGAAAGAGAGACACAAAGCACACAGGAATAAAAGTGAAAAGGACGAAAAAGAAAGTTCTTGATTGATTGTCTCATTTTCAGGGCTCGGTGTCAGGGAATAAGAACAAGATTTCGTCATCATACTCTGCGAATTCAGGCTGGATGAGGTCAGTGCCACCGAACAGAGAACAAATCCCCTCATCTACGTTGCCGTCCTCCTCGTCTTCATGCGGCGTGCTTTCTCGTACTTTGTAATCTGGTGGTATGAGGTGCTGATTCATCTTGATCATTGTCAGCCGCTCCACATTTTTGGGCGAGAGGCGGCTCCGTTTGGGAGTTACAATGCCACCAGCAGCACTGAAAACACGTTCAGAAGACACACTTGCGAGTGGGCAAGACAAATAGTTTATAGCCAGGTTGAAGAGCTGTGGCCACAATTGTTTTTGCCATGCCAATACTGCAATGGCTCATCATTAAGAAAGACCTCTGTTGAGTCATTCAGATAGTCCTGCACCATCGACTCAAGGTCATCAACGGTTCCTCCACTTTGCTTACTTTTTGCTGTGGCTGTGACATTTTTTCGAGAACCATACCCAAGCAAACTTAGCCAATCCTCTACAACAGCCACTGTTTTTGTTGTGTGTGGTGCAGATGATCCAGTTGCCGGTGTCTTTAACGGCTGAGAGGTCACTTGTGCCCCAGCCACAGGTGCAGAAGTGGATTCTTGTGACTGGGGATGGCCTGCTGATGCTGATGCTGATGTACTGGCTTCTCCTTCAATAACCTGCCGTTCTTTTTCATACCTCTTGGCTGACCAGGCTAACCAATGTTTGTACTTTTGAACATCTGCATCAGCAAAAGGAAAGAATGCTTCGCCTGCCAGCGCCTTTTTGTAGCGTGGATCCAGAATAGTAGCACAAATGTAATGCTGATCTGACTTGATCTTTTCAAGACGTTCATCACCACGTAGGCGCTCTAATAATTTCTCAGACAAAATAAAATGGTCTTTTTTTTCCATCTTTTTCAAACTCAGAAGACACCGCCATCAGTTGGTGCTCCAGCATGCACAACAATGGGATAGCTTTTCCCAAATTACAGTCCTCCTGGCTGACTGCACGCGTGAAGAACTCAAAAGGACGAAGCATGTCTGTCAGGCTTTTAACTATGTCCCATTGCGCCGCACTCATCCGCAGGTCCTCCTTCTGAGATGTACCCTCTGTGAAGAAATAGTGATCGAGTACCGTATACTGCTCATACAGACGCTCAAGCATGTAGAAGGTTGAGTTCCAACGTGTTGCCACCTCCTGGATGAGTGCTTTCACTGGCATTCCACGTATAAATAGCAGTCTCCGCAGATGCTTCCGGGCCTTAAAAGAATGGCTGAAAGGGTTGCACATTTTGCGGCAGGTGGCCATTACCTCGAACGCTGTACTCTGTTTATCCATCAAGAATTTTTGAACTACCAGGTTGATACAGTGCGCCAAACACGGCACTCTAACATGGTCACCCTTCAACATGGCCTTAACTACATTGGCGCCATTATCCGTGGAAACATAACCAATCTTGAGTTTTAGGGGGGATAGCATTTTCAACACCTTTTTGTTAAACTCTTCCAAAAGGTTTTCTGCTGTGTGACTTTTCTCCAAGCCAAACATGGCTAGTGTTGCATGTTTCCGAGCAGCTTTGAAAACTTTGTCCGGGTCAACACCTGCGTTTAGCTTTGCTATAACACCTGAAAAAGAGACCCAGTGTGCAGTGATGCACATGTAATCAGCGCCTGCGCCACTGGTCCACATGTCTGTTGTCAGATGTATTGTGTGAACAGCACTCTTCTGCAAAGCTGCCCCAATCGCCTCCAGCACATCTTCATGTAGTGCTGGAACCGCAACTCTGGCAAAATAGAACCGGCTCGGAACCTTCCATTTAGGGCAGAGCGTTGCCACTAATTCAAGAAAACCTACCGCTTCTACAAAAGAAAAAGGTAGAAGGTCCACAGCTAGCATTTTAGCCAGCTTAGTGTTATACAGACGCGTCAGTGGGTGGTTGCGTTCATATGGCACGTCTGAAGTAAGCATTGTTCTAATGTTGCCCTGGACCAAGCATTTACGGGCTGATAATGACTTCGTTGACCCAATTTTGCTCGCTGGTGAACTTTTGTGCATTGGTGTCTCACTCGCTCCAACACTCTTAGTGTGCCTCACATTGGGTGTGCTGCTGACAGGGGTACTGGGTGTAAGGGAAGTGTTTGACACGTCTTCTTCCTGCTCGTCATCATCAGATAAAACATCAACGTTTCCTTGAATTTGGCCTTTCTTGATCGCATCTAGGTGCGCAAACCATTTGACAGTGTGCTGTCTCCTAAGATGACCTCTCTGGCCTCCGGTACCATAGTTGGTACCTGGCTTACCACGACTAACTGCTTGCTTACAAATGGTACAAATGGCAAACTTTGGATTTTTTGGACAAACAGTAAAGAAGTCCCAAACTGGGGACTTGAAGTGTCTGTGGGACATGGAGGAGGCGGCGATACTGGTGGTGGTGGTCATGAAGCTAATGCCAGATGAAGTGGAGGATCTGGATTGCCCAACTTTTGTACGTTTTGCACTTTCACCGCCACTAATTAAGGTCGAGGTTGACGGAGGTCTCTTCTTGCCAGAAAGAAATATGGAAGCGGGACGAGTTGGTGTACTACTTAACTCCAATGATTGTGGTGTTTCCACTGCCTCCTCATCGACAACATTATCATCATCATCACACTCAGCAGCTCTTCGGGCTAGGGTCAAAATGTCTGTTTGCTGCATGCCCGCTGGGGCTGCAGTGACCTTTATGATGACTGGGTTGTCGTTGGCAGAGTCTTCATCAGCAGCAGTATCCGCCACTTCTTGTTGAGACTCATCACACTCCATAACTCTGAGACTTTGGACGAGCTTCCTTTTACGCTTAACTACCTTTGTCGGATCATGGTGTGCCTCACTCTCAGACGGCTGTGGTGCTGGTTCCCAAGTTTGATCCGTATCATCAGAAGGAGGTGTGCTTGAAGAAGATGTAGACACCACCCTTGATCTCTTCCTTGCTAGGGGTGTGGAAGACAATGAAGGATCATCAGGAGGAGTGGCTTCCTCAAATGATACCTCGCCTTGATTGTCGATTTCCTGATGTGCCCCTACTTCGGGAGGAACAACTATTGTGGGCACTTGTGACCCTCCATGCACCTCTGCTTGCGCATCTCCTTGCGCTGCCTCTCCTTCCACATGTACTTGGGCTTGTACTTGCACATGTGATTGTTGTTGCGGCTGTGGTTGTTCAACACTCGTCAGATGAGCTACAACAACCTGTGTTGATTGAGGGACATTGCTGCTGCTTTCTTGCGATGAGCCAACATCACTGGTCGATGGTGATTGAACAACTATACTGGCTGCCTCTGCAGCACTCAAGGGCTTGGACTTAAGTTGGCGTGGTGGTGGTGGTGGCACTGAGCCCAATGGAGCGGGGGTGCTGCTGCCAGCTTGGTCCCCAGCAGATCCCGCTGCTGCTGCTGCAGGCATACTTTTTTTTTTACTCCCAAAAAAAGGGGCGGGCAGCACACCAGTGTCCTTGGTAACTTGCTTCTTCTGCTCCTTACTGGCACCTTTCTTGCTAGAGGAGCTACGGGTTACTTTTTTGGGGGCCATCTTCTTCAGAGCAGGTCAGCACGGCAGCAGTTGCACGAGTTGCAGAGGGTTCTGTGTCCAGACGTGACGTCGCGTGACGTTATGCTGCACACACACACCGCTGCAGGACTTCTTCCTGGCACTGGTGGTTCTCTTGAGTCTTTTTGTGCACCTAAAAGCAATGGAAGACAGAGGAACATCAGTTCAGTTATACACCCCAAAAAATCGACAAAGCACAGAAAAATGAGCACAATCCCATGCCATCCATGATGTTTACATTGAAGACACCCCACAGAAAGACTAGGGAGTGGGACATGCAAGTATGCAACACTCAGTCACTACCCCTGGGCATAATGGATGAAAAGTAGGCAAAATAAGTGCAGGCCTCAGACACTGCCTCTCCTCAAAATGGCCCCTTACACCCCAAGCACATGTTGCCTGTACCAGCCAGCACTCAAGATGGCCACCACCACCACCCACATGGCCAGTCCACATCAACAGTACACCCCCAAAAAACAGAAAAACAGCCAGAAATCACCACAATCCAATGCCATCCATGATGTTTACATTAAAGAGAGTGAGACCACACCACAGGCACACTCAGTCCATGCACCACCACCCCTGGGCAAAAGGCCACACCAGCAGCCCCCCAAAAACGACAAAAAACAATAAAATCAGCACAATCCCAGCCCATCCATGGCCTCAATGGTGTTTAAATTCAAGAAGACACCCCTCAGAAACACTAGGCCCATGCACACTCACTACCCCTGGGCATAATGGATGAAAAGTAGGCAAAATAAGTGCAGGCCTCAGACACTGCCTCTCCTCAAAATGGCCCCTCCCTTACACCCCAAGCACATGTTGCCTGTACCAGCCAGCACTCAAGATGGCCACCACCACCACCCACATGGCCAGTCCACATCAACAGTACACCCCCAAAAAACAGAAAAACAGCCAGAAATCACCACAATCCAATGCCATCCATGATGTTTACATTAAAGAGAGTGAGACCACACCACAGGCACACTCAGTCCATGCACCACCACCCCTGGGCAAAAGGCCACACCAGCACCCCCCCAAAAACAACAAAAAACAATAAAATCAGCACAATCCCAGCCCATCCATGGCCTCAATTATGTTTAAATTCAAGAAGACACCCCACAGAAAGACTAGGCCCATGCAACACTCACCACCCCTGGCCAAAGGGCCCCACCAGCAGGCCCAAAAAAACGACAAAAAACAATAAAATCAGCACAATCCCAGCCCATCCATGGCCTCAATGGTGTTTAAATTCAAGAAGACACCCCTCAGAAACACTAGGCCCATGCAACACTCACTACCCCTGGGCATAATGGATGAAAAGTAGGCAAAATAAGTGCAGGCCTCAGACACTGCCTCTCCTCAAAATGGCCCCTCCCTTACACCCCAAGCACATGTTGCCTGTACCAGCCAGCACTCAAGATGGCCACCACCACCACCCACATGGCCAGTCCACATCAACAGTACACCCCCAAAAAACAGAAAAACAGCCAGAAATCACCACAATCCAATGCCATCCATGATGTTTACATTAAAGAGAGTGAGACCACACCACAGGCACACTCAGTCCATGCACCACCACCCCTGGGCAAAAGGCCACACCAGCACCCCCCCAAAAACGACAAAAAACAATAAAATCAGCACAATCCCAGCCCATCCATGGCCTCAATGGTGTTTAAATTCAAGAAGACACCCCACAGAAAGACTAGGCCCATGCAACACTCACCACCCCTGGGCAAAGGGCCACACCAGCAGGCCCAAAAAAAGGACAAAAATCAGCACAATCCCAGCCCATCCATGGCCTCAATGGTGTTTAAATTCAACAAAACATTTGTATCATGCACCCCTAACCAACCCTGGTCCTACTGGATACTGTGGCTACCCACAATATAATTTATTTAATGTTCTGAAAAAGTTCCAAAATTTTACTTGCAGCAACTGTAATGCCCCAAACAAACTTACTTGTGAAAGTTGATTTCTAATCCAAAAGTGATCCAAAGACAGTCAAAAAGGCCTCAAATCCAAATATCCAGCAGCACCCACAAAAAGTAATCCTTCCAGCTCCAGATCCAAATGAAAGTGACCAGGAGATGGACAAAGCACTGGGAGGAGCCTGCTGGACAGGAACAGGAAGTTGGAGACTGTGGGGCACTTCCTTCCTCCCCCCCCCCCAAAATGGACTCCTTGCAAAAAAAAAGGCCATGCAAATGTCAACCTGAGGAGTGATTCTGATAAAAATCATAATTTTCTGAAGGTTTATCCTGTTTGCTGGTGATTTTCTTGTGCGAAATTGCAAAATCTCTATTTCGCAAGTGCGAGATTGTTCCTTTCCGCCGCAACTACGTGGTCGCAATTGCGAACTCTCGCGAGGTGTGCTGTGCAAGGTGGCAAGCCGCGAGTACGTATTCGCGGGCGCTAAACTCCCGCGGGAACACGCAGCAAGATCTAAAATGGCGCGTCACTCGCAAAGAAAAACAACTCGGCAAACGCTAAATGACGGAAAGTGAACGCCGTGCACCACGCCGCGCGCCGCAACCAAGCAAAAAATCAGCCGCGAGCGGATTCACGGATTTTCGACAAATTCGCGAGCGTTCGCGGATTGCGAATTTGCCGAAAATCCGAAAAATCCGCGAGCGGAGCGGATTTTACGCCCATGCTTACTTATACCCATCCTTCCCGGATGAACCCCCGGTCTTGAATGCATTACAGTTACTTTACACCTCGAAGACGGGCGCGAAACTGATATCACGTTTGTACAGGGCTTCGCAAGAAGATGAAGGGGGGGGCGGCACGTTAGCAAGAGCAAGATGGGATGCAAGTTTACCTGAACCCTTGTCGGATGAGGAATGGAGTGAATGCTGCACTGGGACGGGTGGCTTTACAGCGAATGGAAATTTCCGTCTGATACACTATAAATACCTACAGCAATGGTATTACACCCCCGCACGACTGTTGAGATATGGGCTACGCACGCACTCCAGGTGTGTGAGATGCAATGAGGACAATGCGGATTTCATACATTTGGCGTGGGGATGTACTAAGATATATGAGTTCTGGAATGCAGTGACGCGAGCATTGTCCGAGATGACATCCATAGTGGTGCCTACGGAACCACGGTTATGCTTGTTGGGGATAGCATCTGGAGTGTCTGTTGGTTCTCGGCGTTTGATAGTGCTGGCGCTGCAGGTGGCTAAGCGCAGAGTGGCCATGATGTGGGGCGGGAAGCGAGCACCAACTGTCGACTTATGGTTACGGGACATGGCGTATTGCCGCGATCAGCTCACCTGTTACTATGAGGAACTGCCGGAAACCTCGAGGCCTAGGGATATCTGGGGACCATACACACTGTACATGTTATCGAGGGAAGTGGAGGAAGGCAGTCCATAGATCACGATGGTTGTGAATGATGCACTTGGATGAATGGATTCAACATATAGGTGACCTCTCCGTGATAAGGATTGTGGTGGGGATTACGACATGTTTAATGTTTCATCAATGTCCGTTGAAGGCTAGATCAGATAGTGATTTCGGTACCTCACTGGAGGCGCACTTGCACTTGAATCGAGCTGGAACTGGACCTGAAACCTGTTCTGCTAGTTGGGGGGTTGTTTATAGTTAAGTACTGTTAAGTTTACTATCGACAAAGACTGATTGTGGTATGCGTTGGAATACCTGCGAGACTCAACTTCTGCAAAACTGTTTTTCTTTACTACTCTTAATGCTTTCTTATATGGAGGAGATGATGTGTCTTTTGTATGCGTGCATTATGAAAGCACTTAGCGGCTGGCCCAGGCTTGGGTTGTAGGCCTATAGCTGTGTTCTCGTACTTTAACCAATAAAAGTCTTTAATAAAAAAAAAAAAAAAAAAAAAACCCTTTCCTTCAATGTATGGTCCCGACTGGTCTACCGGCAAGGAAGCGCCAAGTACGCACTCCTCGTCCTCCCCTCTCAGGCCCCGTCAGTACTGGTCGTCACAGAAGAACGTGTCATTCAACAAATACTGCGAAGTTGCTGCATTTCTATTTTCATTCCCTCCCCAGATTTCTACATCATCCCCCTGTGGTGATTTTCCCTTAAAAATAGGTTTTGGCGCTCTGGGCACTTGGATCGTTTTTACCTGCTGCTGGGTCTTTCTTTGTTTTTCATTCTGCGTCTGTGGAATTAAATCAGGTGTTTGGGCATTATCATCTTGTAAATAGGGACACTCGTCTCGCCAATGTCCAATTTCTCCGCACTGGTGGCAGGGAAATTTCTTCTTCGCTTCTTCTCTACTCATTTTAGGACGGGGTTTTCCTCCACCCCCACCCCCAGGGCCTTTGTTCGGGGTAGTTTTGTTTATTTTGTTTAACTGCTTTTCCTGCTGTTCTGCGAGCTTTACTTGAGCCCACATAACCTTTTCCTTGAGAGCCTTTTTCTTTTCTGCCATCTCGTCCTCACAGTATTTTGCGTACCGCAGGACCTCATCTATCTTTTTGGTATGCCAACAGATTTTATTATCCTTTATCCACTGACCAATCTCGGGTCTTAAACCGTTTACAAACCTGTAAATAAAATGTGTCATATCCTTCATCTCGATGTTATCTATACCGCTGTATGTTTTGAACACCTGCAACAGCCTTTCATAAAAGGAATGCACTGTCTCGTCCCTTTCTTGCGTGGTTCTATCTATCTTGGTCCAATCAGTTTCCTTTGCCGGCACTTTTAATTTCAAATGTTGAATTACTTGTTCATACTTCCTCATCACTTCCTTCGATGGTTCCCCTGTTTTGTCGTCTCTCGGGTATTCCTCACTAGGCCAAGCTATGGCTATTTTACACTCGGTCCATAGATCTACAGGGACCACGATGTCGAAGAACCCATCCAGGTCCTTCCATAGGCATTTTTGCACTTTTACGAATCTTTCTACCTGCCTATACCAATCCACGGGCTTTTCTCGTAATTTCGGGAAATCGTTAGTAAAGGATACAATATCCTGTCTGGACCATGGAACATGTACATATTTTCCACCTGGTACTTCACGCATAGGGCATAACTGTTCTGGTTTGTCAGCTTCCTTTAGAACAAATTCGGGAGTTGCCTGCCTAGACCTGGCCTCATCCTTTTTCTTGGTCCATCTGGCTTTCCATCTTTCCACATCTCCCCATTTTTGTAATACTGTCAATAGTTCTTTGACCTGTGCTTTCTTCCCTGAAACTTTCAAGTTTTCCAAATCCTTGTCTGAGAAATCTGCTCTGTATGGTTTCTGCAGAGGTTTCGATTTTGAAATATCTATTCCCATGCTAGCAGCAGTGTCTGTCAGCTTTTCATGAAGTACTCGGGTATTTCGGGTGAGACTCTTGCAGATAAACAGCATTTCGTCTTCGGAGTAGGTATTTAATCTGTCTAATCCTACGTTTCCTGCCATCAATTCCTCTATTTCTATTCTCAGCTTGTAGAGATCTAAAGGTTTCGTTGGGGACGCTTGTTTTTCAAATTCTTGACTCCATCTTTCGATTTCTTCAGGAGTCACCAATGTGACACTCTTAGTACCTGAGGTCGATTCCATTTGAATTTCCCTTGCATTAAAAGGATTATGTCTTTTATGCATCCTTTTTCCTGTATTTCTAACGGGCAAATCTAGCAGCGAGACCTCCGACTCGCACTCACTTGTCTGGTCATCTACAATTAAGGGTTCTGGTCTGGTCGGTGCAATGACGGGAGTAATGACTGGAGGGTTTGGAGTCCCTTGACGGTCCCCGTACAACGGAACCACTGGTCCGATAGTTACTGGGATCGTCAAGGCTTCAGGACTTGTATTTAGCTGTGACATTTTCTGTATTATCTCAGCTCTCTGCTTTGCTAGCGCTTCTCGCTCTTTCTCTTCTAATAACCTGTCCAAGGATTTGTCATGTAACACCTGTGGGGTTAGAGTGGGAGCATAACTTGGGGCAGTGGGATGTGTCTCACTCGGTCCTCCACCATAATTAGGTCTTGGGAACAAACTTCCTGTGCCTAGAATCCTCGGCTCTTCCTCATCCTGTGGCTTTAATAACGGCATTCCTGAACCTAAGGACCTCACCTCACCTCCGTAGGGGGGACGAGAGCAAAAATCTCCTTCACGTGAATATCCCATCTCCCCACCAATTGGTCTCCTTGGGTAAATACTTCTGGTTTCTACGGGTCCTAGACTCTCAGTATAAGGAGGAGTTGGATAATCCCCTCCTACACTTGCGGACCTGACCTCTTCCCTTTGTAGAGGTCTCCGGGGAATATCCCCTGCACTCGAAGGTCGGTGTCCTTCATTATAAGGAGGCGGACTTCTCATGCATATGTCATCTAATAATTCGTCATCTGATTCTCCGAGGGGCCCCCAGTGCTTGGATTTCTCTGTCCTTTTCCCCCCCCAGGAGGATCCTCTGCTGACATCATGGGAAACAGTCCCTCAACAATCATACTCTGTCTCCACTGTTTCATCTTTTTGGCTCGGGCTTCCTGCTTTAATTTTGGGTAAAACTTAGTTAACCCTTTATCCATTCGGGGCTTGTCCCTCTCGAAAGCCTCGATTTCCCATTCCTCTAGTGCTTCGTACTGCGTTAATCTAGGTCTGGGATGTAAATCATTCATTCGGGTTCTCAAATTAAATAGAATTCTGCTGTTAAATGTTCCGTCTAACGGAAACGCCAATACTCCGTCATCTTTCGTGTATTCTGCCCAATTTTCCAACCATACACAGGTATTGTACCCTTTATCGAACATCATGAAAGATGCGGGAGTATTTGGTGGTGGAATTACAACACCTTCTCTAGTTTTAATCTGCTTATCTTTCTTGAAATAAGTCTTTACTTTATTTACAAGGGACAATTTTCTCTTATTTCCATACATAATATCGTATCTATTAGTCTTCCACTGATCTCTTCCAAACCCTAGAGATCTGGGATCGGGTCTAGTCTCCGGAGTATACGAGTGCCACATACTATTCCTGCAAGCGGCTTTGTTTACAAGTCACTCCCAATCCGAATGCGTCTTTTATTTTCGTGCGGCCAATAAAATGCACGAGTTCAAATATTTTCGACCAATGGGTGCGCGGCCCCTTCGTGAGACAGTTCCCACGCTCCGGCGCTCACCCCTCCCTTACAATTCCAGCTCCACTACCAGCCCGCTGCGTCTACCAATCCCAGCGCGGCACGGAGTGACGTCAGAGCGGCTTCGCGACTGACTCCCTCCTTCACAAGGTAACGGAAACTTTCTTACTTTCTAAAGTGCTCAGTGCTTGGTTATTTAACAACGAATACACATTCGCCACTGTGCTCAAGTGTCTAGACAGGAAAGATTTGTTTTACTGCAAGTAAACTACTTCCATTTACTTTTCACTCACTACGGATAGATCTTCTCTGTCTACCCTTCACTCTAGCATCGGAGAACCTGTTACTCCCCTAGACTCATCCACTTTACCGGGATATATCCGAGACTAAGGTTTCCCCAGCGAGCCCCTTTGCTTTCACCCAAGCTCCGATGAACCTGCTACTCTTCCGATGCGACCCTCACTAGGTTATGCCACAGTAGGAATTTTGCCAATGAACCTCGTTACTAACATTTATTTAAACATACATTCAGAAAAGTCCCTAGTTAGTGCTTCCAGTTCTCCCTAACCTACACCAACTTTCCTTGGGCCAGCGACCTCAAAGCAAATGGATTCTATTCACCACTTGCTATTCAATTCCCCGGGGATTTCCAAACAACATATAACAATTACGAACGAATGGGTTAATACATATATCAATATAACAATAAGAAAAACAGTTTAAAACATTTCATAATTTTTCAAAGCAAACATTTCAAGTGGGTGATCAGTCCTCCCGAAGTGCCTACTCTTGTAGCAGCATCAATATACTAGCAGCTTCCGACTTAGCTAGACTAACTAGTCCTGCCTAACCTTTAACTATTCCCTAACCATCCTCGATGCTACCAGAAAATTACTGCTAGAGATCGCGGGTCACCCGACCAATAATTTCGCCACTTCCGGCTTCGGGCCCATATATTTCAAATCACCAGATACATTGATCGGATGACGTCACAATCTACTACCAATAATTGTGGGATTCCTTTCGGTTATTTCTAGTGTACCCAACTTACCATCCACCGTTATGGGTACCTACGACCACGATGGGTCAGGGAGCTAGCTGTAAAAGGAAAGGCAGCAAATATCATACAACTTTACTTTTCATAAAATGACCACGGACAACTGGAAGTTTTGAAAGTTTATCTTAAATTCAAAATAAAGGGCAGTCATACAGTTTTATCAGAATAGTGTTCGTGCGACAGGGAACCCGCTAAGTGAGAGGGAAACTAAGATAAGGGGGCAAAGTGAACACGCTATAAATCTGACTTACTTTTAGCCAGTTTACGAGAGAAAAACCAAGACCATATCAGAAAATTGCAAACTGCAATACAGAAAATGATTTCTAAAAGGTAGGGCAACATAGGAACACGCTATGAAAATCAAATGCAAATAACTTTATGAAATGCAATGGTTGCAGGAGAAAGCATGGAAAATTAATTCACGTGCAAAGGTATGTCTTTATTGAAGCAAAGACAGAAAAATAGAAAGGTGCAGTTTCAAGAGATTTAGAGCAATATTTACCTAGACTGGTGTGAATAACCAAACCCTGGCCACGGGTCAGTTAAGGACAGGAAACCCTCAAGGAAGGATACCCCTCAATGGACAGCAGGTGCAGAAATGGACCCCCAAGACAGGACAGGAAACCCTCAGATTAGGATCAGGACAGGACCACCAGGATACGACCAGCACCCGCAGTTCGGAAGCACCGCCTGCGCTCCACCCTCTCTGCAGCTATCGATCAGGACCCCGATTGGGTCAGCGAATTCCCCAGCAAAGTGCTTCACCAGCACTTAAGGTTCAGTAAAACCTTCAGAGTCTATGGTCAAATTTCGGACAGAGAGCTCTGCAGCTCCTCTGTATCAAGTCACCTATTGAGTGCATTGGGTCAGTGACAGGTCAGCTATTCAGACAAGTCGGACAATTTCCCTAGGTGAACCCAGGGTAGATATACTGTTTTGGGACTGGGTACCACCCCCCAATGTTGCAAAGTGTCAGAATCCCCAAATTTTGATTGGTCCTAAGGTAGGATTTGGTTAACACACCAATCAGAACAGACTATTACAAGCCCTACTTAGCATCCTAGGGTGCCGCCTAGCAAGATTGGGGTTCCCGAGAGAAGTCGCACGGAATACAATGAAAACTTATACATTTGTTACAACATAGGAACATTTTCTCCATCCTCCTGGGTCAGAGGTAGCGCTCCCAGGAGCCTCTCGACTGTGGCTGCCAGCTGGCTGAGTTCCACGGTCCAAGTTTGTCTCTGGCCTTGCATCTGGAGCATGCGCAGAAAGGACCTTCAAAATGGTTTATGACCCATTTGGACCCCCATTTCCCGTGATACATGAAAAGTAAGCGAAAACAAATTAAAACATAGAAATAAATGCTTGTATTACATGTCATGACTTTGTACTTCAGATTCATCATCAGAAAAATATACTATGCAATTAGACATTAGTAACATATACATGGACACGAAAGCAACTGCACGGGCATCACCACGTTATCACGAAAGCTGCTTATTACGCATGCGCACCCTTTCCCTCCAGAACTAAATCTACGTAGAGTCACGTGAGTGTGACTAACGCATGCGCAAAAGCGAAAAGACAAGCAGTGGCCATTTTTAGGGACACGGATTAATCGTATTAGTAGAACACATAAGCAAGCTTCGCTACCTTTCACGTGTATCCAAAATAAAGATATTAATAATAACGTACGTTTGTTATGAGGTTATGACAAGTTGAGGTTCATGAATCGAGCAAGTCGCGATGCGAATCTTGCTCTATCACCCTGCAGACTGAACTGATCTTCAAACTGGCGCATCGCTTTGTGGTGCAACATAACTTTAATGTGGAATCTTGCAATGCTATGCAAACCAGTATTTAAGGTACTCACTTCAGCATGCCTAACTGGGTCCCTGTAGCTAGACTGCACTCCATCAAGGTCAGTCTGAACTTGTGCCTTTGTCCCGGTCCGGCATGAGCAGATATCCACAGTTGGCATTTTTCACTAAAACCTTAAAAACGTTATATCTCTGGTACTGCTGATTGAATTATGGACGCTTCGGTCTTGTTTTATTTAATAAAAAATACTCTATTTTTTAAATTCTATTGTGGGTTCTTTTTGTGGTCTGTTTTCACTGTGTTTTCTGTTTGAAGTGTTACCCAAACACTTTACACATTGCTTCTGAGTTACGCCTGACAGCTCTGTGTCCCAAGTTACCTGAGGGTTGAGCACAGGTTAGTTTAGGGCTTGCTTGTGACTTCACCCTGAAAGGAATTGTGGCTGCTGCTTGATAAGGGTTTCACCCTCCTCAACCAGTGGCGAAACTTAAAAGTTTGCAAAACTGTGCATGTTCGCTAAGTTTACCTATGTGCCCGCTGAGTTAGGGTCAAAATTCCACAGCTATTCACATTGCAAACAAAGGGTCAGTTTCAGTGCAAATAATGTGACGGGTACATGTTACGCTTGGGGCCCTTTCCTGTTACAGGCACTGGGCCTATCCTCACAAGTGAGGTACCATTTTTATCAGAAGATATGGGTGAATGCTGGGTGGTAGCAAATGTGTGGCTCTCAACATATTCCAGCAGTTTCCTCATATAAATGTGAGAAAAATGTGCTTTTAATAAAGGTTTGAAGTGTACAAGGGCTTCTGGGGGAGAAAACCTGTGAGAGACACACAAGTCACCCTACCCTTCATTCCGCAGGGTGTCTAGTTTTAAAAAATGTGCAGGTTTGCTAGGTTCTCCAGGTGCTGGCTAAGCTAGGGTTCACAATCCACAGCTACCCACATTGCAAAAAAGGGTCAGTTTACAGTGGAAACATTTGTTGTGTCTATGTTGCACTTTGGGTCTTTTCCTGTCACGGGTACTAGATCTACACACAGAATTGAGGTGCTAATTTTATTGGGAGACATGTGGAAATCCAGAACAGTACAGCATGTGTTACTACCAATTGGATTTCTTTGAAGTCATGCCTTCCAAATGTAAGCCACTGTGTAGGAAACAGGATTTTTTTAAATGTCCTCTAAATCACATGCTAGTATGGGTACCAACTGTCAGAGATCCATCAGAGGGTCACAGGGTCAGTGGGCCCAATCATGGGGGTTAGGCCTTTTACTCCTGGGGTCCCAGGGCCGACCTACTAAGGATCCCAAGAAAATGGGCCAAGTACCCCTTCTGCACTTGACTCTCAATGGCAGCTATGATCAGGCAGTTAAAAGCTCCCCTGGGAAAGAAGTGTGAATGCAGATTAGTGAACATGTCTCATAACTCAAAGAGAAGTGTCAATAAATCAATGTCCAGTCTAAAACTTATCTTTAAATTTAAAAGAAGTGTTTTATTTCTAACTCTACGCTTTCAAAGTAGTTTTACAGCTTTCATGAACAATAGCACATTTCCCTTTAGGTCAGGGCTTTACTGTTCCCCTGACTAATCACTGTACCACTCACTCTTCCTAATGTGGTAGGGGTTGTTCCCCATTCACTGATAGCCGCATCCAAGGAGTGCTCACTAGTATACCTTAATTCGAAAGTCTACTCCAACAAAGTAGTTAAGAGTGTCTTGGTGCCTCAGCATCATTAGCAGCGAGTCCTCTGGGGCCCGATAGGCTCATAACCAGCTTTCCCACTCCAGCAGGGAGGAAGCTTACAGTGTTCCATCATGTGCCCCGACCTCGGTACTTACACTGCTCCAGTCCTGTTGGAAGAGTTGTCTGCAATCCGGAGGCGCAAGAGCACCCTGCACGTGGGCTCGCTCTCCTGAGTCTAAATGGCCTGCTCCAGTAGAAATCTGAGGTGCTCCTACTTCATGGAAGTTCTCCAACGGGGGGATTGGATTCCGATGCTCCCAGTGGGGATACCATGATGTAGGGTTGGACTCACAGCATCCTCCTTGAATCACGGGCGCACTCTGACATAATCCTTGATGCTCGGTGGTGATCCACAGGACACATGATTCAGTTCTCGGGTGCCGGCCTGGGTGTTGTCCCCTTACCCAGCAGGTAGGCTACCAGTCTTTGGTCCCCAGTCCTGGTCACAGGCAGAAGTCTTGCAGAGCTTCCCTTCCTCACACAGGCCAGCTGGCTGCTTGGCAGATGACTCATTTTTGGGATCTCTAACACTCATTCTTACAGTCCATTTCCTGTCACCAAATGTGATTTATGGTCTGGATCTTTGAAGTTTTATGTTGGAGGTCTGCTTCTTTTGAAGTGCACCCTTCTCTTCTCTCTCTTCCTCTTTAAAGGCTGTCTGTCACAGCAGGAGAGACTCCAAAGCCTATGTGAGTGACCAGAGTTCACACCTTTATGTCAGCCATAGTGACATGTGCATCAAAAGGTTAATACTGGGCTCCCAGCGATAGTCTTTATGATTCCTTATCAGCCCCATCTCCTTCCTCGGATGTGTCCAGGCACCTTCCTTGTGATCTCTCACTGAATCAAAGAACAACCTTTGAAGTGTACAAGGGGAGTCTCTCTTTCCCTTCTCCAGTGTGTGACACCCAGCTCACAGCAATGCAGCAATACACAAATCTGTCTGGAGAGGTGAAAAAGATCCTGTTTTTCATTGGTGATTTGAATATTAAATCCCGGGATTTGGGGAGTGCATTGATGATTGTACCTCGATTTTTCTGTGATAGGATTCAGCTAATAGCAGATTCTAATTATATATTTTGTGAAGCCCTGATGATGTCCAAGAAGGACGAAACGCGTAGGCTGTGTTAAGTAATGTTGTTTCATGGACATTGAAACAGTGAATAGGATGGAATATTTTGTGTAATATACACTGGATTGGACATTTCTTTCTGTTGGAAACTTTTGATTTTGGAAAAGATTACAATAAAAAAGCATGGACTACAGTACTGAAATGAAAGATCTTTTTTGAATTTGACGCTCCTTTCACTCATGTTCATATTTACGGAAAACTGTTTGGCTTCCGCGGTAGACCACTGGAAGAAGAGCGCTGGAACTTTTACTTTCTAAAGCAGAATTGTTGTGGAATATCCCCGAGTGGATACCTGGCTTCAACCCTTACTGTCTACATTGATAATTGCCTTAGAAATAAGCCTTACGCTCTAACTTCATACATTAGGGTTGGTCCCTTGTTGGATCAGGTTCAATGATATTTAGCTGTTTGGATTGCACTACAGTATTCAAGTCTAACCGACCTAACAACATTAAGAGCCAGATGTACTATTGTACTGATCGCAAAAAGGGTCACAAATAGAGCACCACATTTTTGCAACCAGTGATTTTTTTAGCAAACCCACCTATCCACTATTAGATCAGTTTACAAAGAAAGGAATTGGAAGGGGTTGCAGGAAAACATGCTTTAATATTACTTATTGGGCAGGTCACACATTACGATTTCCTTCAATCTACTCCTTCACAGAGATGATGATGATGTGGATGAGACAGGAGATATCCTACCTTGTGAAACTATTTAAAAATAGATTTTTTTTTAAGCAGCCTGAGTTTCATAAATGATAAAGGGCTGCTATAAATAAAAACATTTTGAAAAAGTTAAATGAGAGTGGGAGTGGTCTCCTTTGTGAATCAGTTTCCCTCCCAATTTAGTCGATAGCTGGTCAATGTTTTGCTACTGGAATTCCGATTACAAACCATGGATACAGGGATTCGCAATTTGGAAGGTACACCATAAACATGCCCTTTCCAAATTGTGACTCTCTAATCATTTCTACACCTGGTTAGCAAGTCTGAAAAATATTCCTTACTCACTAAATGGGTTCAGTCAACTAAAAACAACTTCACTGGTGGCAAACCCTCTGATCTAGTGGATTGCACGGTTTTCAACAGTAAATAGGTTGTACATGTGGCCCTAAGTTCATATGAATAGGTTGCACATCTAGCCCTATGTTCCTATGAATAGGTTGTACATCCGGCCCTAAGTTCATATGAATAGGTTGCACATCTAGCCCTATGTTCCTATGAAAAACATTCATGAAAGTGAAACCTCTCTTGATGTCAGTTGCCAACCTTCGTGAAAAGTACACTATACTAACAACTGCTTAAATAAAAATACTGATCAGTATTTTACTGCTAAATGAAGACTATAAAACAAACGAAAGATGCATGCTCTACATCTAACATAATGTTATGGGACTTTACTGAAGTCAGCATTACTGAAGGCATCTAATTTGAAAAGTTCTTTGCTATTTTTTTGCTTGCACAGTCTTGTTATGTATTCAGAACGAGTGTCCCTTATATATACCTTCGATTAAAAAAACAAACCCAGAAGCGTTGCTTTTTAATCAATAAATCTGATTTTAGGTTGTTTTAACGGTCTGCAACCCATACTTCAAGTTGTTTTTACCTGTCTTCCACTGCGCAGAGGAAAATCGTTATATGTGCGTTCTGTAAATACTGACAAAACTAAACATAAGTGTTTGAATAATATTCCAAAGTCTTTTCTCTCTTGTAGCTGGAGGATAGAATATATGTGTGCACAAAACGATTTTCCTGTACAATTGTACCCTGAGAAAAATTGATCATGGGCGTAGCTGCCATTGGTGCAGCAGGTGAATTGCACCAGGGCCCAGAGCCCTGAGGGAGCCACTGAACCCTGAAAATTGCTGTAGTTTACTACCCTAAAAGCAGGCAAAGGGACCATTTTCCTTGCTTGCACCAGGCCCATGGCATCCTTTCTACCCTACTGCCATTTTATGTATATGATAACGTATCCCATGTGGATATTATTAAAAGAATTGAACTTATTGTAGACATGAGTAGTGACCTCACAGAGTCATTTTCTTAAACTCACAGCCAGTTTCTAAGCAGCGTTATCATTTTCTGTGTTCTCGTTAGAAGAAATAAATTAATTCACCGCCTTACATAAAAAATCTGACTTTCAGTGATCATGCCAGGTAAAGCCAATTAGCCCCCAACCTCACTTTTTCAAAGCAATTAAAGCACACTTTTTGAAGGATAATTCACTTAGAAAAATGGCTCTTTTGAAAATTCTTTTGTTTTTAATTGACTTATTCACTTGGATTGAAATGTTAATAAAAATTAATAAGGGATTTGTGCACGTATCTTTCGGCTCTTATCTTTTTCACAGCACGTTTCTTCAAATGCTATGCTAATCCTTTCAGAAATTATGCATTACAAGACACTGATTAATTTGACAGCGATTTCAAATTGGACTAGTGATACCAATTATATTTGTGATCTTCGTCTTTCATGCTGCAAGAGTTACCATGGTTTGTAATGCAACAATTACATTAATAACGATATGTACTAGTGTGTTAACTACAAACTACATTGTTTTAATACAGACTAGCTGTTTTCCAATGGAGGCAAATACCAAGGCTGATTTATTAGCAATCATATTTGTGAAACATACCTCTGAAGTAGACACCAGAAAGGAGTTTCCATTAGTTATATGATCATGCTTCGGGTTTAATCAATCAAAGTAACATTGCTTTGATTGGTAGAACCAGTTTAGCTAGCAAGAATGCATAACAAATGCTCTTTTGAAGTTGAATGTATATAACTGTCTCTAATCTCTAACCTGTAAAAGAAGGTAACATGAACATATAATGTACAGGAGCCTACAATTCCCGTATAAAAGCCTGTCTTGCAGGTGACTTGTGACTTTTAGAGGTACCATGTAATTAATGAAATGACTAGCTGATCAACTGTAATAAGTTACTAGCAGCCCATGCCGACGTTGTCCTGGTATGAAATAGAATGTGTGTAATGTGTGTATTTGGCAAGGGCAATTTATTTTAAAATCTCGCGGTAGACAACATTTTTTGTTTCATTAGAATAGGGACGGAGAAGGCCCAGCTGCAACCCTGGTTGATGTTAGCAGGCGCATGTAATTGGTGTAGTGATCCGCCGCCTGAGCCCGGCTACAGCCCTGGTTGATGTTAGCAGGCGCGTGTAATGTCGTTGAATGAGAGAGTGATCAGCCGCGGGTAAATCCGTTTAATGAGAGAGTTGAGTGACAGCGAGTAGGAGAGGCTGCAGTAATTGTCCCCGCAGACACGCTCATTTGCGTGTTCCTACGCTTGAGGCCCAGATGCAGGCCTGTTTGATGTTAGCAGGCGCGTGTTCCCCCGCTTGAGGCCCAGCTGCAGCCCTGGTTGATGTTATCAGGCGCGTGTAATTAGTGTACTGATCCACCGCCTGAGCCCGGCTAGAGCCCTGGTTGATGGTAGCAGGCGCGTGTAATTTCGTTAAATGAGAGAGTTCAGTAACAGCGCGCAGGAGAGGCTGCAGTAACGTTACTTACCAGGCCTCCAGGTGAACGCGTATGTCACGCCCCCAGCACACGGCCACAGCAGACGATCTTATGATTAATGTACGACCCACATGGCATGAAGGACGGAACGTAGCACACGCCCCCAGCGTTTCTCACGCCCCCAGCGTGCCCCTTGATGTGACGCAATTGCGTTCACATGGCATGAAGGCCGGACACACGCCCCCAGTGTTTCTCATGCCCCCAGCGTGCCCCTTGATGCTGCACAGCAACGCAATTGGCGCTTGTATGTATGACTCACATGGCATGAAGGGCGGACACAAGCCCCCCGTGTTTGTCACGCCCCCAGCATTTGTCACGCCCCCAGTACATGCCCACAGCCCACGATGTGATGGCCGTATCACACGCACCCAGCGTTAGTCACGCCCCCAGCCCACGCCCACAGAACAATGCAGACACGCCCAAAAGGGACTACTTTGCTGGCACGGTTCTTTTACCTTTTAAATGTATAGAGGAGTTGGGCTAACGGCTAAGGCGCTCGACCTCGGACCTGGGGATCTGGGTTCGAGTCTTGGTAACAACGCCAAACATCCTCTGATTCTGGGAAAATCACTTAATCTCCCCGTGCCTAACAGAAATGAATGTGTGTCCTCATGTAACGTAACTGGTGCTATGTAAAGCGCTCTGATACCTGATTCAGTTCGGGTCAAGTTCGCGCTATATAAAACTCTGCAAAAAAAAATAATAATAATAATAATATGGTGGCCGTCTGCATTGCCTATGTCCTTCTGCTGCAACTGCCCTTTCCAACGCTGTATTGGGTGTTGTGATTGGTGCTGTGGTTACTGAGATTACCCGCCTCGAATGTTTGGGCTCTCTCTTTATAATATTAGTATGGATTACAGTTGAGTGCTAACGTCATATTGCCTGCTGCAAACATCATCATTCAAGGTGAAAGACAGAACATGGGGCATAATTAGAGTTGCGAGTTAAAGACAAAAACAAAACCTGGCTTTTCCTTCTTCCGTCTGTGTTTCCAAATGTACAGGGATCAGCACAAGGAGGTACTTATGATTTCATGATTATTTTTTTGCTCTTTAGGTAATTTATATGAATGATATCTTTCTGCATGCTTCTAGACATTCTGAACTAGAGCATTTATAAAATCTGACATATTAAACATATTCTATTCATGTATTATGATGAATAAAGTACCCCCTACGTACATTTTAAGGGTACTGCAAGTCACCTCACCTGTCTGACTTCCTATTACCTTACAATGTAAAACAGGGGGTACTTTGTCCCATATATTATTTCCATGGGGAATACATTTGTAGTTATTCAACAAACAAAACAAGAAATTGTGAGCACACATTTAAGGGGAGAGAAGATGGCCTAATGGCTTAGGCGGTCAACCTCGAATCTGGGGAACTGGGTTTGAGTCTCTGCAATGACACTGAACATCCTGTGATTCTAGGCAAATCACTTAATCTCCCTGTGCCTAACAAAAAGGAATGTTTCCTCCTGTAACGCAACCGCTGCTATGTAAAGTGCTCTAATGCCCGATACCTTCGGGTCAAGTTTGCGCTATATAAAACGCTGTAAAAAAGAAAAAAAAGAGTTGGGCGGCAAGCGCAGTAAAACAAATGTCGGTATTCTTCACTTGTGGAGAATTTTCAGGTGTAATTACAATCCTTTGGAAGGTGTAATTCTGTCTGGGAATTCTCCACCAGTGTAGAGTCCACAATGGAATTGTAAGAAATTGGGTTTTTGATTGAGGGAGGTGGAAGCTCCACTCTGGTAATAACCACAATATTTGTCAGGGTAAACCACAAAATTCACTAAATTGTGCTCAAACCTCTGGTTGCAAGGTACAAAAGCAGTCAAGCTTAAATTAGAGACAGTGTGTTAAGTATTTATGCAGAACACAAACAGTAATAAAGTGAAAACACCACACAAGAAAATTCCCACACTAATGTATAAACACAGAGAAAATTGCAATAAATAAAATGACACAAAAACAAACTAGAACATTCAGTATGACCAGAGTTATGATTTTTAAATTTTTTTAGTTAAAAATGGCACCTATAATATCAAAGATTGAACTGCGCATATCTGGCAACTTGAGACAGGAGCAAAGTCAAAAGTTAAGGCCATCCAACAATGGAGATACGTTCATATGCAGGAGGTGGTTTGGTCTGGTCTCGGCTTACCTTCTGACTTAGAAGATATCCTGTGAAAAAGCAAAGGAGATGAAAAAGTTCAGCAAGCGAGGCATCAGGCTGGTATTGAGGAGGAGCTAGAGTGCTAGACAAGGTCTTGATGAAGCTGTTGACAATGGCAGAAAAATGAGGTCATCGTCGTCAATGGGCAGCTTGTTGCTATCAAGCCCAGTGAACAGTTTTACTTTCAGACTTCGGCAACTTTTTGGAAGTTGTAAGGCTCCAGAGGAACAAAGCTGCAAGCTGCAGCCAAAGAGGGCTCCACAAGTTTGGATACCATTGCTTGAAGGTCTCTCCAACCTGGAGAAGAACGTAGTGGGCACTTCGCGAAGTCAAGCCAACCGACAATGCACCTTGGGCGAATTGGCTGGTAGGTAGGTAGGCACGGCCCATGCATGTAAGACTGGGGGCAGGGTTACAGACGACGACAAGAGAAACAAATAAAAAAACGAAGAACACTTTTGTTATTTAAGTTTACCTTGTCGTCATCTATCAACACCCCTAACCCTGCCCAACTGCTCTTACCTGCACACGCCGCGCCTGCATATAGGTCCCGGTCTTCTGTCAGTTCTTCTGCCAATTTGTGGTGAAAAATGTTCAAAGTACCAATTTTTAGGGTTGGTCATAGAAGCACCTCTAATATTACTTCTAAGGGCCAGGACCTCAGGGGCACCACATGGGAAGGTTAGGACTCACACCAGCAGATTCCAAGTGCAGAGCTTAAGGTCTCTTGCTATGTCCCTGTAGCTACCACAGGAGGCCAGCCAACTAGTCCTTCAAGTAATTCTGGTAGTCCCGGGTTAAATGAGATGGTCTTCTCTCCTTCAAGCAACAAGGCAGGTCTCAAGCACCGGGGTATGCCTCTGAATACAAGGTTGGCCTCAAGCTACAGGGCTTTCCTCTGGTAGCAGCAAGGCAGTCCTCTGAGGTGTAATACAGGCCTCAAGAAGCAGAGCTGTCTTTTGCAGTCCTTCTGAAGTCTTCGAGAGGTCCAGGAGTAAACTGACGAAGTGTTCTGAGGGTCCAATGTTTATACCTGGTGCAAGCATTTGAAGTGAGGGAATCCTCAAGCCTACACTCACATCTGGAATGTTCTTCCCTTCCCCTGTTAAGGATCCAAGAAGTCTGGGGTGAAAAATTAGTAGCGACAGGTTCCTTTCCGTGTGTGCTGGAGGCAGCCCTTGACAGAGTAAGTGGGGCAGGGAATAGCTCAGCCCCTAGCAATCCTGATGGGATAGCCCATCCTGCCTACACCCAGTCCCCTTTGACTTACTGTCTGGCACAAACCCCAACAGCAGTGCCAGTCACAGACATATGACCATGGACACTGGCAGAGGCACAAAAATGGTTAGGGTAGAAAAATGGCAGCTTTCTAAAATTGGCAACTTCAGAATTGTGACTTAAATGCCAACTTTGCCATTAAAGAGGATTTAAAATTAGAATTTATTTGAGTCTAAACATGATATTTCAACCTATCTGATCCCAATCAAACATTAGCACTGATTAAATGTAACAAGGTAACCCAATGTTACCTATAGGAAAGGTAAATCCTAAAGTAGTAAAAATTGATTAAGGAGCTTTTTACCACCTTTTTATTACCTGGACATATTCAACCTAAAAACACATGTCTTACTCTCTCAAACCCCGCTTGGTCTACAGCGCCGTATCTCTCAACTAGCAATATACATCTCAAAAGAACAACTGATAATCAATTTTAAAAAATTTAATGTTTTATGTTTTTCAAGCTCTCAGAAAAAATGCCCCAAATTCATCTGGAGGATAAACTCAAGTATTTTATCGCAGGTAGAAGTATATAAATATCTCTGGGTTCTTCTAGATCGCCACTTAAGTTTCAAACAACACCTAGAACATGTCAACATAAAACCAAACAATTATGCTTTGCTTTTAAAAATTTACAGAAAAGCCTAAGTGGCAGCTCAACAAACCATCTCCTAAAGGTAGTAGCTGCAAAATGTTTGCCAGCGATAACATATGGCTCAGAAATGCTGAACACTAAGGACGCCCAAATGCTAAATCTAGCTCAGTCTAGACTGTATAAAAAACTGTTTTCAATCCCACGACACAACTCTCAGGTGCAGATACGCCTGGAATATGGATTAACGAATCAGATGCAGGCCAGACAAGGTGTCCTGGCCAAATATTACTGGCATATGAGGGCTGCGGAAGACAACACGCTTGCCCACCACTGCTGGGAGGAGGTAGAAATACAATCAACAAACAAAAACTTGATATGTGAAATTTTGAATCAATCGCTTCAAACGCTAAATCTGGAGGAACCCATGTCATACTCTGTTTTAAAAAAATCACAAACAAATCAATAAAAACATTATCGTTTTAATCCGATAAAACTATATTTTCTGGTAAAAGTCATGCATGGTTGGTGATTCCATCCTATAAGCATATGAAATCACAACCCTATCTGCAAGAAAGCTTCAGAGACCTCTACAAACGGAAATTGTCCTTATTGAGATTGGGTTCATTTTCCAACAAAGATCTCACCCCAAAATGGCTACAGACCTGGCCATCCCTGGACTGCCACCTCTGTGGCAGTGGAGCAGAGTCATTACTACATCTATTATGCATCTGTCCGGCACTACATAACCTAAGGAAGTCATTTTTAAGGCCAATCCTAAGAGAAACTCAAACCCGGACTTGCAGAGCGGCCATCATAAAATGCCTCAGCGGTTCTTCAGTTCAACTGTCTTGCAACACCGCTAAATTGTTGTCCCTAGCAGCACAAGAACTAGAAAAGAAAGAAACAGCACAAAACCTTGGAAAGATTGGAACACCAAAATAAGAACTTGGCAGTAGGGTATAAAGTATCCGGCCTAAGTTTTTCTCAGACATGTTTCTGTACTCTCTTTCTTTCAAAGCCTCTTTCTATGACAAGCCCTAGGCACAAACATGACCTCACCTATAAATGTTCCAGGAAACGGAAATATAGTGACTTAAGAAACTGGACAGAAAATTATGCATAACAGGTTCGAACTTTGCTCCCTCTTCATTTTCCGTTGGCATCAACATTTTAATTTCACCAGAAACCATGGACATGTTTTCATTGCTGTTATGATAATCTGCTGCTCTTTGGTTCCATTCCACACAAGGGTTACGATAACTAAAAATGTTTTAATGTCATTTTTATCTGTACCTGTTCTGTGACGTTTTCATCATGGTGGTATGTTCCACTCTTTTTATGATTTTAACAGATCAAATAAAAGTATTTTTTACTTACATGTCTTACTTTTTTAAATACAATGCAGCCTGCCCCCTGTGGGCTTTTTTATGGCCTACCTTAAGGTTGCCTTATATGTATGAAAAAGGAATAATTAGGCTTTGCAAAAGGTTTATTTTGCCAGGTCGAATTGGCAGCTCAAAACTTCACTACAGGCTGCAATGGCATGCCTGGGACATGTTGTAAAGTGATACATTAGTTGAGAGCACACTGAGTGCTCAAGACCCACTCTTAGAATTTACGTTACTGGCTCTGGGTACATGAGGTGGCACTTTATTAGGGACTTATAAGCAAATTAAATGTGCTTATCAGTGTTGCCGAGTTTTCCCATGTTTTAAGGGAAGAGCACAAGCACTTTAGTGCTGTTTAGTAGAGATAAAGTGCACAGAACCCTAATACCAACAAAATAGAAATTCTGAAAAATGGAAGGGTGAGGGCAAAAAGTTTGGGGGTTACCCTGCAGGGAGGGCCAAATCCAACATGAATGTTTACCAGTACCTTGATAAACTAGAGGATTTTTTGGTACTCCCTATTCTAAAATGGGCCTTTAGGATCCATTTTCTGAATACATATTCAGTTGAATTATTAGCTGTAATTAGTAATCAAGAGAGTTGTCAAAATTTACATTAGTTGCACATACATGCAATAAGAGATCACATCAATCTGTGCAAATAGGTAATACATCATGTTAGATGCGTGGATTTAACTAGCATTTCATCTTCAAGTTAATGTGTTGATTATTTAATACCTATGTTCATTACACTTGAAGCTACCTTCCTCGTCCCATTGCTTAGGTCATAAGGGAGTCTAAGATCCTGGTTCCATACAAGCAAGTCTATATTTGCAAGAACATTGTCTGAAGACCCATCCTTACTTCTGCCGTTAACTTCCAAAAAAAGGAGATAGCAAAAGGGTCTCCAATGGCGGCATGCAAATTTGCAAAGTTCAAATACTCGCACGTTTTCACATTTTTCAAAAACAGCTGCGAGCTTTGCAAAGTGTGAAGCTTGCAAGGTTTAAATGGAAAGAAACAAAAAAGGCAAAATAAACATAATTGCAATAGTCCTTTGAAGCAGGTGGAAACCATTTCCACTGTTGTAAAAGACTGTAAAGGGCAGTGAGTGGACAGTTTTCAGGACGCAGCAGTCCCTTATAATCTGCTCCTGGCCCCCATTGCCAGATTGTTGCTCTGACCATCTCCCACACCTTTCTTTGGCTCTTCCATCACACTGCTATCATTAACCGAGGGCAGTGTCCTGACCCCCCCATCCCTTTCCACAACGTCATTCCCCTCCCAGCACCCTCACAAGTGCAGAGAGGGGTCATTGCAGCTTTTATTGGGGTTTCCTCCTACCAGTGAAACATTCAGCGCAAGGAAATCCAGTGTGCCAATGAACTGTTTGCATTTAACTACATCCCTGTTAAATCAGCCACAATTGAGAAACTTCAGTTTGTCAAAGAACATGGGGCCTCATTTACGAAAGCCTTGCGCCACCGGTGCGTCACTTTTTCCCATGTTAAAAGTGATGCACCGGCGGCGCAAGGCCTTCATAAATAAGGCCCATGGAAGTTAATTTGTACTCATAACAATGGAATGGTTAGGTATTTAATTCAGCACTTTCATTACTTGATGTCTCCATTATGGGATTTCGGTGTTTCACCGTAACAACTCAGCAATTGAATCCTTTCAATTTGATTTATGGAGAGTATTATTATAATCAAGAAGGCACTGGACCATTTGACTTCTTCAGTTGCAAACCATGAAACAGGAATAAGTCATAACATGAAATCTCTGCAGAACTGTTAACGTTCTAATTAAGTGAGGGATTTGAGACCAAGACAAACCCAAATATAGAGAATGATAAATGTAGGTGTCATTATGAAATGAAGTCAGAAGATAAGTATGTTTTTTTTTATCTTCAGAACTGCAGTAGTTGGAAAGCCCATTTCTAGTGCTGAGGATGGAGAAGAAAGTAATGGTCGAAACTCAATTCAGGCACCTGATTAGATTTAATATGCATTCTACAATACTTCTGTCCTTACACACTTGAATGGGTTCCTATTGACTCTCCTTCTTCAGACTTGCCAATGATGAAAGAAATAGTTTGTGCTGAGTTTAAAGTAGTGGAAACACCCAGGACCCTAACTTCTGATCTCCAAAGCTGACCAGACTCTTTTCCTCATGCCTCAAACTACATGTCATTCCAGAATACTGGCAAGGTTCGGTCCTGAATCCATTATTTCAAATAGGGAAATATTAACAACACATCAGACTATCGTTTGAGAATGCTCTTGGACACAGATGCCAAATTATTTACAACATCTCTAAAGGAGGATTTTGAGATATCTGCAGGGACATTCAACTTTCTACCATTCTACCAAGTGATCGTCAGGCCCAGTTCTTTCGCTGTAGACAATATTGTCACTGTGTGCCTTCTGGAGTACTCATCGGTAAAGCAGTGCTTTGGAAAAATCTTTTAGAATGGGTGTATCCCACTGCCATTACTTAGAATTATTTAACTGCTTCATTGGAATACTTTGGTCATTGTGAAGGTTTTGATTGGTCAAGGGTCACAAAAGCAAAGGGCTTTAACAGGACTGTGTGCTGAACCACTTACAATTTAATTTAGACACTTAAAATATGGGATTTAGCATAGAAAATTAAATACATCTCCCACAAACTTTGGGTGGTTAGCACATGCCCCTTCTCCAGTATGTGGCTGATACCGTGATTTATGACTCATTCCTAATAAGGCTACAGCAATTATTACTAGCAATGCAGGAGTATAAATATGTCAGTGAGTTAATTGTTAAGATCAACAAAAGCGATATCATTGTCAATGGTAAAACGAAGTTTAATTGAGAGGAAAGAAAATAGAACAGATGGGAATTTATAACAATCTTGAAGTGTGCAAATATACACAAACTGGTCCTAAGGCTCAAGTGAGTGCATTTAAGTGTAAAGTAGTTTATTATCAAAGGTCCTTAAGGAAATTATATTTCAAGCTTAATAGCCCAGTGGTCATCCAAGTTTCACAGGTGTTGAAAGTCAAATCCCACTTAGGTATAATGTATTATTTAGAATGTAAAATTCAGAAAGAAGCTTGCTCCAAGTTTACTGAAGGGATTGGGAAGATGTCTTAAATGTGTGTTTATTCATCCCACTTCTTGTTCAGTGGCCTAAATATCCTTTAAATGTGGACTAGCAAGTTATTACTAGATACTCAGCTTATCAAATATTGTCAGTGATTGTCATAAGAAGAATTGGCTCTTTAAAAAATATCATCAGGTCTAAAATACAGCAGTATCTTAATGGTATATAGTTCATTCATCTGACAAAAGCTTTGTAGAGGTAGAGGCAATTCCTAATTGGGATCAGCCTACTTCCCTAGCAAGTATTAAGTGGTGGTTAAGAGAAGAATACTATGATTTTTCCTTTAAGTCAAATTTGCTGAAGGTAAAGGCTCTGAAAATATATAATTAATTTAGTTATGGATATCAAACCTTAACTCCACTGAAATGTTTGAGGGAACTATCGTGGCAAAGAATGATATCCAGGTTTTTCAGGTTCTGCTTACGGCTAATCCCTTTTACTGGAATAATAGTTTGAAAGCCAGATTTTTTTAAGCAGGTGTTGATGTTGTTATTTATGTGGGTTGACATTGGACTCATTCCTACATTTTATACCTTTCTGGCCCCGTACTATTATCAGAGTATGTTTCATTTTGTAATCCTCTGTTTAGAAGATTGGGGATTAGATATATTTCTAAAGCAATACAGGAATGTTTTACAGATGATGACCAAATGCTTATGGGATACTATGTGGAATTTTTGGAGGTCAGTATATCCAAATTGTACACTATTTCAACATGCTACCAAAATGAAAGGTTTAAGGTGCAATCGATTTACAGGTAGGGAATCTACTGAATTTGTATTCACCTTCATTTGTTTACTTATAAGGTGGTCTTGACTATCTTGGCTCTTATCTTTTGTACTCAATAGACGGCCCCTTTATGATCATTCTTATTATATATTGCAGTGTTGATTGTTTTTACATATTTTTGTAGCAATTTTAAATATTGAAATAATAAAGTTAATTAAAATTAGACTTTTAGGTTTTCAATGTCTGGTGTATCGGCCTCTGCTGTGAGTGACTCTAAGTAATGACTCACCCACTATAAGCTACTAAAGTGGATCGGAATGATAACCGCCAATGCCCGCCTTTGAAGATAAGACCCACTGTTGAACAGCAGGGTTAAGAGACCTTGAACTGGTTACACATGTACATGTTTGTAGACTAAGTGAAGAAGACTGATGACTGCTCATCCTGGTATCTGCACACAGGTAGCCTGTGGGATCCTTGGTAAACAGGTTATGGCAACGCAGAACTTCCAGATTGGGCATTGACAAAAGGTCCATTTCCTTTTCACTATGGTGTATTTCTGTGATGCTTTACTGCAAATACACTTTGGGTGACAACTGTTCAAACTATTAATTGAACTGAATCATCATGCAGAAATGATTGGTTGAATTCCCATACATTTAAGAATACCCCAAGTGCAAATAAAATATCCTTTGGGTAAAGGTAAAGGTAACTATACTTGTAAAGTGCACTGTTACTCCATCTCAGAGTGTCCAGGCGCTGTATACCGCTGGGGAACCCGTCCTGGCTTTCCCTGTGAGATGGTCCCTCCTGGGCACCTTCAAAGTGAAGCCAGGCATCCCCGGCGTTGATGGAGCCGTTGTGGAGATTAAGCAAGCTACTGCCCAGAGTTGCAGAGTGGGATCCATGGTTAGCGTAGGCACCTCAGCGAGAATTATCGAGTCCGCGGACATTGACCCAAGACCCTGCCGTGTCGGGAATTGAACCCCGGTCCCGTGCCGATCTCTGCTTCAGGGTCTGCCGCTTCTAACCGGTGAGCCACACTTCTCCACATTTGGCTACATTTGAGCTCTATTCTGCATTTTGGTTGCTACTATATTTCACAGAGCAAGTAATAATGAAATTTGCTGTTTGAAACACTCTGTTGCTTCAGAATGAACACTTTGCTGGCCAGTTCACAGTTCAAAGCCTCTCCTGAACAACATGCCAATTTGTGTGGGAATAGCCTTCTCCTTGTACAGGAAGGTGTTGAGGGGTGCATACAGTATCAGCCAACATCTAATGACATGACTGGCCATGTATTTATGAAAGAGGCAAAGCGGGAACAGGCAGACATGGATGACAGTTTTAAGTCTTAGAGGGTATGAACCAGTTCTGCAGCATCAGTTAGGGTAATGCTGAGGCACAGGCAGCACTTCATTAGACCATAGCTTGGCTTTGCCTTTTTTTTTACTTCCCAAATGCTGTTAAGGGATATATGCAGCCTGTGGAATTCCTCCAGGACATGTTTTTCAGGGGTAGAGAGGTGACATGGCATTTCTGGATTGGACACAGCTCCCCACCTCGAAATTTCCCCCACCATATTTAAACCTCGGCACTAGGAGAGACTTTGACAGAAATTGGGATTACAGAACATGAAGGATGCATGGATGAACACCTGACTGGAGAGGATTCCAGCCTTGTACTTTATAGGACTCTATGGACTCTGTCTCCAAGGCCAGAGACACTGACCACCCCTCTATCTCTATAAGGCAGTAGAAGGTGGACTTGCTGGGGACACCAGAGGAGAGGAGAGGATGCCAGTTATCACTGGAGATGCACTGGGAAGGGCTTCTGCAAGATACATAGATCACTGCAAGGTGGTAGAAGGACATGGACAGTTCAGCCAGGTAATGTAGTCTGACAATGAAAACCCTATGTAAATTGGTGCCCCATAGGCAGCGAAATCATGATTCTGGTCGGCCACTCACATGCAATGGTTTTCACTACTGCAGAAGTGACCCGGGAGACAGGGGCACTTCTGTGTGTCATAATTTCTAGACGGGAGGGTCAATGGCCCAATAAAGAAGCTGGCTTGTCCATGCAGGCACGGGCTCTCTTGCAGTCAAAGAAGCCCACACACAGAAAAAGGAAATATTTACCTGCACTTGCAGTTGGGAAAAAAACTGAATAGCCCAATGATAAAAGTGCACCCAATGAGGCACTGGGGCCAATTTAATTTGCATATTTAGAGCAGTGTCAAAAGAGAGCAGGAGCAATATTGGAAACATTAAGCTTATACTGGGGGCACCAAAAGCATCAGTTTGCCCCTAATAAGTTAAAGAAGCTACAAACCAAATTTGTGAACACCACCATGTCTCCTGGGGCACTGCAAGAGTGACAGTGGAAGATTTGTCTGGAATATGAAACACTTGTGGAGCTTGGAATTTTGTGAATGCAGAGATAAGATTCTGATGTTCATTTGCTTGTTTTATTGTGTTTGAATGGTATGTGCAGAATGTAAATCATAATCATTCCATATTTATGATGCCAATTCAAGTTCAATAAGTGCATATTTTAAATAACATCTGAAATGTTTTAAATTATGAAATAGATTGTGTTTGAAGAGCTTATGCTGTGCATTTGATATTTATTGAGATTCTCTGACACAACCAGTAGGCCTAACTTTAATTAATCCACTAGTCATGATATGTAAGGCACGTGTGGGTATTGTGTTTTTAGGAGTAAGGGGTTGCTGACCTGTAGACTAATCAAGATATCTCCTTGTTAGACTTGACAGCCTCAGGGTGGTCACCCCCCAACCTTTTGCCTTCCTCCTCTACTTTTTATGATCTTCTCTTTGCTGGACTTAGGACTCTGAGGACTTTACCACTGCTAACCAGTGCTCAAGTGCATGTACTCTCTGCCTAAAACATGCCAATAGTGGTTCATCCCCAATTGGCATAATTAGTTTACTTATAAGTTCATAGTAAAGTGCACTTCATGTGCCCTGGGCCTGTAAATTAAATGCTACTAGTTGCCTGCAGCACTTATTGTGCTGCCCACTTAAGTAGTCCTTCGAACATGGCTCAGGCCTGCCATTGCAGAGCCTGTGTGTGCAGTTTACACTACCATGTCAACCTGGCAAGATAAACCTCTTGCCAGGCCGAAATCTTCTCTTTTTATAAATATAAGTCACTTCTAAGGTGGGCCCTGCAAATACTACAGGGAAGGGTTCAATGTATTCAAAAGGTACATGTACTTTTATGTTTTGCATGTGCTGGTAGTGAAAACACTCAAAGTTGTTTTTCACTACTGCAAGACCTATCTCTCCCAAGGGATAACATTGGGATCACCTTATTTCATTGTCTAAGTGTAATTCCCAATAGTGAAGAGCTAGACTTCCCAAGTGTGGTGTCTCTGGAATCACAATGTCAAATCACAACTTATAGTCAGATTTTACATTGCAATTCTGATAATTCAACTTTTAGAAAGTTGACACTTTCTTACTTTTGCCATTTGTTGCATGCTGCCTGTCTCTGATCATATGTCTGGGGTGGGTGACAGTTGGACTTTGTCCCTGTAGATAGCCACACACAATGAGAGCTTATGTGTGACTTGATAGGACTTCCAAGCAGGATGGGGTGGAGGAGGTGGACCGACTCTCACTTATACCTGAATAGGCTGTGTCCTATTCCCACACAAAGGGCTTATTACCCCTCTGTAGTGTGTTTGGAGCCAGGGTGGAAGGGAGGACTGCTATGCACTTCAAAGCCATTTCTTTGAAGTATCTCCCACTTCAAATAAGTGGGTGTAAGTACTGGGCCTCTGACACCACCACTTCAGTACACTTCTGGATCTGTGAAGACTCTGTCAGAAAGAAGGACTGCTGTACTGTTGAAGGAATGCCACTCAGATGGATTGCTACTTTGCTGGACTCCTGCCCTGCTGTGCTGCCCCACTGCCTGCTGTTCCCCTGCATGGGTACAAAGGACTGTACCTGGGTCACTTGAACCCAGAGTGACTTCAAGTGCTTGCTGTATGGCCTCCTGATCAGAAGTCTCAGGGACTTAAAAAACTCAACCACGGAGGATGCCACGCTACGGAGCCTGCCCTAACTCTTTTGTTGAAGACTGAATATTAGATACTGGAGCACCACTGCTACAGTTTCTCTGAACATATAAAAAAGACAGATAATTTGAAGGGCAAACTGAAACCAAGCTGGATGCCATTGGGGAAAGACTTAGAACATCTGTCAAAGACAAAAAACATATATTTTTCTGCCCTGAAGAAGTCTGTGAAGGATGAAACGCGTTGGCTACGGCTACAGTCTTTTATTTGGAGAAAAATAAAGAAATAAAGAACGAACTGCATACAACTCCACTGAATTGCTGTTTTCATAATTTTAAAGAAATTGTTATCACTGTCAAAATATTGGAATGTATTCATGATCAGTGTGCTGGACCATTGTGTGCTATGAAGTTGTGAGAAAGACGTTTGTCTTAGGAGATTTAGGGGTTTGTGAATCTCCGTTCCGCGGCACCTAGAAGAAATTCTCTAATAAGCAGTACTTGGGATAGGTGCAATTGTGCTCGACCCCATTCCCCGTTCTTTTTTGCAATTGACATAAAAGACTTCCCTGCTTCTGCATCTGGACTCTGACACCTGTGAGTGTGCCCTGCTAGCTAAGTCCTAGCCCCCTAGAAGCAGGCCTAAGGTGCTTGCACCAGTCAAACCCATGCATCCTCTGTCCAATCGGCTGTGTGATTGGTTTTATGCTCTTCTGAATGTGAATTTCAGGGGTAATTGAATCCCCAAATTCAGTTTTCAGCATCATATATGCTGAGACATTGAGTACTCGTCTGTGGTATTAATTTCTTTTTAGTTGAAGTCATGTGCAGAGATAGAAAAACAGCCGACACGTGTGTCACCCGAGGGCCGACAAGCGAGGGCTTTCTCAAGGCTGAATGTTTTAGCCGGGTAGTGAGGTTTAGGAAGATAGGTATGTTAAGTAGGTGGTGCATAGATAAGGGGACAAGACAGTTGGAAAGTCCTGAAGTGGAAAAGAGGGGATAAAAAAGTGTGAGGAATACAGAGGACAATGGAAAAGAGAGAAAAGGGTAGATAAAAGTAGGGACGCTCTAAAAGGAAACATGTAAAATACATTTCTGTGATTTCCATACTGTACCACGTGACTGGTATTTTGGTTTCTTTCTGAGATGCTATTACATCCAATTATATGACACAACAACTTTGCACATCTCATCCAGCTGCACCTTTTCAACCTCCTCTCTTTCCTCTCTTCAGCACCCTCTTTTCACTCTCCCCCAAATGCACTTCCTGGCATCTCTCTCATTTCACCACCCCTAAACATACTCTACACTCACTCATATTTCAGCATTTATTTCCTTTTGCTTTTGCCTTGAAAATATTTGGACATCTGTGCGCCCCCTTCACACACATTTACAAGGAATTTCAATTGCAGCTGGAATACCTGACCATTGTTCTGTGTGCTCTACAGAGATGCCAACCCATTGTCAGGTACTTCGCTTTTCCTTCCGCCTCAGCGCCAGTGCTCTCAACCAAAGCCCCTCATAAACACCTAGCACAACTCAAAGTATGCTCTATGCAAAAGAAATAAGATGCACGCAAACATAGAGAAACACAAAATGCTGAAATAGCAAAATCTCTTAGGGAATGCATGATTACGTAAAATGTGAAATAATAGAGGAACTAAGGCCCTAATTTAGATCTTGGCAGATCTGATCCCGCTGTTGCTTTTCTGTCGGGTTCTCCGTCCGCCTACTAGGTGGTCTGCCCACTCAATTTAGACGTCTTCATCAGAGGTAGTCCAGCCAATATTTCCTCTGGGCCAATTATGATGAGCCTTCCTGCCAATTAAACTGTGGCAGGTAAACTTCCACACTTGAGCTGGCAGTGTCAAAGGTAAATAAGATAGAAATGTGTCTTTTACCACTTCTGTTTCCAACATAAACCTAATTGTCCAAGACCTTCTTTCGCTGCTGCTACCTGACCATAACGCACATCAACACTGTCTGTGCCAGAATCTAAGGTAAGCTTCTTTTTTACTTGTGTTTGTTTGAATTGCCTGTTTTGTATTAGCCCTGGACTCATGTATTTTTAAATCTCTCTTACAAGCAATCATTTCCCAGTGTGTAATGCATGTGCATGTAGTGTTGTTGTTTAAGAAACTTAAGGAAACACACCTGTATTAAATAAATGTTATTATTGTCAAATTTGATGCAAGCTTTGTTCATGATAATGGACACTTACACAAAAGATGTCATTAAACAAAATTCCTAAACTGTTCATACAGGTGTGTTTCTTCATTTTTCGTAACCTAACAAATTATAAACATATGCATTACAAATTTAGTAATTGCACTAGACAAGATAAAACATTTTAAAACAACTATATGTAAACTCAATGTTTGTCCTAAACTGAAATAATTGTATTTATTTGTGCAACGTTTTTCCTTATCTAGTGTATTTTCTGTATTTTATTGAATTCAAAATACCTTATTGTTTGTACGGTGTAATGCATATGTATTTATTCAATCTCTTATTAAGTTTAAATAAAATCAGCTGTATTAACACTTAACTTCAAACATTTCAAATTCTTTTCGGTGTAAGTGTCAATTATTATGATGAATGCTTGCACCAAAATGTTCATGGCCATCACAATCCTTTTCTACAAGTGTATGGACAAAATCTTTTACTTGTACACATTTCTCCCCTGAGGCGGAAGCCGGGGGATCTCTGTATCACTCTTTTGTGCCTGACTAGACGCTGCTGATTAATAGCGCGTTTTTACACTTTGTAAATATTTTAATCAGGTCATTTAAAAAAAATACTGCCCCACCTCGGCGCGAGATTAGCGTCGCACCGAGGCTAAAACACAGGCTCCTCCTGTCCTCGGCGCGTCTGAACCTACGCGCCGACAACACCACTCGACCCACCTTAGCCACCATCTTTAGGGAGGTAAGGGTTGCGGGCTAGTGGTTGGATCCCTCCCACCCTCCTTCTCCTCCTTCATGTATAAAAACATTAGACCATCCGACCGCGCAGCGGGCGGGCGCAGCGGGCGCGCCAAAGGCAAGCCCGTCTGCGCCCGTCCGCGCCGGGACCGGGCCTAGGGCCAAGACCCCTGGTCGGCTGCCAGCCAGCCATAGTCAACGGTATTTGCAAATGTCCTTATTGGAGCTTCGACCACAGTCTCATGCGAACTGTCTTAGGTTCGACTGGGCTGTCGCTCCAAACAACCTCCCTATGCCCTGTCCTCGCTGCAATTGCATCATACCTTTATATACTCCCCCTGTATACACCAATCATCTACAGAATATTAAGGAGGAGACCACGACCTTGGCACTTATTAATGCCCGTTCCCTATGCAAGCACAGCCAGGAAATAGCTGACCTAATCACGGACTATAAACTAGACATTCTATTCGTTACCGAAACTTGGACCGACGATTCATCAGACCCTGACCTAGTTATTGCAGTACCTAACGGCTATAAATGTTACCGGCAGGATAGATTACAGAAAAGAGGAGGTGGCCTTGCCATTATAGCCAGAGAAAGACTCACAGTTAGAACCTCCCACATTCCATCGACTTCATGTGAGGCAATGCAGTTTGGCATTAAGCTATCCGCAGTATTTAACTTCAAGGGGATACTGATATACCGCCCCCCAGGAACTAAAACTGGCTTCCTTGCCAATATTAATACTATAATGGAAACTTTAGCCACAGAAAGTTCGCTCACAGTTCTTGGAGACCTGAACTTTCATCTTGAACAAGCTAAGCTATCTGATACGTCCACACTTATTTCCGATATGGAAACATTGGGGTTAAAACAACTAGTCTCCTCCCCCACTCATCTAGCAGGGCATACCTTAGATGCCATATTTTCTAATTTAGACGGCTTACAAATAACGGAAATCTTACCGATGCCGTGGACCGATCATTATGCCATATTCAGTAAAATCACACTTAAGACTCAGTCTAATACAAAACCCATCCTTACCAACCAAAGCTCTTTCAAAGATTGGAAGAACATTGAGCACACTGTCCTGAAAACACAGGACAACCTTACTCGCCCACTGATGTCCACCGACCCTAATATGGCAACTCAACAATTCCAGACCTGGCTTGCACAGGCCACAAACCACGCAGTTCCTTCTAAATCATTCTCTAGGAACAGATCCAAACCTACTGCTCCTTGGTACACCGACGAGTTAAGATCACAAAAACAAAGGAACAGGAATATGGAAAGGTGTTGGAGACAAACGTATGATGCAGCAAGCAGGAAACGTTATAAAGATTCTTTGGCGTTATACAAGTCCATGATTATCAAAGCCAAAAAAGTTTTCTATACCGATCAAATCGACAAAGCTAAAAACTCATGTAAGCGATTATATGACATCACAAAAACACTGTCAGGGAGCGCACCCGACCTTACCCCTGCCCCATCACAAGTATTATGTGACGCCTTGGCTAAATTTTTCTTTACCAAGGTAGATGACATATACCAGGCCTTCACTTCTAAACCCTCCATGGTAAGTGTAGCTTCCCCTAGCTCACTTCACGGAAATGTCTTTCCCTGCTTTCATGCACTTACAGATGACCTCACTAGGATTATGGTCTCTACAATTAAAACAGGTTCTGCTCTTGATCCATGCCCCTTCTCAGTCCTTCCACCAGTCATGGAGTCCATTATCCCAGTAATCACACAAGTCTGCAACTCCATATTGTCATCCGCGATTTACCCCAATTCGTTAAAACAAACTCTACTAAAACCTTTACTAAAAAAACCAGGTTTAGACAAAAACGAACTGAAAAACTATAGGCCCATTGCAAGTCTCCCTTTTCTAGCCAAAGTGCTGGAAAAGGCTATGAACTCTCAACTAACAGAATACATAGAGAAACATCGACTGCTGGATGATACTCAATTCGGTTTCCGAAAAAATCACAGAACCGAAACGGCTCTTATTAAAGCCGCGGACGACGTCAGAGTCATCCGGGACCAGGGAGGGACAGCAATCCTGGTATTGCTGGACCTCTCAGCGGCATTCGACACGGTCGACCACATCACCTTGGTCGACCGTGTCGGGAAGCTGGGCATTTGTCACGCCGCTAGAGACCTGCTGGCCTCTTTCTTAGCAAGGAGAACACAAGCAGTCACACTAGGACCTTTTCAATCCGCTAAACTCGCGCTACCATGTGGGGTTCCCCAAGGCTCATCCCTGAGTCCGACACTATTCAATATCTATGTGTCGGACCTTGCTAACGTCATCAAAGCACATGGGATGAGCCTAACATCCTATGCGGACGATACACAGCTGGTACTGGCCATTAAAGGTGATGGTGGATACGTGGCTCAAAATTTTAAAAACAGCATGCTCGAAATTAAAGAATGGATGGCCACAAACTGTCTTAAGTTGAACTCAGAAAAAACTGAGGTAGTAATCTTCGGACCTCTGTCACCGGCCTGGCCTGCTTGTTGGTGGCCGGAAGCCCTCGGTCCACCTCCCACCCCGACACCCAAAGTTAGAAATTTGGGAGTCATTTTCGACGATGGACTGAATTTTATGGATCATGCTAACAAGGTAGCCTCCACGGCTCACTACAAGCTTAAAATGATTAAGAAAATTCGCCCCTTTCTGCCGGATGCAGCAACTAAAACTCTGGTCAGCTCCCTGGTTTTATCGTCTCTCGATTACTGCAATGGGTTATTCCTTAATGCCCAGGTCCGAGTTATAAGGAAACTACAGTCAATACAGAATGCGGCCGCACGCCTGCTATCTGGAATAAATAAATTCGATGCCATAACCGAAACTATAAAAGAACACCACTGGCTTATGATTCGGAACAGAATAAAGTTTAAATCCCTGTGCATAGTGTACAAGGCACTCAACAATCAAGGACCTCACTATCTCAAGGATCAACTGAAACCATACATTCCTGGCAGATATCTTCGTTCCTCCACTCTACACCAAGTAGTGATCCCACGATCCAAAACAGTGTCTTGGGGTGACCGCCGCTTTTTAGTGGCTGCACCCAAACTGTGGAACACTCTCCCTCATAACATCAGGACAAGTTCCTCACTTCTTCAGTTCCGCAGACTTTTGAAGACATGGTTGTTTGACCAATAAACTCACTGTCTTTCTATCTTTTACTGTGCACAAGTTTTGAATTCACAGCGCCGAGACGCCTACGGGCAATTGATGCGCTTTATAAATGTCAAAAATAAAATAAATAAAATAAAATAAATAAATGAATGCTTGCACCAAAATGTTCATGGCCATCACAATCCTTTTCTACAAGTGTATGGACTTTATAAATAAGACATTTAAAAAAAAAACTGTTGTATTTCCTGTCATAATTGTAAGTACAAATATGTAATTCACATTTTCATCATTAACATGTGTTATTAATCAAGTAATCGTAGATGAAAATTAAGGTTAGGACAGACGTTGTAAAATTAAAATCTAGTTATTAACAAATGAGATATTTCGCTCATAAATATGTTATTCAACTTCAAGACATAAAAGGAGAACAAAAGGCTTTCCCGTGACAGGATCTGTTGTGTTGCCCATAACTTGCCTCCTATACATACTGCCAAAGGGTAATCTCCTTAGGAAGAGGCATCTTTTGGGCAAAGAGCAGGCACTTCCAGTATCTTTCTTGGGAGGGGTGGGTTAAGGTTTGAAAGGGGTTAAGGATAGGTAAGATGTGAAATCGGTAGGAGAAGTACATGTAGGAGGGGTGGGAGAGGATTGGGTTTTTGAGGTAGAGGGAGCTGGAGGGGGTGATGTACATGTGTCTGTATGTTTGGCAGATGCATGTGGGTCTGGTGTATGTGTGTTTTTTGGCCAGTGTTTGGCATTCGATGAGTGTGTGTGTTTGCTTTTGATTGGTGTTGTTTTGTGTGCAGGTGTGCTTTTGTGTGAGTGTGTTGTTTTGGATGAGTGTCCTGCTGAGGTGATTGGTGTAGTTGTGGTGCATGGGTCTGTGGATTTGGCAGTTGTATGTGGGTCTGATGTATGTTGTGTTTGTTTTGATGTGTGTTGTTTGGCTGGTGTTTGGTATTCTGATGAGTGTGTGTTTGGTTTTCTGGTGAGTGTGTGTGTTTGGTTTTGGGTGTTGTTTTGTGTGCAGGTGTGCTTTTGTGTGAGTATGTTGGTTTGGATGAGTGTGCTGTTGAGGTGGTTGTTGTGTCTGTGGTGCTTATGGGTGTGGTGGATGTTGTGGGTGTGCTGGTGGGTGTGGTGCTTGTGGGTGTGGGTGTATTTGTGCTGGTGGGTGTGATAGTGGTTGTGGTGGTTGTGGGTGTGCTGATGGTTGTGGTGGTGGTTCTGGGTGCAGTGGTGTTTGTGGGTGTGGTGGTGGTCATGGTGGTTGTGGTGCTTGTTTGTGTGGTGGTGCTTCAATATGAGTCCAGAAAATAATCACAAACTGTTGTCCAAAACTTTCAGACCTAATATCCAACTGTCTCTCAAATAAAGTTCGGGTGAATGTTTATCAATTGAAATAAGCAATAATGTCTTAAGCGCTTCAAATGAAAATATGCAATATTGTCTTAAGCGCTTTCGTATGTACCGTTTTTGGTAAATGTTCATAAAAGTCTTAATTCACCACTCAATAGGTTCTAAAACAAGCACAATATCCAAACGACGATGATTAGGGCCTTTCCACTATAAAGCTCGTTCTTTGGAATAACATGTTCAGATTCTTACCTGCAGTCTTCAGAAATTAAGTACCTTCACACTTTGAAACAGGAATTCAAACCCCCAGACTTGCCGAGGATTCTGAATGCTTCAGGAACCTGCAGCCTTGAGACGAGAGTTCGGAATAATCCGCATCGGGAGATGGGTGCGGTTCTCTTTTATACGCGCTGCAGCTGATTACGGTGGCCGCGGTTGAACACACTTCTCTCAAGTGTTTAGACCACGAAGCAAAAAAGGATTAGACAGTTAGTAACACATAAGGCTACATGAATAAACACACCCTGAGGGCAAAAACGATGCTACTTGACAGCGCTAAACAAAGATGGACCACAACTGTTGGCTTTTCATAGTTCCATTCATAGCTAACAAAATATATAGAGCTCACATTTATAATATAAGGAGGCTGTATACGTGATTTGTCAGCTCACAAGGACTCTCAATGAAAATAGAGCAGAGTTCTGACGGTGGATTCTCACAGTTGGGGCAGAAGGTTGGGCTGGTTAGGAGACTGAGGTGAGTAAGGAGGCTATTTTTGCAAGCAATCTCTAAATACCAGACATTGATCCGTGAAAGGCATCCTTTAATGCAACCATTTGTTGCCCTGGGTGCCATTCACTATCACATTTTGACCTACAGAGATGCTCCATAAATGGTCAATATCTTCCTCACTCAGTGCAGCTGGGGTGACAGGGACAGGGCCCAGACACACAATTGATGGACAGAATGCAGAACAAATCAAAACATTCAGCCCAGTCAAGAGATCTGGGTTAAATCCATTATTCTTTTGCTCACTGTTGTTTTTGCATTTGTCACCCCAAGTGGGACGGGTATGCTCATAAGTGAGTCCCATGCTGTCCATGCCACTGGAATCAAGCTATCCTGGCTGATGAGGGCTGAAAGCCCGAAACCGATCTTAGGATGCTTCTGTCCAGTCCATGGAGGACCTGGCTTGGCAGCTCGGGCTGGACTGTTCCCATGGGGTACAGCTTCAAGACTGATTTGCATATGGCTGGGTTCAAACTGGAATGGCATGGTGAGAAAAAAACAATGGATTTAGGCCCAGATCTCTGTACTGGGGTGAATGTATGACACTGTTCTGCATTCTGTCCAGCAACTGTTGTATTGGCATTTCTCACCCTGAGTGGGACGGGTATGCTCAGACGTGATTCCCTTGCTCTCCATGCCACTGGAATCAAGCTATCCTGGCTGATGAAAGCTGAAAGGCCGAAACCGGTCCTAGGATGCTTGTTTCCAGTCCAGGGAGGACCTGAATTGGCAGTTCGGGCTGGACAGTTCCCCTGGGGCACAGGGTCAAGACTGATTTGCATATGGCTGGGTTTAAACTGGAATGGCATGGTGAGCAAAGAAACTATGGATTTAGGCCCAGATCTCTGTACTGCGGTTAATGTATGACATTGTTCTGCATTCTGTCCATCAACTGTTTTTTTGCATGTGACAGGGACAGGGACCTGTGGCAAAGGAGACCCCAGCCCTTTTGGGGGCCCTGGTTTGGCCAACTGGGGAAAGCAAGAGGGTGGGCAGTGATGGGTCTCAGGGTGGTAGACAAAGATGATGTTGGCACAGTTCCTCTGGGTCCACCACCACTAGGACTGGTCACATGTGCAGGCCTCTGAAGATGATGATAAGGTGGTGGCCTCCATTCCAGTGCACTAACCCTCCACTGTGTCTATTGGTGCCAGAAGTTTCACCACCCGAAACACAGTGGCCAGCTGCTTTCTGCCTTCTTGGCCAAGGTCCCCTTTGCCTGCCCCTGAAGATGCTGTAAAGACATATACCATTGTTTATTGTATCTGTGCAAATATAATTGCTTATGAATATGTTTCTCGAAACTTCCACATTTTCATATTTCACCTGCTTCAAGGCTTTGAAACTGGTTTATTTTTATCATTATCTCCTGCATGCAAGGAAAATCTTCAGAAACCATTTAGTCACAGTTTTGTAATTTCCTATTATTGCTCATATATTATTTTTGATCATTTCTCTAAACTATTTTCAATTCTCTCCAGGAACTGCTTAACTCCTCTGAATGGTTCTGATTTGTTGTTTTGAATAGAGAACATATGTCACAAAAAGTAATATAAAGCAAATTCCCTTTAAACATTGTGTACAAGGTAAAAAAGCTGAATTTGTTTTATTTATAAAAATAAAAATAGGAATCAATGTGTGTCAATATTTACTGCAATGTTGTACCACTGTTTATGTAACCATAAAGCCTGTTTCATTTGTATGGGCATTTCCCAATGGTGAAACTTACTTCAAGTAACTTAAGTATTTTTCAAATATTATGATTTATTTTATGGATTCAGTTCTTAAGTTGCTTATTAATGTATCACTCCCTATGAATTTACTTATGCTGCAGAAGAAATTCAAAAATATTTATTTTGGTAGGTTCAGTTTACTTGTACAGCATAAGTAAATACATAGTGCTTGATAAATTTCTAATCCACTTTAGAACAGAGCTAAAAAATTTGCAATTTGACTCCAAAATATCTTGTTATTTTCAGTTGTTGTAACATTGTAAAAACATTTTTTAAATAATCTATCTTTCAGTTTAGTCAAAAAATGGTAACACATCACGGTGAATTGAAAATACAATGATTTATATATATTAATTTTATTTAAAACACTTTATAATACGGAAAAGATTACACCTTGATGCATTTTTAAAATTACGTAATGAGTCCGTTTTTTACGGAATATTCCATCTGCAAAAGTCTCTTAAGTAATCTCTTTTGGTTCATTTTTGATTTATCATCTGAACATAGCACAGGACATAAAAATAATGTTTGAGGATATGTGTTACTCTCTCACCAATGTGTTCACATTCCTGTATGTTTAAAAAATGTATGCCTATCAGATTCATTTTTCAAAGAACAGACTGGCTTACATGAACATTTATGAAGGAGTAAGACATCATGTAATCTTTCACTTTTAACATTTATTAAATTGTATTTTTCATTAAAAACTTAATTGTTATATGTTTTTATTGAACATATGTAGCCATTTAATTTTTTGTTTCTAGTAATTTTGGCTCACATGCTCACTATTTTTTATTAATAATACTAACACACAATTGTGACGTTTGGAACATCCATTGTATCATAAGTGCATGTCATTCTCTGTCACCAGCAATAGGGTTAACTTACCATTCAACTGTGAAATAGAATCACACCTGATACAATGGAACACTTTGGCCTGTTTGCTACAACTGACCCGTATAACATCAAACAAACTGAAGCATATTTTTTTAGGGAGGCATGTGTATGCTCAAAACAGTCCTTTGGTAGTGATCAGAAATATTTTGGTATCATTTTCCACATATTAATATACAAAACACATCATTATACACCTTTTGAAAAATGTTTTATTCTTGTGCGTTGGACATGTGTCGACCTCTATGTTGATACCATCATTTCTTGCTGTAACAATAAATAGTTATTTACAATGAAAATCTGAAAACAGGGCTTATCCCCTTGATGCTGCTGTCAGGCTCTCAACTCCCCATCAAGCTGGGGATAGGCTACCACTATTATGCAGGCCATTGGGGGTCAGGCTCCAGTGCACACGCTTGGCATGTTGGGAGGACTGGCTGAGTTGGACTCCTGCTGACTTCTTTGTCCAGCATCGTAGGTCCTCCCATCGCTTCCTGCAGTGAGTGCTGCACCTCTTGCAGACCCACAAGGTCAGCACCTTCTTGGCGATGGTCTTCCAGATCTCCTTCTTCTGATGGGAGTCAACCTGTAATGGAACAAAAAATGAAAACACAAAAAACATTTTTGTGTCTTTTAGTTTGTATTGATGCAACACAGTTTTGAGAAATAAATCCCAAGCATTTTGAAAAAGTTACAACAGCGATATTTTTTAATTTTTTTATTATAATAACATTAAAAACAAATATTTAGTAACCTATTGAATAACTTAATCCCTTGTTATGCCCTTAATTGTGCTAAACCAGGGTAGTAATATCAACTAGGCTGAGTTATCTGTGAGATAATACAAATAGCAAAGATCTACTTTATTTGGTTTGTAAAACAAAACCACATATATAGATATCTGGTAGTGTAGAGAATCCCTCAATGACTAAGAATCTTAATAGCACCAAGCTATGAAAACCACAATCCAAATATGATGAAATAATGTGCTGAGTGTAATTTGGATTCCTCCAAAAGGCTAGTACAGATCCTAGTCCAATATGCAGAATCAGACTGAGTGGACTTACAGAATCAAATTGACAAATTAAATGATGAATTAAATTCAATGGGGCAAAGTAACAACATGACAAAATTGTGTGATGAAATGGCTACCAGATTGCGTAAGGATGAAGAGAAAATTAAGAAAACGAAAGCTTATAAATTCCAGCGAGATGAAATAGATTATGAAAATGGCCAAATATTCAAGTTTTCCAAGAAACATGATTCGTTAAAAATCTTCAAATTCAATCCTAGAAACAAACAAACATCTGCCGCATCTACCAATAGAGAATGATATGCCAGTACCTCAAACTCCGATCTGAGCTCCGCTGTGGAGAGTGAGTCGGAGTCAGATCTATGCCATTCAAGACCAGGACAGGTTCCACAAAAGCTCTCTCTAGCTGAAGAATTAGATTTGTTGTGCCAAGAGTGGCAGCATACTTTCTGCCTAAGAATGCAGAGGAACAAAACAGAAAAAGCAGAAATGCCAAACGCAGGCAGAGGAGAGAAGCGCACAATCAATGAAACCGACATCAAGAAACAGGAAGATGGAAACTCAAGTAACACCAAGCTCAGAAACCAATCAAACCATCAACAATTTGGCCTACATTGACTTAAGTATGGCAGAAAGACAATTATTATCCTAGGGCTATCCTATTGTCCGGAAAACATTTGTTTTTATGTATACACGAGAATGGGTGTATTCAAATTCGTCCGGAAACTAACATTTAAAAAATATCACTTATTACACAAAAAAGACAACATAGCAAACAAGGACAAGCAAGTGAATATTTATTCTCCAACAATTAACTTCACAATCTCTGATATGCCACTACTTAAGGATCTACAAGATCTTCAGGAGGAAAATGACACTGTAGCTTCCCAAGGAAACAATTTAGATGCTACAGCTATTATTAACACCAATACCTGCTCTGACCCTGTCGTGACAAGTGGGAAACAACCATCACAACGCAATTTTCACAACGCACTACTATTACAATGAAACTTTTACAACGCAAGATCCATTACAACACATGCTATTACAGCGCATGGCATTACAACACAGATGATATAACAACACATGCCATTAAAACGTAAGTATGGGTAAGTATTTAATTTAAATAATATTAATTTAATTTTAATTTAATTTTCTTACAATATTTTAATTACCTTAATTATTTTAAATTTTAATGTAATTTTAATTTATTTTAAATATAAATTAATTTATTTAAATTAATTGTAATATTTTATGGACATTTAATTTTAATTTAATTTACTTAAAATAATTGTAATATTTTAATTAAATGTAATATTTTTTTTTATTTAATTTACATGAATTCATTTTAATATTTTAATTACATTTAATTTTAATTTAATTTATTTTAATTAAACCCCCTGGAGTTAGAATAGCAAATTTAACACCTACACTATCCAAAACTTACCCTACTATTACACCCCCCTGGAGTCAGAATAGTAATTTTAACGCCTAAACTATCCAACACTTACCCTACTATTACACCCCCCTGGAGTTAGAATAGTAAATGTAACCCCTACACTAGTCAACACTTACCCTACTATTACACCCCCCTGTAGTTAGAATAGTAATTTGAACCCCTACTCTATCCAACACTTACCCTACTATTACACCCCGCTGGAGTTAGAATAGTAATTTTAACCCCTACACTATCCAACACTTACCCCAATATTACACCCCCCAGGAGTTACAATAGTAAATTTAAATATATTAAATAAAATAAAAAAATGAATTTAAATAAATGACTAAACATTTTTGTAATTATATTAAAATTAAATTAATATTAAAACAATTAAATACTTACCTATACTTACGTTGTAATGGTATGCGTTGTAATATCATCTGCATTGTAATGGCATGTGTTGTAATAGCATTCATTGTAATGGATTTTGCGTTGTAAAAGTTGCGTTGTGATGGTATGTGTTGTGAATGTATGCGTTGTAACGTCCTACATTCGTGACAAGTATAGGCAAAATGAATACTCCCTTCAAGCCTAAGTCGGAGTTCAACCCTATTACACCAAGGGACTCCATTGATATTTACAACAAACAGAATAAAGAATCTAAATCACAACGTGCACTATACAAGGCAAGGTTCAACACATGAAACCATCAATATCAACAACTGATGGCGAAGTTACAAAATAATAATCAGATTGTAATTCACAATTCAGACAAGGGAGGCAATATTGTTATTTGAACCAAAGAGGACTATATGGATGAGGGCTTATCACAAATTAATTATAGGAATTGCTACAAAAAAAACAACGTACTATCACTTTGGAAACCTACAATGAGTTATTTGCAAAGTTATTAGCATGGAGGAGTGCAGGCCTGATTACCATGGAAGAATACAAATTTCTCAAAAAAGAGAATCCAACAGTGCCTGTGATTTACTTTTAAACCAACGTACATAAGGATCTTATAAAACCACTGGGAAGACTGATAATTTCCGCACAAAACAGTTTAATTGAAAATACATCACAATATGTAGCCTTTTTTTCTACAAGACCACGTGCAAAAGCTACCGTCGCATATTGAAGGCACTAGCGACTTTCTTAGGAAACTGAAAACTTTATCTGGCAATAATATTACTTCCTGATGACACTTGACGTAACGTTGCTATATACTAGCAAAAATCATAAGGCTGGGTTAAGGGCACTGGAATTCTACCTGGATAACAGACCAATGCATATGTTGCAGCATACTAAAATGCTTATTAGTATGGTTAACTTTTGTTCAAACAACAATGTGTTCATGTTTCAAAATCTGTTGTACCAACAAATGTGTGGTGTTCCCATGGGAGCCAGCTTCTCCCCCAGCTATGCGTGTTTGCACATGGGCTGGTGGGAGGATCTGGTCCTTGGCAACACACATGGCACATATCTGAAAAACAATGTAATGCTCGGGCTGCATTTTATTGATGATTTATTTGTGATCTGCAAAGGCACGCTGTCAAGCACAATGGAATTTGTATCTGCCTTGAACATCAATGAAATGAATTTGAATTTTACAGCCACGATGAGTGAGAAAATGCTGAACTATTTAAATGTACAGATCTATATTGAAAATGAAAAAATAGAAACTAAAGTACACCGCAAAGAAACAGCAGGCAACTCTGTCTCACACGTGACAAGCTTTCATCCCAGGCATCTAATAGAAAGCATACCCTACGGGGAAATGCTTAGGCTAAAAATAATTTGCAGTAACAACCGGGATTTATAGATAGCCCAACAAGCTAGCAAATCAAGATTTCTTTTAGAACTCGGGTACTCAAGAAGAACCATAGATTCTGCTATTGCAAAAACCAACACTCTACACAGACCCGATTTGTTAGTGTTTAAACAATTGTGCGATAAGAACACTGACCAACCCCTGCCCTCAATCTCTAAAGTAACTGAGAAAACCAACAGAACTGATACCAAGCTCAGAATGATATTAACATTTAACAAGCAGGATAAGGTGCTGAGAATCGTCATCAGACGCAACTGGCCCATGGTCCTAAATGATCCAGTGATCTGCCTGTCTCTTCCCAAAAATGTACCCATCAAATACAGAAGGGGAACCCTCTATGTGTAATTGTCTTGTAAAAAGCAACCCAGAGGTTGTGGAGGGTAATACGTGGCTATCACAACAGATGGGTGCCAATATGGTATAAATAAAACAACTTATACTATACCATTTGGCAACAGAGAGCGCAGAATCCCAAGGTTACTGACCTGCAAAACTGACCACTCGATATATGTTCTGGAGTGCTCCTGTGGCTTATGCTATGTGGGTAGCACCAAGCTACAAGCCCACAAAAGGATACTCCACCACATACATGCGATCACTAACCATGACCCTTATCCTGTGGCCCATCAATTTGACAAAAGGCACAACAAAAACCTTAAACATTTCAAATATTGTTTGATTGACGCTGTGTCACCAAATAGGAGAGGGGGTTACAGAGAAGAGACTTTGAGAAAACTAGAAACCAGTTACATTCTGGATTTAGACTCCAAACGCCCTGGGGTCTAAACACAATGGAGCATTTGTTTACAAGTCTTTAAATGTATGCTCTGGTATCAACTATTCAACCAAAATATCACCTGGCATCTTAGATTTGTTCAGGGGTACCAACAGTGAACAGGCTAATATGGGCAACAGATCTTGTGAAGGAATCATTCTTTTATTATGATTGTTAGAACATTTATCCCTCTATAAATTATGTATTTAGACAATTACAATTAACAGAGGTAATTTTTAACATCTGCTGCTATACCTCTATGACTGAGCATATATAGGGTTATTTTATCAGCACGAGAACACTTTAGATTGTAAGTAACGGGTGAAGATGCACACATAGCACTTTCTATAATATAGCACTTTGCAGTTTAAACTGTCATTGAGATTACATGTCGATCTGCTAATTACTGTACAACATTGGAGAGAACAGTCATGCATAAAACTAATGGATACTAATTTGCGGGTTACAATGAGGATATTTTATTTTATGCTTTAATAATTGGTACTGTATCGGTGTAATTTAAAGTGTCACACAAAATGCATTTAAGTAGTTTTTACAAAATATCAGGCATATTTTTATGATTGTATTTACCCAGCAACATTAACTTTGTTGTAGCAACATTATCAACATGTGACCAAATACATAGTCTTTTTTCATTGTCTATGACTGTTTTTAGTCAGCACTTGTCACTTTAAAATGGTAAAACAACGTGCAGCATTTGTCATGTGATCAAGGCCCACAAGGGCCCAAAAATTATATGGCTGACTGAAAATAAACAGCAAAATTGCACATACTTTGTGGTCCTTGCCCGTACTCCGATAGATATATATATATATATATATAGAAATTTGGAGATTGAACTTGAAATTATTCAATATGTGTAGAAATACACACCAAATATAAAATATGGCGTCAAATACACACTACTTACTAATGTTGTGGTGTTGTGTAATTAATTATAATGGGGTCGATTCCGATCCGGTAATAAACAACATCCGTACAAATCGTATCTGGAGCCCTCTCCGTACGACTCGTACACACGCCGTACGACCCGATGAGTACGATCCGGACCGAGGCATCAGGACGCGAACCGTACGGTCCACGTCAGGTAAGGGCGATTCGTACATAAAAGCGCACAATCACATACACACCGTACGGTGCGTAGACCCCATGATCGCAGGGGCATGCCCCGTACACCCAGCGTACATGGGGGTATGATGCGTACCCCCATGATCGCAGGGGTACGCCCCGTACACCCAGCGTACATGGGGTACAGTGCGTACCCCTGCGATCATGGGGGTACGCACCGTACCCCATGTACGCTGGGTGTACGGGGCATACCCCTGCGATCATGGGGGGTACGCACTGTACCCGGGGAGCCGTTCCGTACCTGTTTCGGCACGAACTCTGCTTTTACGGCTGTTTTCAGCTCCCGGAAAAAAGGGTTGCACGGTGCGTACCTGACACGTATCGTACTTGCTGGGTCGTATTAACCAGCCGCGAGCCGTACAGATGTCGCATACAGCGGGTTCCGCACGGAGACTCGTACGGGGATTCGAGTTGTACGGTCTCTGTATGATTCGTACGGAGTCCGGCTCCTGGTACGAATCGTACTTCGACATACGTACGCGGGACGTTGCAGGGTACGATTCGTACGGGAAAAACGCTCCGTACGGCTATTCGGAGTGGTTTTTCCCGAATCGGAATTGACCCCAATGTGTTTAAAAATACATACCATAATGATTCTATATAATAAAAAACAGACACTTCAATTCAATCACTACACTTCACTCAGGAACTAATTGGAACAGTCGAGCCTGTCTAAAAAAAGGTTAATCAGAATTACATTTTCATTTTAAACATGTACCTGTTCCTCTGATGAGCCATACAGCTGGCTGTACAGGGACAGGACCTCAGCAGCCAGCATCTCCAGTCCTCTGGTTAGAAGTTTGGGCCCCTGTCTCCTGCTTTTCTGGGCATTGTGGCTCCAAGAGGTTGGAAACAGAAGCAAATGTTCAGGAGGTGTTGTTGGTTGACTGTTAGGAGGCAAGTGAGCTGTTCTTTTAAATGACGCATACATTTACACGATCTTCAAGATCATCAATAGAGATGGACACATCCATTGGCTTTCGTACGTTGCTTTCACATATTAGCCTATCACTGTGTGTATGTTGTGGAGTTTCACGCACACTACCCAGTCAACTTCCACAGAATTCCATCTCATTGGAAGTGTCCTGACAGCAAGGTCAGGCATCTGCCATTTTAGATTGTGAAATAGTGTGTTTTTGAATGTTAAGTGCGTCACCACCACCCAAATGGCGGCCTGTTTGTGTACATATCAAAATGCTAATGTTATTCATTTGTTTTGACAAAAAGAGTATAATGTGGTGCGCTACTGTGCTTAAATGTGATAGTTGTGTGGTTATGTATGCACTTCCATTGACAGAATTTTTAAAACAAAATGAAGGATGTGTAAATTTATAATGTGCTATATACATATTTAAGTTTACAAAATAATAGGCAGAAAAAATTAATATAAAAATGAAATAATGTTGCGTTTATGGATTATGAATTATGGAACAAAAATATTTTTTTGAAAACTACATGAAATGTGTGTTTTATTTAAAAAATGTGTTTGCAAAAATGTATAACTTTTTTTTTTACTTTTAAATACAGACATATAAAGCCAGGGAGAGTGAGGAGTTGACAGCCTCAAGTTCTCAAAAAATTTCCACACCTTGCCACCATGGGAGAATGGGATATAATAAAAGAAATCTGATTAAATTGGCGAATTATTCTTCATTTATGTCATCAGCTGGAGCCAGATCTCTTGCCTCACAATAGGAGTCCCACAACAATAACACCAATAGTGAAACTGATGACAGTACTCCATTACACTGTTGCAGTATCTGGTGGGATGTCACAACCACCTGCCTGTACTTTGCTATAAGACGTTCTTTCTCCGGTGTTGAGACACATCAACAGCTTCATACAGTATCCATGAAATGAGGATTTTGAAACATGAAAGGAGATATTTATTCTTTGGAGGTGGTGGTTCAAAGCAGCCAGAACTGGGGGGCACAAGATTGGGTGATTTTCCTTTGGACACAGGAAGTGGAGGCATCCAGAGGCTGAGTTGTGGTAACAGCTGAGGTGGAAGGTGTAGGTGTGAGCCAAGTGAGACTCACTGTAGCTGTCTGCCAGTGCAGACCAGATGAACAAATCTGCTCCTCAACACCCAGACCTGCAGGAGTGGATTCTTTACTGAAGGCGTGTTCCTGGTCTGGAGTGAAGGTGTCCTCGGTAGCAATGGCAGACCCATTACAAATAACAATAACAAACATGAATTATACATCAAATGATTTAAAAACAAAAAATTAAACTATGTAAAAGTAAAGAGTGAATTAATATAATGAGCATAGCTTTCATTTGTATTGTAATAAATTACAAAAACTGTTTAATTGCACATAATACTACTTCTAAAAAGCAGGAAAATGATGCCCTGCAATGGAAATAAAATTATGAAGCATACATAAAATGTAACAAACATTCAACACACCATAGTAGAGAGGTAAAACGCTAAATAAACCATTCCAAGGCCAAGCAGGGTAAACATCTGAGTATTAAACAACTTAGTAGGATAAATAGCATTAGTCATCATATACAAATCGCAAAGTAAATGTATTAATAAAACAAGTTATATACAGCATACAATGTGATATACATTGGCTTTTTAGACAACCTACTTTGATTTGTGAAGCAAATAAAATCAATTCAATAAAATAACAAATAGTTGACAACATCCAAATTTAACAAAAATAACATATTAATACATAGCATAAAATAGAGATTGATAACCACATCACACTTTAACATATGTGAAAATGTGAAAGAAAAGAGAGAATGACCATAATAACATTGCAATATTATTTTCACAGAACACAAACAAGGCATTATGGTAGTTGTAACCATTGCAATTACACATTAACAACACTGCAAAATTGTTAGTTGGGCATATCCAGTAAAATATATGCAGTGAAAATGAACAGGCATTTACAATAGGAAACACATATATGAAATATGTTATTAGGTGTAAAAACACGTCACGCTCCATGACGTCATGTGAAATTAAATGGAGATTGAAACCTGTAATCTTAAATACAACAACTAACAAACATCGAAAAAAGTCAAAAACAAAAAATTAAACATGAAAACACACATATTGACAATACATATTAACAACTAGTAAAACAAGAGAAACAACAATATTGCTACAAAATTCCCCAAAAATGTTAAGAAATAAATTCAATTCTGGGTTTATATGTTTAAAAATGATGCAAAACACAGTAGCAACAGCTAAATTAAAAGCAAAAAGGAATTTTAGGTTTATTGACACATTCAAAAGTATAACTTACCAGCCTCCAGTCCACTGGGGATTCCGGTCAAGCCTTCAGGATGTAGGATCTGCAAGACCTTCTCCTCCTAGGGATATAGCTGTAAGGGGGGCTGGTCTAACCATTGCCAGTCCTCTGGGCCTCCAGGTAATGCTTGGAGGCCAGGGAATGAACTCTCCCCTGCAGGTCGTTCAACTCTTCTTCATTTCCTCCTCTGTGCGCAAGTTGTCTGTTACAGCATTCACTCTGTTACTATTCTGGCCCACTTTTGCCTTTTCTGTGCTATAGTTGTATTTTGGACTTGAGCTCCTAACAATTGTGGCTCTACTCATATGATTTCATCCACCGTGACTGACAATTCTCCCTCAGCTAAATGTGGATGTGTGTGCTCTGGCATTATGAAATTATAAACTTAAATGATTGTAATTACCCACAAACAATATCTTGCAAAAGAGAGAGCATGAACAAGTAGCAAGAAAATCATAAAGGAAACCTGACTTGACTGAGAAATCACTGTGGAACAATGTTGTGCTGCTGTGGAATGGCAAAGGATCATGGTCTGATATAGAGTGTGTTTTATAGTGTGGTTTGCATGTGCAACAATGACCTAATACACATCAGGTGTGTGATGCTAGCATCCAGCCTACAGCCACAGGAATGTTCCAATGTTAACAGTGCCCGCAACGGAATGACTCCGTCGGCACCCAGCTGCTAGATGACTGCCAGTACAACTGTGAATTCTAAATACGCTTGCTGTAATCCTGCAGCCCTGATGGTGAGGGAGTACTATTCGCCAGCTGAGGAGTCTGCCGCATCCGATGCGGAGCGAGGAGTCGCATATGCAGCGGTAAGCACTCTGTCCACAAGGACAGAGAGCCAGCCAGCATACATCAAAATAGGACGGGCGGACCGCTGTCAACTTGATTGAGTACTTTGAGCCGCCACTGTGGCAGGATGATGGTACTACCGCCAAGATCTAAATCAGGCCCTATAACAATTTAAAATTGTTAAAATAAACTTAAACCACCCCAAGAAGTATACACTTTAATACATGAAAATAATTATGAAAACTATCTCAACAACAAGTGTTAACCTTTAAAGATTAAGCAAAACTCATTTTAAATATATACTTAAATAATACATCCAAAATAACACAAAAAATAGAAATATATATTCAATATTAATAAATAATGGCGCCGCTAAGCATATTACGAGTTTCCTCACCACCAGCAGTCTTATGGCAGTTCTAAATGCCATGAAACTGCAGGCGGTGAGGAAACAAAGGGGGCCCTACCAGGTCCCCTTTTGCCCCTGTGCATGGTGTGCATGCCAGGGGGCACATGTTGTGCCCCCTGTGTGCATGCACCCCTTTTCCTGCACAGCATGGACTGCTTAGTCCATGCCGTGCAGGAACATGCAATGGTGGTCTCGCAGTGGTGCAGTTCTAAGGCTCACTAATAAGCCTTTAAATGCACTTCTGCTGGGACCGCCATGCCGCCCGCCTACCATGCCACATATTAATTCGCAGTCTGGCAGGCCCTATGAAAATTTAAAATTGCTTACATAAACTTAAACCACCCCAAGAAGTATACACTTTAATACATCAACATATTTATGAAAACTATCTCAGCAAGTGTTAACATATAAAGATTAAGCAATTTTTTTTTAAATATATACTTAAATAATATATACAAAAACACAAAAATTAGAAATATATATTCAACATTCATATATAATGGCACAGACAAGCCTATTATGAGTTTCTTTACCGCCAGCAGTCTCATGGCGGTTATAAATGTCATAAAACTGCTGCTGGTGGGGAAACACATGTTGTGCCCCCTGTGTGCATGCACCCTTGTTTCTGCACGGCATGGACTGCTCAGTCCATGCCGTGCATGAACGTACATTGGTGGTCCAGCAGTGGTGCAGTTCTAAGGCTCACTAATGAGACTTTAAACTGCACGCTGCGAGGACCACCTAGCTGCCCGCCCACTGGAGCACATATTAACTCTCAATCTGGCGGGAGGGAGGTGGTTGCGTTTGGCGGTGTGGGAGTGGGAGTGGGGCGGTGGTGTGGTTGCCCACTCCCGCACCGCCAAACTCGTAATCAGGCCCTAAGTCCCCTAATGGACTACTTTGGAGACACATGGGTTGGCAGACTACACTACTCTGGACACAAACACCAACGCAAATTCTAAATACGATGGTGGAATGTCTACAACAGCACAACGGCTCAAGAAGCCAAAACCAACAATGCAGGAGAAGAATGGCTCAATGTCTTCCAATCTACACTTGACAGAAGCCAACCTACACTCTACAAATTCACAGAAGCCCTACGAAAAGAACAAAGCTCCCAACAACTATGAATGGAACAATCAGTAACCCAAATTAAAACTGAAATTAGTAAACAAACCAATAGAATGTAAAACATGCTAATATGTAAAGTAAAACTCTTTCTTAACAACAAAGGAGTACATAACTTAGAATCAATAGCCAAAAACGTTATTATAAAAAAAACTATCTACACAATAACCAATAAACCTAAAACAAAATTCAAACCAACATGCCTGAAATTCTTTTAACTATGGGTATTTATACCTCACCCAGAAAAAAACTAAAATAGCAAATAAGACTGATGCATACAATTCATTTGTGAGTTAATTATTTAAAAAACAAAAAAGTTCACAAAGGTCTAAATTACAAATAAAATCAATTACATTCAACACATAGAATGCAGTATAACTATGAATATACACATACATAATAAAATATAATATTTCTGACCCTAAAAATACATTAATAACATTTTGTTCTGTAGCTGTGGATCTTCACATGAATCCATGTAATCAAAAATGTAACCCACCGAAATTGGCAATCTAAATAAAAAAAAAGCCCAAAAATGCAAAAATAAAATAGGTCCATTTAGAATCCAATGAAGCAATCCAATGTATTGATAGCCACAAAATACTTAAAAAAGTGAAAACCAAAATGCTCCAGGAAACCTGGAAAATCAAAGGAAATCATAATTAAAAATCTTGTTTTACTAGAAACCAAAATGATTTCCTTCAGAAAAAAATGCAACATCCATATGATAACTGCAGATCCCTGAACCTGTAAAAAGAAAACAATCCCCACCCACAAAAAGAACTATCTTCAAATGGAACATTACAAATAAACTTTACAAAACACATAACATAGTATAAAATAATAATACATTACAGCCAAACTCTAACTAGGCCTAACACAGAACCCTAGTAAAACAAATAACAGAAACTACACATAAACTTTCTAAAAATTAGGAAGGAACTCGATTATTATGATTTACTAGTAGGCCCGTCAACCTCTCTACCCCTAAAACCCTATCGAAAACCTTAAAAAAGGTCTTACCTGATCCGACAAACCATAGCATCTTCCCGCAACCGACTTCCAAGAAAATGAACAAAAAATATTACACAAATAAACTACACAAGCTAAGTTAAAGGTAAAAAAATGGCAGCCATATGAAACTGAACAGACTATCTCCCTATTGTAAATAATGGGGATTTAAATAAAAACATGTTTGCAAATGTAAAAATGTTGAAATAATGTAAAGCGTAAAAAAAAGCTATATGAAAATAGGAAACACACCTGAAAACAATAATACTATAAAGATAAACAATATCATGGTATTTAAGAGATAGTTAAAAAAGGTTCAGAATTTGTTAAAAAAATGTGAAAGAAGTATGTTGCTCCTCGGGTGCTACTTTCGGTGTTGCACACTAGAATTGACTCAGGTGCAGATACATAATGATGGAGAGGTTGTTAGAGTGATCCCCGTGTCCCTCATCTCTTTACACACCCCTAACTTTAAACAGGCACTTTTTCTAGAATTATAGAACCCTAGAATTATTACGTGCTACTCTGTGTCCTTGCTACTGGGGTGGGGACTATAATTGTGTTCTGAAAGTGGGGTTAGACCATTGCCATATGCCAGTGCCAGGTGAACAGGCTATTGTTTTTTTGAAACATTTATGACAATGGGCATCCCACTCCCATGTGTTAGATGCCTGGTGCTGTTTACATCCCATAGCTAGGGAATACTCCTAACTTTCTAGTTTACACAACACACTAGAATCAACCTCTTTTACTGCAGCACCACTGCACTCTCCAAGGTGCCTTCGGCTGAGCACTTGGGGCAAACTCCCTCGGTTATTACAGTCCCCTACAGATCTTATTGGCATGGGGCTGAGGCTGCCCATGCGTACCGACTTGACGCTCTTCCAGTGGAAGCCCTAAAGGATACGGCATGCTGCCCCACTTTCTCTGACCATGTTCCCTGGTTCTTTGGGGAGAACAAGGGGACTGGGAATGCCCAGATAGAATGTGATGCTTTTATAGTGGTCCCTAGGGGTCTGGCCATAAAAACGTCTATGGCACCAAGTTGGTACTGCAAAAAGTCCTTCAGAACCTGGAAACAGAAATTAGAATACATGAATTAGCGTCACCTGTGGACATGGCTACCTCTACCCTATTGGCTCAGGCCAAACTTGTGCTTACGGATGCTTGGGAGAAGTTGGGCACCCTGCACTACAGGGTATGCTCGGCCAGGAAGTACACAGTGGGAGACAAAGCGAATAGGCTTTTGGCCTGGCTCATCCACTCCGACTCCCCCAGGGCCCCTATCACCACTATCCGGGACTTAAAGGGCAACATCGCCAATTCCCAAGACTTGGTTAACCTTGCTTTCCGTGCCTACTGCACCTCGCTGTATGTGGCTCTGGAGCAGTGTGATCCAGACATTCCTGGATGAGCTGCGCCTCCCCAAACTGCAAGTGTCCCACCCCGCGGATCTAGAAGTCCCAATAATAGGGGACAAGGTATTTCAAGTACTTAACCACATGGTGCAGCAAGACTCCCGTTATGGATGTTTGACCTGTGGAGTTTTTTTCCACCTTTGTATCTCAGCTTACCCTGTGCCGCCTTCAGGTCTCCAACTCAGCATACTCAGTGGGCCGTATTCATCCCCTCTCCACGGCAAGCGGTGTTGGTGGTGCTTCACAAACTGAACAGAGATCCCAAGCTGTTGGGTTTTTACCACCCCCTCTCCCTTTTAAATACAGATTATAAGCTCCTTGGGAAGGTGTTGGCCAACCGGCTAATACCCATAGCACAGCTCATCATAGACCCCAACCAAAACAGTTGTATACCCAGCAGGAATGCGCTTTTGAATTTGCATTGACTTTTCATGCCGATGGATTGGGCGGAGACATTGAGCACCAACCCTGGGCCACCTCTCTAGATATAGAGAAGGCAGATACTCTGGGGTGGGATTACGTAATGGAGGTCCTTAATAGGCTTGAAGTGGGGCAGAGGGTTCTGAAATGGATTGCCCTGCTATACAGTAAGCCTCTTGCATGGGTGAAGAAAGGTGATATAATCTCTGAATGATATTGAGCCTGGCATGCAGCAGTGTTGTCCCCTATTCCTGATCATCTTCTCTCTGGCCAAGAAACCCCTTGCGTGTGTGCTGCATGCAAGGGCAATGGAATCAGGCATTTGGGTTGAAGACAGATGGTGTAAAATGTCATTATACGCTGACAATGTGATGGGTACCTCCCTGCAAAGATGCAGACAACATCCCTTGACTTGTGAACCTATTGCACCTCTTCGGAATAGCCTCTGTCCTGAAAGTGACCTGGGACATGTCCCATCTTTTTGCCCTAACAGCGATCACAAGTGAACAAAGGCAGAGGCTCCCACGTGCCCCTCTCCCCTGAGCTTCGAAACTTTTAAATATCTGGGGATCAGAGTGTACAACACGGATAGAGACTTGGTGGACGGTAAAATAGGAAGGCCACTAACCTGAGTGTGCGGTTCCCTACCACTTTGGACAGCCCTCCCACTATTTCCTATGAGATGCAAAACCATCTCGAAAATGTTGGTACTTCCACGACTGTTGTATTTCTTCTCGGCCATCCCTGACCTGCTGCCTAAGAGGTTCTTTGCAGAGCTTCACCTTCTGCTGTTTTCCAGGATCTGGGATAAGGGAAGGAGCCAGGTAACAATATCTAAATTATATGGCCCACTGACTTAGGGGGGCTTGGGAGTACCGAACTACAAGTATTACTACACTACAGCTCAATTTCATTGCTCAACACGCTAGCCAGACATAACATGCCTGAAATAGGACATTTTGTGGTGTATGCTGGGCTCTGACCAGGTGATCTGAAAGGGGGAAGAATGTCCTAATATGAGTGGCTAGGGCTTACTGGGGAACCTATATGGTTAAATACCATATACTTACCCAATGTGCACAGGGCTTGCCCCTCTGGGCGATGCCAGGGTGCTCCACACTATGACTGAGACAAGAACCAATCCAGCGGATGAAGGCGGGCCGTCCCACATGGGGAGACATATTCTATGATAAGGTCTGATGCACATTTGAAGGACTAGTTGATAACTTTGGTATTCAACCGGGATGTTTCCTTATCTACACCACTTTCACTTGTCACCTGCATCAGGTTTGAAATCGGACACATGACAAGCAAAAGATCTCACAGTCTGTACAATCATTACTCACACACAGCAAGGCTCAACACGCTTTTACGTGCCTGTAGAGCTCAATGCGCACAGATAGAGGTACACTGCTCCAATCCTTACGGGCATGCTGGCACACTACACTGTCTATTATGCTCACAGAGAGCAATAGATACAGTGCACAGGTGTGACCAAAATTGTATCTAACAATGCTAGGCTTAAATATACCCACTTCAGATATTTTCATCACACCTATCCCATTCCCTAGCGGATAGCACGCATGTATCTGTGTTCTGTAGTTGCCTGCCCCCATTGTTTCACTAAGGTGGCAGAACTCATAAATATGGTTTGGATCTGTCCTTCCATCAGCTCTTATTGGGATGAGGTACTCAGCTACACATTGCAAGCCCTCGGCAACCCCTGCCAAAGGATGCCCTGCACTGTCTGATAGGCCTCACCACACGCACGGCAGAATGAAAACCTCCCAGTTAACTCATTGATTTGGCTCTGATTATCACTAAATGACAGATAAAAATGAGCTAGAAGTCAGTCCTTGCCCCCACTTACAGCAGCGGTGGCCGTCACAGGTAAGCTCAGTGGGGCAGGGCAGGGGCGGGCCGGGTAGGAGGAGGAAGTCGACAGACAACGGAATAGGTATAATTAAATACATAAATAATACCTATTCCGTCGACTATCGGCTCCTCCGCCGCACCCTGTCCTACCCCACCGTGCTTACCTATGCCGGCCGCCGCTGCCATACAGTTATGGCTCTCTGACCTGCACTCTGGGATACTGGCTGAGTGAGAAAGGCAGAGTAAGCGCAGGTCAAACTGGCCTGTCCACACCCCTAGAATGGGAAAGGTACTTAACACCCATGGAGGCAAAGTTCGCTGAGAGGCCACACTGAACCCCCTGGTCCCTAAATCTGCTGCTAACCTCTGCTATAGCCTGGGGATCCTCCCTGTCCCCTGTTCTGCTACTATCATACTGGGATGGATTCAGCCTGTTTCAGCCATGACTCAAGCTTCAGAGGGTGGAACCCACCCACACATTGTCTCTTGTTATGGTGATTGCCCCATCCCCTCTCCTGTACTGAGCTCCCTTCACCTTCCCCCTTTACCCCCAGTGCTGGGGCCCCGCTCCTGCAAGACAATTGGGTGCCCTCTCAGCCATCAACTTGCAGCTGCATTCCTATGTTTAATTAACTTTGTTGCTCTTGATGCTGTTTGCTGAATAACTGGCTTGATCCGGGAACTCGAAGTAGGGTAGGTGCTGATGATTTGGTTGCAACTCGAAACTTTAGCATGTTTACAACGCAGCACCTCCACGCCTCCTGATGATGCTGGAGTCCACTGAACTTTAGGTTGGATCCGGAAGAACACAACACACACTCAGTAGGTAGTACGAAAAGGCACTACTCAGTGTGGGGTAGTTTATCCACTATGTGTTTTTATGTTTTTTGTCCTGATTAGGTGCCCTGGATCCCTATGACCAACACAGGCGCGAAACATGTCGACACATTTATTGAGGTGTGACTATTACAAGATCCCACTCTTGAGACCGTAATTGGAGTTATTTCACTTGTTCTCATACTTGTTGACTACCCGGGTTCCTTCAAAACCCAGAGGTAGCCCCAACCCACCATAGGTATTTTATCCCTGGAAGGGTATTCCTGTCAATAAAGGTTTGCATTGGAAACTCCCTTACCAGTTTTAACTTGCACATTACACCCCATATCACAACCCACTTCACTTGCACTCTTCTATATGGCAGGCTTGAAAAAGATCTCTGCTAAAGCGACCCTTTGGGGGACCCGTTGGGCACTGCAGAGCTAGCTCAACGAGGAGCACCGCCCAATGATGAAGCATGACATCCTCTAGGGGATGTGTGACGGCAAGATAAACAGGCCAATTGACTGTCCACTCGCATTACCTCGACACAGGCACTCTCCACAGTCTGAGAAATCATGCCTCTCTTATTCCCTAGTTTTACCAAGTAACTCTAGCCCTATCATTGTATTTGGTAATTGCTACTAGGAGCACGGGCTTCTGGACCTCTTGCACCAGCTCCCTGTCCCCCCAAACCCTTTCCCTTCTGAACTGGTGTCTTATTGGAAACGTTGATATTGGAAAGGCACGGAAACAGCTATAGATCCTTACATATGTTGCAGGAAGTGGGGATGCTTAATTTATGTTTGTGATGAAACGCAAATATGGTTGTTCCCCAAGTCTATGTGAATGCTTTTAATGTTGCCAAGGCAAATTAAGAAATATTCCGAAATAAAGTACAGAAGAGAGGAAACTTTAAATAAAAAGTTCCTGTATTCAAGTTCGAAAAGAATTGACAAATGGATATTCTGAAAAGAAAATATTACAGATAATTTACATAAATGCTAACATTTTAATCTAAATTTCAAACAATTAAAAAACAAATCAAATAAAAAATAATTAACATGTTAAACAGATTCACGCAAGTGAATTTTTTAAATATATTAAAATGTAATTTACAAGCACATTAATATTTTCATATTTTAAAAATCTCTGTACATTGCATATACATTATTTAAAGACATTATTACATTTTTAAATAAACTATTTACTGGAGATTTTTTAATTCGTAACAAAAGTTACAAAACCTGCTAACGCAAAAATGTACATACAAATAAGATTAAAATGACAAAAAACATGTATAAATTAACCCATGCAAACAGTATAACATACAACAATATTTTTGACAACAGTATTTTTACAACACAAAAGGATATTCTTACCTTCAATATACCATCCAGGATATGTTTGACATCACAATATTCTTGACACGAGTATAACAATATTTTTAATTTGATATTTTGTCCAAACACCTTAAGCACAGGTTTATATAGTTATTTTTCTGGTCCACCCTGACAAGGATTGTTATTTATTTTTTAGGTGGGTTCTCAGCCCGCTCAACTAATAGTCCCATTTCTTACACACATATTTTACAATACAGTAATGCCATCCCCAATTATGCTTCTTAACATTATGCGTGAAATCTTATGGGAAAGCCATAAAACTGATTTCATGGCTCGCCTGTCAAGTAATATGTCTACTGTTCAGAATTTCGGGAGGTAAAAGGGCAACAGAATATGCTCTTACCGGGATCCTTAAATCAAAGGATGTACAACTAACAATGGAATACTAAGGGCTCCATTAGGATGACGGGCGGACATTGTCCGCCCGCCACCCTATCGCAGAACGGGACCGCCCGCCATAAGGGCGGGGGTCCCGTGGGGGGAATTAGGATGTGCCCGCCACAGTGGCGGGCACATCCTGTAGTTTTAGCATTGTGGCGGGCGGTGCACTCTGCACCGCCCGCCACAATGTGAAAAATGCTTTTTTGCATTTGTATATGCAAAGCGGCAGGCACCGCGCGGTGCCTGCCGCTTTGCATATGCAAATGTGGGGGGGTACCATAGGTACCCCCCATGTGCCCCCCGACAGTGGTGGCAACCTGGGGGCCCTGCAGGGGGCCCCTGCACCAATCTCCGCCTGCCTTTCCGTGGCGGCATTGCCGCCGCGGAAAGGCCTCTACATATTGCCATTGTAATATGGCTGGCGGTGTCCATTGGACACCGCCACCATATTAATCTATTACCGCCGCGGTCGCCCTCCGTCCGCCATTGTCCCCTCCGCCATCCTAATCAGGCGGAGGGGAAAACGAGAGTGGTTGTCGGGCGGATTGCCTCCGCCAGGGTGGCGGTGGCCACCGCCACCCTGGCGGAGGCAATCCGCCCGATATCGTAATGGAGCCCTAAGCATTAATATCTTAGTTGAAAAATGACATAGTAACTACTGCACTGCTACTACTGTAATTTCTACAACACTTAATGACTTAAAGAACTGCATATTAAGTGCTCAATTCCCCAGTGATCACAGAGTAAAGCAACATTAGGAGTGGCTGTCAGTGTGTATCTACAAAATGCATATAAGTAAAGTAGTAGTAGTGGGTAGTAAATTGTTGTTAAATCGTTTATTTATTTTTTGCATTGGAAGGTAATTTGCCTGACTTTCAAAATGTTGAAGATGCACATGCAGTGCTTTAGTTTGCAATAAAATGAGTACCAGGGCCCTCCTCAGAAGGCCACTGCAGCTCACACCACCAATTGACACTGCCAAGAACACTACCAATAGAATTACTAACCAACACACTCCTACAATTATAACAATACATACTAATGCATGCCTCCAAAGCTATAAGAATGGCTTTGGCAGAAAGCATTAGTAATTTGTAATGTATATTAAATTAATAAACAACCATAGTGGTGCTAATCTACAAATTAGTCAAACTGCGCCACCATGTGGTAGACTGTCATAAGTGGCAGTGTTGACAATTAAGTACCGGTGCTGAGCACCGGCTCAAATTAAGCACTGCACATGAGATTGCATTAGGCGTACACAATTTCCCCAGCACTGACCGTCTGCTTTCTCTGTTCTCATGGCGGTCCCTCGCTCTCTCAAAGCTGTCTGGTTACTAGTATACATCTCAACTAGTACCGATTTTTTCATTTTAACTACGGTGTAGAGGTGATACCACTTACCCCTCAAATACCAGATTTGTGTAGGTTCGTCAAACGAGCCAGAAATCTTTTCTGTTGAATCGAGGAGGAAAATACAGGAAAAGATTAAAAACGATCACTTGCTTCTCTTACAGGTTTAAGGACAGAAGGTGCATCTCTTGACTGCAGGTACATCTGTAATACCTGTTTACATTTTTAGAAATGCTGATGCGTTATTATCCTACCAAAAATTACATTGATGCATTCAATTCTTGGCTGTAAATATGTAGGTGGAATTACCCACTTTAGTTTTATTGCCACTGATTGATATACTCCTGATATGCCACAATGGTGGATAAGTCTAAATGTGATTGATTTTCCGGTACTTGGCTAAAAGGATGAAACACTGAAATATTAAATCATTTATTTTGAAACATTTAATTTAAAAAAATTGACTCCATTCCATGTCCATCAGAATGTGGCCTGGTGTCCACTCTACCCCTGACGTGAGCACTGTTGGAGTTATCTGAAACTCTGTTGCCAGAGGGAGCAGAAACACAAAATATGTTCTCATAATATGATTTTGGGGGATAACCTGTACAAACAGGTAGTTCTGCTGTGGTATGCGTGTTGTCCTTGGTGATTAACCCAGAGATTTCAGCTGCTTTAAGGAATACCACCATTTATAATTCCAAAGGAATTAGTAAGCATTGTTACCAGCTCCACCACAATTAATGGGCCTTCTAGAATAACGTTTATAGTTTGACAATAACGCGAGTAGAGCAGTACTCTTATCTTGTCCTGCAAACCTGTTCTTAGTAGTGTGATGAATGATGGGGCAAGAGAGATTGACATGTATTTATGATTGGTAGTGTGATGGTAGCTGTGATAAGCTCTGCAGGTCCCAAATATGTTTATGATTTCTTGCTGCATTATGTCTACATTTATATGGAGACTGCAGCAAAAGGAAGCCAACTCTGAGATATTGTGTCTCCAGCAGAGACGCTGCAGCATAGTGTGGAAGGCAAAGCAAGAGATATGTAAGGATGCAATGGTTAGAAATAATTTTCTTCTTGAATGCTAATATGGGTTCTCAACTATGACGTGTCAGTTAATAGTCAGAAAAGATATCTATGTGAGACCTGCAGAGTCCTCTGGTGACCAACAATGTATGTTTGCCAAAATGGTATAGAGTAGTTGGATATAGTGGAATGGTTGACTATTTCGAGCTCAATAGTTGGAGAAGAACACAGCACATTTGGTAATGGTGGGTCATCTGTTTCTGCCAGTATGTTGTTGGCACCTGGCCATGGGCATTGCATGCCAAGGTTTGGCAATAGGTTGACTAGTTGTCTAGAATTATTTGAGAACATCCATGCTATTACATCTTCTGAATTTCACATCCTCCTGTAAACTTTTATATTTTACATGTAAAGAAGTTACAGAGTTCTGCTGTTTGAACCAAGAAGCCAACACATCCTATGGATTTATTTCATAAGGGGTATGATGATCTGTGATGCTGATCATTATAGTAGAGGCCTCTTTTGGGAGTATTGTTTAAACATCAACTGTAAATAAAATGGTCTTTTTTCATTGGAGGCTATGTGGATGATGCATAGTGCCTTGAACAATGATTGCCTACCTCTCCGTAGCCAGTGAAGGGATGGTAGGGTTAGTGTCAAGTATACCTTGAGCAGAAGATGAAGAAGTAGCCTTCGCAAAGCATTCTGGATATGATATAGTTTTTGTACATGGCCAGTGTCCCTAGTAATAGGCTGTTGGCATAACCCACCAGGGAGATCACACAGGTGAGGCTTGTAGCTTTAATGCTTTCCAATGTATGCTATGATGTAGATCGGTGTTTTCATTGTACAGAAAGTGTTCCTAGTGACTTTGTTGCTATGTGGGCTGAGTGATATGTCTGAGTCTGTGAATACTTCGAGGTTTCTCACTTCTCTTAATTTGGCTGATGGAGCATCAAGTTCTCTGGGCCGTGTGTTTGTAGAATGCTATTTGTGCCTTTTCTGCGTGACAAGATCTCTGCTTTGGTGTAGACATTTAGGTGGTTAGCCACACAACTGTAACGTGGAGGCACTGATCAAGTCTCAATAGGTGTTGGTCATCTGGATTGCTTATTTAAAGGATGATTTATGTCATCCTCATAATTATTATTTGGTAGTATATTGTATAGATACATTAATGGTTGATATGTTCTGAATTTTATTATAGATTTGACATGCCTTATTTATGTATGTAATTACGACACTTTGTCCTGAACTTGGCCCCATGTACATGTTGACACCGAAGGATCGAAACATCTATGCTATTATCACGACATCTGTTATTTGTATGTACAAAATCCTCAATCTCTTCAGCCTTTGTTCCTTAAAAGAGGATTCTCTTGCTGAGTGATTACTGTGGTAACTTGGGTATCCATTGTTGTATGAAATATTCAAGTAAAACCATGGAAAAGTGTGATTTAATTTGAGTATATTTTGACCATGCTTCATTTTTTAATGTTTTTTTTTATATAATACATTCTATGTATATATAGATAAAATTATGCTTATGGTGTTATTGAAATATTATTTGTTTATATGTCAGAAAAAATTTGTAATTAAGTTAAGCCAATATATATTTTACTTCGATTTGTTTTAAGGGATTCTACGTCAGGTGATTCTATTGTTTACAGAGATATATATACACCTAGACTCCTGTGGGGTTAACCTGGTTGCCCTATTGTAGTGTGCATAATCCTCCTAATTGCTGCATGTAATGTTGAGGGATTTAATCAGATCCTGTGTGGGTAAGGTAACTATTGAATAAAAGATGAGATGATTGGCCCTTATCAGATGCCACCGTGCAGAGAGGAGGTGTTAATGTAAAAAGTGGCAGGGATGCCAGGATTTGTCTGTCTTTGAGCTGGATTGCAAACCATTTTAGAGCCTTTCCATGTAAGCTGATATTGCAGCCTGAGCATTAGTGTGTAGTGGTGGACCATGCTGAAAGCTGCCAGTAACTCTAATATTAGCAGTGCGACCACACTGGTCTTGTCTAAAATAAGTTCAAGGTTATCTCACACAGATCTGATAGCTGATTAAGCGGCTGCTCCTAACCCAGACTATTGATCCAACAACACGGTGTGTTTTTTCAATGAAGTTGGACAACTCGTTAAAGGCTGATCTGTCAATCAATTTAACCAGAAATGGCCCAATAGAATTTGGTCTGTAGTGTGCTGGGTAAAATAGGTCAAGTTCGTCTTTGATTCAGAAGTTCTTCAACTCCGATGTGAAGGATGCTTGTTGCAATGATTCATTAAGCATGCATCTACCAACTTCCCCGGCACTGGCTATTAGATGGGCATCTTCGAAGATTTTGGGGTGTGCAGGTGCGGTTGCAGTCCCAGAGACCTGCTTACCCTACCTTTTTTTTTATTTCCCATAGAGTACAGCATACAAACATATTTCATGGCAGTAAGGGGAGGGGAGGTTATGTCTATTCACCCCGCGAGTGTCTTGTGCGGTATCAATACAATGTCACCTGGGTACAGTAATGCTTTCGGAAACCATTGTCACTCACTTAGCAATTACTCAATGTAACACCCCTATTCAGTGCAGCTATATATCTATCTTGCATCTGAAGAAATCAACACTCTGACACAGGTAAGAGTTACCAATACACCCACGTCACAGGAGTTACGGGATTCATTATACATATTTCATAATACATCGGGAATACTTAAAACAACAGTTGGCTTCAAAGTTTACTTGGCCATACAGCTGCTACAGGCAAAAATAATGTTACCAACGTATAGCACACCAATAGCAAATGAATACAAGATAAACAATCAATTCATTACATTCCATAAAAAAACAGTTAAGGCAGGTTCAAGAAACATTTTACCAGTGAGTAACGTAGGAGGTCACAAATTAAATGGCCACTCCACCCTCAAAAATCTAAGGCAAACCAGTCCTTGTTCCCCGGCCTGCCGGTGAGCCAAGTGGCCATAAGAGATCAGATCTTACGGCCCTATTTCTTAGAGCACCTACCCTTACAATTGTATAAATCTCTTTCTTGATTATTTATACTAAGTAATCCACCCAACCAAGCCTGATATGTGGGGGGCTCTGAGTCTTTCGATCAAGTTGCTATTAAGAATTGAGCTACTGCAACTAAAATAAAAATAAAATGTGTATGGATCAAATTCAGTTCATCCCTGTTATTGTATCCAAGAAGTATAAGTGGGCTAATACACTCCTCTTTCCCTATCACACTTCGACAGAAAGCCTCCATTTCTTTCTTAAGAATTTGCAGTCTTTCACAACCATAAAACATATGTATCACTTTAGCAGGGCCTTCTCAGCACCTAGGGCACTTATCATCCTCCCTTTTTCCCCACCCAAATAACTTCGCTGTTGTTAAATATAAGTTTAAAGCTGTCTTATAATGCTGAGCAGTTTAGCCGAAAGAAAGGTCTTCATTCCTACTGCAATTGACATAAATAGATTCGTATCCCCTTCCGCTAGCTTCCTGGCCCAATTAGCCTCAACCTTCTCCAGATCGTCCGGAGTTGAATCCAGTATAATTTTATAAATGTGTCTTATCCTACAATTTGCGCAAGTAATAGCCTCTCAGAGGGGAATTTTATCCAAGGAAAATAGGTTGACACTAAGATGGTTAAAAGATTCCTTTGCCTATTGATACCTAAAATAGGAGATTGGAACTAATTGAAAATCATGCGGTAAATCTAAGAATGAACACAATTGTCTTGCCGAATAGATATCGCCTATCCTTGTGATGCCAGATTGCTCCTATTGCCTCCCATTACAGCGTAAAAAAACGCTGGGAAGAGGGGAGATCACCACAAAGGTGTATACTTGCTATATCTTGGTATCTTCATTCATTTACCCACATCTAAACTTTCCAAGCAGCAATTAAACATTTAAAACAAGTTTTTTTGTAGCAGCTAGCCTCAAGTTGTCGGAGAAAAACACCTGTGCTGCTGTTCCTATTGCCAGCTCATAAATGGTAGGGGGGGCAGAGCCATATTCCTGAACCTCTCTATTCATATTGCCTACTGTGAAGAAGACTACCATCTGTCGTAAAAGGGCCAACCAGTAATAAAATACCAAATTGGGGACAGCCCATTCACCCCGTTAAAAATGTTAAAAATGTTAAAGATCGCTGTGTCTTCTTATAATTCCATATAAAGTTTATGAAAATAGAGTCTAGTTTTTTTAAATATGGGACCTTCAATCTCAAGCGGAATAGAATGGAACAGGTAAAGTACCTTAGGGAGTACGACCATTCTAAGGATATAATATCTACCTATTATCGATAAGTGTAGCGTATCCATACGTCTTAGGTTGGTGTGATCTTACTTAGTAGAGGGCCATGATTAATCGACCATATAGGGTCCACGTTACAGTTTAATCTAGCCCCAAGATACGTTCCTGTATCTGTCCTCCGGGTATCTGTGAAAGCAATATTGTTCGTACAGACAACCTTTCTTTTCTCCTTATTCAATAGATACCTGGACTTCCTCCCAAATTCCCTTGCCAATATTTCAGCCTCTGCCAACACACTTTCCGGGTCTGAGGTCTCAATGACGATTTCATCTGCGTATGCCAGTACCTTTATGTCGTAACCATTCACACAAATTGACTTTATTACTTGACTTTGCAAAAAAAATTTAATGAATGGGTAAATGTATAGGGCAAATAGGATTAGAGAGCAGGGACAACCCTGCTCTGTCCCTCTGGCCACCTCTATTCTTCCACATTCTTTGCCCATCATTTGAAGCCTGGCATACAGGTTGAAGTACATTGCTCTAATAGCGGTAATAAAACATGGGCCAAATCCATTTTGCTCCAGAATTCCCCATAGATACTGCCATGACACTCGGTTGAAGGCTTTTTCTGCTTCAAGAAGGATCATAGCCATCCTGCTATATGTCGCTTCTGCAATATCAAATAGGGATATGGCATGTATAATATGAAGAGTAGTTCCCCTACATGCTATGAATCCATGTTCCCATGGAGTATTGAGATGAGCTATGATCCTCCCCAGACGAACCACCAGGATTTTAGAATAAAGTTTAGCGTCCAAATTTATAAGGGAAATTAGTCAGTATGAGGCTGAGTTATCCAATGGCTTACATTTCTTTGCAAAAATGGCAAGATCTGTACCTTGTCAAGATTGAGGAGGGATCCCATTATGCTGCACACCTAAAAACAGATACAAGAGGAGAGGAGCTACCTCAGGCTGAAGCGATTCACACAATTTGAGAAGAATCGTGTCAGGGCCTGCCGCTTTTCCTGAAGCCAGCTGGTGCAAAGCATCTATGACTTCCTCCAGTGTGATATCTGAGTCAACCTCCCAGCCTGCTACTGGATCAATCCCTCCGGAATCCCCCTACGCCCTTTCTTCCCCCTGCCCCAAGGACCGGAGGGATGGAATCCTCTTGTTATAATTCTCTATAAAATGTTCAAATATGCAGAGGATGTCATTAGGTTCCGTTGAATATAACCCGTCTTTTTAATTTTTGTAATAATATTTCTAGCTATCTTCTGTCTTGTACATTGTGCTGAAAGCCTTCCTACTAACTCTCCATATTCATAATTTTCATTCTTATAAGCTTGAAATCCTTCTGTGATCCTTTTACTGTAGTAGCTACTTATCTCTGCTTTTACCATTGCAACTTCTTGCTGTGCTTGTACCTCTTCCTGCCCCTGACTTATCGTTACTGTATGCTTTTTTTCAAGCATTGCTAACCTTTCTTTTTGAGTTTAAAATGCTTTACTAAAGTTATAAAAACAATGTAAAACATCAGTACAAAGTAATGTCAATAATAGGAAAAGAGACAACGTGGAATATGAGCAAAGGCGAAGTGACATAATATCCTATGGAATAAAACTATACTTAGTAAAAAGAGCATTTATAGAAATTTTTAATGTGGGAGAAGAGGAAAAAATGAAGAAAGAGGAGAAGGAGGAGGAAAGGAGAGAGAAAGGTCCGAAAGAGGAAGACAACTAGGAAAAGAAAAACATCATTGAACCATTACATTATAAAATAGATAGCAAATCAGAAATAATAAACAACAAGAATCATGTTAACTTTCGAGACAAGAAGTTAGTTAAAGGTAACCATAATAAATCTCTTTTAATCAACAAGGAGGTGGAGGTTGCATAAGCTCTGTCCATTCTGTGATGATGACATAATAAATTCCACCAAGCTTGATAAGAGTTTTTAGAAGTATACTTCCAATTAACAGTAATATTCTGAAAGGAAATAGCTAAGAAAAGGTTAGTAAAAGAGCCTACATCCTTATGATTAACAAAAACTGGGGCTAGACTGCCTAGAAAAACATAGCTAATGTGAAATGGAACATCAATAAGGAGGATATCATTAAGTTTACTCCAAATAGTTGTCCATAAGGTGTTGGTCAGAGGACAATGAAAGAACATGTGTAGAATGTCTGCCTTAACATGAGAACATGACCAACATTTAGGGGAGTCTAACAAATTAAAACGGTGAAGATCGTTAGGGGTCAAAAAAGTCTATTATAAAAATAATACACAGTTTGCGTTGTGCTGGCTGAGCGGGAGGTAGTATGAATCTTGGACCAAAGCAGATCCCAAGTGTGTACAGGAAGATCAAAGCTTAAGTCTTTTTCCCATTGTAATTCTAGAGGGGATTTAACTCTGATGTCATGGGGGTGGGAAAGTAATTTATATATGGTAGCTGCCTTAAATTGAGTGGAGAAATCAATGAGGTTAGAGGAAGAAGATAAGTGGTCAGAAGAGGTAGTAAGATTAGAGTGTGCAGGGGAATAATAACAAGTAAGAGCGTCTTTGAGTGTAATATAATGAGAGGCATGTTGTGAGGAGATTTTATAAAGGGACTGGAGGACAGAAAAAAGCATGAAAGTGCCATCTTTCATCAATTGCTGCGGGGTAAAGATACCCTTATCTATCCACTCCTTCCAAAACAAGGCGCGATTGTTAATCTTAAAATGTTTGTTATACCAGAGAGGAATAGTCGTGGAGCAAGTATTGAAAGAAGGGTGGGCACGAAGCAAAGAGAGAGCTAATGCCTTAGAGTGAACAAGAGTGGTAAAGGACATGCGTTTTGGAGGCAAAGTAATCAGAATGGCTGAGAGAAGAGAAAAGGGAGAATATTGAGCCTGTTCCAAAGAACTCCATGCCGTACAAGAAGAGGAGGTGGAGTCACACAGAAAAGTCCAAATTTGTTTCAAAGTAAAGGCTGAATGGTATTGTTTAAGATTATGGAAGTTAACTCATCCGAACTCTTTAGGGAGTTGAAGTCGAGCTAGTGACAATCTAGATTTGCGGTTGTTCCATAAAAACTTGATAAGGATACTATTAATGGTACGAAAGAAAGTTTTAGGAAGAGAAATAGGGAGCATAGAAAGATAAAAATTAATAATTGGAAGAAGCATCATTTTGATTGTAGCCAATCTACCCCACCATGAAAGGAAGAGAGGAGACCAACTGTCAATGATTGCTAACCTTTAAATCAGCACATTAATCTCATCCATTTGTTGCTTCCACCTCCGTCCCACAAAGCTAATAACCTCTCCCCTGTTTACCTTACCAAGGTAGCAGAAGTCTTCTTCAGAGATCATGTAGAAGATGTTCAGAGCTAGTTGATCAATTGTGTCTGCCTCTGTGATGGTATTTTTTGTTTGTAAGAGGAATACTAGCTTTCTTTTTTCAAGGTATTCCTTTAATCTTTTACGTACACCCTTTTGTGATTAATTACAAGAAGGCTTGAGAGTGTGGAGTTGCCAAGTAGTAGCATTTTGGGTTTTAAAATTTCACCAGGACCTTGTACAGTTGCTGTATTTGGAAGTCTACATTCCTTATGTATGTAGATTTTAAAGCTTTAATTCCTGCTTCATATGCTCTATTATGAATGACCACATAGCAGGATTTGGGGTTTCTTGACCCATGATTTCCTTCACTCACATTGTAGGGAGAAGAATTCTGTTCTCACTTTCTTGATCTTGTGCTAGCTAAGCCAAGTTTCTGAGATGATGTGGTGATTTGGTTATATACCAAATGGTAGGTTAAAGATGTTCCGGTAATTGTTGTTCATCAATCCTTCATCAAAGAGCAGTCAGCTTAAGATCTGTGTATCCATTTCCCATTTATGGTGTTGCGGAGTAGAAGTGGGACCTGGGTATGAGGAAGGGGAGAGAGCAGTGACTATGATCTGGAACGGTTTTCTATAGCGAGTTGGTGGCTTAGCTGGGGTTCTCTGCTGACAGCTCAGGAAGCAGTGAAGGGAGGGACTGGGCTGCAGTGCAGGGGGTCTGTTCCTCTTGGAGTGGCCTGGTGGAGGGCCAATGGGAAAGGTACATCTTGGAAAACTAGTAATCAGGTATTCATGCTGTGCTCTAATCAATCGCTTCTTCGTGGGGAGAGAGATTATATGTTGTTGAATGTCTTGGAATGGAGTCCTTCGTGGATGAATTATCTGGGATTAACAGTGGAATTTGTTTATGAGCAATAGGTTTGGAATAAAGATAGTCACTCAATTATTTTGGTGAAGGAGCCACATAATTCTGACATAGGCGAGATTTCCTTAGCTGCTATCCGCTCTGTAACAGTGGAAGTTCATTCTACTCAAGGGAGGTTAGCCCCTTTGTACCCAGGAGTGGTTATCACTGTGGAGGATGGGTTGTATCTTTTATCACCTCTTACTTTTAATAGCACTGACAACTTATGTTTATTACTTCTGCTACAAATTCCTGCCTTTATAAGCTGAACTGAAAAGATATATTTTTGTTGATCCGCTGCTTGCACGTTAGTGCTCCTTGGTGTCCAAAAATACCAATCTTTTACTATTTTTCTTATGACTGCTTTCCATAAAACTTGAAACCTTTGAGTTTAAAGTATTTTCTATAACTATTACTTCCTGAGAAGTCCAGCTTTTCTTTTAATAGAAGAGAAAACATTGATAGACAAAAAGAAAACCGTAATGGCGATGACCAGAAGGCACAGAGAGTGAAAGCAATCTACAGAAATTAAGGTAAAAATAGAGAGTGATAGAGGCAGTGGAAAAAATGGAAAGCACAGGTGAAAGAAGCAGGAAGATAGAACAAAGCGGAGACAAAGAGAAGGAATAGAGACACAGAGCAAGCAAGACAGTGAGAGGCCTGAAAAAGGAAAGAGAGACAGAGGGTAGAAAGAAAGAGAATAAGGGAGACAAAGAATAAAGAAAGCAAAAGAGAGCACAAATAGAGAGAATGAGAGAGAAAGGAAGAAATAGAAACCGAGTGTAAGAAAGAGAGGTAGACAGAGGGTGAGTGAAAAAGATAGCAACGTAGGCAAAAACTGTTAAAAAAGTGGCAGAGAGTGAAATGGAAGGAAGCAGAAAAGGGAGATTTAAAGATAGAAGTGAGGAGAATTGATCGAGAGAAAAGGGAAGAGAAAGAGAGAACTGGTTTCCTGCTGGAATATATTTCGAGAGAGACAATGACGTAGCAATATTCTAAGATTGATTAAAGCTATGGCACTGAACACCTGCGATTACATTCAGTGAAGATCTTTGTCTGCTACAGCTTGCTCCTAAAATGCTTTAGCACTAACTGTGAATGCAAAAAAGACCTGAACAGCATAGACATGCCTAGAGCTCATTCAAAACGGATTCTCCACTGAGCATTGGCATGGGTTACTTGTCGTTTGCTGGTTTATTAGAGAAAAAGAATTGCAGGGTGGCAAGAGTAATAGATTAAAGCAACCGTGTTAGCAAATGTGAGTAAATGGCGAAAAAAGGCTTTCAAGCGAAGGAATTACAGCAATTATTCCATATAATTTAATTTACAATCTCCAAGGAGGACTGCCTTGTAGCATTCTTAGCCAGACGATCTGAAGCAAAGTGCGAGCTTTCATCCCTTAATGTGCCTCGGTGACACCTCGGTGTGAAGAGAATCCAAAAGGCCTGCGCTGTGATCCCACGTGCATCTAACAGCTCAATAATAACCTCTCTTAGCATTTCAAAGGGTGTTGACGACTCCCACCTGCTTTGTAAAAAGAAAGCTTCCTTTAGGCTCTAGAATATGCTGCTAGTTTCTTCTCACTGCCCTTTTCATCCGAGCACTGTTTGACTGGCTCTTGGCTGTCACTCATATGAAACACTTTCACGCTCCCTGGGTTTTCTCAATGACATACGAGCGCCCAACAGGCTGTAGGGAAATGTGCCTGGTCGGTATCAATGCGTCCTATCAAACAGCTGACAAAAACACTTTTCCTCCTTTTGGGCAATGTTTCTTCAAGTAGAAATATCCGCGAATCTCAAGAGTAAACAAAGGCTATTTCTAGTGCAGCGCAATCTACGCGCGCTCCCAGAAGGCAATGCGCCCGCGGCGCATGTTTCTCACGAGCGCTGCTTTGTGTGTTTTACTCCTGCTTCCGCTACGCCACTGTATAGTTTCTTTTTTTGTCTTTGCTGTACTTGTGCATTTAGAAGAGCATACCTAGTATTTATTCGTAGAGAGAAACCGGAAACCTACCTAGAATTGTGGGAATATTTTACAGCTCACTTTACATCTAGGATATTCTAAGACTCGTTGTTTCATTGTGGTCGTGTAGTGCAGGAATGAAAAACACTTTGGGGAGTTATTCCTTAAATACTCAATTACCTGATACCTTCTACTGCATAATGATACATTTGATAAATTGGCCGCAGAATTATGAGACTTGACTTTTATGAAACAGGAAGTGAAACTTGCAGTAACAAGTTTAAAAGAAAATGGAGAATATTATGCTTGACAAAATGAATAATCTATCTAATGCTAACCTCCTGAAATAGAAGGAAACCATAGAGGAATGAGAGTAATATATGTATGACAAGCATCGAGAGGTTTATGTGAAAATGGACCTTAAACACTGCATGATAATAGAAATAGCACATTGGAAGAATACATTATTTATTTCCTGATGTATTTATTTATGTATTTATATATTTAGCTATGCACGTATTTATTTTACAATAGCATGGCTCTAGAATTCATGATGGCTCTTTACTGAGTGGCGCATAACTCACGATTTCCGAATCTATCACTATTAGGTCTGATGTGATAATATTTACAAACTGCAACTTACACTATACAACAAGAAAGGATTAAGCAGCACTTCTGTAGAGTTGCTTAGGAATTGGTTATGAGAAAAAAGTGTGCAAATGTCATGGCTTGGAAGTAGCGTTTGCATCTTTTACAAGACAATCTATCATCTTTAAATTGTATTGGTATCTCTCTGGAACTATTCCATGCAATATACAAAAAGCATAGACAAAGCTAACAGAGTTTCCATTTTTAAAGAAGCAACTTCGGTTACATTTGAGTTTGCTCTGAGGTAAAGCAAACATTACATTCAAGGGAGGTGGCTTACTGTAGGTGTCTGTATTTTGGGGTTTAATGGCTGCAGTTTTTTTACGTGAATTGAAACACTAAAAGAAAATACATAGGCATCTACATGCATGCAAACAATATCCCTGTGTGCACTGGCACTCTCTTTGTCTATCTCTCTTTCTTACACACACACTCTCTCTCTCTCTCTCTCTCTCTCTCTTAGTCACACAAAACACATGCAGGCACAGGTGAATGTTAGTTGGATGTACAGATGGATTAATGGGTCTGTGTTTTATGCAAGGATATGTGGATGGTGAAATGGCTGTTAGCATGTACAGTGGGACAGATAGGTGGAAGTGTGTGGTTGCATAGCTACATGAATGCCAGTGTGTGTGGATAGATGCATGCTTAGTTGTTGGATGATGAATGAATGCTTGGGTATGGATGGATGAATATGTGCTTAGGTGAGGGTAAACTTGGGCATTTGTGGATGGGTGTAAGTAGGACCATGTAGGGGTGAAAGTAACTGCACAACTAATTAGGAGTCACTAGAACTGCGCGGACCGCCAATTGCTCCAAATTCCTCAGAGACAATCAGCAAAAACTGCTTTGAGGAATCTACACTGGCTCCCTATTCGGGCCAGGATGCAGTTCAAGGCCATGTGCCTGGCTCACAGAGCCATCAGGAAATCTGGTCCGGTCATCACGCATTCCCTGGTCACCCCTTACTAACCTTCTAGAAATCTTCGCTCCAGCTCTGCCTTCCTCGCCACTACTAGGAAGGTTCATCGATCCAGGTGGGTCGAATGTTCTTTCTCCTTGAATGCCTCAAACCTCTGGAATTCTCCCCCCCACCCACTCTGCGTGGAGAACCAAACATACAGGCCTTCCGCAAGCTTCTCAAAACTCACCTGTGTAGCACTGTGCCTTAAACCGATGTGCTTCTCACTGTCTGGTCCACAAGCGCTACGAGGCCTCAGGGTAGAAACACGCTATACAAATATAACTTAATTCATTCAGAAGTGAGTTAAGGAGTAAGCTGGTGATAGAGTTGGTGTAAGTAGTAGTACGTGAGAGTAGGAGCTGGCATAATTAGGAGCTAGTAGAAGCAAATATAAGTAGGAGAAGGATGAGGCAAATAGGAATAGGTAGAGAGAGGAGTAAGAGTAAGAAAAAATAGGAGCAAATTTAGAATGAATTAAAAGTAAGAGTGGGTGCATAACGGAGTAGTAAAAGGGTTGGCTAGGATTAAGTGTGAACGTATGATTAAGTGTAGGAGTCATTATAATTATGTGTAGGAGTAGGAGCAGGCATACACATAGGAGCAAACAAAGAAGTAATTAGAAGTAAGTGTAGGTGTACATGCAGTAGTAAGAGTAAGAGCAGGAGTAAGAGCAGGAATAATTAAAGCCAAACAAATGCAATTAATAGTAAGAGTATTGATAAGTACGTGGGAATAACTACGAGTCAGTATACTTTGGACGTTTAGAAGTAAGTGTAGAAATAAAAGTATTAGCACGATCAGCAATAAGGATAAGAGCTAGAATAGAGGTAAATGGGAATAAGAGTAGGAGTAAGAGTGGGAGTAAGTATGAGTAAGAATAAATGCCAGGTATCCTGGGGTTCCGAAAAATGCAGGCACACGTCATCTTCCAAATCTCCTGCATTTCTCTCTCTGCCCCAGTGATTGACACCTTGACACTGCAGAAAAACATGTGGTGGAAAGGGGAATTGAGATGGAGAAGGAATTTCTCACAATTGGCAAACTCACAGTGGGATAGTCTAAAGGATCGGCGATACCTACAGCAACCGCTAGTTAGCGGCAGTTTTTTTATCACCGCCTAACAATGAAAACTATCACCATGTTAGCCATGTATTACCAACCGTCACTACATGGCAATAGTATCAGGGAACGGTGGAGAAAACTGCGGCAAACATCAGCGCGATGGCGATAAGAAATCCGGCGTTAGCAGGCGATAACTACAGATAGACCCGTTAGCATAAAAAAAACTCAAGTTAGTCCGGCCAAAGTGAGTTTTTTTTGTCTCTAATGCAAAAAATAGTTAATCTCCATTGTAAAATAGGCATGAAAACCAACAAACTGCAGAATGGAGCAGCCAGGGCCAAGTGCAGCACACATCAACAACCCCTGCAAGCCAGCCAACATCCAGGACGACCAGGATGAGAGCCTTGATGCTTCGCTGGTCCTGCGTCTGGAGCCTGAAGTCTGGCATGTCGCATGGAGACACATTGCTGACCTGTGCGAGAAGACCACCTTGTGCAACTTGGAGCTGTCAATAGTAGAGGCGCTCCTGCGCCCCAACGTAGGGAGGCCTGCATTGCATACTATGATCCACCACTACACCAGGGTGCATGGAAGGGTTTACCAATGGTGGGTGCCGACTCTCTGCAACACAGGACGGATGATGTTGGGCTGGCCGGACGCTGTGGAAGGAGAGGCCCCTGAGCTGCGCTGAACTTGTGTGGTGTGAGTGCTGCAACTTCACGCCTAAGGGGGCCCTGCTGCATCAACTGCATCTGGTGGTTCACCAGCAGACTTGGCAGCGACTGCTGTACCCAGGCTTGTGAAATCTTTCCTGGCTGAGGCTCCTGCTGGCTAAGTGGCAGATTTGGAGAGAGGGCAGCGGATTGCGCCACAGTGACAATGTCCAGGTAAGGAGAAGGTGGGACGCGTAGGGCAGGACGCCTGGGTGTCGAGTCCCCCAGGTTTAGCACATGTAGATGACGCACCCCCAGTGACAGCTTATCCGCTATGGCAGAAGAGCGTCGCCCCACTGCTTCCAAGCCATGCAGAGGAGGAAAAATGTTCACATGATAACTTACTGATGTAACCATGCTTTATTTCCCTTGCGGCTGGGAGGGTGGATAGGACTACTCCAAGCACATGGCAAGGCATGGGTGGATTGGCATGCCACTCAAGTGCTCAATGACTGTTTGGTTAGCCCACTCAGGCCACCCAAAGCAGTCATGGGCACTTCCCTGTTCGTAATGCAGGCTGCATTACAGCCTGCATGGAGAGCATGCCCACCTCTCCAGCCCCTGGCTGCATGCCTTGTCCCGGTGCCAAATACCAATCCCACCACCGCATCGCAGCATTGTGATTGGCTCAGGGGAGGGAGCCTGGTTGCCTACTTCCTGTTCTTGGAAGCAGACGCAGGAGAGCAGGAGCAACGAAGACAAGGGATCCGGCTTCGAGGTAAGACTTCCCTTACTAATATTTTTACAACACCCGCTCACACACACACATCCCCACGTTCACGCCCCATCCAGTGTTCTTTCCAGTGTTTACCTCTCACCGCTTTCCAACCCACCCTCAATGGTGACCACTGTGCGCCCATGCACAGCGGGTGTACCAGCCATATGCGAAAAGGCACATACGTGTTTGCGACGCATGTAATACTAGGCACATTGCAACAGTAGAGTAGGTGTTGCATAGCGGAGACATCAATATCACTTTTCCCAAATCAGTGAGTGCAACTCAAAACTAACCTTTGCACCCCAAACCCAACCGTGAACCCTGGAATTCCTTTTTGTGCCCCCATAACACACCCAAAACTCAAATTTGACCCACATGCCCACCCCAATTTTGAAATCATATCCCAAAACACCCCCCAAAATCCATATTTTACCCCAAATGCACAACCAAATTTCAATATTATACCCCAAATGCACACCCCAAATTCCATATTTTACCCCAAAACACCCCCCAAATTCCATATTTTACCCCAACACACATCCCAATTTACATATATTACATCTGAAATCCATACTCATCCGAGAAACTTTAAATCACCCCATTACTGACCTCACAATGCGTTGGAATCAAATGCGATGTAAAGGCACCTGCGTTGTCATAATTGCGTTGTTGGTGATCTACTGCCTGTGTTGTAATGGTCGACTCCCTTGCCAAAGGCAACCCAAAGGCTAAGCCTTTTGCGTCCGTCTGCTCCTGGACCGTGTTCTACACCAAGGAGCCTTCCCCTTGGACACTCCACCTCTATGATACCAGCACCCTCCCTGCCATCAACCCTGGACGCCACCTCGTCTGCCAGGACCAACTTCTGCTCCAGATCGGCCACCGCCATCACTGACGGCTGCTGTATTGCCCGCAAAGAGCACCCCGACCATCAAGGAGGAGGCATTGCGATCACCTACAGAAGCACACTCCAATTGACCACGCACTCTAATAAACCCATGGGTGACCATGGACCACCTCAACTCCCAGATCCGGGCCAAGCCCAAGAACATCCTCTGCGGCACCCACATGTGCAGGCCCCCCTGGGCCATGGCCCCCCCATTCTCCAATACCATTATAGACCTCATTGCACCCCAGGGTCTCCCATCCACTGATGACATCTGACTCAGTGAACTCAAGTTCCACCTGGACAACCCCAGTGACCAGGAAACCACCCCCTCCTGGGGAAGGTCCTCTACATCAGACGCAAGCAGCAAGTCACCTCAACAAGCCACATAGCAGGACACACAGCCGAGCACGTCACCTCCGCCAGCGGTAACGTCAACTACAGCCACAACACCAGACTCTCCTGGTCGGACCATCATTGATAACATCACGTCTTCACCTTGCCCACCAGACGCCATCGCCATCATCGCACCCCCTCGCAGCTGGATTAAGACCACAGAAGAACATCTTGTTCACTCCCTTCGCAACAACACTCCACCAATGCTTCCAAGCGATGACACCGCAGCACGCAACCACCACCGATGGATTTCCAACAGCGCCAACATTTGGGCACCCATGATATATGGCACTGCATCAGTACCTTCCGCCTGCCTGATGGCAGGTGTGAGGGTGACGCAGTGCCACAGGGATAGGCTGGCTCCATGCATTGATGGAGTTGTGTGATGTTTGTGACATGACTGAAGCAATGCGTGACTTTAGCGCAGACAGATACGTCAGGATTCCTGACGTATCTGCCATGACATGGGTCATGGAGCGCTGTCCAGTGAATACAGCGCATCCATGCTGTCGTAAGAAGGGCGTAGTGAGAAGTGTTGCAACGCTGTCTTGTTGCAGCGCTGCAACACTTTTCATGACTGGGGCCCAGGAATGCGCACTATCTTATTGGTGGTGCGCATTCCTGCACTGTAGTTTTGTTGCAGGGCAGCGCTGCAACATTGCTTGCAGTGCTGTCCAGCAACAAAACATGCTGTGATGTGGCCCCAAGCATTATCCCCATTTTTAAGACCAGCTATTTTCAGGTCTTAAGTAACTGGCTCTAACTACTGTTAGAGACAGTTTTTTGGTCTTCAGAAGTTCAAGGATCCCCTTGTGAATATGGAGCAGTGTTGTTTGTGGGCGTTTTTGCACGGGAACGCCTCTCCTGCATATAATTATTGCTAACAGAAGTAGCGATCTTTCTAACGGACGTTTTTGCCTAAAAACTGTTGATAACGGCTGTTAGCGACAGCTTGGTAATAGGGCAATAAAATGATGCCGCATTAGCGGCAGAAAAGTGCTGCTAACGGGGTGATAAGTGCTTGTGAATATCCCCCTCACTGTCGCTGGGTGGAATGGTAACAGATTATTAATGGGATATCTAGTGCATGTTTCCATCGTTTCTGGGTACAATATCGAGGGATCTGTCAAAACAGCAAATGAAAACCTTAACAATAGCTTACTTCTAACTACTTCACTTATTGACAACATTTGTTTATAAATATTCAATATTTGCCTGATATGCCTACCAATGTTTCAAGAAATGTGTATTTTTGTGGGGGAATAGCTAATGTGCTAATATTTCAAATGCGTTTCTATGCAGCAATTACAAATCAAATTTGAAATGTAAAGCAGTGTTGTAAGGAAATAAAACATGTTAAAACATTGATTACAAAATGTGTTTTTCTTTTGTGGTGCACAAACACTATAGAGTAGGTTTAACAAGTCTTCAAACAAGCAAATAAAGTGCAACGTGAGTCAGGGTTTCACTTTGTGCTCAGAGGGTTTTGTGTTTTTTTTTCACACAATGAGGAGGATTCATTAGTAGGTGCTTGCATCAAGGATCGGCCTGCAAGGGTGAGTTTCTCCGGTGTGATGATGAACGCTCTAAGAGCAGCACTCTCATTGAGAAAGCATTTGAATTTACACGCCCTGAAAGGAAGAAGAAATACTGTGCTAACCATCCATTTTTATTTGTTTAGGGTTTAGGTGTAATTAGAAGTAACTGTAGGATTATAAAGGTGTAACAGCAGAAGTAAGAGCAGGGCTAAGTGGAAATAATTGTAGGACCAAGGATGAGTAACAGAAGGCGTCAATAAAAGTAAGAGAGCAATGAGTACATCTATGAGTATGATTAAGGGCCTAATTGGTAATAAGTAGATGTAAAATTAGGAGTACGTAGGAGTAGTCAGGAGTAGGTGTAGGAGTTGTTTCCAGTAAACATCAGTAATGCAGTAAGTGTAAATTAGAGTAAGAGTAGTGTAGGTAGGAGTTAGTGTAAGAGTTAGAAGTAAGTTAAAACGTAATAGAGGCATGAGTAAGCTGAAATTAATGTGCAGACTCAAAAGCACTGTTGGCTGCCTGTGTGACCAGTTCTGCCACAGCGACTTAACGTCACGGTATCAGATGCCATACTTGAAACAGTAATGCGCAGCTACATACAGCTTAGCCCAGGGTAGCATTGACATCTGCAGATGGCTGCCCCTACACATGCCTGTACACATAACAATAAAGGATAAATAAGTTAGAGCTTTGCAAGCTGCTGAGGGCTTCCTTCTCCTCAGATAAGCTTGATGCATCAGAGCCAGGCAGCAAGCAGTTCAAACAATGCAACTCACAATGCTGAGAGAGGGCCAGCTCTCTTCCACAGGACACAGGGCGTCTATCGGGATGGCTCCTATAGTGGTACTATGTCCTCCCAGAAGTGAGGCGCGTGCAATTCTCTGTGCTGCCAGAAATGAAGGTGAAGGAGAGAGACACAAAAAGCAGAGTTTTGAAGAGCAATCGCTATTCAGAGAGGTTCTGCTTTCTGTCACCAGCTCAACCCGAGCAATGTAACCACCTGTCAAACACTATGAGCTGATGGACAGCATAGTCACATTATGTAATCATGATGGGTTATCTTACGGGTGATCCAAGGGCAGGCGCATTCTCGCCACCTGCCCGCCTGATGAGCCAAGCAGCACCGTGGCGAACCACCTGTGTGCTGCCCCTTATGGTAATTCTTTTACTCACGCCCTTAGGGGACGGAGCGCAGTTAGGCAAGCCCCCAGTTGCACAGGCCCACAACCGCCCGAAGGACTACTGGGGCGCCGACACGGGTTCCCGGACATCCCCTGAGGTCCAGGTCTTAGGCTCTGGCACCCCTATGTGCCTGCTGAGGTACAGTGCTGCACCTCTCTGCTTCCGGATCACCCTGTAACTCCGCCTGCAACGAAAAAGATATACATTATAAAGTTCAATCAATCCCCCCCCCAGCTGACACACAGGGTAAGAGGTAGGGAGGGAAAAGAGTGTCCTGTTATCGTCTGGAGGCATCCGGGGCGGCAAAGAGGCATCTAAGATGGCGAGGGGAACTTAAAAACACCTTGCCCTGCCCACCGCCCCGGACGCACGTCACTAGCCCTGCCCCATTCCTGCCAGGACTCCCCCTGCCCCAGGAGGAGTGGAGGCCAAGCAAAGAAAGAGTGCGGGGGGAGGCCCTCTGTAACTACAGTGCCGCCCTCCTGATGGCCACCGGGTGGCCTCGGGCAGCCGCACTTACAGCCAACACCTCACGGTGGTCGCAGCCAAACAAACCAGTGGCTGAAATGGACTGACCAAAATGGCCTTTCAATATGAGTTTGTTCGTATGCTGTTTTGTGTATTGTGTATGGTGTGTGTTTTATGGGTGATGACAACAGGTCTTGCCAAGCAGCTACATTTCTTTTTAAATAGATCTAAAAAAGGGAGCTAGTCTCTTGAAGTGCTTTGGGGCCGATTGAGATAGAGATGCAATAGATATGGCAAAGAAATGCTTTCTTTTTTTTCTTTTTCAAAGAATTGTATTATTAATTTTATAATCAAAGACATTCGCATTTATGTTACAAGGTTAGCCATTCGTAGTTTGTACAGCAGTGTTTACAGGTACTTCGAAATAAATGCTTAGCTAACCCCACCTGACGTGACTTAGTGTGAACAAGAAAAAGGGTGATAGAAAACAAAAAAGCAGGAGAGAAAGGGGTGAAGGGAGGACACAAGAAAGGCTCCTTGTTATGAGACTTATAAACGCTTGACAAAGCCACCACACCACTGGCTTGCTTGTGGCGAGATTGGGAGACAAGACAGTCCATCTACCGACCTATAGGGCCATAATAGTTGCTCTCAGCTATGTGCACTTTACCGCACATAAAGGAGCGGGGGGTGTTACTGGGAGGAATTGGTTTCATGGGGGTTCGTAAAAGTCTAGGTATGTGTTACATCTTTTACATGACCATTTTCATTGGTGGGCCGCTGGTGTGTGTTGAAAAAAAGAACATTTGCATAGAAAGTCAGTGATATCCAGAGACAATTTTTTTTAACGAATATCAACACGGGGTCAGGAAAATAATAGCATGAGGTCAAAGAGGAGCCCTTGTTCCAGTGACTGATCACGTGGAAGTCATTGTCGGAAAGTCAATTATTCATTTTATGGGATTTACCAATGTAAGCTTACAACGTTAAGTTGCATTTACCAAAGTAACAGGCTCGGTGCTTTGAAGAGGGCTGGCATACAGCCGCATCTCATAACTTGTTATGCCCAAATAAAGAACTCCTGGAATATGGGCAAAATATGCATACTTTAATGAGGCGATTAATTGTCCTCCTGCTTCTCACATTCCGTTGTAGAAAATATACCAGTGCTTGGATTTCAATTAATGCTGCATCGAACAAACTAGTGATCATGGTTTGATGGACAAAGATTAAATTATATCTGCCTTATGCTGCCACATTGTGTTTCGGGAGGAGGGAGGCCAGTGGCAGAGAGGTTCTCATCGTCTCCTCGATGGATACTTGCGTTGGCGCCTGCCCTGCCAAGCATGCCACAAACTACAACCAGGCTGTAACTCCAGAGGCGGATGCCTGGCCCAGCCGTGAGACTCAGTGCTTTAAATGGGCCGGTACTGTCCGGTACGGAGTACCAGCCCTTTTTTTATTTTGAGAGGGAGAGTACCGGCACTTCTCAAGAGAAATGATATACTTTTAATTGGAGAGTACCAGCACTTCTGGGAAACACGCAGGCATTTTGCTACAGAGTACCTGCACTTCCATTTTTCCATTTCAAGCACGGTTGAGACTGGATAGCTATGAAACTGGCAATACGACACAACGTGGCCAAGGTTATCCTAGCTTCTTCACTGCACAGTTGTGAAATCTTTGGAGTGCACACTCATGCTGGTGATTTTTGAAAACCGCAACCTTTTAACAGGGTCTATCTTGGAGGAGAACAGCTACGCTTCGGTTTTGCCTGAGCCAGCAGGTGCCCACAGACTAAAGACAATGTTGTGTGAAAACACAAATCCACACGAAAAAAGGCAATATAGATCTCAACATCTGTTGCATGGAATGTTTTGTGGTTTTGAGCATTTTGCTGTGAGAGCCTCATTGAACCATCAGGGAAAGCAGCTACATACCCCGAGGGCAAGCCCAAATGGGCAAGCAGTTCTCTGCCCCTCATATATGTTGGATACCCAGCTGAGTATATGGACCAATGTTCCTGTCTCCTTAAAACAGCAGTGCAGCTACACTGTAACTGCTTTAACCCTACCTCCCCGAGCCTCATTGCGGGTGGCAGTGTGTGGCGGCAGGACCCGAAGGCCCAACCCTTTATGGATCAGTCCATCATGGCTTTTCCAAGAGAAGTATCACATGGACTCCCCAATGGTCCAAGGGAGAATCCGAGGGCTGGTGCCCCCAGCCCTAGGGAGAGTGCAGTTGAAATTCAAGACACAAACCAGAAGCCACTCATACTCCTGAAAGAGGTCAAACAAGAAAGTCTGTCCTTCCTCGTCTTCTCTTATAACGGAAGGAGTTAAATTCTGTCAGTGTCCTGGAAAGACATGAACACTGTGTGACTCTTCTGGCATTTCCACTCAACATCTCAGGAGTTGCAGGAGGCGATTGTGTACCATCACTACCAGTAGCCGAAGATGGCCCTGCAGATTGACTGGAAGCTTGGATCTGCAGTTTGAACATTTGTTTTATAGAATAGCTTGATCTTGTTAGACTGTTGACAGCTCCTCCGTGATCTTAGTAACAGCATTTTGCACCCTTGGGTGCAATCTACCACTGCCAGAGAGACAGGCCATAAGTCAGGAATGATGAAGAGGGTGAAAACTGCCCTGCTGTCAAACTCATCCTCCATAACAGAGATGAAAACACCAAGGTATCAACCCTGACTCCAAGTGAACAGGAAATAGAAGAAAGAAACAGAGACACACCTTTTTCCTGGAGACTTGGGCAGTTAGATGACTCTGGATTCAACAATAATGCAGGACCGTACCCTTCTCAGCTTTGTGATAAATGTTTAATGCAAAGGGCACATAATTACCCAAAGTGGCATAATGGTATTCATTTTGGTTATTCTGAGCAACAAGCGTAATGGAAAATTACTGAAATTAGGTGTATTACAGCTATGCCATTTCGATTTCGCTCAGGCTGTGTACTTATCTGGCTTGCAAAGTCTCCGGGCCCGATTCACAAAAGTAAACTTACACTTTTGTATAAGTTCACAAATTTTCGGTATTCACAAAGGTAAACTTAGACCAAAATTCTAACTTTACTACTTTTACATTTTCAAAAAGGTAAGTTACTACTAGTAAGGTGAGACTTTTGCTCCAAGTTCACCTTAGTGAATACCAAAAAGTAGTAAAGTTATACTTTTGGTCTAAGTTTGCCTTTCTGAATACCGAAAAGTAGTAAAGTTAGACTTTTGGTCGAAGTTTTGCTTTGTGAATAGCAAAATAAATAGTAAAGTTAGACTTCTGGTCTAAGTTTACTTTTGTGAACACCTAAAAGAAGTAAACTTACACAAAAGTGTAAGTTTAGCTTTGCGAATCGTGTCCTCCATGTTAAAGGTTTCACATGGTAAAGGCAGCACGGTAAAGGTACCATACCAGAGGAATCACTGGGTATAAGTTCCATGACTAAGAAAGAGGTCTCTGGGAAATAACTGAGGAATACCAACAAGTGATGGGTGGAATGCTTGAATTAATCTCACTCGTTGGTAATTAGGCTGCACCCTCCCATGCCATCTCAGACAGGATCCTGACACATCTAAATTAGCCATGGCTCTGAGCTAAATTGAATGTCAAGCCTAAGCTTCCAGACAACGTCCATCTGAATCGACACAGGCCTATTTGGGATTCTTCAGTAGGGTGCTGCTTGGTTCCAGTGCCTCAGTGAGTGTGGGCTACATGCTGGGCATACCTGTTCTGTCACACTTAGGCTGTCTCACTGTGGAATACGAAGTTGCATGAAATGCAATAACTGTAAAGTTCTTTATTTTGTTTAAAAGCATGAGGCAATTTTATTTTGTTATTTGTCCTTATATGACTGTAGCATCTGCAAACCTAGAACTGCTCTAGCTATCAACCCTGCGGTCTAGTGCATTCTTTTTGGGTCCCTCCACTCCGGCGAAGCAAGGCGGGAGCATCACCTCTGACGGTGCCTCGGTGTAATTATTGGAATACGTGACATATTCCTTGGGCCCTACACCACTTAGAAAAATCAACCCATATTGTAGATGTGCAGCCCGTTTTACATCCCAGATCTGAGTGTCAAACCCGGACTGCCACCCTAACCCAGTCCTCAACCTTCGGGGGTAGTGGGTCAATCCACAACTTGCAAACTTCCCTCAGTGCTAAATAAAATAAAATAGTAACCCGCTCTGTTCCCACCGCAGGAGCCTGTGTGTTATCATATCAACTCCCAAGAGAACTAACAATGGATTCCTGTCAATCACCACCCCGAGATATCTCTCAGGATAGACTCCATTCCACTCCAAAATTCTAATCTGTACAGCGTTTCAGTTCAAGAATATTTGGATGTTAATAGGAACACCTGATAAATCTACTTGGGGTATACTCCTTGGTGAAAGGGTTAGAGAGGTGTGTGCTGAGGGATTTTTGTATATGTATGGTGCCCCTAATTTTTTTTAAAAGGTACAATTGAAAGTTTTAAGGTCAGCACTGAGTCTATGGTGCAGGATCAGGAAACTGCTCAGCATAGGTTATTACCCTGACTTTGATCCAATATGGGACTCCCTGGGCACTCCGGAGTGTATGAAAGATGGACTTACTCTCCCATTAAGGCAGGCCAGGATAGCCACGTGGGCAGATTTGATGACAACACAAGGAGTGTTCCCCTGGGAAGTTCTCAGAGCGAAAGTAGGAGATAGTCTATTTAGGTTTAAATTTGTGCAATTATCTTCCTGGTTTGTGGCCTAGAGCAATTTTTTAAAATTAGAAATCAATAAAGAACATTTCTGGGGGGGGGGGGTAACTTTTTCTTGTTGCATCTGCTATTGGAAGTTTATTACTTTCATTATGAGTCACATAGCTGTATCCTTGAATGTGATGCAGCTTCGCCCATCACCCATTCTTCACAATACCAACAGGCCCGTATTCCCACACCTAGGTTTCCTGGATCTGGAAATACAAAGCCCAATTTTACCGTCAATAAAAGATAACTGATATAATCACATGGGGATCAGTCAGAGGCTGCAGACACAAGCGCCCACCTGGACCTGCCTGACCCCTACTACAAGACAGTGGAGGAACAGAACACTACCCATGCCAGGCCACAACCAGCCCTGTGTGCTCCCAACATCTTCACCCCCAGCTTCTGCAACCTGCCACGCATAGTGGTGCATTTACCCCTGATCAGGTCAGGTGGTATACAGGAGCAATATTGTTCCCAAAATAGAGAATCTGAATGCCAAAAAGAACCCTATAAATTGTGAGTACGTTTAGGTCCACATGTTATTCCCCACACTGCTGGCAAACTCTTGAGTTTACTTGGTAATTGTCATACAGTGTTGTTGAAGTCTGGACTTGGTAAATTCTGCTCACCTGCAGCGTTTAACATGTAACCGGGGCCTATGCGGCAAGAGCATACAGAAATAATACTATGGGCCATATTCTCACGTATTTATCGCCGAGTTATCGGCACTTTATCGCAGCCAAAGTGGCGATGAAAATATCGCCCCGTTCACAAGCTGGTGCTAACAGCCCATATCACCAGTTTACCTGCGAAAGCAGTCGCCAAAATCATTGTCACACATGACCCCGGCAACTATCGTTAATGAGATACAGAGTAGGCGTTACCGTGCAAAAAACCGCAACAACACCACACCGCAACATTCTGAACGACCAGGCAGATCGGCGATAAGATCACAAAACAGGCGATAAGGTATCTTAGCAGCAGGAAATTAACACCTGCTCTGACCTGGTGTAAAGTTGGACGACAACCTGCACCAGAAAAGGGAGCCCAGCTCAGAGCCACACCTGAAGATTAACAGATGCCATGGAGCTACTGATCATGCAGCTCGGAGCCCCAACAGGCCACAACACCCACCACCACCACCACCCCCAGGCCTGCCACCCCCACGGACCACCACAGAGGCAGCGCAGACAAAGACAGAGGACCTTCAGGAAATGCGCCAGCCTCACACACTTAACACCAGAGAATGTCATTGCCCACTACAGGCTCAAAAGGACAACCATCCTCCACATCCTGACCATCATTGCCCAAAGGCTGACGGTACCAACACAGCGGATAACCAACATCCCACCTCAGACAAAGCTGCTGGCTGTGCTGCACCTGTTGGCCTCTGGTACTTTCCAACCAACAACTGCCAGAGTCAGAGGAGTCTCACAGCCAGCCCTATCAAAGTTCCTCACATCTGTCCTGGATGCAATTATCAGCTTGGTACCTTAGTACCCATACTTCCCCCACACTGCGCAGGAACAACTGGAGACCAAGCAAGGCTTATTCGCCATAGCTAGCTTCCCGCACATGTTGGGGCAATTGACTGCACACATGTCCTGCTTGTGCTCCCTGCTGACACTGCACACAATTACCGCAACAGAAAGCACACGCATTCCATCAATGTGTAGGTAATAGTGGACCACCGGGGACTCTTCACCAATGTTGTCGCCAACTACCCAGGCAATGTGCATGATTCCTATATCTTCCGGCAGTCCATAATCAACCAGCACTTCCAGGATGGCACCTACGGAAATGCACTGCTCGTTGGTAGGTACTAAATGAACACACCACACACCTCAACTCCGCAATCATGCAAATCACAACTCTGGGAATGCACACATCACAAACTCACTTACAACATGCCAAACAACATGCCCACCTGCCAGACACAACAGCACAACTTACTGTGGTAACCTGGGCTAGCCATGTACACAAGACATCAACAGCATGGCACCTCAGCCACACAATAGCAGAATGTGGGGAGAGGTGGGAACCAGGCATGTGCAAAGGAGGCAAGTGACCAATGAATGAGAATGTACACAATGCCAAGTGTGGAGTGGATGTGCTGGCCAGACTGCAGTATGCAGACCACAGAAATAACCAAGTCGACATATACTGCTGGTGTTTGGACTGTAGTCGACAGTGGACGCGACCATGTTACCCCAGGCAGTGGGGATTATCGCAGTAATGTGGCTTGTTACTGTAGTGTGGTTCCTATATCCCTAATAGGCTTGGTGCATTGGAATAATATACACTATAGATTTGACATAGGACCGAGATCAGTATGTCTCTATCTAGTACATTAAACTTAATTGTGTCTGCCAGCTAACTCAGAGGTCTCTAGAAACTTTCTCGAATGAACAAGGCGGAATTAGTCTCTGACAACAGCATAAACATCAAGTCAAGTCAAGTCAGGATATTTATATTGCGCACATATCACGTCCAAAAGAGTCTCATGGCGCATGCAGACGATTCTGACCAAAAGGGTAGTTAGCAGAGATTAGCAGAAGAGCCAGGTCTTAAGCTTCTTTCGGAAACTAGTGTGTTCAGAGGTTGTGCGCAAGCTGAGAGGCATTTTATTCCAGAGGGATGGAGCCAAAAAGGAAAAAGTGCGACGTCCATTCCTGGCAGTTTGAATTCTAAAAGGAGTGAGTAGTGACTCAGTGCTTGATCTCAGCTGCCTCCTTGGCATGTACCATGTGAGTTTCATGGTCCAATATTTTGGGCCCCTTCCATACATATGTTGGTGTACCATACATAGAGTTTTAAACGTGATCCGTTTTTTCACAGGAAGCCAGTGTAATGCTTTTAGGCACGGCACAGAGGGGGATGACAACTTTGTTTCCCTTAGAGTCGGAACAATATCTTCAGAGTCGTGGAAACAATAGATAACCGTTTCACTCAGTCAATGGTGCATGCTTCATTTCTACAGAGTTGCACAGAAATAGAGAGACGGGCGTTTCAATAAAAAGGGTTTATTGAACAGTCTTCTTTCTCATGCAAGAGATATGAACTGCTACAATCGTAAGACAAAATGCGAAGTATAATGCGTACAGGGTATTCAGTAATATAAAATAATACTGTAATAGCATGGTTTGTTGCAATGACATATATAAAAATACATACATAAATAACATTGGCTAAAATACTCAACTAGTGCTTCTAAAATACGCCTACCCCAGTGTACCTAACATAGGTCTAGTACGAGGGAAAAAGTAGGTGCTGGTTTAGCATATGTTTTAGTTTTGCCAAGCATTGCCAAAGGTTTCTCTAGGTTCTAATAAGCTCCATACATTAGAATGAGAGAGGTTGGTATCTCTTACCCGGGACTCGATTTCCCAACACCCCGCAATGGGAGTCAGAAAACTGGAGCTGGATTCTCGGCAGGAGGATGACAGCTTCTGGTCAGTGCCTTAGCTGGGAAGTTGTCTTCCTTCGGGACTTGCTGTGGCGAGCTGCGTCGTGCAAGTAGGTAGTCGAATTGCACCGAACTACACCGTGATTCGCCATAGCAAGTGAAGGTATATTTATACCTTGAAGGTGTTTAGGAATGCCAGAGTTGAGGTAAGAGTCGGGCATATGAACGTCATGAATGAACGTCTAAAGAATAGATGTTCATGCATACTAATGAGTTTCTTGGAGAAATCAATATTCAAGCAAGGGGATGCCCCTAACGGCTTAAGAGTCTGGTTTTCCAAGAAATCGTTGCGACGTAGCTGAACGGATGTAAGTAGCCATGCCTGTATTTGGGTAGCATGGGCTATGCCTAAATAAGGACTGGATTTCTATGCCTATATAAGGGCAATGTGAAGTGTACCTATATAAGGACATGAATCGGGAAATGCATACAGACTCTAAATCGATACACAACATTACGTCTCACATGTAAGCCTGTGCAGGGTTGTCTGACCCGGCATACGCTAGGCTAGCGTAGGGGTGTGAATAAAAAGCACATAGCTCTGGGCGTAGTTCTTTTCCGGAATGACCAACGTGTCTGCCAGAGCGGCGCCTCTCACCCTGCCACGAGGCCAAGGCTGTGAGCGGCGGTGCCTGCGATCATGTACGCCTGCCTCAGCCTGGGCCGCTGGTCTCAGAACCAGTCTTCCCCGCCCCTGTGCATCCAGGCCACACTGCTCACCTGCCAATACCGGCGAGTGTCACGGAGGGCCTACCACGTGCCAGTGCAAGCTCCAAACCCAAGGCCCGTGACATTGGCAGCCTCCTCAGACCATCACGGAATCCGCGAGCAAGGCCAGCAGTACTCCTTTCTCGTTGACGTGCTCCACCGGCATACACAGCGGAGAAGTAGGTCAAACATTTGGAACTGAGTCTAGATTACACAGTGGCAGAGTACATATTTTATGGCAGCGTTTATATCACTATACTCCCTTCAATGTGGTGCCTCCAACTCTCTGTATAGACAACTACACGTGTATGTGTGCCCTTGCTGACTTCTGCCTTCGCCCTACACTGCGGTCCAGCAGACCTCACACCAATCCAATACAGTCCGTACCAGGCAGGACACGGCATAATCACAGGCTGCACACATGCTCTGCTCTGGTGCCCCTTCCTCCATCACCCACAAATCTTCTCCACATGCCATTTCAACGTCATGTGTTAGAGTTCCAGGAGGAGCTGGCTGAACAGCGGTTGACCTGCGCTGACCGCTGCCTCTGGCCTACACTGTGGTCAAGTAGGTCACACATTTGGAACAGAATTTTTATTTCATCAAGGCAGAGTTCATATCATAGTATGCAAGGAGAGGAGTAAGAGGAAGACGCGGTTCAGTCCGGAGGAAAAAAGGATAATTGTTACGGAGGTGATAGAACACTACCAACAACCGCCCTGGTGTCACTAACCGTGCATCGCAAGCCAATGACACGTGGCTGTGGGCCAATGCTGACCGCGAGTAGGTCACACATGTGGGACTGAGCCTTGATTTATTTTGGTAGAGTTCATATCACTGTACAGGCCTCATCGCAGACTGCATCCCCTTGCGGCTCTGGTGCCACTGACTCTGTGCCCTGGAAGTCATGGACACTCTCTGGTTGAACTTTGGTGGTGACTGAGTCTATGGCCTGGGGGGGGGTTGTCTTCATCATCCTGTAGCTGATACTGACATGGTGGTAAAAATGAGTCTGTAGCATTCTACTCCTCCATTTGCCTGTTTCTGCTTGCTTCTGCCCTCTGCATCATGACCTTGAAGGACACCTTTGGCTGTCCCCCGTAACACTTTGAGACATTCTCCTTGGACATCAAGCTCCCGTGGCCCTACCTCAGTGCACCGCAAGTTACCGTCCCGTGGCGGTGTGCCTGTGCTGGCCGCAGTGCATCCGGAGCCACTAACTCTGTGCAGCTCAAGTCATGGACCCTTGCTGTTTGAACTTTAAACTTCTGATTGTTTGATCACTGTTGTAGTTGTTGCCAGCACCAACCAACCCCTGAGAGGTAGCTTACACTACCCAACACCCATCCAGCACAGGCGTCACAGGACATGTGACCCTGGCAATAAAAGGTGCCAACCTTGTTACCTCTGGCAGTGGGGTATACCTGGGACAGGGAGGTGTGTCATACCCCCTGTGAGCGTAAGCAGAGTGGACCGCCCTATGGCACTACAGCGTAGCGGTTTGGTTCTTCAACACGTGGCTCTGGGCGTGGTTAAGTTTTGGTCTTGCCAAGGAAGTAACTAATGCATGTGTTTCTATTGTAGTGTCACTCCACCAGTCCCGCAATGGACAATGTTGCTATGTAGCATGCCTCTGGAGTGTAGGCTCGGCCGAAGGGGTAAATGAGGGGCTGCAAGCCCGCTAAGGGTCAGGGATCATACATGCCAACTGTTGTGTGTGTCAGTATAACCGCAGCATAAGCCAAAGGTCTACCCTCAACCGCATGGCGAGTTCAGCCAGGCATGAGCTCTACATCTGTGTCTGCCCTGTCCTTACCGTAGACCTACACACACGTGGCTGACCACCTTTAGCGCACAACTTCACTGTGTCATTGTCAGCCTTGTGGACATGCGCAGATAGGCATGACGATGGTGTGCAGTAGGGGTGCAAGTGATGCACCCACGTTGCGCACACTAGTGAATAGGAGGAGCAGCAGTGAGGCTCATAATACACATTGATGCCGCTCATTTGCAACAAGCAGTACATGTCATACAAGAATCACTAAGTCACACACATCACACACCAATGTACCAGTGAGCCTGCCAAGACATCATGCAGTACGAAGTATTGACTCATGTCTCTCTGCACTGTCACAGCTGATCACGGATATGCCCTCTTTGCTTGGATGATGGCACCCCTTTGAGCCCCAAACACACAGGCCCAGAGGCAGTACAGTTTGGCCCACAAACCCACCAGGGGTATAGTGGAACGCACATTTGGCATGTTGAAGTCACGTTTCAGTTGCATGGGCATCACAGGTGGAAGGCACCTGTACAGCCCCGACATTGTGTGCAAGATGATCGATGCTTGCCGTGTGTTGCACAACATATCTGTACGCAGCAATGCCACATGGATACAAGTGCCAGATGCACCCGACAATGATGATGAAGATGAGGCAGGTGGACCACACCCCACTGCAGCCGGAGCAGGAAAAGCCTGTAGGAACACCATCATTGACAATTTCTTCACATGTTAACGTCACATTGTGACAGTCCTTAGCAATCATGGGACAGTACAAAATTACCACAGGCACGGCATGTGCAAATAAATGCATTCCAGACACATTCCCTGAGTGCATGTCAATCATCTGTACAAGCACATCCCTCAGACAAGTGTGAGTGTGACATGTAGTGCTAACAATGTTATAATTTGTTAATGAATGGTGGGTGTGTTACCTCTGTGCAGAGAGGCTGTTTAGGGTGTCACGTATTCGAACTGTCAGTTCTGTGTGTCACAGTTAGTACGGAATCCCACCCTTCGACATTTCACCTGTGTCCCAAATCATTCCATATTGGCTGTCATTTGTGGCCTACAAGTGACAACAGGGCTTCTTTTGGGGTCAGATATGTACCGCCATGATGCAGGGATGCACAATGTGAAAGTGTGCCACGACATGGGCAACATGTACGTAGGGGGGAGTCACTGCCCCTACATTCGCCCACGCTGTCATAATTGGTTGATCATGGACATGACACGTCTGTGTGCAGGAGGTGTTGATTGTCCCGCTGCAATGTGAAGGGGAGATGCAGTTTCACAGTGTTCCATGTATTTTTCCGCATTGGCGCAGTTTACATACAGACTGCATGTCAATGTACATTGTGACTGTTTGTGAGGAGATGCCTATCTGATGCGGGACAATGGTCATCTGTTCTACGTCACGGCTGTGGGGTCATGCTCGTACATTGTCATCTCACCCTTTTTTTACTCTGCTTTTATGGTGCATTTTACCGCATGATGCATGGGAATTGCAGGCCTTTTGCTGATTATGCTGATTTTTGTATCACAATTGGCCTCATCACTACTATTTTCGCGTTCGTGTTTTGCGTTTCTTCGGCGTCACGTTGATTTTAACGCAGTCATTTGACGTGTTATCGTGAGACTATTGCATGGTACCGCCATGATGAGAATACAAACTTAACACAGCAATGTGACGAGTTGCGTTAAGCTAATTTTGCAATGATTATCGCACCTACTTGAGAATATGCCCCTATATGTATTGTTTTTTATGAATACCATTCACATAAAAGCCTTTACATTGGGCCACGGTAATTCCAGTGAATACAAATAGCAAGGTCTCGAAATGGTAAATGATTGCTGTTTACTTGATTAGATGTTCGCCTTTAGGAATTCATTACAACTTCTTAATAGGAAAAGCCTTCAACTGAATTTGAAGTTCTATTGGAGTTTGATTTTGCCGTGGCGTAGCTAGATCTTAGCATTTACTGCACCACAGTGGACGTATTGAAGGGTGGGGGGGGTGAGGTGTGGTGGCGGAGTCCTCTGAATGTTGTCGCCTGTGACGGCCACACTGTAGAACGGGGAAGGGCTGACAATTGCTGCCCCATGACCGTAGGTAAGATCTCAGGGTAGACTGCCGCCCCCAAAACTCGTGCCGCTCCGGGCGGACCACCCTCTTGCTCTGCCACTGTTGATTTTTACTGAGTTGTAATACATTTAACACATTTTTCTATTAGAAGCCAATAAGTTATATTCTATATATTACTCCAGTTTTCCTTACTATTGCTTGTTCCCAATATGATAATAGTTTTGCTACTTTTAAGAAAATGATTATTTTTCTGTCATATCAAAAATATATGTTGAAGCTTGCATAGCTTAGGAGCTTCAGTAAACTATAACAAGCGTTCTAAAACAGGAATATGACCCTAGTTTAGGAAAACTATCTAGGAATCAGGATCAGCTAAATTCAGGAAAAATAAGGTTTTGGGAGAGAGGAGTGTTCTTCCCAAGAGGGTCTGCACAGCATAAAGACATTACAAATCATCCTCTAGTGGTCAGTGACACATTAGTTAGTGATACTGTAAGGACGCTCATAAAAGACTGCAAAATTATAAGTATATATAATATATTTATTTGGATTCTATATCTTAAGTTATAGGTATAATTAGGTATTGTGTAATAAATTGATGCATTACCATTAATTAATATTATAATTCAAAAAATTAGATTTGGTAATAATAACATTGAATCTGATACTACATTATCCTTGATAGTCCCTCTGCCCAGTGCAGCAGTCTGGAATAAGAGAAGCGAGACATGAATTACAATGGAAGAATGGGGGCATGCGGTAAATTAAGTGGGTGCTTAGTTTCATTTTGACTTAATGGGTGGATTAATTAATGAGTGAGATTGGAAGATGGGGAAGGTAAGAAATAATAGCCAGCTGGCTACTATCATGCTAGTAAAAAGTTACCTAAATACAGCAGCGGCCGGTGCAGGTAAGCGTGGGTGAGCGGGGACCGTGCGGTGTGGGCTAGTCGACAGATAATGGGATAGGGAAAATTAAATAAATCCTATTCCGCCATCTGTTGACATCCCCTTCCACCACACTCCATCACCCTACCTTGCTTACCTGCACCGGCTGCTGCTGGCTAAATAGGTCAACATCCAGAGAGAGGTCAAGAGTTGAGAAAGGAATGGGAAACATTTAGCTCCTCGATGTATGTTGAAAAGGGGAAGCACAGTTGTAATGAAGGATCATCAGTAACTTGTCCATTTGAAACAAACAGATGGTTGATGTAAGTAATATTCGTCAGTAACTGAGAAGCTGTAGTTTATGCCCTGTTAACATCTAATATCCATTGCATAGATGGTCAAATTTTTAAAAAAACAGGTCAGAGGAGGTGCTGTAGTAAAACACAAAGGAAGACCACAGGATCCATTATTGGGTGCAGAGGAAAGTGAGAACAAAGATATAGACATCATATACTTGATGTTTCCAATGGTAAAGAGGCTGGAGTTGGAACTGGATGGCTCTTGCAACAGACACAGTGGAATGTCACAATATTGTGCAACAACTGGTGGGGGGCAGTCAGAGAAACTTCTAAAGTAAAATGCAATTTGGAGGAATAATTGCGATATACGAGGCATGCAGAGAAGCACATTGGAACTCTGGAAACTGCAATGTGAAGGCTAAGTTAATGTTGCTAATGTTAACTCACCGTATCTGTGTGAATGCAGGGTGTGCAAAGATAGCAATAATTTGAATGCTTACAATGAAGACGACACTCTCAGTGACGGACGGACACCGGTAGGTCCTGCACCGCAGATGAAACAAAATCGAGCCTGACTCTCGCCATATTGAGAGTCCACCTGTACGTCACTGCTGGGGCAATTAGGAGTTTCCAGAAGGTATATGTCATTCTAACATTTATCACACAGAACTACTGCCTAAGTCCATACTGAATGGTATGGTACCTGATGGAGACTTATTCACACCATCCCCATTTGAGTAGACGAGCATTTCGTGGTCCTGAAGCTATGCTGAGATCCTATGAACAATATATGGCATGAAACATGTTGACCCCACGCACTTGCCACACATAATTTAGAGCTAAAGAAGGTGTAATCTTATCTCTGCAGCCACGACTTTTCAGTCTTCTGTTCTAATATAGCGTAGGAACCCAGCTGGTAATTGGGGAGAGGAGTTGGCCTAACGGCTAAGGCGCTCAACCTCGGACCTGGGGATCTGGGATCGAGTCTCGGTAACAACGCCAAAACCTCCTGTGATTCTGGGCAAATCACTTAATCTCCCCATGCCTAAAAAACATGAAAGTGTAAAAACGTAACTTGTGCTATGTACCTGATTCGGGTCTAGTACGCGCTATATAAAACTCTACAACAAAAAAAATAATAATTATTGTGAGGGATTCTGACAGCTATTTTTAATCTAACACACTCTCTCCCATCTCTACTGTAGCATGGTTTGGGCCTCCTTTTGCGTGCATGTTCTGTTAGCATGGCTTATTAGAAGTTAAAACGCCATTTTACCTTTTGCTGCTTTTTGCACATGACACTGCATGGCTGTTTATGTAAGTTAGCCTTCACAAAGGTCTACACATGAGAAAAGGTTTGTTTTTTGACATCTCTAGACATACATCGTGCCCCTTGTCTGCACAGTGAGTGCTGAGGCGTCAAGGTTATCATAACATATGTGCCTGTTTATCATCATGTCCGTGTAACACATTCTAGACACAACATTTTGGCAGCTGCAAGCCAAGTAAAGATTCTGGCACATTTATCACAGCACACTTGCCATGATTTCATACACTTAGAAGATTCCAGGGATGCAGAGAGCCTTGCTGATCCAGATGTAATTTACACTTACTGAGCGGAAAGGTAATGGGGTCCTCCAAAACAAGTTCCTATATAGGGCGGGTGCTAGGCAGTGGTTTTTATAGTCTCAGCTGATGCTGTGTACCCGTTTGAGTTGTTTTACTCATGGGTTACATTTCCCGCGGTAGATGCTGGTACTGGTGTATTTCACTCTTATACCCCTGCTGATGCTCCTGCAGCGTATGCTTCATATCGGACAGTGGAAATTCTGATTTCTGCTTGGCAGCATGCAGTTTGGTTTAATGACGCCCTCCCACACGTTATAATAGTGGTCAGACAAGGGCAGTTGTCAATCCCAGGCGCTACTTAGCCTGTTTTAGCTGTTTACACCCCGTGTCCTTAGGCAGGTGCGTTAACAGCTCCGCAACTAAAACCCGTGTATGCCTCTGCAGTGTCAGTTATGAGGGGTCTGGTTCGTTACATAACCCGCAACCTCCTGGGTGGGGCCCCGGATGGTGCAGCGCATCCAGTTGGCGGGGGCAGGATGAAGCTTAGTCCTGTCATGGTTAAAGGGTGAAATGCCTTTTTGGCTTGCCTAGAAATTCGACCAACTGGAAGCAGTAGTCCTGTGGAGAAACACAGGATCCTCACGATTAGTTTGCAGAAAGACTTAGTGCCCAACGTAAATAAATGTACAACTTGGGGTGTGATTTTTGCAGCAGTCTATACTTCCTCGGTCGATACCGGTGTCCGCTCCCCCGTCTGATGGTCCATTGAAGGTGCTGCTCGCTATTATCCTTGACTTTTATCAGTTGATCCCAGAATGGTTCCGAATAAGAAGTCTTGATCCGGATAAAAGGTGGACCTGGCACCCTTACCAGGCTCAGAAATTCTACCTTCCCGGAAGAGGAGCATCCTTTGGACCCTGTTGACGTTTGAACTGAGATGTTGCACAAAGGTCCTATCGCTAAGCGTGTCGACGTGGACTGAAGCTCAGACATCTAACTTCTCCGAAACAAGAGCATTCTGTGAACCCCCTTTTTTATGCATGAATTGAGAGTTGACCTCAAGGTCCCATCGCCGAGCCCGTCATCTCGGATTAAAGCTCAGACTCTAGCGCCTCCGGCGAGGGATTGGAAGATTCGCCATCATCTACCGGGTTGCTGCTGTCCTTCCCCTGAAGAAATTATTGCGTATAGCTTATCTGTAGATTTGACCTACCCCTGATCTATGGCTCGTGCCCAGACCGTGGACTAAACATTTAATGTTGTTTTGTCCCCTACTCCGTGGTACATCATCGCCCTGAAGAAGGTGTGGCCTGTGTGGGTCCATACACCGAAACACGCATCGGCGTGGTTCGTGTTGGCGGCAGGATTGTCTATTTCATCACCAGTCCCCAATTCCTTTTCAACGCCTGCCCAAAACCCCTTTTTCTCTATGAATTTTTGTTATTTTGTCATTTGTGTGATGGTGTTCATGTACCAGTGGTTCTATGTATGCATGGATGTGTGGAAGATTGGTCGTATGTTAGTTACTAGAATAAATGGTTTGTGAGCGTGAGAATTGTACGGTGTCTGTGGGGCAATATCTGCAATATCCTTCATGGGTTGTTTAATCCTAATTGTTGTGTAATGAATTTATATGTATTTTAATGTTTGTAATATCAATCTATGAAATCTTGAAAATAAAAAAAATGAATCAATAAAAGATATATGTAAAGAATGACACGCTGTTTGGTTCTGAATGGCTGGCTGTTGCTCCTTTAATTCTATAGGATCCCTTTGTAGGACCATACCTAAATATTTCTGGCAGGGTTCTGTTTTCTGTTCTGACTGCGGTAAGTTTCCAAGTCTCTAATGCCTTGCGCGATGTCCCCGACGGCGACAAACCCTGTCAATTACAGAAAATTATTATGGTGGCTTATAAGACCGTGGGCCGTAATAGTTTGGGTGTTAAGCCTTTCGCTAAGAAAGAAAAACAGCAGCAGACACAACAAGCGTTATCTGATAAAGATGACCGCCCAAAAGTTCAGAAACAAAATTGGATTAAGAACAAAAAACAGGGGAAACAGCCACAGAAACAGGGGTCCTGTCCTGCTTCGCCTACACCTGCCACTGCTGAGTGTACGTATGAGTTGCGCGACCGCAGTACTATTAAGTCACCTGATGGATTTCAGGTTACTGAACAACGTTCTCCTTGCTCTTTGCAGGAAACATCGGCAACCGCCACCGGTGGAGGAGGCGGCGGCAGAGGTCAAGGTGCCCAACAGAGCAGTGAGCAGCCTCGCAAGGCTGACGGAAAAGGCAAGCAGGACGAGACACCGCGTCAAAGGCCCCAGTTTCAGATATGCCACAGATAGTGAGAATGCAGCTTCGCAATCTGACATTGGCGCTGATGCTGCTGGACAGCGCGGCGGAGATTACTATCATTCGAGAGGCGTTGCGTCCACTACTGAAGGTGACAGCGACTGACACCTTGGTTGTAGTTGAGACAGCTGACACTAGAGTGTCTCCCCCCTGACAAGCTTTATGAAATTGTCCTAATAATTGAAGGTGACATAGAACGTACCATAAAAGTTTTTTGGGGGGAAAATCTAACAACTACCTATGATATTTTGTTGGCGGAGGTCGACTAGCCCCCACCCTTTGTCTTAGCTGCTCCGCAAGGGGAGGAGGTGATCCTCCCTGCTTTCACGCACACAGTGCCGAAGGAGCAGGCTCTGCAGTTTGCAGAAGATTGGGCTAAGGCGCTTGTGCCGGCGTTATACCGTACTCACTGTGGATGGGACAAATGTTCCCCTTGACATGAGATTCCCTTGCGGTTGATGACACAGCCTCAACCCCAATACCCAATGCGACGTGAAGCAAAAGCATAAATTGTAGAAATCCTTGAACAATTGGAATATCAAGGTGTGATTGAAACGTGTGTGTTTCCGATGAAATACCCACTTTTTACTGTGACCAAGCCAGATGGCTCGTACCGTTTGGTATTGGATTACCACCACTTAAACTCACATTGTTGTACGTGTGCGGTGCAGAATACTCACAGTTCTGCTCTTGTGGATAGTCTTGTGCGTAAAAGGTTTAAAACCACATTTGACATATCCCCTCTTAGTAGTCAATGGACAGATTTTACCAGTGGTGGCAAACTGCATAAATTCCTTAGTTTGGCTATGGGCTATAAGAATAGTCCAGGCGTTTTTGTCGCCCGCATTGTCTCTCTCCTGGAGAGACTCAACGCATATGCCTGTTCGAATGTGGATGACATTTATCTTACAGACGACAAATTATGGCTGCATCTGTGTCATGTTGACCGCTTAATTTGCCATTTTGCGGACATAGGCTATAAATTTAACTTCGCAAAAACACACATTGCAGAGTACACAGTGTTGTTCCTGGGCTACGAACTCAAAAATGAAGGTCGAGGTTTAGCTCCTCACTTCTTGGAGAAATGCGCATTTTTGCGAGCTCCCACAACACTGAAGAAGCTACAATCTTTACTGGGCTTTCTGAATTTTGGTCATATCTATTTTCTGGAATATGCCCAGCGTATCAAACCGCTTTATGCGTTGATACAACCTACTTTTTCCAAATCGTGCTGGCTGCCAGAACATTCAGCCATCTTGCAATTTTTGCAGGCTGTTCTTTTAGAATTTAAATTCTTGTTGACTCGTGATAACCACACCAACCTGGTGATAAGAATCGTGCCGGGGCGGTGGGTTTCCAATACCTCACTTTTAACGAGGGTAACACAGTCCCTATCGCTTACAAGTCACACTTGTACAGTTCGGCTCAGTTGCAGTTTTTCACTGTGGAAAAAGTTTTGACAGAGCAGTGCAAATGGCAATAGTTAAGGAACGTGCACTGTCGAAGGGAAAACGCATTTTGGTTGTTACTCCGTATCCTGCCTTAGAGGCAGTAATGAAAGCCAGTGTACCGAATTCCAAAGCTTTGCACCCTCAGTGGATACAATGGGCCACGTCCTTAACATCTCCGGATGTCACATTCATTTTTGATTCCTCACTGCAGACTCAAGAGTACTTGCAGTATGAATTTGTTCATCCTGCTTCTCTGACTATGCGCCCACTTGAGGATTACCGTTGTATCATATACACTGATGGCAGTTTCCAAGCGGCTACGGGTTCAAAGCATGCACATTCTTCGGCCTGCGCATTTGTGGTTGTTACTATGGTGGATGGTAAAATCAAGTCTGATTTTTTTTTTTTGTAAAAACAATTTTTATTGGTAGTCAAGTTCGAAATTAGTACAGTACAAAGGAGAAAACAATATGGTTTTAGCCGACAAGTCAGGATAAAACTACAGTTCCGACAAGACACCTTTTATATAGAACATTCCCCCAAACCGATCCCTCCCTGTGTCCCACCCCCCTAGTCAGTGTGCCGTAGTCTTCTCTCTCAATCATCCAAGTGCTAACATAGTAATTTCCTCAGTAGGAACCGTAGTAAAAGGTAAGTAGCGCATATCAATGGGGAATCGGACCTCTCAGATCCTCTATCGTTACTTGTAAGTAGTGTGTGCCTCGCTGGAAGTGAGGTGCTCCTCAAAACAGTGCCCCTACCGGGGCGTCCCCCCTCGTCCTCGCTCAGTTCGCTCTCAGGCTGCTGGAGCGCAACAACCAGGGCCTCCCACGCTCTAGCCACCTCCAATGCCTTGTCATTATCTAGGCTCCTGGCCTGTCGCAGCCGCAAAGCACTCTCCGCTTTCGCCCACCGCTCCAAAGTGGTCTTCCAACGCAAGTAGCTGGGTCCCTGGCTAGATTTCCAGTGCATGGTGATCTCTCGTTTGGCTAGTATCAAGCCCAAATCGTAAAATTTACTGGTAACGCGAGTACGGGGGGTGTGAGGGAACCATAATAATAGGCAGGTGCCCATTTCGGCATCGATCTGCCGGTCCGTGACAGCATTCAGGCAGGCCATCACCGCCTCCCAGTAACCAGCCAACGTACTGCAGGTCCAAAACATGTGCGCGAAGTCCGCTTCCGTTGCCCTACATCTAGGACAGAGCGATGATGCACCTTCGAAATATTGCGAAATCTTAACTGGTGTTAGGTATGCTCGGTGTAGGGTGAAAAACTGGATCAACTGGAACCTGGCGTTCCTAGTGCCCTTCCATGCCCGCCGCAATAGCTGCGGCCATGTCGATTCAGGGATTGGTCGCCCGAGTTCCCCTTCCCACTTGGCTCTCAGTCCATCCAGGGGCCGCAGGGTGGCAGTCGACAACCTCCGGTAAAGGCAGGTGACGGCCTTGTAAGTGCCAGCAGCCATGACCACATATTGACAGCACTCTGAGGTCAGCGGTTCGGCGAGCCCGCTCTTCCAGTGTCGGCGAATACCGGCCACTAACGAGGCATGTAGCAGATAGTCACCTCTCGGGAGATCGTAAGTGTCCCGCAACTCTTGAAACGTGAGCAGTGACCCATCCTTGTAAAGATCGCCGATCATCTGCAAGCCAAGCTCCTCCCATGTCGCCAGTGCCGACCAGTCGCCGCCGTGTGGAAAGGCCGTGCTCATCCCTAGTGGGATCTCAGGGGCATAAGGGCGAGTGGCACCGGAGCGCCTGTGGCAACGAAGCCAGCAGCTACGAATGGTACGTTCCTCCATTGTGAGCTGGGCGAGGTCCAGTTTCTGGCCCAGGACTATAAAGGAGATGACGTGTCTCGGGAATAGTCTGCCCGCTACTCCCTCTGGACCTCGGAATTCCAAGGCCAATGCCTGGGTGAGCCACTGCAGTTGCGCCGCCAGGTAGTACCATTCAAAGTCCGGGGCCGCAAGTCCCCCGTCTGCCCTGGGGCGCATCAACGTGGCCAGTGCATCTCGCCGTCTGCCCGACCCCCAGATGAACCCAGAAGTTAGGGAGCGGAGTCTGTTAAAAACCGACGCAGGGATCTAGATCGGCAGAGTGCGAAACAGATATAGCAATCGGGGAAGTGCTACCATCTTCAGTAACGCCACTCGTCCCGCGACCGAAAGCGGTAGCGTCCACCAGAATCCCATGCAGCCCTGCAAGCTCCAAATTGCCCTGTTGATGTTACCCTCTAGGAGGGCCAACGGCGAATGATAGATGTGCGTACCCAGATAAGGGAGGCAATGGTATTCCCATCGTAATTCGCCCTCCGGTTGGGAGTCATCCGCCCCCGGTGCCAGCGGGAAGAGGCAAGACTTCCCCCAGTTGACTCTCAGTCCCGAGAGGTGGCCAAAATCCGACAGCAATCGCTCGGCCCCACGCAGGGAACCACCTGTGTCCGCCAAAAACAACAAACAGTCGTCCGCATAGAGAGAGATGTAGTGGGTGTCGGCTCTTAGAGGAAGGCCTGCATACGCTTGACCTATACGGGCGTGAGCTGCCAGTGGTTCAATAGCGAGCGCAAATAACAGGGGGGACAGGGAGCATCCCTGTCGGGTCCCCCGACCTACCGCGTAAGGGGCAGAGATGGTGGCCCCCGTCTTAACTCGGGCAGTGGCCGCGGCGTAGAGCAAGGCGGTCCACTTTACAAAGCGCTCGCCCAATCCAAAGGCTTCCAGCACTCGGAGCAGGTATGGCCACTCAACACTGTCAAATGCTTTCTCGATGTCAATCGAGAGAACAGCGGCACCTGGGCGAGCAGCGGCATCGCCCCCCATGATCCGAAGCAGCCGGCGCACACAGGTGGCGGTGGTGCGCTGGGGAATAAAGCCCGCCTGGTCGCAGTGTACCAAGGTGCGCATGTGGGCCAGAAGTCGCGTCGCAAGGATCTTGCTCAGGATCTTATAGTCCGTTGTGAGCATGGAGAGTGGGCGGTAGGCCGAACGGCAGCTCGCATCGCCGTCCCGCTTCAGTAAGGGTACCACCAAAGCCTCGCGAGTAGACGCTGGTAAGATCCCTGTGTCCCAGGCCTCCCGATAAACCACCTGCAATCGCGGAATCAGTACATCCGCGTAGGCTGCATAAAATTCAATCGGCAGCCCATCTGTGCCAGGGGTCTTGCGGCGGGCCATGTGTCTGATGGCCACTCTGATCTCTCCCTCAGAGATATCCCCGCCCAGGTGGGTCGCGTGTTCCGGGTCGAGCCGGGGCAGCTGCGCTGCCAACAGGAACTCCTCCAGCTCCACCGGGGCACCCGGCATCCTGCTCCTATAAAGGTGCGCATAATACGTGAGGAATTGATTGTTGATCTCCGACTGCGTATAAACCAAGTGTCCCTCCGGGGCGGCCACCGCCACAATCGGAGTGCCACGGGTCCCAGGGCTGGCCAACCACGCCAGCAGTGAGCCCACCTTGTCACGCTCCGCATGAGCTCGAACAAGAAACTCCTTATAGTCAAAGCAGCGCAGCTTTTCCATTGCTGACACCACTTCCTCCCGTGCGGCCGAAACCGCTCCGTGAGCCTCAGGAGTCACGTGGCTGCGCCGTTCCTCTTTGCGCAAGTGGCGCTTGCTTCGCGCAACATCCTGCAGGAGGGTCTTACGGATTCCCGCGGTAGCCGAAATACAGACGCCCCGAATTACCGCCTTAAAGGCGTCCCACTCCAGCGCCCTACTGGAAGCCGTGCCCACATTCGCATCGAAATAGCCTTCCACCCCAATGCGTACATCGGCCTTAAATGCCGGGTCCTCCAATGCCAATGGGTTTAACCGCCATGTCGGGATAGCTTGACGTCGCCTCATCCATTGGACCATTACTAGGCAAGGATTATGGTCGGATATCGTCCTGGCCAAGTATTCGCGGTGGCGGACCAGGCTTTGGGCGTCCGGCGAGCAGAGAATGCTGTCAAGGCGAACATGCAGACCGTGTGGGGGGGGAGTAAAAGGAGAAATCCCTCTCTGTGGGGTGTTGGGTCCGCCATGCATCGACCAGGCCCCAGCTACTTTGCCACTCTCTCCTACTCTTCGCTAGTCTGTGAGCTGCCGCCTGCGCCAGTGGTGGGTGAGATCTATCTAATTCCACGTCCAGTACATAGTTAAAATCCCCCCAATCAGGACTGTGCCGGCCAGGACAGTTGCCAGTTTCCCAGACAATCGTGCAAAGAAGGCAGGTTGTTCCACATTCGTGGCGTAGACGCTGCAAAGCGTCACGTCCCTCCCATCTAGGCGGCCCTGTACAGCCACAAACCTCCCCTCAGGGTCGACCATTGTTACCAAAGGTTGGAAGGGAACCCCTGCCCGCACCCAAATCAAAACCCCCTTTGCGAAGGCCGAGAATATTGTGTAAAACAGTTGTCCCCGCCATCTGCGCTGTAGAGCCCGCCCCTCAGTTTGGTGAATGTGGGTTTCCTGCAAGAAGGCAACCTGAACCCCCCTGCGAACAAGATAGGCATGTACTTTATGACGTTTCAGCATGGAATTCAGTCCCCTCACATTCCAGGTCACACACTTCAGCTCAGGTAAGGTCCCCATTCACAGTAACAAGTACAGTTCCGAATAAAGAAAAAATCATATGCACACTGACAACACCCCAGAACCAGAACTCTGATACCACCCAACAGTCCCGCATCCCACCCATCCCTAGAATAGGTCCCAAACAGTAGAAACCCATCCAAATACCTAAATCCCAAAAAGAACAGTCCCTGGTAACTACCAGAGTCCCACAATAGGTGTGAGATAGGGGGGGTGGCCTGTCGCTATTTCCAACGGACCGCAAGCAACACATACCTCTGATCAGCTCTCCCCATCGCGCCCTAGGCGCTCCGCATCCCCTCCCTATTTATGGCAGGAGCCACTGCATAAGGTAGCCGCCCAACACCAGCTCCTCGCCCACCCGGGTGACATGTCTCCACCCCAAACCGAGATCAGGAGCACAGCAGCTTATACAATACCACTTCGGGGGGCATTAGGATCATTCGTCCAGCAAGTCATCAGCAGTTCCAGGAGTGACATGGGGCGGCTCGGGCCCCCAGCCCCCGACTCCTCCGACAACGCCTCATCGGTGCCCCCTCGGGAGCCCGACTCTACTGCAGACGTCGATCCCACTGTCTTGGAAATGGCAGAGACCGCCCGGAGGGCATCCCTGCGTTCCAGCTCAGTCTGTGAGACAGAGGGTGTCCGAGCGTTCGGCGGTCGTCTCTTGGGCCTCCTGTTCCGCCTAGGTCTCGGTGTCATCCTCCGCCGTTCCCCAGACATCCGATGTGCATCCGAGCCGGTCCTGTACAACTCCAGCCAGTCCCATACTTCGTCTGGAGAATCGTAGAAGGAAGTTTGACCGTCCATCATGATCCGCATGCGGGCTGGGAACAAGAGAGAGTAGCGGATACCTTCCTCCCGAAGAGCCTTCTTGACCGCCAGGAAGGTTGATCGCTGCCTCTGAACCTCCAAGGAATAGTCCGGATACATGGAAACCTGGGGTTGCCCACCTTATAGGGCCCCAGTGCTCGCGCCTTTTGCAGGATGAGATCACGATCCCTGTAGTGCAGCAAGCGTGCCACCACCGGTGGAGGGGGCCGACCCTCGGCCGGGGGCCGAGCCGGCACCCGGTAAGCACGTTCCAGAGTGTAGAACGGTGACAAACCCTCCGGTACCACCACGTCGCGCAGCCAGGACTCCAGATAGCCCAGCATGTCTGTCCCTTGAATCTTTTCAGGCAGGCCCACCACGCGTATGTTATTGCGGCGGTTGCGTCCTTCGGCATCCTCCGCCCTCTGCTCCAGCAGTTGCACCCTTTGCTGCAGTTCCCCCAGCAGGGCCTCCGTCGCCTTAGCCGTGGGTTCCAGGGCGTCCAACCGGCTCTCGGTCTGCTTGACCCGGTCTGCCAATTTGCCGTGGTCCGCACGTAGAAGGCCCAGATTCGTGGATACCTGTCCCATGTCATGGTGCAAGGCCTCCCTGGTGTCAGCGATGGCCTTCAAGATCTGCTCCAGTTGGCCCTGCGGTAGGCCCGTCGCCGATCCAGTGTCCGGAGTGGAGTCCTGGCTGTCCGCCGCTCCCCCAGCAGTGCCCGGGGGAGGTTTTGGGCGCTTCCCCATGGAGGCAACCGGCTTCTACTCTCCCCGATATCAGGAGTGGTGTTTTCCCCCAGGTAGATCTGTCGAGGGTGCACGCTGCGCCAGTTGTCCAGCACACAAGGCCGCAAGTCCAGGGGACACTCGTCGTGTCACACACGTACCGGCTCCGTGGGCCCCCAAGGCCAGCAGCCCCCCGCCTGCGCTAGGCCAACACACTCCTCAGCCCAGGATACCAGCCGCAAGGGGCCCTCTCGGGTGAGCCGCCCCCCGAGTCCCGGAGCGATGCGCCCGGCAGGCGGCAGTCAATGTGGCCACTACAGTACGGCGACAGTGGCAGATAGCCAAGGTCCCAGCCACGAGGGGCCAGGAAGAAGCACACTCAGCGGGAGTTGTTCCCGGGAGGCGGGCCCCGCCACGTCCAGAGGCTCCTAGATCGGGTCCCAGCTCCCAACGTCAGCAGCAGTCAGCAGGGCCCCAAGAGGGTCGCCTCGGGGTCCACAGCGCCGGCCCGCCAAGCCTCCCGGCGTCAGCAGGGCACTCCGGCGGCAAGCGGCAAACGTTCAGTGCCCGTCGAACACTCCCTGGGAAGGCAGTGCAGGATCGGGCCCTCCCCGATCCCGCGTCCCGCGTCTGGTGCTCGGCAGGCCCTCGGGCCGTAGGATGTGCCCAGCCTCCTCACCTTCGAGCTTCACCGGTTCGGCCCCTCCGGGGCACCGCTGCAAGGCAGCCCAGGTTCCGCTGCCGCAGAAAGCCCGCAATTCCGGGGCTCCGAACTTCCTGTTGGTCGTCGGCCGGCCGGCCCCCACCGTAGTCCGGCCTCTTGTATAATCGAGGCCGGGGATGCGGCCGATCACCTAGGCTGCTGAAAATGGCCGGCGTCGCCCGCGAGATCCCGGGCGCGGCACGGCCCCACACAGCCGCAGGGCCGACCCCTCCGCCACCGATCAGGCCACACCGTCTGCGGGAGGAGATGCGGGCGATCCCAGGGCCCAAGGTCGTCAGGATAAGCTCCAACAGGATGATTAGGGGAGGCCGCCTCGGAGCTCAGCGCTCACCCGTCCATTTTCATTGGCAGCCAAGCCACGCCCCCTAAAATCAAGTCTGATGTCGTGCATACTCAGACATTAGGGGACTGTACCGCCCAATTGGCAGAGATCCATGCTATAATGCTTGTACTAGAGTACACGGACCCCAGTGTGACCACTCTAATTGTAAGTGACTCTTACTACTGTGTTCAATCCTACAATGACAATCTACCCTTACTCCTGTGTTCAATCCTACAATGACAATCTACCATTCTGGACTCAAAATGATTATCGTGATTCCAAGGGTCGCACAATAAAACACAAAATGATCTGGGTTCGAGTGGCTGAGCTCAAAGAACGACTGTCACTTGTCTTTGTAATTCATACTTTAGGTCATCAGCGTGTTGGAGTTCATGCTGTTGGCAACTGTCTCGCGGACGAGGCTGCGGGGACAGCAGTTGCAACATATGCAGTGGCAGCAGTTACATGTTCCAAAAGTAAGATTGATGACGACATCTTTGCAGCTATTGCCACAACAGAGAAGGGTGGTAATTACCCTAGGTGTTTCCCTTCTAAATACTCTTATCATTGTTGGTGACAGGTTGATTCCCAACACGGAACGCAGACAGGCTTTGATTACAGCAGCCCATGCCGGGATGGCTTCGGCACATGCCGGCGTGTCAGCTACTGTATCTCTACTCCAGCAACGATATTGGTGGCAGGGTTTGTACAAACAGACACATGATTTTGTCCTTCAATGTGGCATTTGTCAGCAAATTAAACCTTCCTCTGCTGCACACCCGCCCCAAACTCAGTTGTACATATCGAATAAACCACTTGCATGTGTTTATTTAGATCACTGCGGTCCTTTTTCCTGTGATACTGCGTATAAGTACATCTTAGTAGCAGTTGGCTCTTGCACGTGCTTTGTCTGGGTGTGGCCTCAAAGGAGCGCTGATTCTAGAACTGTCGTAAGGGGTTTGCGTGCCTTTGTGGGAATTTTTGCGTGTGGTACCTTCCATTCGGACCAGGGTTCCAGCGTCCGCCTCTAAGGCATACAAGGATACCATGGCTTCATTGGGGGTCCAGGTCAAATTTTCGTCTCCATACCGGCCTGAGGGTAATAGTGTTGTGGAGCGAATGAACCGTGACTTAAACCAATCCTTGACAGCGAAAGTATTAGGTGCTGGCAGAGACTGGCTAACCCATCTCAATAGTGTTCAACGCGCACTAAATAATCTCCCTAGAAGGTCTCTGAGTGGGCGGACCCCATACGAAATGCTCTTTGACATCAAAATGTTTGTTCCGGACCTTGACGGTCTAGACATGGTGGCGGGAGCTGCATCCTTTGACGTAGATGAACATTCTAATGTTTTGCAGAGCCTACAAAAGACCAGAGACAGTTTTGCAAAGGAACACTTGCCCTCCATGCCTGAAGCTGCACTGCAGATTCCGGTCGTTGGCTGGCTACCCCAAGTTGGAGTACTGGACCTCGAGAAGATCGACAACAAGAAAGAATTTGGTCCTTCCTATCGAGCTCCAGTTGCCGTGCTTGGTGTGCAGGGTACAAGAACAGTCATTTTACCTCCTCTTCCTTGGCGAAAGGGGACCAGGTACCTTTCCATTGACAATGCCAAACCACACAGGGTGCCCAATTCTCTATAGTATGACGCCTGCGGTTTCGTGTCCAGCAATGGTGCGACACTCTGTTTTGGCCCCGGATCCTGCCATCGGGCCTGATGTTGTTGTTGCAATAAGTCCACTTACGAATCCTTTATTAAATCTACCTGATCCTCTTAATGACACTGAATATACTTACCCCACTGACTTGTCTATGCCTGATTTGGAGACCCGTGTGGCTAATCAATCCAGTTTTTCATTTGTTCCACATCCAAGTCTCCTTCAAAAGTTTCGATTTTTGCTACCTAGTTTAAAAAACATTTTTTAATTCCCCCCTGGACTTAAATTTTCTGGTACTTTTGACAATTATTTTGTTCATGTCCATCGGATTTGTGATGTATTTTTTTTGTTTTATCAATGGACACTACGTTCAAGAAAGAACTTCAATTAGAATGATTGATGGAACTTTGTCTCCACACTCCTCTTCGCACATCATGAAGAGGGACCAGACATTTGTGAATATAACTGCTTGGCCCGTTTTAGATGGGATTGTATGGGATGCTGTAAAGTTCCAGAGACATGGTCCCACAGAGGTTATTAATGTTCCCAATGTACTCCATGTCTCTATGAGGGATGTGGTTAAACAAAATATTCGCTCTGATGATTGAGACGTTAAAGCTGTAGAAGCTTTATTTTCTGATTTGAAATACTAAGCTGCTTTCGATGCTGAAGATTTATATTTGGAATCTGCAAATGATGGTGATTTGTACTGTTACCAGCATTTTGGCAATCACTTTCTGCATAAAAATAAATTCATTTAGAAATGTGGTTAACTGCACACAGTGGGAGCACTGTACCGCACCTGTGGAAGGCAGCTCCAAAACACTTTTGAAAAAGTTTTCTTATTTTACTGATTTTGATCAATCAAACCCTAATGCATTTTATTTTAAGATGACTGAGGAGTCTTCTTCCAAGGTTAGACTTACCCACACTAAATTACTGTATTCAAAGTCTTTATTGACCAGTTAGCTGTTGGGGGCTATGAACTGTGGAAAGATACTATTGATCTTAAATCTGTTTGGGGTTCTAAAAGTTGGCCAGTGGAAGGCACTGAGGCTTTGCATCGTGCATGTCTCATCCCAAACCATGTGTTGTTTCTGAATTACACTATTTCACAAACCACCTGCTTTGAATTGGCTACTTCTAAAAAATTAAATGCTCCTTCGTTTCCTGATTTGGGTGAATTTCCCCATTGGAAAAATTACACCAGTACTTCCCTGAGTGATTTACAAGCCCTGTAGAAAAAGTCCTCTTTTAATGTCTCCAGCATTAATCCCGAAGGCTGGTTGCTATGGCAAAAAAGTGCAGATTCCTGCCAGCACCATTTTCTGGGTCTGACCCCTGGCTATACAGAGGTTAGAGTTGATCCCCGCTTTCAGACTCAACATTCAGTCACCACCTATTCTGTAGGCAAATTGTGCCAGAGTTGGCTCCGACATTCATCCTTAGCGTCTGTTAAGCTACATTTATGCAAACTCACTGATACCGTTGACTTAAATGATTTTGTTAAAGGTCCTGTTGCAGGCAGATCAAAAAGATGGACATATGCTGTTTACAACGAGGTTTGGAAACTGTCCCAAATTGAAGCTGCTTCTAGGCTTAGAGCTATTGATCAGGCCAATTTAGAAATAGTGCTTGCCATTGTAGATAATAGCATTAACACACTTTCTTCCCGAATTTGTACATTGGATAATATTGTATCATCTGTGGTTGATATTGTGCAAGAAGATGTTGCCATACTATATCATGGGCAAAATCAATTGCGTTCTGTTATGCAGTTTGCATGGACTCTACAAACATTGAAAAATGGTAGAGTGCCATGGGATTACATGAACACAAGTTTGTTATTTCTGCCTTTCAATTTGACTGTTAACCAACAATTTATGCCAATGAAGGATGCCACGTTTTCATTGTTCCATATTGAAAAGCTAGAACCTTTACCGTTTTCAGTGACAATTCGGCAGTTTGGCCCATCCATAGGTTGATAACTCTAACTTTTCCCCTTTTCAAATTTGAGTCCTGCATGAAGCACTATGCAATAGGTAGATTTGAACCCTTAGGTGGTGCTTATCTTCATGAAATCTGGAATCTCCTGTTCACATCCAGGTGTTTGAGGGAAGGAAAGGAAGTTTATTTGAATGACGAAGATTGCACCACCACACCACATCACTCTTTAGTCTGCAGAAATCTGCAATTGCACGGTTCTTGCAATGTCCTTGCACCGAACCTTGCCTGTGTTTTAAAGGGCACTCCAGTCCCAGGCATTACACCAACATTCACATTGCTTGCAAACTGTAGTTATTTGTTATTAAAGAATGAAGATTGTTGTGGTATGCATGCTGGTATTCCTTATATCGTTAAAGTTTCCCAGCGTCTAGTTTGCTGTAAGAATGTCTTGTTTCCTCCTCCACATGGGAGGCTCGATGTTTCCATCTGGCCTTCTATTCCGACCTTGAAGGCAGAGTTCAACAAGATGAGTCGAACAAGAGCTCTTTTGTCCCAGAAGAAAGTCCCCCTTACATCTGCGCGTGAGACATTCGTCCTTCACGTTCCAAATACTCGTACTGAGGTAAATGCCTTATTAAACACAGACCTGCCCCAGCATTTCGGTGCTTTGATTCACACAATCTTAAATGCCTAGTCGACCACTGGCCTGGCACATTTTTTTAAAGTAGTATGTTCTGGCCTTGTGACCTCATTTCAGACTATATTTGGTGTGATCCATGCCTTTTTTCATTCGATTTTTTTCTAGTGTCTTTGGCGGTTTCCCGTTGATCCTTGCTTTAGGTACGGGCATTCTGCTGTTAGTTTGTTTACTACAAAATGGATGCACAGTCTGTGCACCATGACTATCTGTCCCGGCTGCTCCTCCTTCATAACCGGATGCTAGAATACTATGGATTCCTGCCTCTGGCGACTCTGAGTGTGGCGTATGGTTTATCTTTCCGGTTCTCATTCTTCACTTGTGTGCAGCCTGTTTTCCATTTCCTGGATTGCAGATTTGAATGGGCCCTGGATTTGTGTCTCTGCAACACAGTGTCTGCTGACCTGGATTTTAATCTACTAATGAGTCCCTTAGTTGCTCATGAACTAGATTGTTCTAGTGCTGAGATTAAGTCCTGCGCAGCGGCTCATGGGGTTCTAAGCAATTGGAACATTTAGACTGTGGCCAATGACTTTCTGGCGTACAGTTATCTTGAAGTAAGCCCGAGTTGTCCTCTGATGGTACCAGAGGCTCCGGCAATCGAGGAACATGTATGTTCTTTCCCTTTACTTAATTGGGTGGCTGAAATGTTTATGGATGATAACAAAGACTTCCTATTGGAGGCAGTTGTAACGTATGGTGCTTATACACTGTTGGATTGAAGTACAGATTTGTTTCTGCTTCATAAACACGTACTGAAGTCGTGAATATTTTTTCTGTTAAAGCCTTAATGTTTCTCTTAATTTTTTAGGTCTTTTTTTCACACCATGGCCTCCCGTGATTGGTTTTACTGACTTGGTTACTTTAATACGGATTTTTATTCCCAATTCTCTAGTTTGTCAAAATTACTGAACTTGATTCTGTCTCATTCAACCTTGAACTCTGTGTTCTATGAAGCTTGCCCCATATATTGTAATCATAAGTGTGTTCCCCGAACAAGGGAGGGTGTAGTATGGTTTAGGGCCTCCTTTTGCGTGCATTTTATGTTAGCATGGTTTATTAGAAGTTAAAACGCCATTTTTCTGCTTTTTGCACACAACACTGCATAGCTGTTTTTGTAAGATAGCCTTCACGAAGGTCTACATATGAGAAAAGGTTTGTTTTTCGACATCTCTAGACATACCTCGTGCCCCTAGTCTGTACAGCGAGTGCTGAGCCATCAAGGCTATCATAACATGTGAGCATGTTTATCAGCATGTCCGTGTAACACATTCTAGACACAACATTCTCGCAGCTGCGAGCCAAGTAAAGATTCTGGCGCCTTTATCATAGCACACTTGCCATGATGTCATACACTTGGAAGATTCCAGGGATGCAGAGAGCCTTGCTGATCCAGATGTAATTTACACTTACTGAGCAGAAAGGTAATGGGGTCCCCCAAAACAAGCCCAAGAGACCTTCTTTAGTTCATAATACATAGTTCCCATATAGGGCGGGTGTTAAAACTAGGCGTTATATAACCTGTTTGCACTATCATTGTAATATGATTCCTCCTTTTGTATTTTATGGAATTGTAACCATGTTGACCATAATATTTTTTATCATATGTCTGCTTATGTTGACTAAAATTCCCCGCATGAGAGCTTGTCGTTAAAATAAATATTTTAACCTTACCGTATCTCTTTTTTACTCCTGTTGTGGACTGGTATGAGAGTATAACAAAAGAATGTTCTCACTTCCCACCATTCCTGAGATGGTCCTAAGTTGCATGTTCTAGGTTGTCTAATCATTGGTTACTTTGCTATAGGACGAAGAGCTAATGAGACACTGATGCTAGCTGGTTGGGGTTTTCTAGGTACTGAGGTGAGTTTCTGGTACACCACAATTCACTAATGTCCTAGGTCTCTGTGCACAGTTCTGTGTATGTGCAGAAATCCTTGCAACAATACTCTTGACACACGCACCCCACCACCTCTCCACATCACGAAAAAGAGGGAGAAGACCTCCGTCAAAGAGCCCCCCCCCCCGCAGAGCCCGTTGGGCATTGCAGCGCCAGCCCAACGAGGAGCTGCCTGATGATGAAGCATGACACCCTTCGGGGTGTGTAAGGGCCCTTGCTCCTAATTAGAGCTACTCCACATTCCTTACCTCTGGACACCTGGCTTCTGTTGCCTTTTCCCCCTCCCTACCCCTTAGGAACTGCATTCTCTTGCTCTCGCTACAATGAAGATGATAACATGAGTCTTTAAAATATAGTTTTTTATTAAATCAAATTCAAGATAAATAGATCTGTTTTTTTTAAAAGATACTGAGCATTTACAGATTGGTTCTTACAGCACCTCCTTATCTGCCCTCTAATGGAGCTTTGCTTCTTGATGGAGTCCCCCTTCCTATCTCATTTTCACCTTCACCTGAAATCACCTGGTTAGGGAGCCTCTGATGTATTGCTTCTCTGAGCTGGACTCTACTTGAGGATTCAACCTCATAAGACTAGTACCCCTCTCACACTGGTAGTGCTTCACAGCAACTCACACAGTGATAATGCGCCACTGAACCTATTACACTTCACATAAAACTGCTTAACCACAGGATAAACAATGACATAGCTCAGAATTCTTTGAACAATGATCAACTTTACCCCCAAGGAGATAGACATCTGGACTAGTTGTCAAATAAAAAGGTGTATATGTGTTTTCTAATTTAATGTAATTACAGGCAGTCAGGGGTAGCAGCAGTTTACCATTTGACACCTGGAAGGCCAAACATCCTTGACTAACAGTAAATTGTACTTAATGCTCCTCCATATGTTGGTTCTGAAGGACCCGTCACAGAATTGATCTGGTGGAAACAGGATTCAAGGCCCCCATGAGACACAGCTGATCTAGCTTGCATCAAGACACCCTATATGTACCCACTGCAAGAAGCTCCTGCCCCCATCACCAGAGACCAAGTGAGGGCTGCACAATAAACCAACTGGTACAAATGCATTTGAGCTAAGACACAACTCTCCATGGCAAGCACACTTCATTCTTGCAACACATATTATTGATTTGGTGATTTTCTTACCGAGCCTTTGGGGGCAGAGGCCCAATACTCTGTGCCCTTTATACCAGACCGAGAAGGACCCTAATGACCTTAATCTGCACCACTTTTTTTGTTTTTTGCAACCAGTGCTCTCATCAGTCAGACTTTGGTCTTTCCACCTTCATCATTCAGGATGATCATCCTACAGACCCAGAGCCTCTAGGGGCCCGATGCCACAAGGGATACCAGCATACATGGACAAATACCTCCAGCCCCAAACTGGGAGATAAGTTCATCTTCATGGAATATATACTCCAATTTTTTAAAGCCCACAATCCTTTTTGCTCCTTTTCCGAGTTACTGTTTCAATGTTTGATCATTTACCACTATGTTTGCTTTGTTTCAGCAAATTTGATTGTTCATGATCAGTCGGTTTACAAAGTAAAATAAGTGCAGAGAGATCTTGTGCTTCCTCTTTAATGAAACAGCCCTCAATAGCAATCATTTTCTAGGTGACCTTGGTTTCTGGGAATGACTTACTGTATTACAGTCCTGTCCTGTATTACAGAGTAGATCTACGGATTATCGCATTGCGTAAGAAGGATGTGGGCCCCGGACGGGCAAGAACCCCCAGCAAATGAACTAGTCCATATGTTGCATTTAATGGGGAACGGTAAGCACTTGACAAAATAATTGTGCACAGGCATCAGGGAAACACAGGATTCTCCACTAGGAGCTTTACGGGCTAAGTGGGAGGCAGACATGGAACTAGAACTGACGGAGAGAGAGTGGACAACACTTTTGGCCTACCCGAAAGCAGTGTCACGCAATGCGCGATTTAAATTAATTCAATACCTGATTACGCAGAGGGCATATCTAACACCACATAGACTCCACAAGATGTTTCCTACAGTGTCCTCGAACTGCCCGAGATGTATAGAGGCAGATGCACAGTTCGTTCATCTGTTGTGGGCATGTCCAGCACTCACACACTACTGGGCGCAGATAGCGCAAATACTAACAAATGTGGTTGCGTGGCAGACATGCAATACGGCAAAGAGCTGCATACTAGGGATATGTCTACAACCAAAGAGATACAAGGTTCAGGCACATTTTGCAAACCTAGCGTTATTTCTAACAAAGAGGAACATACCTAGGATGGATGTGGAAGGCAGCGAGGCCACCAAAAATAGAGACCTGGAAGGAGGAAGTAGTGAAGTGGGACCTAGCTGAATGTGCTGCAATACACAGAGAGGAGCCACGAGGGCAGAGAAAATACCCATAGCAATGGCATGGGATATGCTATGTGAAGCCTTTAAAGCATCAGATGGGTCCGCGCAGGTGGAGGATGACCCAATAATTGAAACATTATAGACAGAGTACCTGGGCACTCATGTGGATTCAGTACACTTTTGGGCAGGTCTCATAAGATGCAGGGACAATTGTGTTAGGTAGGAAGGTATCATGCATGCAATGATCTTGAATAAGATATGGTATACTGTATTGTGCTTCTGGCCCATGCCTTTTTGGAAATTTTATTTTTATATATCTCAAATGTAATAAATTACTACTATGTATGTTTGAGCGGATGCCAAATGTGTTTCCCATTTAGCTAACTGCGTGGTGGGTTGCGGAAGGGTCTCAGGGTGGTTGACTTGAGTGTAATAGGAATAGGCATTGCTCACTCAAATTATCGAATGTGGTTGACGCAAACAGTGTACGCATATAGAGCAGAGGATTATGCGGTATAATTGTATGCACTGTAATAGAGGACTAGGGATTGTATGTGATGACAACAACTGTAATGTTTGCAAATGTGTACTGCATTGGTATATTCATGTATCGGTACGGGCGCAAAACGTTTGTATGTACACTTGTAAAAACTCAATAAAAAACTGAGTCGATCTACACTGGTGTAAATTGCATTTCCAAACTTTTCTTTTATGAGCTCATAAAAGACAAAAACATGTTTGTCTCAGAAAAATACCCTCATGAGCTTTCTCAAGCCTGGAACAAAGCAAAAAGAATTAAGTGAGGAGATAGTAATCCGCCATTGTGCAGTACGATTTTTGTGATAAGGTAGTCCCAAATGTTACACCTTCGCAAATTTTGAGCCTTATTTACAAGGAATTAACGCAGCGCAGTGCTGCAAGCCATTTGGCTGCCCTGTGTTAATTCCGAAGCTGTGTCATATCTACAACTATATGACGGATCCCTTTGCTCTCCACTGCGCTGGCGAACAATTAGCAGCCATGCGCCGGCGCTGGCCCGCTTGCACCACTGGACCCGGGTGCCTGCGTCATGGGGATGATTGTTTTTGTGCATGATGGGTCACCCTCCTGCACAAAAACCATCGCAAGAGGTGATTTCCTCTTCCTATGTGTGCTGCAGAATGGTGCACGCAGAAAGAGGAAAAAGACGAGGAGAAATGTTTACCCCTGGGGAGGCATAGCATTCAGATGCATTCCAAGGTTTACAATTTCTTGTAAAACTGGGAATGTGTCAGGTTTCATGGGTGTTGCATGGAAACATCCACAGCAACACCAATGGAACTCTCCTTTCACGCAAAGTGCTGCGTTTAAAGGGGCCGTATTTACAAGGACAGAAATAGCCACACAGGGTGGCTTTTTGTGTACTTGTAAATATGGGGCAGCGAAATGCACTGCTGGAGCATCACAAAAAGTGACATATCGGCGGTGCAAGGGACTTGTAATGGGCAAGGCCCCATTGCGTGCACCATTGAACCACTTTTACAGTAACCACATTGTGTTGCTGTTACATGTCTCATTTTCAGAAGTGTTCAGATGTTTATGATCATCTATTCTTTATAAAAAGGAATGCTGTATTTAAAGCTAGGGACCTTGATTTTGTCAGTGAAATACTGTTTTATTGTGTATTGTGTACTTTTTACTATTGCCCTTTGTTATTTTTTGAAAAATATCTTTATGTAGTGAGATATCACTAAAGAGCTTTCTCTTCACAAAAGCTAACATCCCTGGGCCAACTTGAATGTATGTGATGTGAGAACATAATTTACAGAAATATTGTCTGACATAAATATTGTGTCCTAAATATTGCTTACAAAAAATTGCCCAGTTGAGTTTTTTCTATTTTGACCTGTAATGGAGCAATATGTATGTAGACAACATATGGGACAAAATATTTATCCTAGACTGTCCCGTCTTTAATGAAGCTCTTATAATGGTTTGTACCATACTCTGACAATCTAACACCTTCTACTCTGAACTAAGCCTTGGCTGCTCATCATCATCTTCTGCCCAGGGAGTCAGGGAGCTACAGAGACAACTTTCCATAATAGACCAACCAGTGCCCACACTCCGGTAAGTGGGGTAAACTAATACTCCCATTTTTTAACACATAGGCCCAGATTTAGAAACCTCTCACACAGCGTTGCACAGCACCCAAAGTTGCTGAGCTGCGTGAGAGGGAAAGCTCAGGAAAGCGCCACATGTACAGAGATATGGCACTATCTTGCTCTCTCTCTCTAGAGTGGATGCGGTGTGAGGCTGCAGAACGCCATGAACACACATTTGCACTATATCCAAGGGTGTGTGTGTGATGTCTAGCACAGGTTTTGTACTGGAAAGGTACCCTTCCAAAATACTATGTCTAAACAAACTTTGAAACTTTTCCCACTTTGAATACGTGATGTTCAGTGCAGCACACATGGAAAGTGGGATAAGTTAGGACAAATAAAAAAACAACATGTAACATTCTTAACTCATGCTTTCAAGTAGTGTACATGTTTGGCACAAAACCCTGTTTGCTATTATTACTACATAGGGTTTTGTGTCAAAAACCATGAGTGGTTACCCGGGGATGCCCATGCACCAGCCATGGATCAACCCCTTGACTGTGAGTAATGCAAAGCAGAGCTTCGTGCTAGTTTGTGTTACTTTTTCTTACAAATCGACGCAAATACCAATTTGCGTTGATTTGTAAACCCTGAAAATGATTTTGAGTTGGGACAGCGTTTTAAAAATAACGCAAATCCGAAACAAAATCTTCATAAATTTGGCCCTTTGTTTTTCTTACTGCGGTCAGGATTGTAGGAAAACAGGAGCCCTGGCACTGCCGTTCTAATCTCTTCTCTTGGGTGTCAAGAAGGCAGTAGTAGGCAGGAAATGTAAACATTTCTCCTGGATCCCTGTTTACTTTCTATATACACGCCTTACTGTTACCCTACCTCTCGAGCAGCAAATAGTTAGCTGCTGAGGGACTAAGGGTGTTTCAATTGGTTAACCCCGTGACTTCAGAAGGTCAAATAATGTTCAATGTCACTTCCGTTTTCTCCCTCATTTTGGGGAATGTGCATACTCCCTTTCCCCAAAATAAAAAGGAGATAATATGGAACCAAGGGGCATATTATCAAGGGCCATTTTGCCGCGTTTTTGGCTTTAAAAGCTAAAAAAGTGGCAAAAATGACATCGTCCTATCTACAAGGGGCTGCTAACATGCATTAGCGCATGTTAGCACCCGTTTTCCTGACGCCTCGCTTTGCATCTCTAATGAGATGCAAAGTGGGCGTCACTGGGCAGTACTCCTTGTAATTTCTTGCTGATGTGCACATTGCGATATTTACAAGGAGGCCCACGCATTTTTGCAGATGTTAGTTTTTGGCGAAAACCGCTGTTTTCACCAAACACTAACGTCTGCAAAAATGCTGACTTAGGTATACTTACCATTGGGGGTGAATTATGCTGATACGACCACAGGGTCGTATCAGCAAGGTTATTGCCGTTTTCCATGGAACATCGCTGCAAAACCGCGATGTTCCATGGAAAACACCGCTATCGCTGGTATAATTATCGCCATTGCGCTATGCATTGTTGGTACAGCGCTAGCATGGCGATAATTAACAGTGATAGCGGCAATAATATTTTTCACGCTGAGTGCAGCTAGCGATAATTGTCCCTGCCGTTTGATGATATGCCCCTTAACTCTGAAAATCAGCTGTGATTAGTAGAATTAAGAAGGTATACTCCCCCATCCAAGGAATATTGTATTAAAAAGTATATAAAAAGATTATTTTACAATATCTACATTTTAAGAAACTCAGGGGCATATTATCAAGGACGGGCGATACATTATCGCCGCTTTTATCAGCAGGAAACTGCAATTAAAGCGGCGATAATGGGCTTGATAATATGCTCTATGAATTCCTATTGAAGCCCATGTTAGATGTGAAGACAAATCTATGAAATTTCACTGCGCCGCTTCTAGGACACAAATGCTTCAATATCTAACACCTGCCTCATAACAGGCATAAGACTAACACAGGCACATTTGAAATGGGTCTTGCCCATGTGAAATGACTCATTGGCTGGAGTTGCGTCACTTTTGTGACACACTCCAGCAATGCGTCATTTTTGCACCTGCAGATAGGTCAGAAATACTGGCCTTTCTGTAACTACTTGCGACATGATGTGTCATACTGTAAATATGACGCATCCAGCATGTCGCAAGGAGGGCGCAATGAAAAGTGACGCATCGCTGTTTTCACGCAGCAATGCGTCACTTTTCATAATTGAGGCCCTCAATGTTTTAAATATTACTTTTTCGATTAAAGCTGACAAGTTGATGGTGGCAATTCATGTACCAAGTACATACAGCTTTGTCCCAAGTCTTTCCGTGGTATGAAATCCAGTCTCATATGGCTAAATAAATCATATAATTCAATAACTCATGTAGCTCAACGACACAAGCTTTCAATTGCCAGCGACGCTTCTTCAAGCCGGGGTCGCCGTGGTATTATTGCTGGCTACGACTGCGGACCCATTTCTTCCAGAATGAGGAGTGGTATGTATTCATTTAGGAGGAAGCGACCAGGAGACGAAATATTCACAGCTCCAATTAGGAACATCACTAACATTGTGATGAATGTAGAGAAGTGTACAGCATTTACTTAACTTTCATAAAACGTGCAACGTTTTTTGCATTAATTTACAGTATTTTCGAATATCTACTGCCCACTAGTGGACTTAGGTAGAACAGACACATACATTTTCAATCTTACAACGTAATTAAATGACTGAATTTATAAATCCATACGAAATGTTCCTTGAGGTTATCCTGCATGCATAAGTCTTAAGAGTTGCAGAAACAAAGGCCAGCTAGAGAATTACCAAGTGAAATGTACAGTAATGCCTTTCAAAAGAATAGTTTTGATGACGTATATGTAGCTTTACAGCTGGCTTCTCAGAAAATAAAATATTTAAGGGCATATTCACGAGGAGTTATCGCGGAGGTAACGGCACTTTATCCAGCCGCGGTCCGTGCCGGTAACAGCGGTGGGGCGGTGGGGCCAGGTGGGGGGATCTGGAGGGACGATGCAGAGGGAAAATCCAATAAATAATTTTCCCTCAGCATCGTTCCTCGAAATCTCCCCCATCCTCCCCCCACACAGCCCCACCGCTGTTATCTTCACTGACTGCGGCTGACTTTATCGAAGACAAAGTCGCGATAAATTTATCACCCCATTCACAAGCTGGTGCTAACAGCCCATAGCACCAGTTTACCTGCGATAGCAGCCGCAAATGATATCGCCGCAGATTACTCTCGCAACTATCGCTAATGAGATGCAGAGTAGGCGTTCCTGTGCTAAAAGCTGCAACAACACCACTCCCCAAAGTTCTCAACAACCATCCAGATTGGGGATAATAACACAAAACATGCGATAAGGCGCATTAGCAGCAGGAAATCAACACCTGCTCTGACCTGGTGCAGAGTCGGACCACAGCCTGCATCACAAAAGGGAGCCCAGCCCACAGCCACACCTGAAGACCAACAGATGCCATGGAGCCACTGATCATGCAGCTGGGAGCCACAACACCCACTGCCTCCACCCCCAGGACCACCCCCCGCCTCTAGGGCCCCACCCCGGGCACACCCCACCACCACCAACGGACGAAGACACTGCACATCAACGGCCCGAAAACATGGAAAAAAGCACACTCCTGATGTCACACAATTGCAGCAATCAACACACATGTGAGTACAGAAATCCTGAGTCATTCATGCACCATTGAAAGACCAAACAAAATGTCACACACTAATTCTTCTGCAAGACAACATCCAAGATAAGAAGGTGTGTAAGGCACTCAGCAAAGGACAGGGAGAGGGAGAAAGAGAGAGACTTAACAAGGAGCGCAATGCCAATCGAGCCCTTTGTTCAATGCAAACATGCCAACATCGGAGCATGTCCCGAAATTCGTCCACCCCAAATCACAGGCCTGGCATCAAAGTCAGTGCGAAGGCCACATCACATCTCTGAAATGCAAGCAGTAGTCAGACTAAAATTAGGAATGAAAGCTCCTTCGTTCATACGCACAAGGCGAAAGGCCAACCGACCCTCCGACCTTGGTCCTGAATGCGGCTGGCACACCCTGCGTGAGATACCAAACCAGCCTCCGATGACTACCACACCACGAACAGCGCTAATGAAAAACCACACTCCACACACACTTGTCTCTGCCCAACCTACACCTACAAGGGATGCTCTTGGCACATTGGTCAAAAACTACCCATATGTCCAAACATTGCACGCACATACGACTCATTGCCCTGAGCAGCGGCATATCGTCCACAGAACTGCCGCCGGTCTGATGAATGCCGGTGCTACGAGACCAACAAACACAATGGAAGATATTCCCGGGCACATGCACAACCCCTCACATGGAGCTGTACTGTGCATGAATGGTGCATCTGTTGGGATCTGTGCCAATGGCAGTGTTGCGAATCAGTTTCCATCTGGGTTTCCGGCTTGCCTACGTAAGCTGCGTCCAGGCTTGGTTCTACTGTCGATCATGCACATTGGAGTGGCCCATGGAGGTCTGCCTATCCAACCAACGGTAGCTGAATTGGATTATGACCTGACAGTGCCCCCCCTGTTGGCCCACGAACAGGAGTATCACCGAGATAGCCGTGCATGGGATGCACTGATCTTTGGCGTATGTGCTGACAGTTGTGCCTGGGAGATTGCACAACTCCTCGTTTGCAGTGACCACATCGAGGCGCTACCCTAATGGGCTGTGCTGCGGATTGGGGAAATGGCATGGACTGAGCAAATCTGCCCGGAGCAGTTAATGGATTGGGTCACCCTGGTGTTCCTTGAACCCGTCAACGACGTACTATTGGAACACATTGCCCATGAAGCTGCGCTGGCATTCATGGACAAGTAACTATGTTCCTGCAGCCACATCAGATTGTCACCCACAGCACAGGTCCCAACACCTTGTTGAATCATGGGGAATGCTCACATATCCCCTCACAACAGTGGACATGTCTGCCTTCGTCTGGACTCTGACTGCTTGTGTGTGGAACTACACGTGTGAACACACACCTGTGCAAGGTGAGGCACTTCCATGGTCGGAGCAGCACAGTGTCGTTTGGCAATGTTCCCAAATCGGACATACTGCTGGGGGGAGTAAACACATGGCAATGTAGTACGACATGTGACCTTGTCAGACCCTTTCACCTGATCACTGTCAGCAGAGCAGACAGTCAGCCCTGTCCGGTGGCACAGCACTATGCTGACCCCATGGGCTGTGAGTCGTGTCCCCTTACACGGCGCAAAGGGACGGCCCCAAACATCACATGACTAGTCCTGTAGTGTAGTTCCTATCTTCCCAATAGGCTCTGCGCATTGGAATAATACCTACAGCAGTAAAGGCCTAGGCCAGACGTTAACTAGGTCTACTACTGTCGATGCTAGACTTAAGTTTTGGGTTTGCCAGCGTAGCTCAGAGTTCGCTAGAAACTTTCTCGAATGTTCAGGAAAGAATTAACTCCCCTGATTAGACAAGAAGGGATTTAGTTTCTGACAACCATAGAACATGACAACTTTGCTCTCCCCTAATCAAGAGTGTATCTCCAGAGTCGTGTGAGCACAAGGCAATTATTTTACTCAGTCAGTACGTGCATTCTTAGTCTCATCAGATTGTAGAGAAAAGGAAGAGACGGGCGTGTTCAATAAAAAGGTGTTATTTATTGATCAGTCTCTTTTCTCGTACAAGAGAAATGGATCGATATTATTGCAATACTTATAGTTAAGTAAAGTGCATACATTAAAAGCAATAGTATAAAGTAATACTGTAAAAACATTGATATGGTTTCTGAGCCATATGATGTTTAAAATGATTAAAATATATTTACATACACATATACATTTGACTAAACGTACTCAACTGGTGTTTCTAAATACGCCTACCCCGTGTACCTGACCTAAGTCTAATGCGTGGGCGGGAATAGAAAGTTACAGTTTAAGTTAAGTTTGTTTTTGCCAAGTGAATAACTAAAGAATTCTCTGTGAGGGGTTATTCAGTTCTGTACCTGGAAGTTAGGATGAATGAGGAATGGTATCTCTTTCTCTGCTCTCGATATTCCAGGCTGCCTGCGAGGGCTGCCCAGAAACGCCGGTGCTGGATTCTCGGCAGGAGAAAGCAGCGCGTCTCTCAGCGCGTCAGGAAGGCGGGGCTGCTGCCAGCGGGGTCTGCTCTGCTTCTGGGCTTCGGCAAGTATGGCTGCTCCGTCTCGTCACCACGCGTGTGTTTGCATAGGGCAAGATCGGCAATATTTATACCTTAAAGGTGCCGAGATTGACGTAAGGATGGACATAGATACGTCAATAAAGATGTCATACGACTTGCTCGTTAGCACATTCTTTTACTGAAGTTCTCTGTGAAATCAAAACAATGGCCGCACGGATTTTCCAGGTTGTCATAGGTTTGATTTGTTATGAGAACGTCGTATGCCTTATCAGGGGCTGGAGGAATGTCGCTTGTCTAATTAGATCTCAAGCGTTATGACCTAATCAGATAACACGTTCCTGTGCCGTAGTGTGACTGCGTCAGATAACGGTATCTGCATCATGGGGGCTTTTCTTGCCTCATGGGCTGACTGTTAGTTAACTTGATAGTTAGTTTAACCAGAATAGGGTCAGGAATAGGGGGATCGATTCAGAACCTATAGGAATACATGACACCCACTCCACGCTAACTATGGTCATATTTACTAATCTATGCATAGTATAACATAGTACAACATACTATAGAGTATAGTGTATACCTCACCACCCCAAAATACATAAATGCATTTTGAAATTTTCAAATATACTGAAAAATTGCAGTCATATATATTGTATGCACTTAAGCTATGAATTAAACGCTAAAGTAAACACGCATGTGTAGACATTATTGCTTATTTAGTATATGAGAAATACACATGAAATGGCTCTTACTATGGCTATACAGAAAGAAAGTTCGAGACCATTTCATCACATAATAAAATATTTGTGAACATACCAGCGGGCAACTAAAGTTTATAAAGTATCTAAAAATAGAAATCTTAGTTCTCTAGGAATAGTTTCTTACTTTAAGCAGAAGATAAGAGTCCCGAGAATTTTGTAAAAAATAATTTGGGGCTGCTAAAAAATTGCTGTCCGTGAACTGGTGGGAAAAATTGTTCATGTGACTTTATTTTTAAAGTTGAAGGCCGAATTCAGGGAACGCCGTGTGCGAGCTTGCTCAAAAGTCTCTATTTCTGTTCTGGAGAGAACATCATATCATTAAGGCTTTCGAAAAAACTGTCAACAGCTTCATGGGAAAGTTCCACTAAGTCGGAAATAGGTGTAACCATGCATTCGTGCGCATGATTGTCTCCATTGACATTCTGATTCGCATTGCTGACAGAAGGTCGTACCTGATCAATGCTGCTTTCATCTTGAACTTCACTACTCTTCAATCGTAGTGGTGAAGATTCCACGAATGCCGTCATCAGGATTGGCAGCCTTTGAGGGCAGCACAAAGCGTGAACCTTGGTAGGAACCAACAATGTATCTGCATCCACTGGCGCATCCGATTGTAGCGTCAGACAGGTGTCTAACACGCATTCTTCTCCGCATAGCAGACATCTCAATACAGGTAAAACACATCTTTGCCACATTGGTCGAAATGATAGAAACCAAGTCATGTTCAGGTCTCTAAGCCGGGAGAGTCCCAGGATTTTTGATATCCGGTCCCGGTATCCAATGGCTAGGATTGTATCTTCCATTGTCGCGAGAGTTTGATCTGTGACATGGGTTGCCATAACGAAAAATAAGGACTAAGAATAGGATTCCTGCAATTAGTCCCAGGATCAGGGGAAGTCCGCCAAAAATCGAATGGACGAAATCTGGAAAAATACCCAGTATGGCTTTGAATGGTGTTAATGCCATCGAAAATACTGTCTTAAATACCTTTGAGACCCCAGTGGTATCAGAAATATTTAAGATTTCGCTCAGGATTTCCGCGAAATGTACGGGGGAATTAGTTGATAATAATGTATGTATCTCTGCAGTCGTCCTTGCGACTTGTAGATCATACGTTTCTTTTGATGACGTGAGCCTTGTAGGCGTCTGAAGAAGCACTGTTTTCATTCTGCTTAAAGTATCTATTCGAATAGAAGTAATTTTCAAACTGGGCCATGCCCTTGCCTCCCTGTCTGGAAAGGAGCTGGGGAACAAAGAACGTCCACAGCACTTGACCTTCGCAGTCGTAGTGACTAGATAAGGAGTCCCGGGCATAAGACTACAACATTTGCGGTCTACAATAAGAATGTAACTCCCATTATAGAGTCTTTGAAAGAATGGTTCTATTTCAGTTGCAGGTGCGCCTTGCTGGTGACATGAAAGGTTGTATGAATTCCCTTCACAGGCTCCATGCAAACTAATTCCGTAACACAGAAGCGTGCCGCTTAGTGACATAGCACAATTGTTGCCACTAAGAAACACTTTCTGTCCTTTATTACTGACACATGCATGTGAATAGGGCAGGTTCCAAGTTGTTTTAAGGTACCCCTTCCCCAATTTCTCGTACATGCCAGCCTGTATATATTTTTGGCAGTATTGAAACCTGAAGGTTGAGATTGGAATATTTATGATTCCGTGGATTATCCATTCACTGACAGGTCGTTCTGACATTGTCATTGGTAATCTTTCTAGTTTTTCAATGCTCAAGATTGTATAATCAGCACCCTTTTGCGCCATACCGATTTGTCTATCAGTAAGGTTAAAGATTTGGAATAGTGACGTTGTGTTGATTACACACCAAGGCACGTAGCCTGAACGCAGATTTTGTAACGTCCAGCCAAGCTGTACAATAGAACGCAATTGTGACTGACCATGTTGTAATAACAGTAAGTCTTGCGATAATATATCGATTGCTGAAGACACAATGCTGTCCAATGAAAAAATTCTGGAGGACAGAGTCATTAACCCATTGTCCACTACAGAAAGTGATTTTTCCAAATTAATACGGTCAATTTCCCGTATTCTCTCTGCTGTTTCAATTTGATTAACCTTCCAGGCCTCATTGTATGCTGCATATACAGAGGCTGCTATGAAACGCTTTTGACGCTGTTTGCGTGGTCCCATTATGAAATCACGCAAGTCAGCACCATCAGTAAGTAAAGTTAGGTGTTGCTTAATTTCAGGCAGTGTGGAAGTTTGTAGCCACTGAAGGCATAATTTGCCCACACTGTAGGTTGTTATTATCCCTGGGTGATGTCTTTGGGGATATCTAGGGTCTGGCCTGGTCATTTTGAACCCCTGTGTTTTATTCAGGAATCTGTCTTGACAGTTATTTGTATCTGTGGGCCAGATTAACCATTGTTTCCAATCTGGATGTGTTCTGTTTTGGTTTAATATATGGTTTACGTCTATCTCTTCATCCGTATCAGAGCTATTGCTAAACATTGTTGGCTTTGGAATAGACGGTTTATTTAAATCTTTGATTTTGGCTAGGCCAAGACAAGTGGTTTGTTGAACAGTGTCATTTAAAAATATCATTTGTTCTGGGATCATGCAAGCTCTAAACAAAGCTTCTAAACCCTGTACTTGCCATTCTTTTGTACCCCAAACACTTTTCAAATCAACATTTTTGTCCCAATAATCAAATCCAAAAGTATTCATTTCTTCGAAGAATGAATCTGAATATATCAACTTTGTGTTGGTTATCATGGTTTTCATCCCTGTCTTGTTTGACAATTTAAAATAAAATGTTTCAGCATTACTTGTGTTAAAACCTGAAAAATATGAATATTTGTCGTAAACGGTTCTTGAGCTCCCTTTTGGAGGTGTTGCACAATGTTCCCATTGATTATAATTTAAAACATTTCTAGGTTGTGCAGATTTATGTAAAAAATGGTTACCATAGTGGTTATAGCAATACATACTATCATAATTTGTAGAACCTTGCAAATAATCATGTTTTGTAAATTTAGCAGACATTACTAAGTCAGACATCATGTTATTAATGCTTTCGAAGTCCCAATCATCAGCAAATGAGTTTGGTTTTGCAAAGTCACTCAAGGAGATCTTGATTTGGTGTGGATATTTCAGGATCTCGACCGGACCATAAATTTCATAGTCAGTGTTGTCCCAGGCTACCCCACCAGGTATAGGATTGGCTGTGAAGTTGGCTGAAGAAAGTTCTCTTTTCTCGACGTGTGAAGATGTGTGTGGTTTGAGGACCAAGTTGATGTTCTGACTTGCTGTGTCCATTTTAGCATATTTTCCCTCAATGAAGCGTCCCAAAGTTAATACCATGATGAGCCAAAGTATGAGGATAAATGCACCAAAACCCACCCAAAATTCAATCCATGGAGAAATCAGATATGTTTCTTTCAGTTGGTTCAAAAGTTCCTTAGCTTTGTCTTTAAAGGATTTTGATGATGGCTGTGTCTTTGATTCACTGAGGCTTTCAGAGGAATCATCGAAGTTGATGAAGTAGCCGGATGCAGTTCTGTCAATTGTTCCAATTGGTTCAGGATTTTTGTTTCTTGCATTTTCACTTGGTACTTCATTGTAGATTGGTGTGTCTCTGCTAAATGTTTTTATTTGGGTTTTCAGAGGTCTGAGTTCTATTGCATTGTTGCATAGTCCTTGTTGTTCTTCTGTAGGCGTTTCGAATGTGATGAGCCTCTTTGTTAGGACCTCTGTACTGGTAGCAAACCTTGGTGTTCTGCTACTTATTGGGAGTCCACTTGGCCTACTGTTTGTTATCGGCCACATGTTGTGGTATTACCAGGTCGATGGATACAACTCGGTTCTCCTTTTTACCAGCAAGTGGCGGTAGTACAACTGATCTTGTCCCGTTGACAGACAAGACAGGAACTGCTTTTCTGTAAGAAGGCCCAAATTCCTTCTTTACCGCGATCTTCTCCCTGACTAGATCCCCGACTTTTGGAATCCAGACAGGTCTTGCTGGGACAGGTGGTGATTCTTCAGTGGTTGTTGGCTGTTGTTTCAACTGTATGTTGCTCAGGTCTTTTCTTGTTTTGTTTAAGTCCTGCAAAATAGCCAAACGGTCTTTGACATCAAAGCTTTTTTCTTTAACCACTGAAGTCTGACTGTCGAGGTCAGAGATAATCATTCTAGTTCCAAATAATAATTCGTACAGACTGAATCCCTTCAGAGAATTTCTTGGCAAGTTATTTAGACTACGTTGGACACTTATTAGATGTTTGACCCACCCAGCTCCCGAACCTAATATCCTTTCCATTATAGATTGCTTTCTGCCTTGGTTTTTTCTTTACACCATCCCGTACCCTCAGGAAGGAAGTGAGAAGATTCCCGCTGGACTGTGCTCATTCGGCCATGTTTCCCCCCAGGCTGGTGGGCTTGAGTGAAAACAATGGTTGAACGTAGCATGCTCTTAGCGTATATGCCATTTAGACTCGCAAATCTTTGTATAACAGTCCGGACGTCAGCCGAGTGCTGGTGATCTACATTATAAGTGGAAACTAGCCTGTATATGTTAATCGCAAGCCCTGCTTTTTATTGGTCATATTATCTGCCTTGATACGACGAGGTATTAAACTGTTTCTCTCCCCACTGCGATCTCTGTTGCAGTTTGGGCAGTTTTTTACAAACATGGTGTAATGCAGGCTCATGCCTGGCTACCAGTACCGTGATTGTAATTCTTCCAGAGAATCTTTCAGTTTGAGGTGTTTGAGACCCTCGCCCATATGTGCGTCTGCGATTAACAAGCTTCTCCTGTCCATGTTTGGAATCACTCTATCCCCCACTCCAGGGATTCGAGCAAAAGGGACAGAGTTTGCATCGATTATGTATGTATAATTGAGTGGATAGTTGATCGGTAACGCTGAGCAGTCGCCTTTTGATGACGTTTTCACCGCCAGCACTGTTTCACCGTCAATGTATTTTAATGTACGCTTTTTTCGAACTACGGGAGCTGATTTAGTGGCTGCCGCTGCGGCTGTTTCAGCCAATGAATTCCCTACAACGTGAACGCCATCACGCTGATGACTCAGTGAGTGTGTCACGTGAGTCTTTGGTAGTTCTTTTTGTAAAAGAGCTATTTGTTCCCAGAGCAATTTCTGCTTTATTGGTGCATCTGTGTCATCTTTGTAACCGTTCTGAATCCATGTCTGCAAATCCTTGTTATATGCTTTGACGCAGTAATATGAATCTGACACTGTAAGTGTCGGGAATTCGCGATCCGCATTATCAAGCGCCATTTTTAATGCTATTATTTCAGTTTGTAGTTCTGAATTAGTTTCCACTGAGTGTGATTTTGTTAATAGAGGTCTTAGTTTACCTCCGCGCCACACTTCTTTTGTAATCTCACATGTGGGGTTGTATGCATGTTCTCCCCAAACGGAGGGTTGAGCATGTCCGTCTGTATAGATTACACAGGCGTAATGTCGTAGAGGCAGAATGTCGATTGGCAGAGGATACGTCTTTTCATATTTTAGATTTTTTAATTCTTCTAGTTCTGGATCAAAGTAGTAGTATACTTTGTCAGTTGTGATTGAATTCACCCATTGTATCCATTCCGGATTCAATGTTGTTGTTGGTAAATTACACGGTGTTGTTAGTGCCTCAAAGGCTGATTCTGCTGTTCTGACTGTGATATGTCTACCGTCAGCTATCTCTTTTTCTCTAGCTATTGCGGTTTGAACTGCACGAATGATTTTTTCTGTATTACTGAATTTCTGTTCAGCTTCTGTGTACAAGTGTGATTTGAATGCAATTGGTACCTTTTCTCCCTCATTAGAGGTTAGGTATGTGAATCCGCATCTCCTTGGGATGACTCGAATCACAAGATTGCGTGTGTTATCACGTGTTTCTAATTTTGTTTTAATTAGCATGTCTGTTTGTAAGGATCTCAAAATTTCTGTGTGTGTTTGAGTCCAATTGGATCTTTTAAAGTCTGGTTTAATTAGTAAAGGGGTTTGACCCTTTCTGCGTAATTTGCAATGTATGTTCTTCCGAAATTTAGGAAGCCTAGAATTAACTGTAGGTTTTTAGTGTTTTAGCAGCTTGGATTACGGCACATTTCTCTAGGAAATTATCAGCCAGGCTTTTGCCTTCACTTGATAACTCATATCCTAAGAATAGGACTGTCAGATGGGCAATTCTGGATTTTTTAAAGTTGAATTTGTAACCCTCTGCTGCGAACCCAAGTATTATGGTGTTCACTCTTTTCAAGTGAGTATCCAAGTCATCGTCTGTTAAGTAAATGTCATCGACATAAGATAATGCTTCATCATCATATAGTTGTAGTAATTCTGTTACTCTCGCTGAGAATACCCCCGGGCTGTTCTTGTACCCCTGGGCTAACCGACAGAATTGCTTTTGAGTGCCATTTACTGAGAATGCAGTTAAATATCTGCTCTCTGGTGCTATGTTTTGACAAAAGAATCCATTGGAGATGTCCAAGGTTGTTTTGTATTTTTTGCGCACTATGTTATTCATTAGTGCAGCACTGTGTGAGTTTTGCACTGCAAAGGTTTTGCAACATGTGTTAAGGTGTCTGTAATCCAAAACTAGATGATATGAATTGTCTGGTTTGGAGACCGGAAACAAAGGATTGTTCATTTGTGAGGTGCAAGTTTCAATCACCCCCTGGTATTCTAGCTGATCTAGTATTTCATTTACCTGTTTTTTAGCTTCTTGCTTAATTGGGTACTGCCTTTGTGCAGTAGGTTGTGATTTTAACTGGATTTTGTGAGGAGGAGAATCCTCATCCCATCCTACATGATTTTTATATAAAGCAGGTGCTAAGGCCACTGCCCACTTTCTAGCAAGTGTGTATTTTTTATGAATCGGGATTTGATTCGAGAAGGCAGGCATAATTACTTCTTCGCCATGAGGGCACTCCCTGACAAACTCTGGTGGCCAGTCTTTTTCAGCTAGAAGGATGTCATAACCCTTGGAAAGGTTATCCCAAAATAGTCCCCTTATTTTCCTAGTCTTATCTCCCTCTATACGTAATGTTATCTCGTATATCTTGTGGGGTTTGCTAACTCTGGTGTCTGCAGTTTCCACTTGAAGATATTCATTCGTGTCCACTGTCTCCAGATGATTCATAAGGACTTTGCGAGCTATGCTCACTTCTGCTGCGCTGTCTAGCATTGTCTGAGCCCACTCTCCGTTTTTCAGTTGTGTCCTCAGTATTCTCGGCATTGTTAACTACCTTGATACTGGCTACCTTCTTTTTTGGAAATTGTAATTTCTTTTTTTGTTGAGCAGGTTCCTTGTCTTTGGACTTGGCGTGCTCTTCTCTTTGTTCTGATCGTCCTCTTCTTTCCGATTTCTGCGAGGAAGTCTGAAAAGATTGAGAGGGACGTGTATCAATGTCTTGATATCTATCAGGTTTTTTAATATTATCCCTATTTCTAAGGTTATATCTTTTCCCAGAGGGGTCACTCTGGGGTGACCTGTGTCTCTGGTTCGGAGATTTCTCCCTTCGCCTAGGAGACCTTCCTCGGGACTGGAATTTCTTTTCTTTTGGATTGGATTGTTTGTTTCCATCCCAGTTCTTTTTTGGTGAATTATTATTAAAAAATATTTTTTCTGGACTTTCAGTCAGTTGCGGTTTTACTGGTATTCCACCTAAACTATCTCTACCTAGTTCTTCATAGGATTTTTCTATGATTCTGGCAATTTCAGCTGGTTGGTCTGCTATATCTGTCTCTTTTAACCTCTGGCGGATCGCCACGTTTGCTGCTTCACCTTTTATATTGGCTAATAATATAGCCGAGACCTGCTTGAAGTCTTTCAGTAATTTCATACCAAGAGTTAAAGCTGGTTCTGGACCGTATTCATCTTGAATTTGTTTTAGTACATCTGGTATTACCGAAATGGATGGAACACCGTGCATTTTTGTGTAGATTGAAGCAAAGACTGTACCCCAAGTGTCACAGTCCTCTATGTGCGGTGCGATTCCCATTGGGAGACATATAGTCAGAATCCTGTGTTTTTCTAGCGGGGTGGTGTCAGGAAACACCGCCTCTATTTGGGTGATTTTCTGTGCCAACCAAAATGGTATCTGTTCCCGTTTAGCCGGAACTTTACCTAGGCAGGATTGGATGTTCTGTGGTGTGATTTTATTTGTGTTCCCCTGGTGAGGGGTCAGCTGTGGAAGTTTAATCGCTGGCTGAATTGTTGAAGTCCGCATTACATACTGGACTAATTGTCTATGAATTTTTAGTAATTGTTTTAGCTGTATTAACAGCTCTCCTGTAGACATTCCTTCGATGTCTGGGTGTGGTGTGTATCCGGCTAAGACCGGCCACGTTGCTCCTGGTCTACCTAAAGGACCGAGCCTGGTGATGTGATTATTATGTTTTAGGGCGCCATCAAATAAGAGCAAATGCTCTTGGAATTTGAGTGGTACTTCCACCTCCTCGAAAGGAGTGTAAATGTCGGGTGGAACCTCTATTTTGTAATAGTGGAAGTACTTTGTTACAGCATTTGCTGCTGGAAAATGTATCCATGTATAGTATACCTCTGTCTGCCGATATTCGTGTGCCTCAATTACGAATATGACTGTGCCACCTCTAGGTGTCAGTCCATTTTCTATAAGTTTTAAGGTTATAGATTTCCTTTTGGCGACCGGGATGAGTATTATATCCCCGTCCGCATCTAGTGCTGCAGTATCAGCTGCTACTATTTCAGCTGCTAATCTAACTGCCTCTCTTTCGTCATCACTTTCTGACATTTTACTTTTAGAAAGGTTATTCTTTTTGTTTGCAGATCAGGTTTCTTTATGGAAACAGAGATTAGATGCACAATATTTTGGAACAGTGTATCCTTCAACGTTGACTAAACCAAGAACCTTACATAGGAGTTCCCTCCTGCGAGGTTTTGGAGGATATTACCTTTCACCCACTCCAGACGTCTTTGGAGTATTTGGGAAAAGGGGTCTGAGTGAGAAAGCACGACTGAGTTACTCTAAATGTCTTACGTTAGTTTTATCGCCCTTTCCAAACGCGTTGGGCGCCATGTAGTGTAGTTCCTATCTTCCCAATAGGCTCTGCGCATTGGAATAATACCTACAGCAGTAAAGGCCTAGGCCAGACGTTAACTAGGTCTACTACTGTCGATACTAGACTTAAGTTTTGGGTTTGCCAGCGTAGCTCAGAGTTCGCTAGAAACTTTCTCGAATGTTCAGGAAAGAATTAACTCCCCTGATTAGACAAGAAGGGATTTAGTTTCTGACAACCATAGAACATGACAACTTTGCTCTCCCCTAATCAAGAGTGTATCTCCAGAGTCGTGTGAGCACAAGGCAATTATTTTACTCAGTCAGTACGTGCATTCTTAGTCTCATCAGATTGTAGAGAAAAGGAAGAGACGGGCGTGTTCAATAAAAAGGTGTTATTTATTGATCAGTCTCTTTTCTCGTACAAGAGAAATGGATCGATATTATTGCAATACTTATAGTTAAGTAAAGTGCATACATTAAAAGCAATAGTATAAAGTAATACTGTAAAAACATTGATATGGTTTCTGAGCCATATGATGTTTAAAATGATTAAAATATATTTACATACACATATACATTTGACTAAACGTACTCAACTGGTGTTTCTAAATACGCCTACCCCGTGTACCTGACCTAAGTCTAATGCGTGGGCGGGAATAGAAAGTTACAGTTTAAGTTAAGTTTGTTTTTGCCAAGTGAATAACTAAAGAATTCTCTGTGAGGGGTTATTCAGTTCTGTACCTGGAAGTTAGGATGAATGAGGAATGGTATCTCTTTCTCTGCTCTCGATATTCCAGGCTGCCTGCGAGGGCTGCCCAGAAACGCCGGTGCTGGATTCTCGGCAGGAGAAAGCAGCGCGTCTCTCAGCGCGTCAGGAAGGCGGGGCTGCTGCCAGCGGGGTCTGCTCTGCTTCTGGGCTTCGGCAAGTATGGCTGCTCCGTCTCGTCACCACGCGTGTGTTTGCATAGGGCAAGATCGGCAATATTTATACCTTAAAGGTGCCGAGATTCACGTAAGGATGGACATAGATACGTCAATAAAGATGTCATACGACTTGCTCGTTAGCACATTCTTTTACTGAAGTTCTCTGTGAAATCAAAACAATGGCCGCACGGATTTTCCAGGTTGTCATAGGTTTGATTTGTTATGAGAACGTCGTATGCCTTATCAGGGGCTGGAGGAATGTCGCTTGTCTAATTAGATCTCAAGCGTTATGACCTAATCAGATAACACGTTCCTGTGCCGTAGTGTGACTGCGTCAGATAACGGTATCTGCATCATGGGGGCTTTTCTTGCCTCATGGGCTGACTGTTAGTTAACTTGATAGTTAGTTTAACCAGAATAGGGTCAGGAATAGGGGGATCAATTCAGAACCTATAGGAATACATGACAGTCCAGCAGGGCAAGGTGGGCTGAGACCAATGCCATCCGTAATGATTTGTATACATTTTTGCAACGCCATATCGTGCACCTTGACATGTTCCCATGCTGCGTGTAAGTGTCTCAAGAATATCGTTGCATGTTGTGGCCCTTGCCTTGTCCGTACTGACACTCACATGCCAAGTCTCCGCAACTTCACTACTGGCCAACTGTGATGAGTGTTGATTAAATGTACGAATCGGTGAACAGTCAAAATATCGACTTCAAAATATCGACTGGACATAATATCGAGTTTTAAATATCGACTGGACAAAACATCGACTGGACAGAATATAGACATCACAAATATTGTTTTTAAGGTAAGTAGAGTAATATCGACTGTTAAAAATATAGACAGTTAAAATATCAAAGTATATAATATAGGTTATTAAAATTATCCAATTTTTAATAATATTGAATTTTTTATAGTGTTTTTTATGTTATTATATGTGTGAAAAGTGTGTATTTATGTTATAAATAATAATAATTAATGACATTTTTATTTTTTAATTTTTGCGTTATTTAATTCTGTAGCGGGTTGTGGGTTTATAGGGGAATAGGGTGGGAAGTAATTTAATAATAATTAATTAAATATGTAAATTTATTGTTATTAATTTTTTAATTATTTGTTAATTAATTTATATTTGGTAATTAATTACATTTTATTTGGCAATTAATTTAAATTAATTGATTATTTGTTAATTATGTTAATTTTTCTAATTTATTTTCTGTAGCGGGTTGTGGGTTTATAGGGGAATTGGGTGGGAAGTAATTTATTAATAATTAATTAAATATGCAAACATATTTATTGGTATTGTTGTAGAATTAATTGTTAATTAATTTTTATGGGTAATTAATTAAATTAGAATTGCTAATTAATTGTATTTAATTGATTAATTGCTAATTATGTCAATTTAATAATTTATTTTCTGTAGTGGGTTGTGGGTTTATAGGGGAATAGGATGGGAAGTAATGTATTTATAATTAATTAAATAAATCAAATTCAATTTATTGAATTTAATTTGAATTTATTGTAAATTAATTTTTAGATGTTAAATTATTAATTGTTAATTTGTAATTAATTTGTATTAATAGTTAAATAATTGTAATAATTAAATTTAATTTGTAATTTTAATTGATTAATTATTATATTATATTAAATTCGTAATTACTTTTAATAATTTTTTTATACATATTAATTTATATTTATTGATATAATATATGAAGTATTTAATTTCGCTACTGTTGCACTCTCTGGAGTGGGAATAGTAATTTTTACCCCTACGCTATCCAACACTTTCCCTACTGTTGCACTCTTTGGAGTAGGAATAGTAATTTTTACCCCTACGCTATCCAACGCTTTCCCTACTGTTGCACTCTTTGGCGTGGGAATAGTAATTTAAACTCCTACGCTATCCAACAATTTCCCTTCTGTTGCACCCACTGGAGTGGGAATAGTAATTTAAACCCCTACGCTATCCAACGCTTTCCCTACTGTTGCACTCTTTGGAGTGGGAATAGTAATTTAAACCCCTACGCTATCCAACGCTTTCCCTACTGTTGCACTCTTTGGAGTGGGAATAGTAATTTAAACCCCTACGCTATCCAATGCTTTCCCTACTGTTGCACTATTTGAAGTGGGAATAGTAATGTTAACCCCTACGCTATCCAACGCTTTCCCTACTGTTGCACCCACTGGAGTGGGAATAGTATTTTTTACCCCTACGCTATCCAACGCTTTCCCTACTGTTGCACCCACTGGAGTGGGAATAGTATTTTTTACATTTTGCTATTGTACGTTAATAATATTGGATATTATTTAATTATATTATGTTAATATATATATATGTTTTAACAAATATGATTGTTAAAAAAATTTTTATAACTTTTATTAAATATTTAATTATTATAATTTAATTTAAGTATTTTAAGTATATTTTAGTAATTAATTTTAAATTTTAATTTAATTTAACCCTGTTTTTAATAAAGTCGATATTTTTTAAAACTATATTTTTGTAAACGATATTTTGTACTCGATATTTTTGTACATACAAACTCGATATTTTGTCTGTAGATATTTTTTCCTCGATATTTTGGGTAGTCGATATTTTGTCAGTCGATATTATGTCAGTGATCCGTACGAATCATGTGCCACAATGAGCATCATCCCCACACAGGGAGGGACTGAGTGACACCTGTACAATGGGGGTGGGTCCCTTTTGACTGCTCCACCTCTGTGTGCCAAACACTGTGTTTGGGATAGTTGCTGGCAGGCCTGTGCACTTACGTGTCTCCAGCAATGTGAGTATGTTGTCCAACATCTAACGGTGTGGACCAATGCTATGACTCACAACAGAATGTGTCCACACATATGTGTGTGAGTAGGAATGTGAAGTGAACTTCTGGTGTCACATATGATGTGGGACACCACTTCTGGCCTGCTACCCCTTTGGTCATTCCTACACACAGCCCTATTCAATACATGGACGTGTGCCTACATTGGGGGGTAGCGAGATTGTCGTTAATGTGAAACGAGGCCACAGATAGTACTCACCTTCACAGACATCCAACTGGCCATTTGGCGCAGGGTTGAGCATGGGCATTGATGTCATTTACAAGGGTGTACCTTCTTGTGCAATCATTGTCCATACATACATACATACTTTCACACTTGAGTGAACATAGTCATGACACATCAGTGTGATTTTGAATGGTTTATTCACATTCTGGTGAATTCAAGAGCTGGAGCTTTACATGGCCATGCCAAGCCCACATTACATGGGAGCCCAGTGGTGTGCCAACCAGAGTCCGCTGGTGATTGGTAAGTGATGTGAGAGAGGGAGGGTGCAGTACGCTGCAGGATTGCTGTCTTATTGTCAACCAGTGAAGATTTGCCAGTCCATGTCGGGGTCCAGGTGTATGCTGCAGAGTGTTCTGGGGGTCAGTGGAAGGTGTTATCCCAGGGCATGATGCATAGGGGTGTACCAGGCAGGGACAGGTCAAATGGCGGTGATGGATGCTACTGCCTCCTTCCTCCTATAGTAATTACCATCCACATCTTAGTCCTCTGATACTTCCTCAGTGTCCGGTGTGTCCGGTGTGTGTGGCGGGGTAATGGCTACATCACTGGGTGCTACTGACAGATCAGGGTGCGATGGTGATAGGGCTGTGCCGCTGACAGATCAGGGTGCGATGGTGATAGGGCTGCATCACTGTGTGCCACTGACAGATCAGGGTCCGATGGTGATCAGGTGCATCACTGTCTGCCACTGACAGATCAGGGGTCAGAGAGGTGTGTGTCACAGTTCCCACTGCAGTCATCTGGGCCCAGCTCAGTGGCAGCAATGGAAGGATGATGAACAACAAGGCATGGAAGATCCCAGCAACATCTCGCTGGTGTTTATCCATAGCAGTCATACTTCCAGCCTGCATCTGCTCCATGGTCTCAATTGCCCTGTGCATCTGTGCCAACTCTGTGCTGTCATCGCTGCTGCATGTCTGACTAGACAGTTCTTGTATCCGAGAGATGGCCCCAGCGATGTCAGCCAAGGATTGTCGTGGAGCATGGTGTAGATAGTGTGTGTTCATTAGGGAACATAAGTGGTCCCTGATCGGACTCAGGCACTCACGTAGGGCATTGAGTTTGGCAGCCACGAGCTGGAAACCTACCCACAGCTGATCAACCAACTCCACCTGGCAAACCAACACACGGCGTTGGAATTTCATGTGTTGTTCCTTGGGGTCCTGGGAGACAGTTGTGGTGGTTTGTGTTTCCTGCTGTGTGGTCTGTGCAGGTGGTGGGGTCATCTCGAGGCAGCTGGCCTGCCCTGCTTCTGGGGGTGGGGTGCGGAGGCTGTCCACGAGCCGTTGGAGCGTGTCGGAGCAGATGTGCAGGTTTTCCTCTTCATCATCACTGATGGAAATTGTGGTCTGCTCTGCAGTTGGTGTTGTTTGTCCCCCTGCAATGGGAAGGGGAAATGCATGTTAAAAGAGGTTCCCTTATATGCCGCTTTGCAGATGTTTACATGCAGCCTGCATAACAATGCACATTGTTACTGTTTTGGTGCAGCTGGCTATTTTATGGCAGACTGTGGGTTTTCCGAGTACATGACGGATGTGTGGTAGTACCCGTACATTGTCATCACACAGTGTCAGGCAATGCCAGATGTTAGTGGCCAGTTACTACGCACAAGCGGAACCTGTTGTGTCCTCTGTCCTGTGGTGTAGGTGTTGCACTTAGTTCCACATTGCCGTCAATGGTGATGTTTTGTGGTTGCTATGTGTGTGTGCTGCATTGTGGGGGAGTCAAGCCCGCAGCTCTGATTTCGTGGATCATTGTCCCTTTGAGGTTGTGTGCCTCTGAATTGTGTGTTTTTTGCAGCTGGGATGTTTGCGACTTGGGTCATTTGTGCTCTTGCACATATTTTGTAGCCCAGTGCATTGTTTGTTTGCTGCGTGTATTGGATGTATGAAGCACGCAGTAGCATTCATCTCTGCCATATTGTCTGTTTCTGCTTGGTTCTGCCTCTGCATCATCGCCTTTCACTGCCCCCTAATGCACCCTGCAACACTCACCTTGGACCTCGACATGGACTGCCATATACTGTTTGATCGCCAATGACACAGCAATCAGACTGCGGACTGAACTCTTCCCCTTTGTTTGGACTTATTATTCCCTGAAGGACTCTGGCTGACCCTCCACGGGCCAACATCATCATGTGGGGTTTGCACGGCCCTGTACTGCTCCAGTTGGAACACTCCACTGAATGTGCATTAAACATTCCGATTCACACAGATGTGTTTTGTCTATGGTCTTGCAGGTGTGGAAGTATGGATGAATGTAAGGTCAGTGTATTCCCCTTACGTCCATGTGGCTCATGTGGTTGGACTTGGGTCACAGGGTGACACATTGGCGAAAGTTGTCTGGGTGGCGCTGACGCAACAACAGGGACACACGCATTAGTTTCTTCCTTGTCCAGCCCTGTACGAAACCACGCCCAGAGCCCCAGGGTCATTGTTCACATCCTTACACTGGACTGGCATACGCCAGGCTAGCCCACTCCGCTTACGCTCACCGGAGGGGATGGCAATGCTACATGTCCCAGGTCTGCCCTGCAGTGATCTTCTGGTCACAGGTCTAGTTGTCAGCATGCCACAGCCACTCCCTCACGGCTGTTTTACACCCAAACCACACCCATCCAGCACACGAGTCACAGGACATGTGACCCTTCCAAGAAAAAGGCCCGGGCGCACGTGTTGGACGCCATTTTCAAACTCTCTTGGGGTGTATCTGTGTGGTATTCATGTAGGCATAGGGGCCCAGGGCCCTGCAACATCGCATTCCACTGGTCCAGAGGTGACATGATGGCGTCTGCACCACGAAACCCAATCATACAGGGTCCATGACTTGTAGGGCACAGACTTGGTGGCACGGGATGCACTGCAGCAGGCACAGGCACACCGCAACAGGAAGGTGACTTTCGGTGCACTGAGGTAGGGGCACCCTAAGTGCTGAGTGGGCGTGCAGCCTGCGATGATGCCCCGTCCCGGCGGTCCGGACTGCTCAGAATTTGTGTGCCCTGCAGGACCGCAGTGTAGGCCAGAGCCAGCGGACAGCATGGGCCTAACGCCACGTGGCATCGCCTCTTGGATCACAGAGATAGTGGCGCCTCAAAGGCTGAGCGGGTGTGCAGCCTGCTATGATGCCGGGTACACTGGTATGTCCTCTGCCATGACGATATCAAGACCCAGCATCAAATGTGAGACCTGGTGGCCTGCGGAGCGGGCTGCAGGATGTGGAGGGTGCCATGTCCATGGGCCCTGGGCATGTGGCTTGCTGCGGGTCATGGTGGGCCTTCATTGCTACACGCCAAGGGAGGAAGGTGAGCAGTGAGGCCTGGGTGTGCAGGGGCGGGCAAGCACCACTGGGCAGCAGGAGGTGCTGGGGTGCAGCTGCCTGGGTGTGCAGGGGCAGGCATGCACCACTGGGCGATGGGAGTGGCTGCGGTGCAGCTGCCTGGGCGCGCAGGGGCGGACAGGCGATGATGTCATGTGCAGTTGTATGTACTTTGCCATTCATGTATCTGGACTCTGTTTCAGATGACGGATCTGTTTCAGATGTGGGACCTGGTGAACTGCACTACATATCGGAACGTGGTTGGAGACACACGGGTAGCAGCAGGTAAGCAGTGTGGCCTGGGTGCGCACTGTCGGCACTCTCTCTCCCTGTCCATCTCTTCTGTTATCTGTGTCTCTCTCCCCCTCTCTGTCCATCTTTCCCTCGCTCCCCCTCTCTGTACATCTTTCTCTCGCTCCCGGTCTCTGTCCGTCTTTCTCTCGCTCCTCCTCTCTGTCCATCTTTCTCTCGCTCCCCCTCTCTGTTCGTCTTTCTCTCGCTCCCCCTCTCTGTCTGTCTTTCTCTCGCTCCCCTTCTCTGTCTGTCTTACTCTCACTCCCCTTCCCTGTCCGTCTTACTCTTGCTCCCCCTCTCTGTCCGTCTTTCTCTCCCTCCCTCTCTTTCTCTCTCTCTTTCCTTCGCTCTCTTTCTGTCCTTTAATGTGCGCAAGATACACCTTCTCATCATGATTTTTGTCTTGCAGGCTGTGACCTATGGATTGTCCCAAGGGGAGCTTGGGACAATATGTGTCTTCATTTCTGTTCTGTGTTTATTTGAATACATTTTCATTTGTTAATTCGAAGGTGAATATGTGATGCTCATTTTTGTAACAACACATGCATGTCACCAAATGTGATTGTGCGACATAAGGCGGATTATTTGGTACATGATTCCGTGTAGTTGATGTGGCATATCTTTGTAGTTGATGTGGCATTTCCTTGGGGAGGGGGGTCCTGAGGGTGGTGGCGGTGGGTGTTGTGGCCCTCTTGGGTGTCCAGCCCGCATTCACAGTGGCTCCATGGCATCTGTTGCCCTTCAGGTGTGGCTATGGGCTGTGCTCCCTTTTCTGGTGCAGGCTGTGGTCCGACTTTGTACCAGGTCAGAGCAGGTGTTAATTTCCTGCTTCTAACGTGCCTTGTCGCATGTTTTGTGGTCGTATCACCTATCTGGCTGGTCGATGAGAATGTTCCGGAGTGGTGTTGTTGAGGCTTTTGGCATGGGAACGCCTACTCTGCATCTCTTTAGAGATAGTTGTGGAGGCCATCTGTGGCGATGTTTGTTGCAGCTGCTATCGCAGGTAAACTAATGCTATGGGCTGGCCGCATCCGCATCTTTGTCCTCTGCTGTTTTATGTGCCTCACATGTGGCTGGTGGTGCCCTTTCAACAGCACTGAGTGGCAGTGACACCTTAGGGCCCGGAGGTGAAATGTCTGCCACACTGTGTGGCACTGACACCTCAGGGGGCGGAGATATGGATGTAGTGGTAGCAGTAGCATTCATCAGCGCCAGGCCTTGTGGCAGCAATGCCATGAGGATGGTTTGGAGGTCATGGAGGAACTCAGCTACCACTCGCTGGTCTGCAGCCATGGCAGCCGCTCTTTCCGCATTCGCCCGCTCCATGGTCTCCATTGACCTGCGCATGATTCCCAACTCCCATGTGACATCGCTAGAGCCACTCTGACTTAACAGTTGGTCTATTCTTTAAGTCAGGGCTCCAGCGATGTCAGCCATGGTCCATTGGAGATCATGGAGCAGACTGTGGGTGTCCGTTAGGGACCGTGAGTGGTCCCTGATGGGACTAAGACACCCGCGTATGGCATCTCGTTTGTCTGCCATGCGGTTGAAGCCCACACGTACCTGTTTAGCCAGCTGCTCCTGGCATCGCAACACACGGCGTTGGAAGGCCATGTGTTCTTTGTGGTGGCCCTGGAAGGCAGCAATGGTGGTGGGGGCTGCCTGCTGTGTGGTCTGTGCAAGGGGTGGGGTCTCCTCGTAGAAACTGGACTGCTCTGCTCCTGGAGGTGTGTTGCAGAGGCTGTCAATGAACTCTTGGAGGGCGTTGGAGTCGAAGCTGTGGTGGTTCTCTTCCTCATCAGAGAAGAGAGGGTCGAGCTGCTCTGCAGGAGGTGTTGATGATTCTCCCTCTGCAATGTGAAGGGGAAATGCAGTTTAAGAATGTGTTCACATGTATGTTGTCGCATTTATTTTTATATACAGACTGCATGAATGTGTACATCGTGACTGTTTGGGAGGAGCTGCCTATTTGATGGGAGACAGTGGACATTTCGACAACCGACATGTGTGTGTTTGTACTTGTACATTATTGACTCACATGTCCCTGCAATGCCAAGTGTGATTGGCCAGTGTCTATACCCAGTCGGCACCAGTTGTGTCCTGTGTTCTGTTGTGGACGTGTTGCGGTTTGAGCCACATTGTTGTCATTGTTGTCAGTGTTGATGTGCTCTGCGTGTCATGTGTGTGTGCTTCATTTTGGGGGAGTGGCCCCTGCTGCTCTGATTTTGCTGCCCCTTATCCCTTTCTTGCGATGTGCCTTTGACTTATGTGCTTATACAGTGCTGAGATGTTGCATACTTGGGTACATTGGTCTCTTGGTTGGAGTTGGGGTCTGGGGCAGGGTTTGTCCGCAGATGTGCTCAGCTCAATTGTGCATGTGTGCCATTGTGCCCATCTCCCCCCGTCCCCCCAGTCCCTGGTCATTACTCACTCTGCTACTGTTGTGTCCTGTCATGTTGAGCAGTTTCCGGTCCCCCGACTCCAGCCACCGTCTCCCCACTGATGACTGTGGACACCATTTCCTCCATCTCGTCCAGGTCCTCCTGTGGCACAGGACTGCCCCCTCGAGTCTGCATTGCTGCCTTCCGGTTGTTGGCGAGATTCAGCTTCGTTTTGCGCTTGACATCATTCCAGCATTTCTTGACCTCTTCCATTGTCTTCTTCAGCACTCCCACTGCATTCACCTTGTCCACGATGGATTGCCATATTCCACTTTTTGTTGCCAATGACACAGTGGAGGTGACAAACAGTTGTTGATGGTGTTCTACCACCTCCGTTATCAGGATCCTGTATTCCTGCAGACTGAACCGCTTCTTCCTACTCTTCTTCTCCTTGGCCTTCTCTGACCCCGAGGTCCCAGGCAGGTCCTCCGGGGGGCTTGTGGGGTTCTGGTTCTCCTCCGTACTTGCTGTAGCGACATCCATTGTGCTTCGCTGTTGTTTTGCATTTGTTAGTCTGTTTTTTTTCTGCTTTTATGGTGATTTTCCCGTCTAACGCGTTAAAATTGCAGATCTGTCGCTGGTTTTCGCGGATTTTTGTATCGCGATTGGCCTTATCTCAGCTTTTTTTGCGTTTGTGTTTCGCATTTTTGCAGTGTGGCGTTGATTTTACCGTGGTCATTTGGCACATTATCTGGTGACTATTGCATGGTACCGCCATGTTGTGAATACTTAGTTAATAAGTAAATTTTTCCGCAATAGACTGCGATGTTGAAGGTTGCATTAAGTTACTTTTGCGATGGTTATCACACGTTCTTGACAATATGCCCCTTAGTGTTTCGCCCTCCATCAGTTATGAAATTGCCCCCACCACCACAGCTGCCTCCCAGGACCCCCACGAAGAACACATGGCCTTCCAACACCGTGTGTTGGGGTTCCATGAGCAGCTAGCTGAACATGTGTGGGTGGGCTTCGACTGCATGGCAAACAATCTAGATGCCATACGTGGGTGTCTTAGTCCCATCAGGGACCATTCACGCTCCCTGACAGACACCCACAGTCCGCTCCTTGCTTTCTAACGGACCATGGCTGACATCACTGGAGCCCTTACTCAGAGAATCGAGCAACTGTCCAGTCAGAGTGGCTCCAGTGATGTCACACAAGAGTTGTGAAACATGCGAAAGTTAATGGAGACCATGGAGCAGGCTAATGCGGAAAGAGCGGCTGCCACGGTTGCACACCAGCGAGTGGTAGCTGGGTTCCTCAATGACCTCAAAACCTTCCTCATGGCATTGCCACCACAAGGCCTAGCACTGATGCATGCTACTGCTACCACTACAGCCACATCTCCGCCTCCTGAAGCGTCAGTGCCACACAGTGCAGGAGACAGAACACAACCACCCACATGTGAGGCACATGAAACAGCAGAAAAAGAAGATGTGGATGAAACCACCTTACTGATACAAAGAAAAGTGTAGCATTCATCTCCGCCATATGGTCCGTTTCTGCCTAGCCCTGCCCTCTGCATCATCACCTTCCACTGTCCCCCAATGCACTCTGCAACACTCACCTTGGACCTTGACATGGACTGCCATATTCTGTTTGATTGACAATGGCACAGCAATCAGACTGCGGACTGAACTATTCCCCTCCCTTTGGACTTGTCATTCCCTGAAGGACTCTGGCTGGCCCTCCATAGGCCAACATCGTCATGTGGGGTTTGCACAGCCCTGTACTGCACCAGAAGCAACACTCCACTGAATGTGCATTAAACATTCATAATCACACAGATGTGTCATGTATATGGTCTTTCAAGTGTGGAAGTATGCATGAATGTGGGCTCTGTAAAGTCCTCTTACGTCCATGTGGCTCATGTCATTGGACTTGGGTCACAAGGTCACACATTGCCGAATGGGGTCCGGGTGGCGCCGATACAACAACAGGGACACACGCATTAGTAACTTCCTTGTCCAGCCTTGTACGGAACCATGCCCAGATCCTCTGGGTCATTATTCAAACCCTTAAGCTGGACTGGCATACGCCAGGCCAGCCCACTCTGCTTATGCTCACAGGGGTGGACGGCAATGCTACATGTCCCAGGTCTTCCCTGTAGTGATCTGCTGATCACAGGTCTAGCTATCTGCATGCCACAGCCACTCCCTCACAGCTGGTATACACCCACACCACACCCATCCAGCACACACGTCACAGGACATGTGACCCTGCCAATAAAAAGGCTCGACGCCATTTCCACTCTCTATCTGGGTGTATCCGTGTGGTGATCATGTAGGCCTGAGGGCCTAGGGCCCTGCGACATCACATTCCGCCGGCCCCGGAGGTGACATGATGGCGTCCGCACCACAATACCCAATCATACAGGGTCCATAACTTGCGGGGCTCAGACTTGGTGGCACCGGATACACTGCGGTTGGCACAGGCCCACCGCCACGGGACAATGACCTTCGGTGCACTGAGGTAGGGGCACCTTAAGTGCTGAGTAGGTGTGCAGCCTGCGATGAAGCACAGTGCACTGGTATGTCCTCTGCCATGGTGAAATAAACACCCAGAATCAAATGTGAGACCTGGTAGCCTGCTGAGCAGGGCTCCATGATGTGGAGGGTCCCATGTCCACGGGCCCTGGGCTTGGGGCTTGCACTGGCACGTGGTGGGCCCTTATTTCGACACGCCTGTGGTGAAAGGTGAGCAGTGATGCCTGGGTGCGCAGGGGCGGGCATGCACCGCTGGGCAGCAGGAGGGGCTGGGGTGAATCTGCCTGGGTGAGCAGGTGTGGGCATGCACCACTGGGCGGTGGGAGGGACTGGGGTGCATCTGCCTGGGTGCGCAGGGGCGGACAGGCGATGATGGCGTGTGCAATTGTGTGTACTTTGCCAATCATGTAGCTGGAATCTGTTTCAGATCTTGTATCTGATTCAGATGTGGGACCAGGTGAACTGCACTACATACTGGCACGTGGTTGGAGACACATTGGTGTCAGCAGGTGAGCAGTGAGGCCTGGGTGCGCAGTGTGGGCACTCTCTCTTCCTGTCCATCTCTTCCTTTATATGTGTCTCCCCTCTGTCCGTCTTTCTCCCTCCCTCCTCTCTGTCCGTCTTTCTCTCTCTCCCCCTCTCTGTCCATCTTTCTCTCTCTCTCCCTCTCTGTCCGTCTTTCTCTCTCTCCTCCTCCCTGTCCATCTTTCAATCACTCCCTCTTTTTCTCTCTGTCTGTTTCTCTCTCTCTCCTTCGCTCTCTCTCTGTCTTTTGATGAGCGCAAGTCACACCTTCTTATCTGGATTTTTGTCTTGCAGGCTGTGTGTTAGAAATGGGATTTCTGGTTGGCTGATGCTTGCGCCAAAGCTATGCAGAAACCACCACTCTAGTCAGGGCAAGGGAGTTTCATGCCAAAGATAACCCCTGCTCACCCCCTTGGTAGCTTGGCACGAGCAGTAAGGGCAATGTGTAAAGCGTGTGCGCAACACACACACACAGCAGCAACACACTAGACACACCACAAAAATGAACTCCACACAAGGTTATATAAAAATATCCTTTGTATTAGCATAACCACATTAGATCATAATCACACAGATACACTGTGCCAACTGGCACTAGGTAATATTTACAGGGGATTATATACACATGACAGGGCCACATGGGTCACCGCCAGAAATAGCATTTAGTAGAAATAGCATTTAGTAGGAATAGCACTTCTAGAACATAGAATAATTGTAGCCCAAAATAACAATTGTAGAACACAACCTGTAACCACTGGTAAAAGGTAGGTACACACTACGCAACCCTAATCACCTTGGGCATAGATCACGCAGGGACACAAACTCACTAGTATAAACTATACTAGGCCAAACAACCTCCTAAGCATGAAAACACATTTAGAGGTATAGGCATAAAGGCATTGCACATTACGCATAAGTCACATTTAGGCATCAGGTGATTACCAACATGAACACAAATCACTATTAACCTTGTGCAGAATCACATTAGGTAGACCCCAGGCCAACTTGCCTTCCGTGGGGCTCAAATGCCCAATGTCCAGAATGTCTGGGTTGACTGTGCACGCAGCCAAAGAAGAGTGCGCAAGAGGGGCCTAAACGTAGCAGCTGCCCACTACGTGCTGGGCAGCTGTAAAGTTACCAAGATATGCACAGCCTAAACGTTGCAGCTGCCCACTAATTGCTGGGCAGCTGGGGAACTGCGCATGGGCACCAGCGTGCCTCCTGGCTCTCCTCTGGGGCTCCTAAGTAAACAACAGGGCCCCCAAAACAAAATGGGAGCCTCGTAGGCTCTGCAATGAAAAACTGCCACCAACCACATGGGAGCCATGTAGGCTCTAAACACAAAATGCCCCCACACGTTGGAGCCTCGTGGGCTCTGAATGAAAAATGCCCCAATTACCATGTTGGAGCTTCGTGGAGCAAAAGGTGCCTTTTGTTGGAGCGGCCCGCTGACCAGTCGCGATCGCTCGACACACGGAGAACACTGTGCCCCTCTGCGGCACTCCAAACCTGTCCGGATCTTTCCCCAGCCCGTCAACACTCACCGGGCGGATGTCTCTCGGTGCGCTTCTCGCCTTGCCTCGCCCGACCCCCCCGGGGACCGGGGGTTTTGTTAAGGAGCCCGCGAGGCTCCAGATCCCTTCCACCTCGTGGGGCGGCTGCGGCTGCGGCTGCTCGAGCCCCCTTTCGTTGCGAGGCCACGCCCGTGACTGGGACCAATCCCAGCACGGCGCCCTCGTGACGTCAACAGCAGCTCGGCCGGGGATTCCTGGACCCACGGCGGAGAGACGGGGTAGGCACCCAGTTAAATGCAGAGTCCCTGGCGGGGTGGGCACCCGCTGGGGGATGTTAGAAAAGGCAATGGCACAAAGCCCCTGGCGGGGTGGGCACCCGCTTGGGGTATTTCAAATGCACAAGGTGGGGGGGATCCCCACGACGCCGCTCCTCGCACCAGCCTGACTCCCGGGGATAGAAACTCGGCGCTGCAAGTCACCAAGGTCTAGCGCTTTCTCAGAGGGCAAAATCAAGCGCTCCCAGGCGCTACAAGGAAAAATAAAGCGCCACAAGGCAAAGTTCAGAAAGAGTCCTTAGGAATGCAGGGAGGGCAAAGGCTGGGCCCATGGGCCAGCTCACAGGGCCCTCCAGCAGGGAGGAAGTCCCCAGTGGTGGTCCTCCTGGGACCCAACAGCAGCAGCAGGCCCCCCTCAAGTTAGGACACAGAAGAACATTTTACATGGGGTCACAGCCCCTTTTTATACATACATTTCCTTTGTCTGGAGGGTGAAGGGTAGGGGGAGAACCAGACGCAGCTGGTTCTGGAGCACTTTGTTGTGCTCAGCCCCTCTCCCTATTTAGAGCACAGGCTAGGGACATCAGTCGCACCACAGGGGGCGGAGCCAGCATTGTGGAGGGAAGGCCCAGCCCTATTCAGGTCCCAGGTGTACGCCTCCCTCCCATCAACATGCTGATCTCTCCATTCACCACTGGGGCAGACCCATCCTGACTCCTGGAGCGAGGCACACCAGCCAGCTCCAGCCAATCACAAGCCAGACAGTCAATTCACATTTAGTACACAGACATGCCAACTTCCAGAAGTAGCACTTCTACACCAGACACATTAAATCTGCGCACACCATCACGTAGCATTTAATCTCACAAGTTTGCACATACCAAACTCACCCCTGCACTCCACACGCATCAGGAACTACCATGGACACACACATTCCCGTGCATTCCTATGGGGGGGCAGGCCAATCTCACAACATGCACTCAGAGTGAGCACGCACTTTAAACTGGGACACAATGTTAAAGTGCCCAGAAGCCAAAAACAACTAACACCAGGTCACCTTTAAAAGCAAAAGGTTTAGGGGTGAACCTGCCAAAAGGGCCAAGTCCAACAGAACCCCCTTCCAGCCAAAACGCAGGGCAGACCATACACCACCGTGATGGGCTTCCCTGCTTTGGGCGATAGAACACGGACGCAGGCCTGCAACTGCAGGGACACCCTCCTGTTCTACGCCGTGGTGAACCCATGTGGTTCCTTCTAAAAACGCTGTCTGGAACAACTGAGCTACCCCACTGGTACTCCCAAGCTGTCCACGGGCCGGACCAGGCCCTGGGCCACCCAGGTGCCACTGGTCCTTGCCTATTCGCAGAGCGGGGGGTAGTAACCCCTGGTACATAGTAGCCATTCTCCACTCTTACTCTCCTCAGGACAGTGCTAGACTGCCACTGATTCTCCAGCCTAGAGTCTGCACCCTCAGGCGGACCAGAAGTCACGGGTGAGGCTCTCCTTCTAGGGTTCAGCCCTTTCCTCCTTTGAGGGGTACCCATAGAACACCACTCTCCCAACCTAGGATTTAACCCCTCAGGTTGCACCGGGGTCAGAGGCAAGGACTCCCTCCCTCTGCACTCCCTTCCAGTGTTCTGCACCCTCCCAGTGGAGTGGTATCCCTAAAAAATGAACCGGTCAGGACACTGGTTACAGATGTCCTTCCCTCCAGGTCAGGCAGATCCTGAACCTGGCCCCCCACCCTTGGGTCTAAAAGGTTTGGTGGAATACTTGCCTGGCACTCCAGAACTTCTGGGGACTCACACACTATCCCCCTGAGGCTAACACATGACTCATATGTTGTGTGGCTGTCTGGCGCAGATCTTCCGTCCCCTGTCCACCTGACAGTGCGCGAAGATCCACCAGAACAGAAGTGGTGTCACCATGGTCACTCCAAGGGAACATAGCCCAACTGGCTAGTCCCTGATCCACTGGTTCTTCCACTGGGGAACACACCCCCCATTCACTCCTCACTTCGGACTTCTGTGCCCTCCCAACTGGGGTGGCACTGCTGGACACTAGAACCACGGGAGCACTATTTACAGACGCTCCAGGTTCTCTAGACACTAGGAGATTCTCCTCAAATGGACTAACAGGACAGCCTAGGTCACCAACCTGGTGTTCCCTAAAGAAACCATCCAGGTTCTGAGACTGGGTTTCGGGCACCTGGGAACTCTCAGTTCCACACTCACTCTTACTCCACTGAGACAAGACGTGAGCCCCTACACCCTTCTCGCTACATTGGGACCTAGCTGGGCTACTCTGAACCTCTTCCACCACTCTGGGCTGGAAGATACCTGAACCACTACTTTTGGGATCACTCACCAATGACACTTCAGAACCTCTGGCACTTTCCCAGCGATCTGCTTCCTGTGAAGGCTCCCAAAGGCAAAGGGAGTCATACCTCAACAGGTGCAGGCGTAACTCCGGCCAACAATGACTGAACAACTGCTCTTTGAGAACCAGATCAAACAGTTTGTCAAAATCAGATTCCGTGTGAACCTTTACCCAATCAACCAGTGCCTCATTACATTCCTCCGCAAAATCCTCCCAAGGCTGGTGAGACAGTTTCCTACTGTCCCTGAACTTCAACCTGTACTTCTCCTCTCGAGAACAAGGTACCATACTTTGGGAACTGGGAATGGGACTTTCTGCACTGGACTCTATATTGCTGCCAACACTGGACTCAACCCTCTCTGGGGATTCCAGAAAACTATAACTGTGCTCAGGGGATAATCTACCCTCCAGAGCTAATTTCTCTCTGGTGAAGGCCCTCTCAGCCTCTTCCATCCTCTCCTGCGCTAAGACCCTCTCTGTCTCTAGCTTTTGATTTTCAAGGCCCAACGCCTTAAGACTCAACTCATGAGCCCATATTGCCTTTTTCTCCTTGAAGGATAACTTCCTATTCTCCAACTCCAATTTCTGAGCTTCCATATACTCATAGCTTACCGCCTGGAGTTTCTCTAATGCCAGCTGATGCTCCCTTTCTTCCCTCCTATCGACCCACTCCTTTGGAGCCAGGGTGCTGCCCCCAACATTGGACCCAGCAAGGGACTCCCTATCTATGGGGTCTTCACTATCTACTGACGTCCATGCACTGTCATCTTCTTCCTCCTCTTCAGACTCTTCAGGGCTCCCTACAGACCCACCACCCTCACGGCGTGCGGCCCGGGCCCTCTCTTCCTCACGGCGCTCACGTTCCCAGTCATCCTTCTGCCATTGGATTAGGTTATCCCTAAGTTTGGACTGGGTGTCTGACTCATTCACTGCGATGTCTCTCTCTTCACAAAACTCTACCAACTCATGCATACTGTATCTAAACAGACCACAGAAATTAAAAGGAGATTCCATCTTGGCAGGATGCTCACAGACACGTGCAACACAAGGGACCTAACTGTCTGAGCTGAAGCAAGAGCACACAATCGAAAAATTACACTCTTAGGAGAAACAAAAAAATAATACTTAAAAACAATATTAATCCCCAAACATGTGATTATCTAAACGCAGAGTTTGTAGTGCAACCAGTTGTCACTGTGGTACTGCGCAAACACAAGTCCAAATCCCACCGCTGACACAAATGTTAGAAATGGGATTTCTGGTTGGCTGAGGCTTGCGCCAAAGCCAGGCAGAAACCACCACTCTAGTCAGGGCAAGGGAGTTACACGCCAAAGATAACATCTGCTCACCTCCTTGGTAGCTTGGCACAAGCAGTAAGGCTTATCCCGGAGGCAATGTGTAAAGCGCTTGCGCAACACACACACACAGCAGCAACACACTAGGCACACCACAAAAAGGAACTCCACACAAGGTTATATAAAAATAGCCTTTGTGCCAAGTGTTCCACCCTGATGGAGGGCTAATTAAGGCCCCCGTTGATAGCCTCTGGCACATTTTTGACTCTAAGCGTACCGCCCTAGGGGGTTAATGACTAATGTCCTATATGCTAGCAGCGTAGTACTACTCTGGGCGTCCAACTGATGACATTGCCTTCTATGTGACGGCCCGACCTGACTCAGTTGGGCCGCTTCTGGACTCATGATTTACAAAAACCTGCGTGGGCTGAAGTGCGGGATTGTCGCATGTTTCTTTTCCATGATCCCCTTTCCCCTATTTCTCATTGACCAATAAAAATACTTTTGACAAAAATAGCCTTTGTATTACCATAACCACATTAGATCATAATCACACAGATATACTGCCAACTGGCACTGGGCAATATTCACAGGGGATTATATACACATGACAGGGCCACATGGGCCACCGCCAGAAATAACACTTAGTAGAAATAGCACTTAGTAGGAATAGCACTTCTAGAACATAGAATAATTGTAGCACAAAATAACAATTGTAGAACACAACCAGTAACCACTGGCAAAAGGTAGGTACACACTACGCAACCCTAATCACCTTAGGCATAGATCACGCAGGGACACAAACTCACTAGTATAAACTATATTAGGCCAAACAACCTCCTAAGCATGAAAACACATTTAGCGGTCTAGGCATAAAGGCATTGCACATTATGCATAAGTCACATTTAGGCATCAGGTGATTACCAACATGAACACAAATCACCAATTACCTTGCGCAGAATCACATTAGGCATAAACCCCAGGCCAACTGGCCTTCCGTGGGGCTCAAATGCCCAATGTCCAGAATGTTTGGGCTGACTATGCACGCAGCCAAAGAAGAGTGCGCAAGAGGGGCCTAAACGTAGCAGCTGCCCACTACTTGCTGGGCAGCTATAAAGTTACCAAGATGTGCACAGCCTAAATGTTGCAGCTGCCCACTAATTGCTGGGCAGCTGGGGAACTGCTCATGGGCAATAGCTTGCCTCCTGGCTCTCCTCTGGGGCTCCTAAGGAAACAACAGTGCCACCATAACAATGTGGGTGCCTCGTAGGCTCTGCAATGAAAAACTGCCACCAACCACGTGGGAGCCACGTAGGCTCTAAACATAAAAATGCCCCCACACGTTGGAGCCTCGTGGGCTCTGAATGAAAAATGCCCCAATTACCACATTGGAGCCTCGTGGAGCATAAGGTGCCTCTTGTTGGAGCGGCCCACTTACCAGACAGGGCAGCTCGACACACGGAGAACACTGTGCCTCTCTCCAGCACTCCAAACCTGCCCGGATCTCTCCCCAGCCAGTCGACACTCCCCCGGCAGCTATCTCTCGGAGCTCTTCTCGCCTTGCCCCCCCCCCTGGGGACTGGGGGCTACGTTAGGGAGCCCGCGAGGCACCGGATCCCTTCCGCCTCATGACGCGGCTGCTCAAGGCCCCTTTCACTGCGAGGCCACGTCCACGGCTGAGACCAATCCCAGCGGCCTCGTGACGTCAACAGCAGCTCGGCCAGGAATTCCTGGGCCCGCGGCATTGAGACGGGGTAGGCAACAGGTTAAATGCAGAGTCCCTGGCAGGGTGGGCACCCGTTAGGGGACGTTAGAAATGGCAATGGCACAAAGCCCCTGGCGGGGTGAGCACCCGCTAGGGGTATTTCAAATGCACAAGGTAGGGGGGATCCCCACGATGACGCTCCTCACTGCAGGCACCAGCCTTCCTCCCGGGGGTAGAAACATGGTGCTGCAAGACACCAAGGTCTAGCGCTTCCTCAGAGGGCAAAATCAAGCGCTCCCAGGTGCTACAAGGCAAAGTTCAGAAAGAGTCCTTAGGAAAGCGGGGGGCAAAGGCTGGGCCCAGGGGCCATCTCACAGGGCCCTCCAGCAGGGAGACAGTCCCCAGTGGCAGTCCTCCTGGCTCCCAGCAGCAGCAGGCCCCCCTCAAGTTAGGACACAGAAGAACATTTTACATGGGGTCACAGACCCTTTTTATACATACATTTCCTTTGTCTGGAAGCTGCAGGTTAGGGGGAGAACCAGACGCGGCTGGTTCTGGAGCACTTTGTTGTGCTCAGCCCCTCTTCCTATTCAGAGGACAGGCTAGGGGCATCAGTCGCACCACAGGGGGCGGAGCCAGCATTGTGTAGGGAAGGCCCAGCCCTATTCAGGTCCCAGGTGTACTCCTCCCTCCCATCAACATGCAGATCTCTCCATTCACCACCGGGGCAGACCAATCCTGGCTCCTGGAGCCAGGCACACCAGCCAGCTCCAGCCAATCACAAGCCAGACAGTCAATTCACATTTAGTACACAGACATGCCAACTTCTAGAAGTGGCACTTCTACACCAGACACATTAAATCTGCGCACACCATCGCGCACCATTTAATCTCATGACTTCGCACATACCAAACTCGCCCCTGCACTTCCCACGCATCAGGAACTACCATGGACACACACATCCCCATGCTTTCCAATGGGAGGGCAGGCCAATCTCACAACATGCACTCAGAGTGTGCAAGCACTTTACTCTGGGACACAGTGTTAAAGTGCGCTGAAGCCAAAAACAACTAACACCAGGTCACCTTTAAAAGCAAAAAGTTTAGGGGTGAACCTGCCAAAAGGGCCAAGTCCAACACTGTGACCTACAGATTGTCCCGAGGAGAGTCGCCATGTGTCTTGATTTCTGTTCTGTGTTTATTTTAATAAAATGATGATTGTTTATTGGAAGGTGAATGTTGAATGCTCATTTTTGTGACAACACATGTATGTCACCAAATGTGATTGAGCGACATCAGGCTGATTATTTGGTAGTTGTTTGTTGTAGTTGATGTGGCCTGTCTTTGCCCAGGGGGGTGCCCGGGGAAAGGGGGCTCCTGGAGGTGGTGGAGGCGGGTGTTGTGGCCCTGTTGGGGCTCCTAGCTGCATGATTTATGGATCCATGTCATCTGTTGCCCTTCATGTGTGGCTCTGGGCTGGGCACCCTTGTGTGGTGCAGGCTACCTTCCGACTTTACACCAGGCCTGAGCAGGTATTAGTTTCCTGCTGCTAACATGGCTTATCGCATATTTCGGTTTCTTTTTGCTGATCTGGCTGGTCGTTGAGAATGTTGCCAAGTGGTGTTGTTGTGGCTTTTGGCACGGAAACGACTACTCTGCATCTCATTAACGATAGTTGCCGGGGTCATCTGTGGCGATGTTTTTTGGGGATGCTATCGCAGGTAAACTGGGGCTCTGTGTTGTTACCACCAGATTGGGAAAAATTACTATTCCAACTCCAAAGAGTGCAACAGTAGGGAAAGCGTTGGATAGCGTAGGGTTAAAATTACTATTCCCACTCCAGTGGGTGCAACAGTAGGGAAAGCGTTGGATAGCGTAGGGGTAAAAATTACTATTCCAACTCCAAAGAGTGCAACAGTAGGGAAAGAGTTGGATAACGTAGGGGTTAAAATTACTATTCCCACTCCAGTGAGTGCAACAGTAGGGAAAGCGTTGGATAGCGTAGGGGTAAAAATTACTATTCCCACTCCAATGAGTGCAACAGTAGGGAAAGCGTTGGATAGCATAGTGGTAAAAATTACTATTCCCACTCCAGAGAGTGCAATAGTAGTGAAATTAAATACTTCATATATTATTTCAATAAATATAAATTATTATCTATAAAAAGTTAATTAAAAGTAATTAACAATTTAATATAATATACTAATTAATCAATTAAAATTAAAAATTAAAAATAATTATTACAATTATTTACCTATGAATACAAATTAATAACAAATTAACAATTAACAATTTAATAATTAAAAATTAATGAACAATTAATTGTAATTAAATACAATTAAATAAATTGATTTATTTAATTAATTATAAATAAATAACTTCCCACCCTATTCCCCTATACACCCGCTACAGAAAATAAATTATTAAAATTAACATAATTAGCAATTAATCAATGTATTAAAATTAATTGTCAATAAAAATGTAATTAATTACCAAATATAAATTAATTAACAATTAATTAAAATGAATACCAATAAATACATTTACATATTTAATTCATTATCATTAAATTACTTCCCACCCTATTCCCCTATACACCCACATCCCGCTACAGAAAATAAATTAGTAAAATTAACATATTTAACAATTAATCAATTGATTAAAATTAATTGCCAATTAAAATTTAATTAATTACCAAATATAAATTAATTATCAATTAATTAAAAATTATTACCAATAAATAAATTTACATATTTAATTAATTATAATTAAATTACTTCCCACCCTATTCCCCTATAAACCCACAACCCGCTACAGAATGAAATTACGCAAAAATTAAAAAAACAAATTTCATTAATTATAACATAAATACACACTTTTCACACATATAATAACATAAAAACACTATAAAAATGAGATACTATTAAATATTAGATAATTTTAATAACCTATATTATATACTTCGATATTTTACCTGTCTATATTTTTAACATTCGAAATCACATTACTTACCTTAAAAACGATATTTTGGATGTCTATATTCTGTCCAGTCAATATTTTGTCCAATCAATATTTAAAACTCGATATTGTGTCCATTCGATATTTTGTAGTCGATATTTTGACTGTTTACCCCTTGCACCATGGTGTTTGCACATGGCAGTCAATTGTGCACCAGCGCTGGGGAAGAGGACAGGATGCGCCGTATTTCATCAGTATGGCACATTCCTGACCTTTTTTTTAAGGAAGAATTGCAGCACTGCCCTGCGCCAAAAGTTTGTAAATGAGGGCCTAAGCCTGAATGGAGGCAATGTAAGGGCCATTGTCTGCATTCCTGCTGTCTGGATGAAATGACCTGCTTCTAACAGTGCCTAGGAGCCAACAAATCTGCAGGTGAATATCTGCTGAATGTTTCACCAAGGCGTGTGTGTGCAGTATCTCACTTACAGTGTGCAGATCCAGATCACACAGGACCTTATGTATTTACAAACTGTGCATAATCTCGTGGGAAAGATCACTGCAATGAAATGCTGATACTCAGACATGAAGGATTCAAGCCCTCACTAGAGTTTATAAGAGGTTTGAATTGGCAGATATAGTGAACAGGATTCTGGAGATTAGCTTGAATGACACTTCCAGGTTATGGGTGGGGCTTCTGGTAGATCGTGGCTATATAAACTCAGTGTAGGCACTAGGTCAATATTGGATAATTTCTCCCAGTTGTTTCAGTTCCTTCACTACCATGCAGTTCGTCACTCTGCATTCTGCACTCTCATCTTTGTTTAGTTCCCTTCAGTTTCTCTCCCCTCCAGACCCTTTGTCCACCGTCCCAGTAATACATCTTGATCATTGTCTGAATTCTTACTCTGCTAGCTACAATCTTCTTGAGTTTGAAACCATGCTACAGGCACATTTCAGCAACTTCATTGTGTACCCTCTTGCTCCTCCGGTGAGCTCTTTTCCTCCATTTCAGTAGTCACAGAGTCACTCTTTGGTTACTTGGTTTCTCTGCCTTATTCTGGGTAGGATTGGGGCTAGTCACAATCTTTCCTCACTGACAAAGTCTTATGACACAATTGCAGTGAATGTGCTACAGATTGTGAGGCTAATATTCTCAGTTTGCACTATATTTATTAGAACTACAATAGTTCTACAAAATGCTGTGACAAACCTATGTGGGGAGCTCTACGCCACCACTGCTCCTATCTTTTTTTGTGCAGAGATCTCTGACTGACGACATTTTCACACATGTAACCCTAGGTTTTAGATGTAAATGTGGGAACGATAGGGGCCGATTCCGATCTCGGTCTGAAGGGCACTGAATCGGGCTCGGCATTAGCAGATCAGATTCGGAGGCTGAATTTCTGCCCGGTTCGTACACGGGTCCGGACGTCAAAGTACGATGCAAACAAGTGCAAAATCTCCATCATCGTTTCCGGGTTCGAACCGCTCCGTACGTCTCGGCCAGAAGCTAACCGTGGTGCGCAATGGAGACGTTTCACAACCGAGCTAGTACGATGCTCGACTTGGACAGCCTGATTGAGTCGGAGCTTCCGGCTCGCAATGGCTCCCGGAGTTGGACCTTGGGGGTCTGCATTGGACCCCCTGTTACCCGCAGCATTACGACTCGGACACAGGTGGGAGACCCATGGGTCTCCCCAACACAGGCATGTATGGTGTGTATGGCACAGACGGGTACCCAGTGTAGGGGGCGCACTTGTCCGCAACGTACCCATTCAGTCAATGGGAGCCCATGTACGACCGGCTCCCATTGACTTCTATGGGAGTCCGACCGAACCGAGTCCGACAGCATACGGCCGCATCGTACTCGCTCGGTCTGACTGCAGGAGTCCAGATCGGTCAGAAAACACCCTAGATCCAGCTCGGTTGGAGTGCTTTCCGACCCAGATCGGAATCGGCCCCTAAATGAGAAGTGTTTAGGGTGGGTAGGGGAGGGGTTGATTATGGACAAGACCATTGACATTCACAAAGTGCACTTCCATAGCTAATACAGCCAAAATGAGGATGTAAAGCAGTAGTAAGTGTTGCCTTTTGCATTTAAATAAATCATATAATTTTGGATCCTGAGCGAGTGCGTTTTTCAAAAATATCTGCTTCCTGCAGAGATACCTAGAGAGATTTTGATTGGTGGCCCTGCCGGAGAAGTTACGCACCACCCACATGATCAAGGCAAGGTCAAAGCTTTATTATAGTGGGCAACTCCAATATCTGTTAAATAAACACAATGATTTTTAGATTTTGGAAACTTCTAACGCCACTTCATAAAAGGCATTTCCCCCATAGTGGAGTGGAAGTTATAACAGTACTGAATCAGTAAGATCAGTTGGTTCTGTGGGACCAAGAACAGGAAGAGTCCTCTAACATTTTATAGACTGCATTTACATCAGAACCTATACTACAACATGTAAATCTGCAGGTGCCCTGCATAGTGCAGAGTGATGCATCAGTGCTATCGTTGTAGCACTGTTCCAAAGAGATCCTGAGACCAAGGCAGTACATCTGGTGGTTTATTATTCAAAAACCCGTTTCAATTTCCAAAGGAAACAATACCATTGATGATGGGGAGTAGCTACCAATTGAGGCCTTCACACAAGCATAATACTGTTTAGAAGCAGCATTACATGGGATCACAATATGGACGGACCATAAAAGTCTGCTGTATATAAAATCAATTAGGTGTTTAAACATGAGACATGTAATATGGACAGTATTTATTTCAAGATTCTATTATATAATACTTATGGAATGAGGGAACATGATGGCAAGGCAGGTGCTCTGTCAAGACAAGGAGAAGTTCATGAAGAACTCATGGCTACTTCTAACATCCTATTGCCATGGTGCAAGAATCTGACTAAACGCCTTAACCGCAGCGGTTTTTCCGCCACGGTGCGGGCGTTCTAAAGGGTGGGCGGGGCCGCGTCGGCCGTTGGACGTGCGCGGCACCAGCGAGGTAGCTCGCGCGACGTCCAACGGCTGACGGCAGCAGTGAAGGGGTTAATCAACAAATGTTTAAGTCAAGTAAAAGCCAAACTATAACAAGTCAATGAAGAACTATGGGGTCGATTAGGATGGTGGGCGGACTTGAGTCTGCCCGCCATCGTAGCGAGATCGGGACCGCCCGCCTGTAATGCAGCGGTTCCGTACCCCTAATTATGATGCGACTGCCACTGTGGCGGTCGCATCTGCCAATTTAACATTTTGGCGGGTGCTGCAGCCCCCCGCAATGGTAAGTGGCCATGTTGTGCATTTCCCTGCACAACGTGGCAGGCAGGGTGCGGTGCCTGCCACCTTGTGCATGGAAATGTATGGAGGTACCATGGGTAACCCCCCAGTGCACAACTATTCCGAACCATAGAGGGGGCCGAAGCCAGCCTTGCCAGCTTTTCCTATCTAATGCAGGGCTGATACTCAGACTTGTAAGCTTCAAGCCCTCTTTCAAGGTTAGAAGATGGCAGGATGGGTGTATATGGAGAACATGATCCTGGCGATTAGCTTGACAGAAACATTCGGGTTATGGGCTGGGCTTCTGGATGAGCATGACTAAATAACGCCAGTGGATTTAAGAGGTCAGTGCCTGCCAAAATCTCCCAGCTTTTTTGGCACCTTCGCTACAGTGCAGTTTATCCCTTGACATTCTGTACCTTGACCTTTCCTTTTTCCTTTAATTCCCTGCCCCTTCATATCCTTGCCGTTCTTGCATGTGATACCTTCTGCTTACTTTGTGAATCCTTCCTGTGGCTGCCATTCTCTTTTTGTGTTCGCTGGTCTGCTACAGATCCTATGACCAATTTTCCTGGTGGCCTCTCCATTGGCGTATTACACCTTTCAGAAATTTCTTTGCATTTCTGGTTGCTCCTTAATCAAGTTGCCTTGTTCCACTTCAGAAGCCTAGGCTATAGGCTGACTCTGTGTAAGACTAAGGCTAGTCACAATCTTTCCTCACTGACAATGAGATAAGTCTTATGATGTCACTGCACTTGCATCCTTAACAGATGGTATATTTTGTATTGCCTCACAGTGTATTTTGTGTTTCTTTTATTCAAGATATCTGAGCAGTGATTCTTAGACAATCTTGGGATATTTAGGTAATATTTAATCTAGGAGGCTGGCTCTGTACATGGTGCACACCTACTGGTGATTCACTCTGCACTACGTCCAGGCAACCCTTAGTGATAGTAGAAGTGGTCCCTGATAACCAACGCTCTCAAGGGTTAGCTGTGGAGAGAGGCTAAGGATTATCCAGGGGGGTGTAAAGCGGGTGCATTTACCACATAGGTCAGGCAGGGGAGTACACACAGGTAGGAAAAGTGTTAGGAAAAGAATTGTTATTTATTACAGCACCAATCACTACCCTACTTTGGTGTATCTCATACGCAGAGACATGAATACACATCAAACAGACCATGAAAACAGGCAAGTAAGCACATAAAACACATGGGCCCGATACCATAAACCATAACCATATAATAAAAAAAATGGAATGTAGAAAGGGTGCCTAAGCGAGACTACCACCCAAAATTCTATAGACCAGAGGAAGCACTGATCAACCCAAGGTAAGTTGCTAGGGTTCCCTAGGCGCCCGTGTACAGAGGTGATACCCTGGGTCAGTGTCCATAGGACAACATGGGGCAAGTCATGGTTCGGTTTTTGAGGATTCACAACCCTTCCTAGAGGACCCCGAGCAAACCCGTTGGAGCAAGGGAAGTTGGAGAGCCTCCCCGTCTGCAGATTCTCAGAGAAGCAGGATACCTACACCAAGTAGCAAGGGTGCATGGGTGTGAAGTGGTGTCGGAACTACCCGCTGGAGTCACTGGAGGACCTCAGCTGTTCAGGTGTTACAGTGAACCATGGGCCAGGTCGGTGGAATCTTGGCACGGCTGCTGGATGAGGAGGAACTAAGGAGAAAGGAGTCCAATCCTCCTGGAGTTGACCAGGAGGTGCAGGGGCACAAAACCAGCCCTTCTCTGCGGTACTTCGCTGTCAGACGGATGCCTTGGAGATGCAGCTGAGGAGTATAGGTAATCCTGTAGGATCTCAGGAGCCATCTAAAAGTGTTCCCATGCCGATCAACGAATGGTAGAAAAGCCAGTAGCCAGCAGGACCGCCAACAAGCCTTGGCAAATGCAACAGACACGTTGCAGGAGGAAATGCAGAAATGGGGACCAGCACAGTCGTTTGAACTCACCCACTACAGGTAAGTTAGGGCTAGCCATCAGCAAGCAGGAGAGACAGCAGGAATTTATGAAGACCCTGGAGGAACCATCTGGCAGCAGGCACAGGCAGCCGCTGGGAGGCCTCAGCAGCAAACTGAAGATGGAGGAGGCCCACGTCGCAAGAGATGCTTTGAGGATGTCGCATTTGATGCTGTGTGATGCTTCAGGCTGGAGGTTCTCGGAGCTTGAAGCCCTTTGGACTTTAAAGTCAATAAAGCCTTGGCAACAGCAAACAGACGTAGTGCACAGGGGCACGGTTCTATCAGCTCCAATGAGGGATTGCAGTCTTCCAAGTAGCACAGACGACAGGCCCAGCCTCTGTAGAGAAACCAAACCACAACCTGTGGTGAAGAGCCTTGGAATTTCCGTAGAACAGCAGGGTCCACAAGCCAGTCATCATCATGAGGTACCTAAGGATACAGGAGAGTGACTCGTTCCCTCCCAGGGAGATTCCTTCTTGCTGTCCTTGATGCACACAGAGTCCTTGTGACCATGAAGGATGCATGGCTATGGAGGTCGCAGGAACTTTGTAAAGTACAGGTAAAAATCACAGTAGCAGCCCTCCTACCAGGTGTAGACTTGTCTTGGATCCCGACCAGCCTAGCAGCACAGTCCAGTGACCGGCAGCAGAAAGTCTTGTGGAAGAGTCTTGTAGATGACTCTTACAGAGAAGTCTTGGTCCATACGAAACTAGGGTCCCACCCTCAGGGAAGCTCTTAAGTAACGCAGCAAGGGGGTTGAATAGCTTCTGGGGGTGGGGTGTCAGGGACGCTACTCTGAAGTAAGATGCTTATTTTGGCTTTTAAAAGGGCAGAATCAAGCGGCCACCTGGTAGAGCTCTGGGCACCCCCCTGGGGGACATGCTGAATAGGGTGTGGTCAATCCCCTGTCCTCCTACCCATGGAGGCTAAGCAGGTAGCCATCCAGGGTTTGATACGTCCCGCCTAGACTTTAACAACGTCCTTTACCTTGGTGCTCCAGAATACACCTTGCGTAGACTTCAGACAGTGCAGAACTGTGCGGCTCGCACACTGCTTCAGCTTCCACGCAGACAATCAGCTAAAGCGGGTCTGATCAGCCTACATTGGCTGCCAGTGCGTCAGAGAATCCTCTTCAAGGCCATGTGCATTGCCCACCAGGCCTTTTGGGACACAGGTCCTATTATCACCCGTGACCTTGTCGTCCACTATCAACCCAGCAGAAGTCTCCGCTCGAGCAAGTCCTTCATGGCCACCACCTCTAGAATAAAAAAGACTAGGTCTGGCGGCAGGACGTTCACCTACAATGCCTCCAAGACCTGGAATACACTCCCCCTACATCTTAGAGCCAACCCCAACCTTTCTTCATTCCGCAAACAGCTGAAGACATTCCTATTCAACCTCCCTCATTAATTCCCCGCTAGCAATTCTGCCAGGCCACCTCTGTTGGCTCCTAGCGCTTGGACGCCCCCGGGCAGCAATTCGCGCTTTATAAATCCACCTTCATTTCATTTATTTTCATTTGTGTGGATTTGCACCAGAGAAGGAGCTGAGGGATCCTGCACTGGAGTAAACCGATTTATGCAAGAAGGGCGCCAAATGTGCCTTTCAAAGTAGTCTGGAGGTGCCTGGTAGCACCCTCTCAGTCTCAGCACCAAGAGGGCAAAACAGTGTCTGGGCTCAGCGGAAGCACTGGCTGGCATGCAAGCCATGCAAGGCTACACAGGTAGATATGGGTGGCCCGCAAGTACGCGGTATCAGGCAACTAACACTGGAATAAGTGTAGTTGCAGGATTCCAACATGTATGATACCAAACATGACTAGGTTCGGAGAAGACATAATGTAGACGGACATCTTGTGTTGACCAGTGTCTACTACACACCTTAAAGTGGCTTCCTCACACTTACAAAGCCCAGAGAATAGAGTCTGGGGTTTGTAGGGTCACCTCAGGCATGGGCACCCTCACACTTAGGGCCATGCACCCTGCCCTTTGGCTGAAGGTGGTCGCTTAGGGGTGACCTATATGGTTCAAGTGCAGTGACTGGGATATAAGGTGAACCGTATATCTGCGGTGAAAGGTGCATGCAGCATTTCATGCAGGCTGCAATGGCTGGCCTGGAGACACAGTGTGCATGGGCTCCTATAGGTGGCATAATACATGCTGCAGCCCATGGGAGACCCATGGTGTACCAATGCCCTGGGTACCTTAGTACCATCTACTAGAGTCTTATAGGGGCACACCAGTATGCCAATTGTGGGGTGTACAAAGTACTTACCAACTTTAATGTAGAGGAGAGAGCACCCCCACTGGGGTCCTGATTAGCAGGATCCCAGTGTAGGGTAAGCAGTCATAATATTGAGTTTTTAATATCGATTTACAGAAATATCGAGTTTAGTATATCAATAGTATTAAATATCGATGTCCTGTATATCGATGTATAAAATATTGATTTGAAGCATTGTCAAAAATATCGAAGTATGTAAAATCGTCTGTAAAAATATCATTATATGAAAATATTGTTATTGTTTTATATTTTAATGTATTTAGGGGCCTATTACGATGGCGGGTCAACAAAGTCCACCCGCCACCGTAACAGTAAATGGGACCACCCGCCAGAGGTGCTGTGGTCCCGCTGTGCCCATTAGGATACCACCGCCACCCTGGCGGTCGCATCCTGCATATTTAACATTTTGGTGGGCGGTGCTTTGTGCAGCACCCGCCACAATGTCAAATATGCATGATGTGCATTGGCCTGCACAACGTGACAGGCAGCAAGGCACCATAGTAATATGAATAATATGAATATGAATGGCGGTGCCTGCAAGGCACCACTACCATATTGTGTCCCTTTTCTGCCCAGTCGGCAATACGACCGGCAGAAAAGCGGCGGACGGTCTTTCAATCCGCCACGGTGCCCCCGCCATACTAATATGGCGGGGGTGAACCAGGGACATTTGGCGGGCGGATCGCCATCGCCGGACCAGCAGTGGCGACCGCAGGCCCGGAGGTGGCGATCAGCCCGATATGCTAATAGGCCCCTTAGAGTTTGTTTGTAGTAGTATATTAGTTACTCAATGTAAAAAAATTAATTGGTATTATATTTTTTAGGAGCGGGATGTTGGGTTATAGGGGATAAGGGTGCGGTGTGTTTTAAAATAATTGTTTTTAATTTATAATAAATTTTAAAAAAAATATATCAATTTAAAAATAAAAATTCAATTTTAGAAAAATATTTTTTAGGAGCGGGATGTTGGGTTTATAGGGGATAAGGGTGGGGAGTGTTTTAAAATACTTGTTTTTAATTTATAATAAATTAAAATATTTTATTTGCAATTTAGAAAATAAAATTTTGAATTTTGAAATATTTTTGTAGGTGTAGGATGATGGGTTTATAGGGAATAAGGGTGGGGAGTGTTGTAAAATATTTATTTTAAGTTATGACAAATATACATTTAATATTTAGAAAATAAAATGGCAAATTTTGAAATATATTTTTTAGGAGCGGGATGTTGGGTTTAGAGAGGATAAGGGTGGGGAAGGTTTTAAAACATTGTTTTATCATTTATAATACATTTACAATGTATATTTATTAACTTTGAAATAACATTAATATTTCAGAAAATATTTATTAGGAGTGGCTTGTGTTTATAGGTATAAGGATGGGGACAAATTGTATAAAATAGTATTTTAATTAAAAAAAATGAAAATTGTGTTTTTAATTTACAAATACTATTTAATATTTAAGTTTATTCTTTGGGGGAGTGGGATGTTGACTTTCTAGTGGCTAAAGGAGTGTAGTGTTTCAAAAAAATAAAATTAAATCTAACATAAGTTTACTGTCCAGCACCTACTCTAATTTAATACTGAATGGAGAGGGAATAGTAAATGTATTAAGTTTAGTGTCCAGCACCTACCCAATGTAATACTGATTGGAGTGGGAATAGTCAATTAATTAAGTTTAGTGTCCAGCACCTACCCCAATTTAATATGGAGTTGAGTGGGAATAGTAAATTAATTAAGTTTAGTGTCCTGCACCTACACCAATTTAATACTGACTGGAGTAGGAATAGTCAATTAATTAAGTTTAGTGTCCAGCATCTACCCACATTTAATATTGAGTGGAGTAAGAATAGTAAATTAATTAAGTCTAATGTCCAGCAGCTACTCCAATTTAATGCTGAGTGGAGTGGGAACAGTAAATTAATTAAGTTTACTGTGCAGCACCTACCCCAATTAATACTGACTGGAGTGGGAATAGTTAATTAATTTTAGTTTAGTGTCCAGCGCCTACTCTGTATTTATGTTAAGTGGAGTTTGAGGAGTAATTTACCTAAATGTAATTTTAAATATGTTTAAAAAATATTATTACAGTTTAAAGTAGTATACAATTATAAATATAATATAGTTGTGGAGAAAAAATCTCACATTGTATATGTGTTTTATTAAAACATAATATTGTATACTGTACAAAATAATAAGAATACATTTAATATGAGACATTGAATTCAATATTAATAACATGGGAGACAATAAATTCGACATTGCAATGTTTTTATTCAAGTTTATTTATTTTAACAATGATATGGAATGAAAAGGCAAAAATACTGTTTTATTGCAAACATGAAAAATAAATCAATACATCAATATAGGAAATTATATTTATTTGAGAAAAAAACAAAACTGTCTATATGTAATCTGTTACGTCATAATTAAATAAAATGTTTTTCATACATTAGTACATTGTTTTAAACATTTGTGCACACATTTGTAATATCAGATACTGTAATTCCACTTTTGTTGGGTACATTTGAGAAAATATTATAGATTTTTAACAATTGCTAATTATTGTTTGGTATTATTAACCTTTTTTAAATGTGTTGCATATATTTCAAACAATTTAATAACATGAACGTTTTGATATTTTTATAATACATATGAACAATATAAAAATAGTTTGATTTGTATACAAACACATAATACATTGTAATTGTTAATATTAATATTTAAAATATTAATAATTATTACAGTATTTATATTGTACATTTTATTTTGAAACAAGATATTTTTTTAAGACAAAAACAATATATAACAATGATTACATAATTGTTTTATGTAACATGTAAATATATGGAATTATAATATTAAACATTAAGGGGATCATTAGGATGGCGGGTGGGCTTTGCCCACCTGCCACCCTTGCCGTAAACGGGACCACCCGCCTAAAGGGCGGGGGTCCCGATGTGTGCATTAGGATGCACCCGCCACAGTGGCGGGCACATCCCTCATATTTAACATTGTGGTGGGCGGTGCTCACTGCACCGCCTGCCACAATCTGAAAAATGAATGCACGCATTTGCATACACGAAGCGGCTGGCACCGCGTGGTGCCTGCTGCTTGGTGTATGTAAATGCCGGGGTGTACCACAGGTACCCCTCTTTGCACCCACCACATCGGCCTTCACCAGGGGGGCCCGCAGGGGGCCCCGAAAGCAGTGACCGCCTGCCTTTCCATGGCGGCATCGCCGCCGCGGAAAGGCACCTATACCCACTCATCATAATATGGCTGGCGGTGTCCATTGGACACGCCACCATATTAAGCCCGTTCCGCCACGGTCGCAAGGCGACCGGGGCGGAAAAGCGGCGGATGGTCTATCCGTCCGCCGCGTTCCCCCCGCCATACTAATATGGTGGGGGGGGAAATTCAGGATACGGTGTCGGGCGGATTGCCTCCGCCAGGCTGGCGTCGGCCACCGCCAGCCTGGCAGAGGCCATCCGCCCGACATCGTAATGGGCCCCTATATGTTTAATAATATTTATTATGATAATTTTACAATGCCCAAAAAACATATAATGTATTTAAATAAATAAGGTACAAATTGTAGTATTTTATTTAAACATAATAGTAAGTTTTATATCACCTTATAATATTTTTTAAATGAAAATGCATTTCTTTTATATGTTTAAAGCTGCCATATGTGTTTGGGGCTTGCATTTTGTAACCGCTCGCTGTTGTTTTGCGTTATTTCGAAGGGGAGATGCTTGCGGTTCGGAGCTGCTTCACATCGAGCAAGGTAAGAATACCTCTCTTTATTTAAACTACATTTTTAATAGAATTTGAAGTTAGTTAGGTTGTAATTAGTGTGTGTTGAGTTAGGTTTCAGAAGTTATGGCTTTTTTAATGTGTTAGTTAGGTATCGATGAATTATGTAGTGTTACGTTTTTGAGGCCTAGTTAGAAACTTTAAAGTAGAGTCATATATGTGTTACTATTGTGAGTATAATGTTTCTAATGTGATTTTGTATGTTATGTGTATATTTGTGTGGGTGGGAATGTTTGTGTTTTTATTTTATAGGTTTTATGCGAAAGAAGTTGTGGGTGTCGGAAGATTGCGGTTTTTTTCAAATAAGGAAGTGTGTATTAGGCTTAGTAACTAATATTTATTTAACACTTTCTTAAGTTTTTGGGTTTCAAGGAGCGTTTATTTTCTTTTTACTTTTTTGGGGGTTTTGTATGGTTTCAAGATTGTGGATTCACGGAAGGAGTATTTATTTTTATTACAGTTGGATTTTTACATTTTTAGGGGGCACATTTTTAAATCTCTTTGGATTATGGACTACCTGGATTAATTTAGAAGATCTGGGATTTTCAGTTTACAACTACGGAAACGGTAAGTAATTTAAACTATTTAATTGTGGGAAAATAATTGTAATTTTATTGCTGTTGTTTATTTTTTCAAAATTCTAATTAATGTGTCTGTATATATATTTATTAATAAAAATATATTAGACAAGTTAGTTAGTTTTGTGAAGAAATAAGATTGTTTTGTATGTATTTTAATAATTTCACAGGAAAGTATTATACATTACATTTTTTTGAGAGTTTACAGTAGGCTTTTGGCAATCATTCCTAAGTATTCTAGGACTCTTGTTGTAGGGTATAGTTTGACTTGTTGTTGAAGGTATTGATACATTTGCTTAGTTTGTTTAGATAGTTTAGGCCTGAGTTGTGTGACAGATTGCTCCATTCGGAGCTGTTGGTAGGTTTGATCTTTTTGCAGGGAGAATAGGAGTTTGTGTAGGGTAGGTGTGCCTCGTCCTGTTGATGTTTGGAAGGCATTATGCCATCCTTCACCAGCATTGTTGGTTTTGGCTTCTTGGTTCAGTGTGGAAAGGTAGATATTCCACCATGGAATTTGGTATTGTGGTTCTCTCCTATGGCCTGATCTATGGAGTCTTCCCACCCAGGTATCTTCGAAATAGTCTAGGAGGGGACTTACTTTCTGTTCATGTTGCTGGTAGTAAGGATTTCTAGTAAAAGGTTGTAATGTTCTGTCACGTCAGTTACTGGTATGTAGGCTAGTGTAATACATGTTTTTATTTGGTATGCGAATGAACTGTTTGTCGCATACTCTACACTTAGAGCCCAATTCCGATCTCGCTCAGAGGGCCTGCCAGAGTGACTCCGTCTCGTACACACGATTTCTGGACGACTCCTACCGCTTTATGAGCGAGCAAGTATGATGCGAGTAAAACCATGCGCTCCGACCGACTCGTACCCGTCAGCGACGCTGTCCGTACGACTCTGACTTCATCGACGCACACCGTGCAATGGGTCCCATTCCCAAGCGACCAAGTACTATGCGCACGTCGAGCAACCGGATTGAATCGGACCCTCCGACTCGAAAAAGCCCTCGGAAGAGGGCTTTGGGGGTCTGTGGCAGACCCCCTTTCACCCGAGGCCCTATGACTCAATTACTGGAGGGGGGCCCCAAGGGTCCCCCTACCCATGCATGCATGGTGCGGGCGGGACCAAGGCATCTCCGCGACAGGAAACGCCCTTGCCCGAGATGTGCGTTTTTTGTCTATGGGAGCCCATGTACGCAACATAAACCAGTCTCCCATAGACATCAATGGGGCTCCAATTGACCCGAATCCGTCAGCGATGCAGCGCATCATACTCTGTCGCTCGTAGCCCAGGAGCACAAGTCGTTCGGAAAGCTCTATGGGTGCGAGTCAGCCACAGGGCTTTACCAAAGAGATCGGAATCGGGCCCTTAGTGTAGATTTCTGTAGGTGTCTCCATAGACACTGATTGGAATAGTAGTGACATCCTTGTATTGATGTGTGTGGATATGATTTTAGAATAGCGCTTATCATAGCCTGCTCAAAATCTAGAATTATTTTTTGTGGAAAATAATTCTTTGTCTCTTGTTTAATTTTATTTAGTGTTTCCATATATGTTGAGTTCTGTTTATTGGGTAGCCAGGCTTAAAAAAAGGGGATGTTTATGTTCTGATGTAGGCCCTGGATAGTGTATAATTGGTAGAATGGTTTGGGACAGATTTTAAAAGTCCCATCCATCATCCATGTTTCTGATTGTTGAAGCTTTATTAAATTGTTTGCAGTGGCAAACATAATTATTCTCATGTCTTTGCATTTGTTATCATAGAAAATAAAGGGTTCCTCATTGTGGGGTCATTATCACCTCTTCAAAAGTTTTAGGAGTAGGTGTGGTAGTTGTTGTAGCTTTCTTTCTGCGAGCTAAAGTTCTTTTATTGAAGCAATAGATGGCATTTGTCCAGTTGCTTATTTGGGTACTCTAGGTAGCAGCTCTTTAAGTATTACACTAGTAGGTGTTTGTGAGCTAGTGCTAGCTCCTTTAAAGTTATCAAGGGCTGTTTTAACTTCAGTTTCTGTCACATTAGGAGGAGGGTTATGGTTCCTTGTATACATAACAGTTGTTTCTCTAGAAGTTGCACGACCATAACATTTATTTGAATAGTACTTGGTACATTTCCAATTGACTTTTAGCCCACTTTGCTTTTCCTGGGTGTAAAAATACCCCATGTAAGATAGCAGCATTTTCCTTTTTGGGATGTTATAAATTGTGCACCTTCTGTCATTGTGATGTCGTAAATTCTATCATAAATGTATATGAAAATTATTGAAAAGAATATTAAAAACGCCTTTGCACACAATACAGCGGGCACAACATCCCTACTGCCTACGCGGGTGTGGGGAGGAGGGTACGTTTCTACATACTATGTGGGACTGCCCTCGTATACTGGAGTATTGGAGACAAATAATGCGCACCTTATCTCAGGTGATGGGGCTGTCCCTCGTCCCAGAGCCGCGCAAGTGCCTGTTGAACATATGGGAACCGAACGACCTCACTAGACACGGCCAAACATGGTCCACAATAGGCATACTGATAGCAAAAAAATATATAGCCCAGAAATGGGGTGCAGCAGAGGCCCCCACGCTGGCATACTGGTGTACGAATATGGACAGGGTGATGATAACGGAGAGGGCAGTCTATATAACTAGGACTTGCCCACGCAAATGGAACAAGATACGGTCCCCGTGGAACGTGTATAGAGGGGAGATTTGCGAACTACTACACGAGGATGAGCAATTCACTTCAGATGAAGAGGAGGAGGGGGATTGAGGTGGGATGGGGTGGGGTGGGCGGACATGGGGACTGCTTACTCCATCGAAGAAAGGCAACACGGTAGGGGGGGAGAGAGAGGCCTAACTACATGCATCAACGCGGCATTTGAATGGGGTTACCCTCCCCGAGGTGTGTTAAACAATAACCCAGCCAGATTGGAGTCCTCTGTATGCCCGAAGAGAGTGGGTGTTGGAGGTGGGTCGGGACGGGGGATGAGTGTTAACCTAGGTGTCTGCCTTACGAAGTGTATTGTGTTAGTTTTATAGTTAATTTGTATGTTTCTTCAAAACGGAAAATACAGACCTATAAGTTATCCGGTGTGCAAGTGCAGGTGAAGTACGCACATTAATCAACTACGCCGCCGGACCTCAGGGTTGTCGGCTGAAGGGCTGTGTTGCTTCGACAGATTTGATCGAGGTATTTGTTTGCTGCGGCCGGCCCCGGTGGTTGTAGGCCATAAGCTGTGTAAGTTCAGTTGTGTACAATAAAGGTCTTAAAAAAAAAAAATAGAATATTATACATGTTTACATTTTAATAAATACACATTTTTATAACTATACTTACAAAGTATGTTTTCAGATGCTTTTAAATGGAGATGTTATTTATTTGTTGAATCTTGTTAAGTCGTTGGTTTTTCTGTAAGAAAAGTAAAACATTTGTATTTATTTTATTACATTTGTACATGGGTGGGGTGGATGGTTGGGATGGAGTTGGGGTTTGGGTGGATCTTTTAGATAGTTTTGAAAGGTGTTTTGATGCATACTTACTTTATTAGATTGTTTTAGGAGGTGATCTGTTATCTGGTTGTTTCCAGAATTATCTGTAGTAGAAACATAAAGCGAAAAAACATATAATGTAATTATTTGAGTAGGAAAGTTATTAGTTTTAGAATATTAGCCTAACAGTTATTTTATAGATGGTAATTTTCTTACTTTTTGAAGAGTGCAATAGCATTTGTATTGATGAAGTCCTTGCTTGTTGTAGAAATCCGGAGGAGTTTCGGCTTCCTTATTGTTTTGGGTTTAAGGTGTAAAATAAGAGTATGTTTTCTTTCTTTATGTAGTGTTTATTTAATTGATTGTTTCATCTCATTGGTTCATTTTATTATTGTGTATTTTTATTGGTTGCTTTTTATTGTGTTAATTGTTTTTGTAGTTGTTTTCCTTATATGGAAAATGATAATTAAGAGTCAGTTATTTTTTTTCTCCATATGTTGAATTATTTAGATGTGCATTATATTATATATGATATGCAAAAAAAGTGTTTATATGATGAAAGTCTATATTTTAAATTGTTATTAATAGTGTATTTCATTTTATAATGTATTAATTATGTTTTACTATTTCAAAAAATTGTGTCTTTTCTCTGTTTTTGAGTTTTCAATATTTTTTTAAACGATATTATTACTGTCTATATTTTTGTTATCAATATTTTGGACATGTTTATTTTTAAAGAATATTCGATAATTTTTATAATGATAATTATGTGTTCAATATTTGTGTTATCAATAATTTTACTTGTCAACATTTTTGGGTCAATATTTGTGTATTTTTTTAACTAAGTATATAGTATCGATATTAGGGTTGTCGATATTTTTTGGTCGAGAAAAATGTAGGTCAATAATGTGTCTGTCGGGGGGCGTGGCTAAGGCGGCTATGATGGCGGACGCAGCTTAGTAAAGCTCCGTCCCGCCGCTTCGATTCTCCGCCAATTATCCTGTCTTGCCCCCCGCCTGTGCCCATCCCACAGCAGTGAGGGGCGGCGGAAGGTGTCCGACAGGCGTGGCGTGACTCCTGGCCGCATCGGAGCCCTAGATCGGGCGCGGTCGGCCCCGGAGGTGGTGCGGCCTATACCGGCAGTTGAAGCCGGGACCTCAATTTAGCAGAGGACGCCCGAGGAGTGAGCGAGCTGCCGGCAGACGGCGAGAGAGGGCGGCCGGGCGGCCCGGCCCCCTCCCAAGACGCACACACCAGCGGGGGGCTGCAGGCGGAGTGGGCTGTCTGGCCCGGCACTGCACCTGGAGGACCGGGCGGCCGCCGCGGGGCTACAGCCGGCGCAGCGTTGCCCGACTGGCTGTTGGAGGCGGCAGATACCCTGGGAGAGGCCTGAGACGCGACCCCGGTGGTGAGTGTACACTGGGGGCGCGCAGCGGCAGGTGCCCGAAGCGAAGGGGAGAGAGTGGTGGATCCGGCGGTCAGGTCGGACCGCAGCTGTCCAGATTTCTGAGGCGCGAGCACGTTGTCCTTGACCCGAGGAGCATTGGTTGGCGCCCAATTAGCCGCAGCGGCGGCCTACGATTCGGCGGCAGTATCGAGCCGCGGCGGGTGTGGGCCCCCCCCCTAGGGTGCCCCCTTGCAACAGTGCAGAGATCCAGGGCATTGGGCGTGTGGGGCGGTACACCACCCACGGCGTTGACCACTATTGACTGTGTGGGGCTGCCCGGGGCGGCGCGGGGCCTGGTGATTGCGCTGCGGTACCCTGACCGCGGGCTGGTGGCACTGCGTGGAGTCTCGGGGTGAGTCGTGGAGATCTCCGGGGCCCGCATAATCCAGCGGAGGAATGCTGCTTGGCCCGGTGCGTTGCGCTGTGGATTACCTGGCCGTTTATGCCCGGTACATCACCAGGGGATTAACCAGTGGGCCTCTCGGCGGGTGGCTGGCGGAGGGCCCCTTGGGCCGCGACGGAGAAGCCTAGTGGGTAGCGTGTGGAACTTTTCTACCAGGCGGACCCCACTGGCTGTGGATCATGACTAGAGGTAGCGGAAGCAGCGGATCCTCGAAACAAGGCACCCTCGACAAGTTTACGGGTGCGGGTGGAACGGCCGGGGCCTCTGGGGGCCCTCCGCCCCAGGGGCCAGATAATGCAGCGCTTTTGGTGGCAATCACCCAAGCTAGAGACACCCTGGATGCCAAGATAGGGGCAGTTGGAGCCGATGTCACGCTGCTGCGCCAGGACTTGCGAAATGCGGTGGCGTGTATCACCGAGGCCGAAACGAGGATCACCGGAGTGGAAGACAACGTGGCAACATTAAAAAAGAAAGTAGCCGCCATGGAAGGGATCCAAAAAGGCCTGGCGCTCCGGGCGGAGGATGCCGAAGGACGGGCCCGACGCAACAACCTGCGGTTCGTTGGCTTTCCGGAGGATTGTGAAAAGGGGAATATGGAGGCCTTTCTTACTCGGTGGCTGGAGGCGTGGTTGCCGCCGGAGTCCCTTTCTCGCTGCTTTGTCATAGAGCGGGCGGACAGGGCGCTCGCTCCGAAGCAGCCGGTTGGAGAGCGCCCGCGGCCAGCGATAGCTAAACTGCTTAACTATCATGATAGGGACACTATCCTGAAGCAAGCTCGGCGGAAGGAACCCCTGATGTATGACAATCACTGGATTATGATATTCCCGGACTACACCAAGCTAGTACAGCGACAACGGCAATCCTTCACAGAGGCCAAGGCTCGCCTGAGGGGACTCAAAATTCAGTACGCCCTCCTTTACCCGGCCCGCCTGCGAGTGATCCTTCAATTCCGGACCATGTTCTTCAACTCTCCGGAAGAAGTATTTACATGGACTGATGAGATGGTCTGGATTCGGCCGCACACTCCGCCGGCTCGAGACTCTGATTCATCTTCCTGGACGGCGCGGCGGCAGACCCACCGGCGCTCTCGTAGTAGGAGTAACTGGCGGTCCCGCTCCACTAAGAGGTCCCCCACCAAAAAGGGTGCTGCGGAGGAAACAGCTCCTCCGGACTCTCAGGATGCAGATTCTTGAAAAGAGAAGGGACATGTGGTACTTAATTGTGTTGGGTCGCGGAGCGAACTTCGCAGGTGACTGGAATGGCCCAGCCTGAGGTGTCGGACGATGGCCGATACGCCACTGACCTATACAACGGACTTGATTAGCAGTTATGAGATGTGGGGTGGGGGAGGGTGGGGGGGGGATGACAAGGCGGGCTACTGCCCCAGAGTAGCGGCAGTCCAGTCGCCCACAGACATTCATTAGCGGGGTTGGTTGGGGGTTGAGGGTGTGGTTGTTGGGGATCCATTGGAGTGGGTGGCCACTGACCTCGCCAGATACTTCCATGTTGCTGAGGTATAGGGGAGGGGGGGGGCAGTTTTCCGGGTGTTGGGCTGGGGCGGGATTCAGGGGCAGGGGGTGGGGGATGCACAAAGTTTGGCTCCACAGGGGTAGCTCATTCACACACGATGGTCCACCGGGTTCGAATCATGTTCTTTGGACAGTTGCACTCACCCACATCTGGGCGATTGCTGACCTTCCCAGTCGATGGCGGATAGAGGTTCGGATTCGGGGCTCCCCTGGGCTATGCTGCGAATTGTGAGCTGGAATGTGCGGGGCATGCTAGATAAAATTAAAAGAGGCGCAGTGCTGCGACAAGGGAAAAAGGAGAGGGCTGATGTTCTGCTATTGCAGGAGACTCATCTCCTGGGTACCAAGACTCTTAGTTTACAGCGCTATGGTTATCATCAGGTGTTCCATGCTGGTTTTGTCCGGGGATCCCGGGGTGTGGCTATTATGATTCACCACAGAGTGTCGTATGTGCATTCTACCCACTGGATAGACGCCCAGGGCAGATATGTCTTTGTTAAAGGAATGATTGATGGGGAACCAGTGGTTTTTGGCAGTGTGTATGCCCCCCCCCGTTGCAATGGTCTTTGGTGGAGAAGCTGTTCACTGTATGGGCCGAGATTCCGGACGTGCTGGCTGTGATTGGGGGCGATCGGAATGACGTTATGGATGGGACTGTGGATCGCTACAGGCCGAATGGCGGACAGGTGGTAGCTGCCCCCACGAGATTGAATGATATGGTGAGCGGCATGGGTTGGACAGATGCCTGGCGCTTTCAACACACGCACAGTCGGGAATATACATATGTTTCAGCGGTCCATCGGTCCTTCTCACGGTTAGACTACTTGTTCATCCCCTGCGCCAAGATGGGAAGAGTGGCTTCGACGGCTATACTGCCGCGTGGGCTCTCTGACCACTCCCCCATTGCGATAGATATCCTCCTTGACAGGAGGCGGCAGCCTTTTCGATGGCGCCTCTCTACCTTGCACCTACAACAGGATGACTACCAATCCCATATGCGGGAGGCCATAGCCCACTACTGGGATGAAAATGAGAGGTCGGGTCGGATGTGGTGAACCTCTGGGAGGCCATGAAGCCTACACTCAGGGGAGTAGACATTGCCTGGTGTGCGAAGGCCCGTAGGGCGCTGGGAGAGGATCTAGAGAGGGCGGCAGGACGGGTTCGCACCCTGGAGACACGTTCCACCGAAACCGGGGCGGAGGAGGATATACGACGGCTGCTGCAGGCGCAGAGGGATGCTGCTTCCCTACAACTTGAGGAGTCCCGCCACATATGGCTTGCAACGCAGAGTAGAATTTACCAGGGGGGGACAAATCCAGCTCAATGCTATATCGACTGTGCCAAGGCGCGTTCCAGGCTCAGACGTTGCCGGCGCTTAGGGATGAGGCCGGAAATTCCTTATCCGATCCAAGGGTCATTGTCGACAGCTTTGCGCACTATTACGAATCACAATACGCCCCTAGAGATTCTCTCCCTGCGGAAGACGTGGACAAATTCTTAGCGAATCTCCCGCCACGGGGATCTCCGATGAGGAGCGGGACTGTCTCTTGATTCCATTGTCCGCGGAGGAATTGGGTAAGGCACTTGGTGAACTGAACGCTGGGAAGGCCCCGGGGCCGAACGGTTTCCCGTGCGAGTTCTTTAGGAAATATCATCTCCAGTTAGGGCCACATTTCAAGAAGGCACTAGATGCTGCTAGAGAGCTGGGTCATCTGCCGTCTGATTGGAGGCACGCCGAGATCGTGTTGTTCTGCAAGCCGGGAAGGCCACCGGACCTCCATGAATCGTATCGCCCTATCTCACTTCTGAATATTGAGGCGAAGATCCTGGCGAAGGCGCTCGCCTACCGCCTCCTCCCATTGATCACCACTCTGGTCCACCCGGACCAGGCTGGCTTTATGCCACACAGGGCCACCAGACATAATATCAGGCGGGCCCAGGTGGCCCTGGAAATGATGCGAGCCACTGGCTCTCAGGCGGCGCTCTTGTTGGCCGATATTGATAGAGCCTTTGATTCACTGAGCTGGGCATACCTGCAGGCGCTCTACCTCGTCTGAATCTCGGCCCTCATTTCCTCTCGTATGTACGGCTGCTATATACTGACTTGACAGCGTCTGATGCCCACTTTCTCCGTACTTATTCGCTCTTGCGATGGAACCTCTCGCGGCGTGGGTGCGTATGGACGCGCAACTGAAGGGGTTTGAGTGGGAGGCGGGGCCGTCAGACAGGATTGCGCTTTACGCGGACGATGTGCTCTTCTTTCTTACAGATCTCAATAGATCGGGCCCGAGAGTTCTTGACATCATGAGGGTGTTTGGAGAGGTTTCGGGGCTTAACCTCAATGTAAAAAAATCCACCTTGTGGACCCTGGGCAGCGGTGTGGCTCTTGGTAATTGGGCGTCCGCCCTGCAGGAAGCGACAGGAGGCATTAAATATCTTGGGGTATTCATGACAGACATCCCTAGTGTCTCGTGGGAGCGCAATATTGTTCCGGTCTGGGACAGGGTCCGATCGGATATGAAAACTTGGTCCTGTATGCCCTTGAACTTGTATGGCCGGTCGGCCATCTTTAAGATGGTGGCTCTCCCTCGTCTGCTCTACTAACTGCAGAACCACCCCTATCCTATCTTGCCGCAATGGTTCCGCCAGGTTAACTCGGCGCTGGGCCGCTCTCTCTGGGCAGGGGGGGCTATACGCGTGGCCCTTCGCACCTGTTTCCTTTCAATGTACTGTGGTGGCCTGGCATCCTCTGACATCCTCTCCTACTATCAAGCGTCCCATTTATTAATACTCAACAAATGGTGGTATGGGGATCGGGGCGACCCTGGCGTACGCTTTGGAGCGCTATTTAATGGAGCCAGATACTTTGCACACGCTACTGTATTCGGCGGGAAAGAGGAGGAGGCTCCTGGTGGTTACGCAGGTAGTCTTCCAGGTTTGGCGTCGAGCCCTTAGTCGTATAGGATGGTGGAATAGGCTGACTGGGGAGACCCCGCTGTGGCAGAATGGCCGCGTGCCGGCCTTGTCGACTTTGCAGGGATTTCGCGGCTGGGACGCGATAGGGATCTCAGCGCTGGGGCATGTCATGAGGGGCAAAACCCTTAAATCCTTTCAGGAACTGAGGGATGAATACGATATGCCGCGTACCCAGTTCTTCAGGTACCTGCAATTCCGACATGCTATCTCCCCTGCCTTAGAGGGACTGGACTCCCTGCGGAATTTAGTCCGTTAGAAGCCAAGTTATTTATGGGAGAATTGACAGAAAAGAAAATATCCCGCATCTACCAGTCACTGGTTATTCACTGTTCCTCCTCCCTAGACGGCTTGCGGTTTACTTGGGAGCGGGATGTCGGAGACATTGACGAGGAGGGATGGAGGGAGGCCCTCGCAACCCCGAGAGAGGCGGCCATAGTCATACGACTGCGCTTTATCCAATTTAAATACCTGCACAGGGCTTACTACACGAGAGAGAGGCTGTGGTGAGCCGGACTGATTGCCTCCCCCGATTGTCTGAGGTGTGGCAGGGAAGTGGGCACATTCCTTCACACTGTGTGGTCTTGTGGGGCACTGGAGAGGTACTGGGGGCGTGTATGGGACTGTCTGGATGAGGTACTGGGTTGGCAGCTCCCGCGTACGTTGCAGCTGGGCCTCCTGCATGTCCTGGAGCAGGTGGGTGGCAACATATACAAAAGACACTTATTACTTCTGGGTCTTAAGGTGGCCAAGAGGGATGTGGCCCGCGCCTGTAAAGACCCTAGGGCTCCCCCGATAGAGGTATGGAAACGGGGCTTGGACTACTACATGGGGCTGGAGCGTCCAGTATTTGAGGCCCGTGGCTGCCCTAGAAAGCACTATAAAATTTGGAAGAGGTGGGCGGACTACAGGGGGTTGTGGCTGGAGCCGCCGCCGCGACAGGATGTAACTGAAGACCTATTGTCCTGAGAACCAGGGTGGGGGTGCAAGTGTACTACAATGATTGCATTGCTAATTAGCTTGGATCCAGGAGACCATCGTGAACAGGGCTAGGGAGGGACCCGGGAGGGGGTGGCGTTCTGGGGTTGGGGGGGTACGGGTAGTTTAATGTTCATAGCCGATCCTGCTTACTGTATTGATTGCTATGTTTTTCTCTCTCATTCTATGCTCACAGCCCCTCCGGTGTTCGGAGTACTGTGGATATCTTGCGATCATATTTGAATTATCAATAAAATTGGTTCTGAAAAAAAATAATGTGTCTGTCGATATTATGTCAGTCATTCCCCAGCATACAACAGTCTAAACACACTAACACCAGGCAAAAAGTGGGCTCAACCATGTCAGAAAGATCCGATCCTACTTTCCTACATTTAACATTAAATCCTGAAAGTATACATATAATATACTTGGAGTAGATCATGAAATCCCCTGGCCCAGCATCTAAATATAAAGTAGTGCGTATACCTAGTTACAACTAGAAAGCACAATAAATTTGGTATAGTGCAGTGCTGGATTGTCGTGTATTTCCTATAGCACCCATGCAGGACTTGCGCGTTTGGATAACATAAACTGTGGGATTGGCGGCAGACTGGTTTCGTACACACCCACCGAGAAATGTTATCCTGCATGCATTTAGCAAGCTCACAGTGCCACTAGTGTCTCCTCTTATCGGGGAGAGTATAGTTTCTGGCAACCTTTAGAACATGGTAACCTTGATCCCTCAAGATCGTGAAAACAATGTACTACTTTTCGCTCAGTTACTCGTGCTCATTTAGTTTATCTCAGAGACACACAGAATAAACAGTCTGGGCCTTTCAATAAGGGTTTATTGAACAGTTGTTATTCTCGTGTAAAATATATGAGCTGCAACAACCGTTAGACAGTAGCAGAGATATATGATTAGCAGTACAGTGAAAATAAAAGGATAGTACAGTTCTATCATCTTGCAATAAGCATGAATAAATACATGAATATAACATGCATGATAAAAGTGTGCGTACTCCTACGATGCCTATCTAGATGTACCTAAGTGTACCTAGCATTTGAGTAGGTATAAAGCCATTTAGTCGAACCCCATTACCTGAAGTGTGAGAATGTGGAAGCCCTTCTTGGTCCCGATTTGGATTCCCCATGAGGGATGTTCAGACCACTGTCAGCTGGAGCATCTGCATGCAGGAGCCTCAGCCTCTCTGGTCAGTGTGTCAGCCTGGAAGTCTTGGTTCCCTCTACCTAACACTAGCAAGAGGTGCTATATTTCTATAGAAAGTATCTAGGGCTTCATTGTCCTTGTTGCTTGTATTAGCCATTGTTGGAATTGAGGATGGCGTGTGGGATGAACCATGTGCGTAGATGTGGGAAGGAAGGTGGTGTAGCCCCAGCCTGGTTTCTAAAGACCCTTATGAATATTAGTTCATACTGTGTGAGTCTATTGATGGAGTTACAGGACTCTATTGTTTATGAGAAACCCTCCGTCAGACCACTGTCAGCTGGAGCGTCTGCAAGCAGGAGCCTCAGGTCCTCTGGTCAGTGTGTCGGCCTAGAAGTCTTGGTTCCCTTTCATTAACACTAGCAAGAGGTGCTATATTTATACAGAAAGTATCTAGGGCTCCATTGTCCCTTGTTGCTTGTATTAGCCATTGTTGGATTTAAGGATGACGTATGGGATGAACCGTTTACATAGATATGGAGAGGAAGGTGGTGTAGCCCCAGCCTTGTTTCTAAGAATCCTTGTGAATAATAATTCATGCTGTGAGAGTCTATTGATGGAGTTGTAGGACTCTATTGTTTAGGAGAAACCCTCCTTCTGCAGCCAGGACTAGAACTAGGTAAAGGTTCAATCCTAAAAGGCTTGTTACCATGTAGTGTAGGGTAGGTAATGTAGGTGAAGGGGTACGATGTTACCCTGGCCTATATTAGGGTACCTATATGAAACATAATACCCACTCCTCTCCTGAACAGTCCACAATGCTATTCTCTTTACTAGATAGTAGGGCAGAAAACATTTATCAATTAGCTTTGTTAAAAACCTTTTTTTTTAAATCATTTTAAAAACAGTTTAAAAAGGTGGGAAAAAAAAATCTTTACTACGAAAATCAGTTGCTACTTAAGTGAGTTTGTTTATATACATTGAAAACCTACAAGCGTATAAAGGCCATGCTTTTCAGAGAGAAAGTGTCAATTTTTAGGAAATGTTCCAAATTTAGTTAAGTTTAGAAAAAAAGAAAATCAAAAATCTTTCCCAGCACACGATGAGCCAATTGTAGATTAAATGTCCTGGCTGGGAGACACAACATCATCGTTGCTTGCCGCTGCAGGGGACGATCCTTGTAACACCTTGCCGATTACGTAATTGGAGCATAGATGATATTCAGTGCTGCCAATAGCTGGTGTAGAGGCAGCCGGTGCTGTAGTCGATACCTGGGTGCTATTGGTGCTAGTGATGGAGCTGAAGCTCAGCCCAGTTGTAAAAGGCACCTACGGGTTCTCGAGGAATGCAGTTATCAGTATAGGAGCACGCTGGGGACGTTGCCGAGCATGAGACCTCAAGGGTTCCAGCCGGGTATTCAAGTCCGCAGGCGTGTCCGTTGCAAGTGTCAGACAGAGGTCCAACATGCTTTCGTCACCGCAAAACAGGGATCAAAGAACAGGTAAGATGCAGTCCATCTAGACTGGTCTAAACGATAGGAACCAAGAGGCACTTAGGAGTCTATTAGGATGGCGGTCGGAAAATCATTCCAACCGCCATGGTAGTGAAAATCAATCATCCACTGGTATGGTGGCAAAACTGGCAGTCCCATTAGGATCAACCGCCAAAATAATTACAACGGCAGCGGAAACACACGAAACTGCAGCGAGACCAGAGGAGTGACCACCCGTAAAATTAGGATTCCAATGAGGTGACAGCGGAATGATCCACAGATTCCGACCGCCGCAAAAGCTAACAGTGATGAATGGGAGAGGCTGCAGAATGACTGGTGCACAGCTACCGCCGCGGAAGCTCCGTCATAAATATGGCGGTCGGAAAAAAATCCACACAACAAGGCCTCCGAATGCTCACATCAAACCAGCTCTGCCCACAAAAACACCTGACACACAATGACACACCCCCATGGCAACTTAAAAAATACAAATCGCAGGACAAACCACACAACACACCTGACAGCAATACTCCATTTTGACACACCCACATAGCTGAGTATAAAACCAGCCCCTTCCCTGACCAGAATCCTTTGCACTACTCCAGCCCTGAAGGAACCAAACCCTCCAGCACATTGGAAAGGCAAAACACCACACATTTCACCAGCACAACACACACACACACACACCACCTACACCACCTACACCACTCTCAAAACGGCACCTCAAACCATTTGCACATCACACACCATGGCACAAAAAAAATGCCCACATTTACTGACAGTGAGTTGTCAGTCATGGTAGATGAGATAATCAGAGTAGAACCACAATTGTTTAGTACCCTGGTCCAACAGACACCATCAGCCATCAGAGAACAAATGTGGACTAGGATAGTCAACAAGGTTAATGCAGTGGGGACTGTCCCGTACAACAAGAAGGAGATCATGTGGTGGTATGATGACCTTGAGAGCAAGGTGAAATATAAGAATAACAAGAACTGTCAGCTGGCTCAGATGATTGGTGGAGGCCCTCCCAATCCACCAAGAACATTCACTGCATGGGAGAAGAAGGTGCTTGCCATACTACATCCAGAGAGTCTCGCAGGAACACCCGGGGGAGTGAAGGCTGGTAAGTTCAAACAAATGTCTACCATTACACTGACATGTACTGCCATCTTGCACAACTACAAAGCTACACCTCCTAGGCCCAATTCCATTAATCTGCACCACACACTACCCAACACGTCTCACAGATGTAACATTCACTCCATCCGAAACACCCCAAAGGTAGCCAGCAACATTCCCAGGGTAGCATGAGTACAGGCAGCCAGCACTGCCCCCTGCCCCATCCCTGAGCAGGATGGAGCACCCCCACTCAGCCAGAAGCATGTGGCAGCCATTGTATGGTTCACCTTCACCCAACAGGTAGGTAGCCATCTTCCTAGGGAGGGCTGTTTGGGGGAGGGAGGCTTGCACTACTCCCATCAGGCACCACTGTCTCACCCCTGAGCAAGATGGAGCACTCCCCCCAGAAGCATGCGGCAACTATTGTATTACAACAACCAAACTTACAGGTAGGCGGTCACCTTCCCAGGGTGGGGTGTTTGTGGTGGGAGGCCTGCACCTCAACTCCCACCAGCCCCCCTGTCCCACCCCTGAGCAGGCTATAGCACTCAAACATACCCTGAAGCATGTGGCAGCCATTGCATTGTTCGCCTTCACCTAACAGGTAGGTAGCCATCTTCCCAGGGAGGGCTGCTGGTGGGTGGCAGGCCTGAACTACAACTCCCACCATTCACCCTGTCCCACCACTGAGCAGGATGGAGCAACCCCACCCAGCCAGAAGCATGTGGCAGCCATTGCATGGTATACCTTCACCTAACAGGTAGGTAGCCATCTTCCCAGGGAGGTCTGTTTGGGGGTGGGAGGCCTGCACTACAACTCCCACCAGCCCCCCCACCCCACCCCTGAGCAGGATTGAGCTCCCCACCCAGCCAGAGGCATGTGGAGGCCATTGTATGGTTCACCTTCACCTAACTGGTAGGTAGCCATCTTCCAGGGGTGGGCTGTTTGGGGGTGGGAGGTCGGCACTACAGCTCCCACCAGCCCCCCTGTCCCACCCCTGTGCAGGATGTAGCCCGAATCATGTGGCAGCCATTGTATCTCACCAACCAAACTTAAAGGTAGGTAGCCATCTTCCCAGGGAGGGTTATTTTGGGGTGGGAGGCCTGCCCCTAGGCACCCCTGTCCCACCCATGAGCAGGGTGGAGCACTCCACCACACCCAGAGAGATGTGTCAGAAAGTCCACATCAATGTGACAACAGAACAGATAAGTAGACAGTACATGCACCCTAATATGCCTCTCGAAAAGCATTGAACTTAATGATAACACCAGCCCTCACTTCACACCAAAATTGACATTGAAACAGTATCAAATTACAATGTGCAGACAGCTAAGCGTATGTAACTGTCACAGAAACAAAAGTGGGACTCACCAAATCCCATGTAGAAGAAAATCAGGGCACAACCATGCATAGCACTGAATGCCATCTGTAAGTTACATGGGGGCAGAGCTTGAAGGACCAAATGAAGACAAAGCAAGCATGGCCTGTAGAACTAATAAATGTACACACATGACATGACAAAGGTATGCATGAGATAACTATGGCTAGTTCATGTGCAGATGTAACGCCTGTCAGGCAGAGTAATCAGCAAAGATTCTTCACATTAAGTTGTTGTGCCGCTAGTTGTTAGGTGACAACATGTCCTCGTAATCACAGATACTGCACATGGGGCATGGTATCCATTGACAAGTCACACCTTGGAAAATCAATATATGTACCTCCACATCATATCATGATGCACAGTACTGTGCAGACAGACAATGTGAGAACCAGGACACTGTGTGTTGAACAACCTGTAAAAATATACATCGAACACCAACCTTGAGGGCTGCATGTCAATGACCATTTACCCTCTGTCCTGAAGCCAGCCCATCTGGCATGCCAGAGCGCTACAGGTACCAGGACCACACTGCCGCCTCCGCCACCACGTCAGCAACAACAACTATGATGACCCCTGCTGTAACAAACTTTACGGCCTCCACCACTGCCAGCCCTGCTTGCAACACTCTCCGTGCCCCAGAGGATGAACACCCCACCCCACCAACTGAGGAGGGCAGGGAGAGTAGGCGGGTGCGTACAGTGGTGAGGCAACAGGTCCGTGACAGCAGGTGGGAGGGCAAGGCGGAGTAAAAGCCAACAGGACACTGGGACTGAAGCCCTGGACAACATCACCAGAGTCCTTGGGACCTATGAACGGGTCCAGGGACAAACGGGCCAGGCTCAGGAGGATTCTCGTGAGCTCTGCCTGGTGCTGAGATCCATCGACACCCGCATGGGCCAAATTGTGGACCTCTTGGGCCATCTAGTGGCGGTTCTGAGGGACAGGCCTGGGGTCCAAACAACACCTTCATTTCCCTCCGGTGGCCCGCAGAATGACAGTTCCACATCCTCCCCTGCGGCCATGGAGAGGGTGGAATCCTCAGACCCCACTGGCCCCACAGCAGAGGCTCCCCCTGCCAAACGGCGAAAGGGCCATCCCAAAAAATACAAGGGAGGATCCTGTGGCAAAGCACCTGCTAAAAGCCAGTCAAGGTGCCAGCCATGATGGCACCCCTCTTCACCTTGCCATTGACTTTGTTGACTGTCCTTCCCCACATTGCCATATTCATGGCATCCGTTTGCTGAACTGGGTCACCACATCAATGTGGTGACTACACAATTGTCTCATCTTCCATCACTGACAACTCATTGCTTCACTATTCACAGTTTTTGTAAATATTCACTCCCCTGTCACATGTACCCATTGTAAATAAACACTCCTTACACACCTATTTTGTTGAGTCTTCTCCGTGTTCATCACAGAATGTGAAATGTTCACCATGATTACAATGTACTAGGTGCACAAATCATTTGTAGGCAAGGAGAGGCTGAAGGGACCTAGGAAAACACAAAAGAACAATATTCACTAGTCAGGTAGTGGCATAACAGCCATCACACAACACTTGTCATCAAGGTACTCCAATCTGCGCACATCACAATGAGCAACAGTACCGACATAGACATCCTGTATCTGTGCTAAACTACTCTGTCCCCAAAACATTAGCAGCCAGCAAAGAGTCAACAACAGGCAGCAGTCACAATGCTCACCTACACCTAATCCCCAACAACGAAATCAGCAAGCAATGGCCCCCTTGTACGTTTACACTCACCTTCAAGGGAAGTAGCGGTTGATGAGCTGTTGACGCAGGTTGACACCTTCCTCCTCTCTACTATCCTCGTCACTGGACATGGGTTGGTTTGTAGGTGGGGGCCTTGGCTGCTCATCAGCGTCCAGGAGCAGGGCGATCTCCTTGCGCAAGGCTAGGTTGGGATGCATGCAGCATGCAACTACAGTCTGACACACCTTTTTGGGCGAGTACATCAGTGCACCTCCGGTCTTGTCCAGGCAGGGAAATCGTGACTTCAGGAGACCAAAACAATGCTCTCCACACAATGGGTCCTGCCATGAGCATCAATGCGGACTTCACTTGGGGTCCTGGGATTCCGCAGTGGGCTCAGCAACCAAGAACGGTTGGAATATGCAAAGTCACCTAGGTGTGAGATACACATACCAATTTTGGGATATGACTGTGGCAGAGGACAGCATGTCACACACACACAGCACGCTTCTTGACTATGCATACTCACCCACAATCCATGCATGCTCTGGAAGCAGATTAGCAATCAGCTGTGCCACAATGCTGTTATGCAGGATGTGTGAGTCATGGGCCGAGCCAGGAAACTTGGCACAGATGTGGGAGATGATCATATTAGCCTGGCACACCACTTTCACATTGATGGAATGGAAATGTTTCCTGTTCCTGTAGATGTGCTCATGTGCCTGTGGTGGAACCAGGCCAACAAGTGTCCAGTCAATGGCACCAACAACATTAGGGATGTGGCCAAGGGCATAGAAATCACGCTTCACACCTGCCAACTCATGCCTCTGTGGGAAATGGATGTATCTGTCTTTGTAGCTCGTCATATTGGACAGGACATCACGTAGCACCATGCTGAACATAGGTTGCGACATCCCACCTGCGCTGGACACCATGTACTGGAATGAACCAGTAGCAAAGAAATGCAGGGTCCCCATCACCTTACACGTGGGTGGCAAAGCAGTAGGTTATGTTCAGCGAGGCTGCAGTTGGGGCTCCAGGTGAGCGCATAGGTCTTATAGGGTGGGTCGATCAAGGCGGAATTTCCATATGACGTCCTCATCCTCCATGTCCGCCAGCACTGTAAAGGGACGATGCACATTTGGACACCTCCTAGGTGAGATGAAAGGGGACACCTGTGATTGCAATCCGTCATGTTATGTGTCCAACATCTTACGTTTTGACTGACACAACGCCAACAATGACTGGCAGGAAACCTCAGCTTACAGCACAACTTACATGTAGGGACACCAACAGCTACACTAGTCGTACATTTGTACTCTGTTCACACAGTGAGTGCCTCCAAAACAACATCTGACTATGTGAATGCCTAAAGTTATATTGCCACATCTTGCATGACCAGCACTGACAGCAGTTCACACAGCATATGTGTGAAACAGCAACACCACTGTCTCCTATCCAGCTGCTGTACCTACCACACTTTATTGCGTAAGAAGAACAGGGCACACATCAACAACACAATGATCACAGTCTGTGCATTAAGATCAAGTATGTGCATGAGCAAAGCAAAGTAGACAATGAAATATGCACATTGTGTAGTCAGACATTCATCACTGTGAGTTGCTCAGCCATATCACACATTGGCATGTGTACCCATTGGAGAGTCCATCACAACACTGTTCTGTGTACATGCCCAGCAAGATCACAAGTGAAATGTGACTAAGTACATGCCAATGTTTGCAATCATATCCACCATCATTGCAGGTGTCGTCAGCAGTGCCATGAATCATGTGTCCACTGTACACTGTTGAGAACTGGCCATTGCTATTGACACAGCATGATGTGTCCATGGGAGCTGTCAACGTCCTCCGCCATCCAAATCACGGTCACTTCCTGTAATGTATTGCAGGCATACCGCGGTAGCCACTGCCTGGCCCCTGCTGTGTGTCACTGCCAATGCCAAAGCCACACTTACGGTAGTGATAAACAAATGTTTATAGTCAAATGGTGGTTGGCATGCTCTGCCACCCAAATCACGGTCACTTCCTGCAATGTATAGCAGGCATAGCAACTGCCTGGCCCCTGCGGTGTGTCTCTGCCAATGCCCAAGCCCGTGCAGCAAATGGGAACCGCATTCACGGTAGCCTAACGCAATTTTGAAAATCGCGGTAGGCGTGCTCTGCCACCGCGGAGCCGGTCATTGGATGCAATTGAAAGATGCACGATCACAGTAGTGACCACCTGGCCCCTGCGGTGTGTCACCACCAATGTTTAAGCACTGACAGCCAATGTGAACCGCAATCGGGGTAGCCTTATGCAATTTTGAAAATCGCGGTAGGCATGCTCCGCCACCGCGGAGCCGGTCATTGGATGCAATTGAAAGATGCACGATCGCTGTAGTGACCGCCTGGCCCCTGTGGTGTGTCACCGCCAATGCCCAAGCCCCAACAGCCAATGGGAACCGCAATCATGGTAGCCTAATGCAATTTTGAAAATTGCAGTAGGCGTGCTGGTCATAGAATGCATTTGAAAAAACATGGAACACCAATTGCAGCAGCTTAGAACCACTGAAACAACCCCAGGGGGCTATATATGTGTGAGAGAGAGCCTCACATTTCCACTGCTTACAGACACTGCTGCCTGACACCCCTCACCACCAACTGCTGCTGCTACTGGCTCCAGACACTGCTACCTGACACCCCTCACCACTAACTGCTGCTGCTCCTGTCTCCTGGACCCAGTGATGTCGAGGACTGAGAAGATCAGGGCCCATCTTTTCACCATCGAGGAGCTGGAGATCCTGGTGGACGAGGTGCTCACACAGTATGGGAGGCTATATGGTGCTCCAGATCTCATGGTAAGTGTTTCAGAGTAGCAGTGAGAGTGCAGGGAGTGCACACATGAACTTGATCTGCTGCAGTATGTGCCTGAGAGTGTGGGGTTGTGTCATACACTGCCTAGCATGCTGACTCCAGGGGAAAGGGGTGTATAGCCTATTTCACACGTTTCCCTGGTTGCACATTAGAATGGGAGGGACATGTATTGTTTTATCAGCCATACTGTGACAGAGCAAGTAGGTTAAGCGGGAGTCAGGACAGAAATTTCCTATGTGAATGGATGTGTGGGTCTATGATGTTCTTCATATGCTCAGCTGTGACATTACCAAGGGTTTACGTCCAGAGGGTACTGATGGAAGTGTGTCTGACTCAAATTTGCCATCATGTATAGGTCAGCACTATGCACAGGACTTGGCGGTAATTCACCTATGACACAGCATATTGTACTTTTGTACAGAGCCCCTTCCATTTATATCAGCATGTGTACTGACCTGCATGTGTAGGCACTGTTTACGCTCTTATATTGTCCCTGCATGTGACATTTCTAATGCCCCATGTTGGATCTCAGTGTGTGCCCACCTGGCCTGCACAGTCACTGCCTAATCTGACAAGGACACATCACTGAATGTACAGAGCGAAACATATGGGATGTCTGCTAGTCTGTCCATCAAAGAGCTATCTCAGCCCTGTAGATTGCACACAACAGACCTTGTGAGAAGGGTGTGATATTGCAAGATCATGTCCCTAAATGTGAGCTCCATGACACAGTGAGCCATTCACAGGGCAAGGACATTGAGGGCTGCGCAGTGTTGGACACTGTGAGTCTGCCCCGAAACATCATTTTCAATATAATGTATGTCTTGCTCACCCACAAACTGGATAGCAGATGTGGGCCCCATGCACATATCCTTCTGTGCTGTTATCCTGCATGTTTATGAGATGGGCAGGTACTTTGTCCACCCTTATACCTGCATGCATTTTTGAATGATTCTGCCACGCAAATGTACTTTGCAAAATGCTGTATTGTCTCTGCTAGACATATCTGTGAAGTAGTGCTGAGTTACTATCATGCTTCTGTACTGAGAGATAGTGGTACATAACCCACTGTCACTGATTTTTCCCACTCTTGTCTCCCATGCCTGCAGCTCAAAGTCCACCAGCGTAAGGCCGTGTGGAGGGCTATTGCACGCAAGCTGCGGGCTCTGGGTGTCTCCAACCGACGGCGCACACACTGTGACAATAAGTGGGATGATATCTGCCGGATGAGCAAAAACGTGGCAGAGATGACGATGGGGCTTCTCCCTCAGACTGGAAGATTGGCGTGCAGGAGCATGACACCACTTATGGTCCGCATCTTAGCTGTGACAGCCTGAGCTGGATGCACATTTGAAGGAGCATCAGCAGCAAGCTGGGGGTGAGTATTCTGGGAAGGGTGACTTTGGTTGTGAGTGGCTGCAAGTGTTTCAAGCCTGGGCCAGTGCTGAGCTCTATGATGTTGCTAGTGTGATGCAATGGCTTGTAAGTGGCCTCTGTGTTGGGTGCACCTGTCATGCATTTCTCCTACCTGTAATGGTGCTTGACATTGCTTTCTGAGTTGTGGTCTTCGGGCATCGTCTGCATTGGGGTAGTCAGGGACATCCCATGGAAAGGAATGGTAGTATGCCTCATCTGAGTGTGCTTTCATCAATGTGTGCAGTGCCTGACGTCTGAATTGTGAGGACTACACATCTGAAACCAATGTGCAACTGTAGTTGAGCCCCAAAATACGACATGGTGGATGGCATGAGCTCATGGCTATTGAGGACTGATATGTTGGAGTCTGTATCTGTGTTGTCCCCTTCTGCTGCCCCCAGATGTGACTGTGGCAACATGTTGGGAGGTACATCTTCCCCCCCCTCAGGGCACGATGTTTGCTCAGAGGGATCTGTATGTCTGGTTACACGGAGCCACGGGCAGACTATTTGGCTGTGTGTTCATCACATGGGTCACGTATGCAAAGTTTGCATGATGACACGCATAATTTGAGTTTTGAATTGAAGATGTACAATGTTACTGCACAGGGTGGTGTGCAACATGGGGATATCATCATTTTGTTTAGTGCTTTGCTTGCATATGATGTTTGTGTTAATGCCACTGAACGGACCCCACGTCTCAGTCTCAGCATCTACCGTGGGCACAGCAGGACAGGGGACGGACACCAGTGGTGAGGCATCAAGCACGACTGCTACACACGAGCACACTGATGTGACCAGTGCCTCGAAGGGGGACTGGAGTCTGCTTGAGGAATTCCAGCCTGAGACACCAACATCAACATCATCTGACGCCAGCGTGACACATCTATGTTGGCAGGCACAGGGAGTGGGAATTCTGCCTCCTCTTCCAACGCACACCGTCCAGGGCCCACCCTCCCACCTACTTCCACTAGTGCTGCACGTGCTGGCATCAGTAAAAAGAGAAGAGTGTCCTTCACCCCAGGCACCGCTGCCCCTGTCTCCACTGCTGCCATCAGTGTTGAGGCTGACGTCCTTTTGCGCTAGCTGTGTGTAGGTCAGACAACTCTCCTCAATGCCTTCCTTGACCATGACAAAAAGTTGGCACAGGTAGTTGCCTTCAGGGAGGGCATTCATTCAGACGTGGGTCGGCTACACCGGACTGTCCAGTCTTTGTCCTCCACAGTGATGGCAGCCATTCATCTGTCACAGCCTCAGAGTCCAGCTCCAGTCCTTTTGACCACCCCCCTGCCAGTGGCTACATCTGACAATAGTGACCACACACCACAGACCTCAGGCGCAGCACACAACAGCAGGAGCCCAAGAGGGCCAGAGCGCAGACACCATCCCCCCTAAAAACCAAAGCCACCCCAGAGTGCAAAGGCAAAAGCCCTTCAGGCAACACTCAGGGGCATAAAGCCAAGAAGCAGGCCTTAGGCCCACTTGCCTCAGAGGCATCCCCGGCCAAGGACTCTCCTTTCCCAAAAGCGTCTCACAAAGAAAAGCAGTCAGTTCCTGTTGTGAAGCTGGTGCCTGTTAAGGGTCCACAGAAAAAGCCTGCTAAGGCAGATTCACCCACAACATCTACTCCCATCCAAACCCCTGTGAAGCAGGAAAAGGAGGTCAGTGTAGGGGGTTCACCTGGTAAACAGGTGGTGGAGGGGAAAAGGCAAGGCCAGGCCAAGCGTACCTCCGGATCCAGCAGGTCCCCAGGGGGGAGGCCCACTGGCTTCACCTGATGCAGCTTTGATGGTGAGTGTGCCTGTAGTGACCGTCCCACTTACAACTCCTCCCAAGACAGTTCTTGGCTATCGTGCCTACAAGAAGTGGAAAGGTACCCCTCCATAATCTCCCACCCACACTGTGTCTCACAGCAGCATGACTACACCTCCACGTGCTGCCACACCACCCAGTCCAAGCAGCCCTCCGTCTTCCAAAGTCATTGATGCCTCTAACTCAGCTGGTTCTCTCTCTCCCAGGTCCAGTCCTCCAACTGGCCCCAACACTCAGCCATCTCCCAGTCGACCGACAGCCAAGTCTTGAGTCAAAGTCCCCCTCACACACCTGTCTCGCCCACAGCGGTGCCTGGACTGCCTATTGTTATCCCCCTAACTGTGTTGCTGACCATGGCAGCGTACAGTCTCACCCATGCCCTGTGCAGGTTCTCATGCACACATGTACCTACTCTGCACTTTGTACTGGCCACTGGTCTTGCGGTTCATTACTGTGTTTGTCCATTGCCTGTGCAGGATCTCAAGTACCTACTCTGCACTGTGTTCTGGCCACTGGCCTTGCTATTTATTACTGAGTTTGTCCATTCCTTGTGCAGGTTCTCATGCACACATGTACCTACTCTGCACTTTGTACTGGCCACTGGCCTTATGTTCATCGCTGTGTTTGCCCATTCCCTGTACAGGATCTCATGTACCTACTCAGCACTTTGGACTGGCCACTGGCCTTGCTGTTCATTGCTGGGTTTGCCCATTCCCTGTGAAGGAACTCATGTACCTACTCTGCACTTTGGACTGGCCACTGACCTTGCTGTTTATTACTGTGTTTGCCAATTCCCTGTGCGGGATCTCATGTACCTACTTTGCACTGTGTACTGGCCACTGGCCTTGCTTTTCATTACTGTGTTTGCCCATTCCTTGTGCAGGAACTCATGTACCTACTCTGCACTGTGTACTGGCCACTGGCCTTGCTGTTTATTACTGAGTTTGCCCATTCCCTGTGCAGGTTCTCATGTACCTACTCTGCACTGTGTACTGGTCACTGGCCTTGCTATTTATTTCTGCGTGTGTCCATTCCCTGTGCAGGTTCTCATGCACACATGTACCTACTCTGCACTTTGTACTGGCCACTGGCCTTGTGTTCATTGCTGTGTTTGTCCATTCCCTGTACAGGATCTCATGTACCTACTCTGCACTTTGGACTGGCCACTGGCCTTACTCTTCATTACTGTGTTTGCCCATTCCCTGTGGAAGATCTCATGTACCTACTCTGCACTTTGATTGGCCACTGACCTTGCTGTTCATTACTGTGTTTGCCCATTCCCTGTGCAGGATCTCATGTACCTACTCTGCACTGTGTACTGGCCACTGGCCTTGCTGTTCATTACTGTGTTTGCCCATTCCCTGTGCAGGATCTCATGTACCTACTCTGCACTGTGTACTGGCTACTGGCCTTGCTGTTTATTACTGAGTTTGCCCATTCCCTGGGCAGGATCTCATGTACCTACTCTGCATTTTGGACTGGCCACTGGCCTTGCTGTTTATTACTGTATTTGGTGATACCAAAGAGGATGATGGATTGAGCTCTTGAGCAAATCAAACACTCACCCCCAGTCAACTGATCTAGGTTTAATCCATCATCATTCTTTAGCTCACTCCACCAACTCAGTTCAGACATAGCCATATGCAAATCCGTCTGACCCTATGCCTTTTGGGAACAGTCCTGCCTGAACTGTCAAGCCATGTCTTCCCTCGACCGGAAACAAGCATCCTGGGACCGGTTTCTGGCTAATCAGCCATCATCAGCCAGGCTAACTTGAATCCAGTGGCAAAGTGAGCAAGGGACCCACATCTGGGCATACCCTGCCAACTTAGGGCGAACAAAGCGATACCAAACGGGATGATGGATGGAGCGCTTGAGCAAATCAAACACTCACCCCCAGTCAACTGGTCTGGGTTTAATCCATCATCATTCTTTAGCTCACTCCACCACCCCAGTTTAGACATGGTCATATGCAAATTAGTCTGACCCTGTGCCTCATGGGAACAGTCCAGCCCAAACTGCCAGGCCATGTCTTCCCTGGACCAGAAACAAGCATCCTGGGACCGGTTTCTGGCTAATCAGCCATCATCAGCCAGGCTAGCTTGAATCCAGTGGCAAAGTGAGCAAGGAAGCCACGTCTGGGCATATCCTGCCAACTTAGAGCAAACAAAGCGATACCAAAGGGAATGAAAGACGAAGCGCTTGAGCAAATCAAACACTCACCCCCAGTCAACTGATCTGGGTTTAATCCTCATCATTTATTAGCTCACTCCACCATCCCAGTTCAGACATGGCCATATGCAAATCAGTCTGACCCTGTGCCTCATGGGAACAGTCCAGCCCGAACTGCCAAGCCATGTTTTCCCTGGACCGGAAACAATGGATTTAGGCCCAGATCTCTGTACTAGGGTGAATGTATGACATTGTTCTGCATTCTGTCCATCAACTGTTGTTTTGCATTTGTCACCCCGAGTGGGATGGGTATGCTCAGACGTGAGTCCCGTGCTCTCCATGCCACTGGAATTAAGCTATACTGGCTGATGAGGGCTGAAAGTCCAAAACCGGTCCTAGGATGCTTGTTTCCAGTCCAGGGAGGGCCTGGCTTGGCAGTTCGGGCTGGACTGTTCCCATGGGGCACAAGGTCAAGACTGATTTGCATATGGCTGGGTTCAAACTGGAATGGCATGGTGAGCAAAAAAATGATGGATTTAGGCCCAGATCTCTGTACTGGGGTGAACGTATGACATTGTTCTGCATTCTGTCCTTCCACTGTTGTTTTTGCATTTGTCACCTCCAGTGAGACGGGTATGCTCAGACGTGAGTCACGTGCTCTCCATGCCACTGGAATCAAGCTATCCTGGCTTATGAGGGTTGAAAGCCCGAAACCGGCCCTGGGATGCTTGTTTTTCAGTCCAGGGAGGACCTGGCTTGGCAGTTCGGGCTGGACCATTCCCATGGGGCACAGGGTCAAGACAGATTTGCATATGGCTGGCTTCAAACTGGAATGGCATGTTGAGCAAGCAAGCTATGTATTTAGGCCCAGATCTCTGTACTGGGGTGAATGTATGACATTGTTCTGCATTCTGTCCATCAACTGTTGTTTTTGGATCACTGAGTTTGCCCATTCCCTGTGCAGGATCTAATTTACATACTCTGCACTTTGGACTGACCACTGGCCTTGCTGTTCATTAATGTGTTTGCCCATTCCCTGTGCAGGATCTCGTGTACCTACACTGCACACTGTACTGGCCACTGGCCTTGCTGTTTATTACTGAGTTTGCCCAACCCCTGTGCACGTTCTCATGCACACTTGTACCTACTCTGCACTTTGTACTGGCCACTGGCCTTGCTGTTCATTGTTGTGTTTGCCCATTCCCTGTGCAGGATCTCATGTACCTGCTCTTCACTTTGGACTGGCCACTGGCCTTGCGTTCATTACTGTGTTTGTCAATTCCCTGTGCAGGATCTCATGTACCTACTCTGCACTTTGGACTGGCCACTGGCCTTGCTGTTCATTACTGTGTTTGCCCATTCCCTGTGCAGTATCTCATGCACCTACTTTGCACTTTGTACTGGCCACTGGTCTTGCTCTTGTCTACCTTTGATGCCTATCTGTGTAATATGTGAATAAAGTCAGTTACTCCTGCTGTCTGCTTTGTCAGTGTCCTTGCAAAATGAAGGGTTTTATGTGTGGGTATGATTTAATGTGACACATGCTCTGTAAGCCACTTTAACATTGCCAGTGGTTGATTTCACTTTTTCAGGGTTTTGCAGAGGTGACAGGCGCTTCAGTTCTTCTTGACTCTGAGGCTTGGGGGTGCAATGATGGTTGTCTGTGATAAACTACTGTTATCATAATCAAGCTATGGTGATGTTAGATACATTGTACACATGTCCTGTTTGGATGCCCTGCCAGCACAGAGAGGGATTCTATCCACAGGATTGCAGGCAGGCTGGCCAGGTTCCATTGTGTCCGTGTGATCTTTCTGGATGTGTGAACAGCAGTGTTGGTGTATGCTCATCTTGTGATGGCCAGTCATCCTAGTCACATGGGTAAATTTCAATGTGTGCACTTGGGTGGTCATGAAGTGTATAGAGTGAAGGGAGTGACTTTGTCAGTAGTGTTGATGTGTGTGTGCCCCTGTGATGGCAACTGCACACATGTGTCAACCTGGATTTGAGTGCATGTTAGTTGGATTGGTCAGCCCTGTGCTTGTGATTGTGTACACATGTGGGAGTTGTAGGTTGTGCACTGTGCAGTGTGTTGGTGTGTCCTTACACTTCTGGGGGACACCTACTTGTTGTTGGTGCTAATTGTGAGTATGCAGAGTGTGTGCCTGGCAAGTCGGTGTTGTGTTTTGTTGACCAGCCATGTGTCTTGATACTGTTTGTGCTCACTTTGCAGACCTGCTCAGCCACACTGACATTGTGTGTGTGTTTTCTGATGCGTTGTTGTCACTTGAGCCATTTTAGCTCCAGTCTGGCATGTGGGATGTGGAGCTGTACCATCCCCTTTCTGAGCTTATGATAGCTACCCATTGTTTGTGACCACTTCATCTATTTGTGCATGGTGCACTCCTGCCATGTCTACTACTGACGTACACACCACTTCACCCGCTTGTCAGCTATCCCCTTGGGTTGTCAGTATGTGTCCCTCCCCACCACTTCATTTGTTACACTATGCTTTGTGGTGCTGATCTTTGCACAGGACCAATGTGCCACTCAGGACAGTTTCCCAATTGGTTATGTGTATGTTTTACTTGTACTGGTTTGCAGTCATGGTTGTTCATGTGCATGGCATCTGTTTGTGCAGCACAGTCCTCTGGTCATGTTGTTTGCACCTGGGTGTCCCCGACTTGTGCATCTGTGGGTGATGGGTAAACTGTATGTGTGCTTGCTGTGGTACTGCTACCCTTCCTGAGTGTGATGTCTGTGTGCTGTGGTGATTTGTGTTGTGGGTGTTCATGTTGTGGCACTCAGATATGTGTGCTACTGTTTTGGTTGGTGTGCATGCAGTGTTGTGAGTGTATGTTGCCTTATAATTGCCAGGTGTGCATCCCCTGATGTACAGATGTGTTTGCAATGTAAAGTATTGGCATGTGCATTTGTTGTGTGTTTGCTGTGATTATGTGCAGTGTTTAGCCTGTGTTGTCTCTTTCAGCCGACAGTTGCTCTGTGTGTGATGTTCTATTTGACTGTAATTGTGTGTGAGTTGTTTGTGCATTGTGATGCATTCAGATGTGTGTTGTAAGTGTAGTGTGCATTACTTGTGTGTCTGTCACATGCACTTAGGAGTATTCATGTTCCAGAGCTTGTTTTGAGTGCACCTTGTTGGTTTGTCCTCTCATATTTGACCACTTGTCCGGATTGTGTTTATGCATGCATGTGGTACACTATGACACCATGTTGACTTGATAGGTGGTGTGGCTTGTCTGTCTGTGTTTTCTTATTGGACCATTGCTTCCAGTTTGTGTCCATGATTATTTTGAGATGATGCACTTCTTGTCTGTGTTGGGGTATGGTGTCTGTGCATTGGTCATGAGTGATGGTGGTGTGTATTCCCGTTCTGTCTGTGATCCCGTTGCCTTTTCACTGTTTGTCTGCACATGTCTGGCCTTGTACTTCTATGTCTGTTGTTTGTGAAGTTTGTGTTTGGCTGTTGTATTTGTGCCAGCATTGCTTCAGGCATCCCTGAGTGTGTGTGATGTTTGTGGATGCACCCCAGGAAGTGTGATTGTCAGTGCATTCACAGGACATTATTAGCACCATTCTGTGTGTTTGATACTATTGTTGAGTGGTGCAGGTGTGAGGTGGGTGGAGGAGGGGTATGTGTCATGCAGTGTGTCACTAGGCCCTGTGGTTGTGCTGATGACATATACATGTCAAGTAAGTAGGAACAGATGTGTGGCTGATCACTATTTGACTTCAGACACTTCCTATCATTCCAGTGCCCATGCATGGCTTGCATTGCTGTCTCCCTGAGTTGTTACCCAGAGATCACTGCGGTTTGATTTCACTCATTGTGGCAGCCATGTGTTATTGGTTGGCCTAAGGGTATTCTGTTCTGTTCCTTCTCTTGCATGTAATGTACATGTGCTTTGTGGCTAGCTCCTTGTCTTCCCATCACTGTCCTCCTCAAATTTCTCTTGCACATGTCTTGTCCTCCATTGTTATGTTATGTTATGTTATGTTATGTTATGTTATGTTATGTTATGTTATGTTATGTTATCCGGATTTGTAGAGCGCACTGATGCCCTAGCAAAGGGGCGTCCTGGCGCTAATAGGACAGAAAACCGGACAGAAGCAATACCAGGGACATAAACACAACAACACTAGGAATCCAAAGGAAAGAGGAAAGTTTTAACAGCCTTCCTGAAGGCCAAGAGTTCGTCAATCGCACGGATATGGACGTGAAGAGAATTCCATAGCCTAGCAGCAAGCACTCTAAAGGAGCGGCTGCCGGTCCTAGACCTCTTGAAGCGCGGAACTGTAGCCAGATGTAATCCTGAGGACCTCAGAATCTGAGGGGAAGAGTGTTTCAGGATTTTAGACAAGAGGCAAAGAGACTTAAACTTAATTCTCTGAGCAACAGGAAGCCAATGGAGCTTATGAATAGTTTTTTTGGCCGAACAGAATCTTGGTAAGCCTACCAAAGCCCTGGCGGCAGCGTTCTGAACGCGCTGAAGTCTAGAAAGTTCAGCCTGATTAGCTCCAAGCAAAAGAGAGCTCGCGTAATCCAACCTAGACAGAATCGTAGCTTGTACTATAAGCTGTCTGGTAGGAGCATCAAAGAATTTAAAAATGGATCTGAGCCTACGAAGAGTCCCGAAACACGTGGCGGCAACTTTTTTAGTATGAGTAACAAAACTAAGTTTGGAATCAAGCCAGACCCCTAGATTTTTAACCTCGGTAGCAGGGATGGGGATTGACTGAGCTCAGATGGCCACCAATTGTCACCCCAGAGATGACTCTGCTTACCAACGATGAGCACCTCGGTTTTTTTGGCGTTCAATTGAAGGTAGTTATCTGTCATCCAGCGGGCCACTGAGATGAATCCCTCACGGAACTTAGCCGCCTCAAGATCGGAGGCCCCAATTATTGCAACCGCCAGCTGCGTGTCGTCAGCGTAGGATACCATAGTCAGGTTCCAGCGCTTGGCGACAGCAGCCAGCGGCTGCACATAGAGGTTGAATAAAGTGGGGCTAAGAGCCGAACCCTGCGGAACTCCCTGGACAATAGGATAAGGTTTAGATTCGAAAGGAGGAGTGGCAACCTTGAAGGTACGACCAGATAGAAAAGATCGAAACCATTCAAGTGCCACGTTGTCGACACCTGCCTCAACCAAACGCTGTAGTAAAATAGCGTGGGAGACCGTGTCAAACGCGGCAAAGAGATCAAGAAGCACCAGTGCCGCAGTATGACCAGAATCTACCAATGTTCGAAGGTGTTCAACCATTGAGAGTAGCACAATCTCGGTACTGTGGCCGGGCCGAAACCCATTCTGCGAAGGATCTAGTATATTGGCAGAATGGAGATGATTAGATAGGATGGTATTGACATGGGCCTCGGTCAGTTTGGCTACCCACGGGAGAAGGGAGATGGGACAATAATTCTCCAATTTCAGTGGGTCCAGGGCAGGTTTTTTTAAGATGGGAATCACCTGAGCCTGTTTCCAACTACCAGGGACAGAGCCTGAAGACAAAGATAAATTAATAAGATCACGTAGAGGAGGGAGGCAGAATGGAGCAGATTCTCTGAATTGAGCAGGACGTAGAGGATCCATTGGAGAACCTGATTTAACTTTCACTACAAGTTTATTAAATTCTTCCATCGAAAGCTCTGAGAGATAAGTCAAGGACATGGTTGTTTTCGGAGCAGATTCCTGTTTCTCCAATGACACGGTAGAACCGGGAAAGGAGCGGTAAATGGCCTCCACCTTTTCAACAAAAAAAGCGGCCAGATCCTCACAGTGGGAGGAGGAGCAGATCTCAGCAACTGGGGCCCTACTGGCTGTGAGATCCTTAAGCACCTTGAATATTAGTTTAGTCGGGTTAGTGCTGGTACTAAATTCAAGAGAAAAGTAGGCAGTACGTGCCTTACAGATCGCTCTATGGTACTTCTTAATCCTAGCAAGGTACTGAGTTTTCCTTTCAGGCTGATATGACTTACGCCAGGCTCTTTCAGCTTGTTTACAAGATATTTTTAGGAGCCAAAGCGAGTCATCGTACCAGGGGCTGGATTCGGCGCGCCGATGCTTACTCTCAGCAATTGGAATCTACCTGTCTAAGGCTTTAATCAGCCAGTTACAAAAGAGATGGTAGCCAGACTCAGCATCAGTAAAGGGGCCCGGAGGATAAAGACTAAGAAGCTGATGAAAATCGGCCAATTTCAGTTTTTTCCAAGGACGTCTGAGAGTAACAGGAATAGGGGCTCTAAGGGGGGAATCACTGAACGTAAGGTGCAGCTCTATTAAATGGTGATCAGTCCAGGCCATAGGCCTCGGGGGCAGCACCTTAGCCATAGTAAGGTTTGTAAAAATCGGATCCAAAATATGACCACCAACATGAGTGTGGTTATTAACTAGCTGAAATAGCTGGAGAGCCTCCAAATCGGCGAGAGTACCACTAGCCGCAGGGGAACGGGGGGAGTCAAAGTGGAGATTTAAATCACCCACAATGCTAAAATTGGCAGCTCTTAAAGCCAATGAGCTGATTGCGTCAGGAAGAGCTGCCCTAAACGCAGCATCCGGACCCCGAGGCCGGTAGATAAGCAGGCCAGAAAAAGTAAAATGGTGGCTGACAGAGACACAGAAATGGGCACTTTCGCAGCCAACTATGTCCATAGCCTTCCATACACATGGGTAGCAAGATTTAACAGCAGCCGCAATGCCACCACCTCTCGAGTTACGGTTGAGGATGAATATCGAGTACTCAGAAGGGAGTGCCAGATTAACTGCCGCCAAAGCTTCCTCATGTAACCATGTTTCTGACATAAAAAGAATATCAGGAGTCTCCTCCGTTAATAGATTATAGATGTCCAGATGGTGTTTAACCAGTGATCTCACATTGAGATGGCACACCTTAAAGTCATAAAGGCCCTGAGATTTTACCTGAGAGGAACCAGTAGTATCTGGACCTCCTAAGGGAACTATCCTATGGGCAAGTGTAGGGGCCGGGGATGTAAGATGAAAAGCGCACCCGGGGCACTGAAAAGGGCCGCAAAGAGGATGTAAAGAAGTATAGGTGCAGGGCAGCGGAAGGTAGCGTAGACGGAGCAGCTCGGCTCTAGAATACATTCTTACAGACATGAGTCGAATACAACACAGAGGAGAGAAAGCTATAGAGCCCTGCCCTAGCACTAACTTAGCGCTGACGAGCGCAGACGGGCAGGACTCTGGCACGACTCAGGCGCAGTGAAGGCGCGACCGCTGCACGTCACCGCTGCGCACTAAGGGGTAGATTAAAGTAGGGTGGGCGGGAGACAGCCGCACCACTAGAGCGCTCGGTAAGGCGCCTCCAGAACGGCACAACCACACCCAAGATGGCGGCGAAACCAAACAAGCTAAGAACCCACAGACCCGAACCCGCTAAGCAGCGGTGCTTCAACAATTAAAGTGCAGGTGAGGGGCAAGAAGACCCAAGTAAAATCAGGGAATAAAAAATAAAATCAACAGAGATACAAAAACGGGCAGTTTTTAAAAGCGAGTAGCGCAGCCTGCAGAGTAGCGTTGCAGCGTGCGAGTCCTCAGCACACTAGTGCTCGGGCACCATGTCCTGGCTAACCCCCTAGAGGACTGGACTTAAGTAGGGCGGGCGGGAGACAGCCGCACCACTAGAGCGCTCGGTAAGGCGCCTCCAGAACGGCACAACCACACCCAAGATGGCGGCAAAACCAAACAAGCTAAGAACCCACAGACCCGAACCCGCTAAGCAGCGGTGCTTCAACAATTAAAGTGCAGGTGAGGGGCAAGAAGACCCAAGTAAAATCAGGGAATAAAAAATAAAATCAATAGAGATACAAAAACGGGCAGTTTTTAAAAGCGAGTAGCGCAGCCTGCAGAGTAGCGTTGCAGCGTGCGAGTCCTCAGCACACTAGTGCTCGGGCACCATGTCCTAGCTAACCCCCTAGAGGACTGGACTTAAGTAGGGCGGGCGGGAGACAGCCGCACCACTAGAGAGCTCGGTAAGGCGCCTCCAGAACGGCACAACCACACCCAAGATGGCGGCGAAACCAAACAAGCTAAGAACCCACAGACCCGAACCCGCTAAGCAGCGGTGCTTCAACAATTAAAGTGCAGTTGAGGGGCAAGAAGACCCAAGTAAAATGAGGGAATAAAAAATAAAATCAACAGAGATACAAAAACGGGCAGTTTTTAAAAGCGAGTAGCGCAGCCTGCAGAGTAGCGTTGCAGCGTGGGAGTCCTCAGCACACTAGTGCTCGGGCACCATGTCATTGCTGCTTCCATCTGGTTTGTGTATGTGGCTGTGTGTCAGTCTGGGGTGTGTCTAACAGGCATTGTGTACAGTTAAGGTATTGTTCATATTCAATGTGAGTGTTCATTTTGTTTTTGGACTCAGTTTGCTTGACATGAGTGTAGTGTGGGGAGGAGGGTTGCCCTGGCCTTGTGCTTCTGTGCTGTGTGTTCCTCTTCAGCCCCAACTGCTGAGACTGTCTCCCTGGTTGTTTGGTGTGTGTAGTGCAAGGTCTGGGTTCACATGGCTGATTATTGTGCAGGGGATGCACAGGAAGAGCACACAGCATGTCCCCTAATAGTTGTGGGGGGACTGGTGTGTGGAGGATGGTGGTGTGGCCCTATGATCTTTGTGGACTGCCCATGCCTGGCACTGCCTATGCATTGTGCACATGTTTTCCCGCTTGTTCACCGCTGTGGTGACGTGATTAGGACATTGCATTGATTTTGCGGTTGATGGGTGACTCGGATGCTGAGGGGTTATTTCATGGCAGGTAGGACATGTGTGGGTACACTTGTGGATGTGTTCCTGTTCCCACCAGTGTGTCTGGCAAGGACAGGAACCATATTTCAGCCTAGGAGTTTTGTGTTGGGGTTGTGTGCGGAGTTATGTGATTGCGTACCTGCGGTGTTGTCCGCGACTGTGCATTACTTGCTCGTAGTGTATCAGGTACAGCACCGGAAAGGCGTGAAAAGCTGGATCCATTGTGTTCGGGACCGGGAGTCTGGTTTGGCACTCCGCTGTCGTGCTTCCGCCGTCACTGGGTGAGTGGTTTCTCCACTGCGGTGTGACTTGCTGTTTGAGGCATCATGATGTGTACGGCGGTCGAGACATCATTCCGCACGGCGGTGGGTCTCTATTGGCTCCCACCGCTGTGGTGGCAGGTGCATTTTTACGGTGGTTCACGTCACACCGTGGCGGACGGGAAATAGGCTATGTTTGCCCATTGTAATATGGTGGACGTGAGGACAGCTGCTCGCTGGCGGAAAATGCCATTTTCCCCCAGCGTCAGCACCGCAGTGGTGCCTACGCCCGCCATCCTAATGGGTCCCGTAGTTCCCGTAGGCGCAGTGTGCCATGATGCTGTACCATGCATTCACTATATCTCCGCTCCCGAAGCGCTTTTGCCATCTCATTGGTGATTGGGCCGTCCATTGCATATCAGATAAATGACAATCAGGATTACCGCTATTGACAGCAGGATCAGAGGTAGACCTCCAAAAATGCTTCAAATACGGTGTATAAAGTTTGGAATGACTCCGTGAATTGTCTGAAAGGTGCTAAGAAATTCTGACCCTATGGTCTTAAATAAGTGTACAATACCACTCGTATCAGACATATTGAAGATACAACCCAAGGGGGGAGGAGCCTAACGCGCACCGAAGATGGCTGCATAGGTGAGCGGCTCTGCCGGGACGAGACTCTCACCCTACCATCCTGATTTAATCCTGGCACGCTATCTCAAGATTTGGACGGCGGAGCTCCCGGCAACATCCCCATGTAACTCCGGTCCCGCTGCGATACCGGGGACCAGAGCGCCGCGCCTAACAGTTCCTGGCCTCCGCGACGTCTGGAGCCGGGGGTTCGCGTTGTTGCAGCGGCCGGCCGCGAGTTTGTCAACACCCGCGGCCGTGACCGGAAGAGGCCCGAGGTACGGAGCTTCCCCTGCTTCCTTATGTCGGTGGGGGGCGAACCTCACACCCGCGGCCAGGGACCCTTCTGTGTAGCGCCACTCTATCTCATCGATGGATGTGGGCGCCGGGGGCCCTGCATTTTGCCCCAAGAGGTTTTTGATTGCTGTGGCTGGGGTCCGGAGGTTCTGAAGCGGACCGTGGGAGGTGGGGTTGATGCTCCGGTCTCGCTTGTTGTGTGGCTGGTGCCCCCCCTCCTGGAGCAGGCCCGGTCCGGCTGATCTGTTGGGGGCCAGGGCCCAAGAACTGAGGTTGGGGGCCTTCTAGACGCCCTGAGCTGGGGAACTGAGTTTGGTGCGCGGCTGTCCGTGACCCCGGCTGCGCTTGTTGTTTGCTGACGACGGCCGGCTCCCCTGGAGCTCGGTGGGGGCTGTGGCCGAGGCAGTGAGGGACATTGCCCAGCCTGATCTTTAACCCCCGGGCCGCACCCATTGGCATGGACACCATCTTCATATATTGTGAGCCCTGCAGGATTGCGGGGCAGGATTGACCTGGCTGTGGCCGGGGCTCCGAGAGGCGGCTGAGGTCGCTGCTGCGGTGGCTGGGGGTCCGCTTTTCAAAGGACTGGTGAGAGCTGCCTCGGCCGGTGGAGAGACGGGAGCCCAACCCAGAGGGGGTTGGGTGCCCGGGGCCTATTGACTAGTTTGCTTTGTCTGTGGGCCATTGCTGTGACATCCTGTCCCCCTGGGCCTTCTCCCCCTTTGGATCACTGGCGGGTGGATACGGAGAACCGGTGAGTGCATAGAGAAGATCCTTGACCACGGACCGGCTGGTGTAACTGTGGTTGGTGCTTGGAGTTGTGCTGATTGGTGGGTTCGTGGCCCTTGGATTGATTTGTCGCTGGAGACACAGTGGATGCTGAGTTGACGGAGCTGGGGTGCTGGAAGGCTGAGTCTCCGGGCGCGTCTAAAGTGTGAGCCGCCTTGGTGGTCCTGTCTGGGGCCCCGAGATGGCGTCCAAACCTGAATCCCAGAAGCCTCAGTCCCGATCCTCCAGAGGTCCCCGCTATGTTCAAACTAACAAACTAGACCGTTATACGTGAGCCAACGCGATGGGGTTAAAACAGCCCTGGGATAGAAAATGGAGTCGCTTGACCATAAGTTGGACACTGTCACCATTGAAGTCAACCTCATCTGAGCTGATCTCACCAAAACTAGCGAGAAGGTCAAGTCCCTCGACATCAAAACGGCGAGCCTGACCAACGATGTGGCCACGTTACAGGCGGAGATGCGGGAGCTCTGGAGGGCTGGTGAGATTGCGAGTCGGAAGCTCGATGACTATAAAGGGAGGGCTCGGAGAAATAACCTCAGGATAGTAGGAGTTCCTGAAAAAGCGGAGGGCCTCACCCCAGTTCTGTTCGTGGAGGATCTAGTTCTCAATCACCTTCAGCCCAAAGGATTGAGCAACTTCTTTACAGTGGAAAGGGCTCATAGAGTCCCGGGCGGTAGGCCTCGACCGCGGGCCCCCCGCGTCCAATGATAGTGAGAGTGCTGAACTTCAGAGATCGAGACGCTATCCTGCAGACCTCCAGGTCCGGGGGTCCTCTGAAATTTGAAAATGCGAATCTCTCCTTTTTTCCCCAATTTCACGCAAGCGGTCCAGAATCAACGCCAAGGTTTTCTGGGCATTAAGAGGAGACTCAGGGAGAGAGGTGTGAAATACGCCATGATGTTTCCGTCCCAACTGCGGATTGAACTGGATGGGAAAGTGTGGTTTTTCGACAATCCGGGAATCACCTCAGACTGGATGGATTTGCACCCCAGGCCGGAGTCTGAAACATCGGGGAACATGGAGGGGGTGAGGTGCCGGAGCAGGAATAGAGGCGCGTGTTTGATATTACGAAGATAAGAGATGTGTGTAGTTATTGAAAGGGTGTTCTGTGGGTGGGGGGGGGTGTCCCTGGGAGCCGTCTTCCTCCTCATTACTATCTTCAGTTAGTTGGTTAGTTAGAGTGTAGGGCGACAGGCACACTGCAAGTTGGGGTCAGGCGCAAGCCAGGAGCAGGGGTGCAGGGAGGGGGAGGAGGGTCGGGAATGTTTTTTCATTTATTGTTGTTGTGCGTGTTATTTGTTGATTAAGGCTCTTTTTGTTATTATTTTTTGTTGCGTTTTGCCTTCAGCAAGGGTCCGGTGACACAGTATAGTCGAGGGTCGGGGATGAGAGTGTTGAGTTGGAATGTAAATGGTTTGGGTGATAAGATCAAAAGAGGGATGGTTAATCAACTGGTTAGGAGGCATTCCCCAGATGTGATTTTATTGCAAGAGACACACTTAGTTGGTAATAGGTGTATGGTCCTTCATAAGGGAGGGTATAAATTGGTGGTGCACGCCGGAATCACTACCGGCTCCAGAGGTGTCGGTATCCTGGTCAAGAACTCGTTCCCCTTATTGGTGCAGGCCACATGGATTGACCAATGGGGTAGATATGCCGGAGTCTCCAGGCAGGTGGGGGGCCGGACGGTTACCCTTTTATCCATTTATGTCCAGCCTGGCCTTCAGACAGTGACTTTTCGAGATTTGAGTACTATATTCCTTACACTACCTCTTGGTGTTCTAGTCTTGGGTGGCGATTTTAATTCAGTGATAGATGGGGAGGTCGATCGAAGTCCGCCCCGGGCGCTCAGGCTGACGCAGAGATGGATCTCCGAGTTCCTAGACACGCTGGGACTGGTGGATAGCTGGCGGGTACGAAATCCGACTTTGACACACTGCACTCATGTTTCGGCTGCTCATGGTAGCCTGTCTAGGTTGCACTATTTGCTTCTCCCCACGGGCATGGCGCCCACAATCCAGGAAGTAAGATATCTCCGTCGAGGAATTTCTGACCACTCCCCGTTATGGCTTTCCCTCGCTCTAGATATGCCTACGGTTGGTAGGGTGGCTCCCATTGCCGCCTGGCAGTTAAAAGACCCAGTCATTAAGAAGGAGATTCTCTGGATGTCCAATAGTTATTTTAAGGAGAATAAAGGGTCGGTAGATTCTGCACGGTCTCTTTGGGAGGCATATAAAACGGTTGCTAGAGGTGAAGTACTGTCTTTGGTGTCCGGGAAGAAGAGGGCGGGCCAGGCTGAGGTGGCGCGGAAAGAGGCCGAGGTTATGCTCCTGGTGGAGAAGGTTGCCAGGGCACACACGCAGGCCGGGCTCCATTTGTTGCTCCTTCGGGAGGAGGAATACAAAAATCTTGTCAGGAATAGAGCCGTGATGGAACATAATGCCGTCCAGAGCTGTATATACGAGCACGGCGATAAAGCAGGTAAACTGATTGCATGGCTCGAGCACGGGGAGCATGAGTCCAGGTTAGTGCCTGAGCTGGAAGGGCTGGGATCAAGTAAGATTACGGAACTGCAGGCTGTGGCGGATGAGTTCTCTGCTTACTACCCGAAGGTTTACATGGCCGGTAGTGACTTCACCGAAGGGGATAACGCTGAAATGATTAAGGATATAATTATGTCGCGTCTGACGGAGGAAGATAGGGGCTATCTTGACTCGGCGTTGTCGGACGATGAGGTAGCTCAAGCTATTAGGCAACTGCGATCGGGTAAAGGGACGGGGCCCAACGGGATACCCATCGAATTGTATACGTTGAGTGCTAATAAACTTGCCCCCCACATACGCGCCATGCACTTGGAAAGTAAAGAAAAAGGGTAACTCCCTTATGATCAGCGGATTGCCAATATAGTGGTAATACACGAGCCCGGCAAGCCTCCAACACAATGTTCCTCTTATAGGCCCATATCACTTCGTAACGCGGAACCCAAGATACTGGCAAAATTCTTGGCGACTAGGTTGATCAAAGTGATTACCACCCTGATTCGCCCGGATCAGTCCGGGTTTATGCCGCGTCACAGCACAGCACTGAATCTGCGAAGGCTACACTGTATCCTCAGTGGCGCCTCCAAAATCCACGAACCAACGGTGTTGGTATCCCTTCATGCCACAATGGCCTTCAATAGGGTAGAGTGGAGATATCTATTCGCAGTATTGGCAAAGCTGGGTTTCGGAGATGAATTTGTTGGTTGGGTGCGCCTGCTATATGCGAACCCCTTGGCCAGAGTGGTTGTCAACAACTGCAAGTCAGGTGACTTTCTCTTAGAGAGGGGCACCAGACAGGGGTGCCCACTGTCCCCGCTGCTTTTTGCTCTGGCTATGGAGCCATTGGCAGCCTGGGTTTGGTGGGATAGGTCAATACGGGGTTTGCGGTGGACGCCAGACTGGGAAGATAAGATCTCCCTATACACGGATGGCGTTTTTCTTTATCTCACTCACCCTAGAGAGTCTTTCCGGAATTTTCTCGATGTGCTGGTGATTTTTGGTCGTTATTCTGGGCTCGCTATTAACCGGGCAAAGTCGGTGCTTTTTGTATTAGTGGGGAACCCACCGGTGATCCCAGCGTTGTGCCCTATTCATATCGAGACTAAGGGGTTCAAATACCTGGGTATATTTATCACACTGGATCCAAAGGTACGGTATGACAGAAATCTGGCTTCTCCACTGAATAGATGCAGGAAAGATGTGGAAAGTTGGAAGGCTCTTCCACTCTCCCTGCTTGGGCGGGCCGTCCTCTTCAAGAAGATGGCTCTGCCACGGATTTTGTACGTTTTGCAAAACTCGATGGACCCGGTACCGGCTGCATACTTCAAGGAGATAGAGGCTCTCCAGCGACAGCTCATCTGGGATGGTGGGGCCCGAATTGCCTTCAATAAGCTGACCCTTCCGTGGTCTGATGGTGGAATCGGGCTCCCAGACCTGCAGAAGTACTATTGGGCCTCGCAGCTGGCAGCGGTGAATAATATTATCTACGGACTCCCCGGACATCCGGGATACGCTATGGACTGGGGCCAGGCTCCAGGGGGGATGTTTGACCGAGCTCTATAGGCTAAGCCTGGGAGGTTTCCCTTAACTGGCCCGACGGGGTCATGCTGTGCAGGTTTGGCACGCTGACAATAGAGGGCTCGGGTGGGAGGACAAATTGACACTCGCGACCCCCCTCTTGAATTCCGAAAGTTTGGGCAGTTTGTGGAGGTCCAAGGGATTCGATAGATGGGATCTCATAGGGATTACGCAGATTAAAGATGTGTGGGATAAGAACTCAGTACTCACGTTTGAATCCCTTGTACAGCAGTATAGGTTGCATCACAAAGAGTACTTTCGCTACGTGCAGGTTAGACATGCTCTCACTACACATGTTCCCAAGGGTACGGAGCTTCTAGAGGCATCTCCTCTTGAGGACCGTGTGCTGGATGGCCACATTCCTGAGAAAACCATCTCGCTGATTTATAGGAAGTTAGTTAATAACTCGGACGACCCCTTGGTGCGACTCAGGGCACAGTGGGATGCAGACGGATTAGAGCTTGATGATGAGGATTGGACAGAGGCGGTGTCGTCCCCCAAAGTGGTAGCTATCCAGATGAGGCTCCGGCTAGTGCAGTTAAAGATTTTGCATAGATCCTACATAACGGGGCCCCGTCTGGTGCGAATGGGGAGAGCCGAGAGTGGAGTCTGTAGAAGAGGTTGTGGGGAGGTTGAGACATTGATACATATCCTTTGGCATTGTGATGATATCCAGAGGTACTGGAAAAAAGTTCATAAGGAGCTGAGAGAAGTTTTAGGTGCTGAGATCCGGCCGGAGGCCCAGAGATGTCTGCTGAATGTGTGGAAGCCGACTGACCTGAATGTTTACCAGAAGCAATGGGTGACTTTGGCCTATATGGTGGCCAAACGAAATATCGCTCAACTTTGGGGTGCCAGTCAGCCGCCCAGGCTTAAGAAATGGTTGGAAGATCTTGATTGGTGCATGTTCCGGGAGAGGTCGGTGTATGTGGCCAGGGGCTGCCCGTAGCAGTGGAGTAAGGTTTGGGATGCATGGAATAGTCGCCAGGGAGGAATTTGTGACCGCCAGTGACGATATTAGACTCAGAAGCACAGGATTCCCCTTGACCCATTTGTTGATGATGGATATGTGATCCTGAACTGTGTTGCAATGTTCCATGTTTTGAAATCGAATGCATTCACCTGAGATTTGATTTTCGTTTTGTAATGTCCTTTGTTTTTTTTTTCTTTAATAAAAAGATTTTTTTTTTAAAAAGGATCCGACTTACCATTTCTTCAAAATGAATGGGGCAGTTTGTGCGTATAAGTGCCTGTATCTCAGTCGACGTCCTTGAGATTTGAAGATCAAAAGTCTCTCGAGTGAAGGTTAAGGGTACGATTTGCTGTAAAAGCATGACTTTCAGTCTGCTCAAAGTATCAAATTGTATAAAAGAAACATCCAACGAAGGCCATAACGGCGCCTCCCTGACTGTACTTGTTGGGGGAAACAATACTTGCATACAGCAAGTAACCCTGGGGTTCACAGTGACCAGAAGCATACCACAGCAACCTTGATTGTTCAGCATCAAGTAACACCCATTCGAGAGCAGCTCAATCACCGGTTTAATCACCGCAGCTGGAGTCCCTTTCATGTGGCAGGACAAGTTTGTTACCGACCCATTACAAGCCCTGTGCAACGTAATGTCCTGGCACATGAGAGAACCGCTCAAAGCGTTCTTGCAGTTTGTACCACTTTGAAACACTTCTCAATCCCCACTCTGGCATCGAAATCTATATGGTAAATCGCAATATTCCTTAATGTATTCCTTACCCATCTTTTCATATTTGCCGGCCTGCCTTTGCTCAAGGCAATGTTGAAACTGAAAAGTAGTGACCTGTGGAGTTATGTGGCCATGGATTAGCCACTCAGTAGACGGAGCTTCTGCTACTGTAAATGGTAGGCGGTCCAGTTATTGAACACGCATTGTATATTTAGCTCCCCTTTGTGCCATTTCAACCTGTTTATCTGTTAGATTATATCCAGAAAACAGAGACGTACTGTTTATAAAACGCCAAGGCACATAGCCTGCATGCAAAGAGAACGTAATTGAGATTGCCCGTGTTGTAATATGGCCAAATCTTGTTCTAGGAAGTCTATCGCAGAAGATACAATGTTGCCTAAGGAATATATCTTGGAGGACAAAGTTGTTAACCCATTGTCTACTACAGCTAACGATTTTTCTAAGTTAACCCCTTCCCTGCAGCGTGGACTTTGCCTCGGCACTGGGACGTAATTAGGCGCGTAACCGCTTGCGTGCTCAGAACAGAATGGCCCCCGGCCGTCCTACGTCACGCTGGGCGGGTGCTCAGGACAGCCAGGGGCCATCCAAACTCTGCCCACTAATTAATTCTCCAGTGCAGGCATGGAATTGCGCCACGCTGGCGAATCTGCAGCGTTCGGATGGCCCCTGACCGTCCTGAGCACATGCCCAGAGTGACGTAGGACAACCGGGGGCCGCCCTGAGTGCACAAGGGGTTAATATGGTCTATTTCCCGTATTCTCTCTTCAGCCACTTGTTGGGATATTTTCCAGATTTCATTGTAGGCAGCGTAAATGCCAGCATATATGAAACGTTTCTGACGTGTCTTTCTGGGGCCTAGTAAAAAATCCCTAAGATCCATATCTTGTGTGAGTAAGGTTAAGTGTTGTTTTACTTCTGTGAGTGTACAGGTTTCTAGCCAATCAAGGCACAACTTCCCAACACTGTAGGATGTCACTACCCCTGGGTGTTCTCTTTGTACATAGATTGGGTCTGGCCAGTGGATACTGTACCCTATGGTAATATCCAATAATCTCTAATGACATATGTTTCTGTCTAAGGGCCGAACCATCCATTCATTCCAATTAGAGTCTGATCTATTTTACTGTAAAATGTAATCTACTGTTGCTCCATCCTGTGTAGTCGAATTTTGCCACCCCTGAGATGGTGTTGGAAACCGAGGTGTGTTGAGGTCCTTTATCTTGGCTAATCCAAGACAGGATGTCTGTTGCACAGTCTCGTTTAGAAATATCATCTGCTGTGGAATGAGGCATGCTCTAAATAGTGCTTCTTTCCCCTGGACTTGCTAGTCCCTAGATCCCCAGACCGATTTTAAGTCTATTGTGTCCTTCCATAGGACAAACCCGTGTTTAGACAATTGGGAAATAAAGGAAGCAGAGTAAATCTGTTTGGTGTTAGTCAGCATAATTTTCATTGTTGATGTTGGTGTAACCTTATAATAATGTGAGGTCCAGTCAGTGGTGTTAAACCCTGAAAAATATGAACATTTCTGTGCAAACTACTTTTTGGTGGTGTAGGGCAATGTTCCCATTGATGGTACTCAAAACCATTTCTAGGTGAAATAGATTTGTGCAAGAAATGATGACCATAATGTTGGTAACAGTACAAAGCGTCATAGTCAGAATTACCTTCTAACATTTCAGTATTTGGAAATGCATCAATTTTTTCTAAATCAGACAACATGTTATTAACAGTTTCAGTGTCCCAAACAGAAAAAGTACTGGAGGTAATGATGTCACTCAATGAAATTTTAAATAAATGAGAATTTATTTTAAGTTCAGTCAGGCCGAATACATCGAAATCAACCTTGTCCCAAACTATACTGTCTGGTATAGGAACTGCTGTAATGTTCACTGATGACAAGTCTCTTTGTTCTGATGTGATGATTGATGTGGCTTTAAAATCAAGTTGACCTTTTGGGCTGTAGAGCTTTGCTGAAGGTATCTTCCATTAATAAGTATACTAAAAGTTATAACTAAGCCTAGCCATAAAAGAAAAAAACAGTATCCCAGTAATTACCCAGAGTTCTAGCGAAGGCGATACCAGGTATATCTTTTGAAGAAAGTGCAGAAAGTTCTTTATCCGTTGCTTGTGTGATAGTTGAGCTGGCCTTGTTTCTGGTTCACTTGGATACAAGGAAAACGTTCATGAAATAGCCAGAAGCAATTCGATCAATTTTTGGAATTGCATCGGGATTTGTTGATATTGTATTTTGCTCTTGTTGAGGCATGTTGATGTAGACATCTGTGTTATGTCTAATTGCAACCTGGTTATTATCTTGATTTTGAAGTTGAACTTCAGGATAGTCCTTCAATCAGTAAAAGAGGCTCCTCAAACGTGATGAGTCTTTCTGTTTGAACTTCTTGGATTGTAGCTAGTGGAGGGCATCTGCAACTGTGGAGTCCACGAGGCCTACTGTGCAGTATCGGACACATAGAGGCCGATTATGATGGAGGATTTTCCGCATCCTCCGGGCCGGCGGAAGCCACCGCCGGCCCGGAGGATGCTGTAAAATCCTCTGCGGACCCACCAAAGACCCACCGCCACATTAGGATGGCTGGTGGGTCCTGGTTTCCGTCCGCAGCTTTTCCGCCGCGGTTGGCTTACAACCGCGGCGGAAAAGCTCTAATATGGTGACGGTGTCTCTCAGACACCGTCAAGCATATTAGGATGGGCTGTGCAAAATGCTTTTCCGCGGCGGGTTTTCCGCCGTGGAAAAGCATGTGTAACTTCACTGCCGGGGCCCGTTGCGGGCCCCCTGGGTGAAGGGTGGGTGGGGGGTGCACATGGGGGATACCAATGGTGCCCCCCTGCCTTTGTATGCAGAAATCGGGAGGCACCGCACGGTGCCTGCCGCTTTCTGCATACAAATGCAATGTATGCATTTTTACCATTGCGGCGGATGCAGCTTGAAGCTGCACCCGCCGCAATGGTAAAAATAGAGGATGTGACCGCCAGGGTGGCGGTCACATCCTAATTGCACAGGAGTGAACTCCGCAGGGCATGCGGAGGTTCCCTCCTACTCTATGGTGGCGGACGGACTCAGGTCCGTCCGCCATCATAATCGGCCCCATAGTGTGGTTTGATTTGAAGTCAACTCAAACAAATCTTTTCTCCTTTTTGCCGGCAAGAGGCGGGAATAGCACAGTTCTTGTTCCTTGTACCGCTAGGACCGGTATAGACTTTCTGTAGGATGGCCCGAATTCTTTCTTGTCTGCTATTTTTGCTCTGACCAGATCCCTGACTGTTGGGGTCCAGACGGGTCTTGCCGTTACTGCCTTGACTTCCCCAGTGGTGGTCTGTTTTGTATGGACGTTACTTTGTCTTGTCCTGGAATCATTTAGATCCTGTAAAACAGCCAAACAATCATGGATATCAAATGGTTTCCCATCCGCCACTGCACCTTCACAATCAAGATCAGGTACCAACATACTCATCTCTAATAGTAGGACCTCATGTGGAGTGACATCCCATAGAGAACTTCTTGGCTGGTTATTGAGGGCTCTCTGTACCCCATATAAGTGATTGACCAAACTACCGCCCTTGCCTAATACCCTAGCTGTGAAAGATTGCTTTAAGTCCAGGTTTTTCCTCTCCACAACCGAATTTCCCTCAGGATGGTACGGAGAGAGGAGTACCACAATGCTACGCCCATACTTTCCATGGCCTCTTTGTAAGCCAGAGAGCTAAATGCCGGGCCATGGTCAGAATGTAACTTGCCAACTGCGTATGTCCCTATAAAGACTCGCAAATCTTTTATAACAGTTCGAGCATCAGCTGAGCGCTGAGGCAAAACCCATAGGAATCTGGAGCATGAATACACTGCCACCAAGATAAATTTGTAAACTCCATCAGATTTTAAGGGGCCGCAGTTTTCCAAATATACAGAAGTAAGAGGTTTGTCTGATTTTAATAATGGTGTCTGTGCCGGGCATGCTATGGTTGAGTGTTTCATCTGTTGGCAGATGCCACATTTCAAGACGTAGTCTTTCGTTTGTTTGGTCAGTCCTAGCCACCAATTGCGCTGCTTGAATAAAGAAATAGTTGCTGCAACGCCTGTGTGTGTACAGCCCAAACCCTTGTGTGCTGCTAGTATGAACCCTTGCCTACGATACATATTTGGTATTACTCTATCCCCCACTCCAGGAATTTGAGCAAATGGAATGTTGTGTGCATTTAACTTGTAGGAGTACTTGAGTGGAAATGTTTTAGGTACTGCTGAGCTGCCTTTGCGAGAAGCAATGACAGACACCATTATTTCACCATCTATTCTCGGTTTAGAGCGAGTGATTGCAGCTACGGAAGCTGTGCGTACAGAGCCCTTTGCAGCTTCATCAGCCAATAAATTCCCTTCAACGTGTACGCCATCACGCTGATGACTCAGTGTATCACGTGAGCCCTTGGTAGTTCGTTTTCTAACTCTACTACCTGTTCCCATAGCATTTTATGCTTAAATGTGCCACCTTTCTCATCTTTAAACACGTTTAGTTCCCAATGATGTAAATACTCATTTTACAACTGTACACAGTAAAAGGAATCACACACAATTAGTGTGGGGATTTCGTGATCCATATTTACGAGTGCCAGTATCAGTGCTTTTAGTTCTGCCAACTGAACCATGCAGTCTCCTAGAGATTGTGTTTTGGTGCAACTTGGATAGAACTTTCCATCCTACATGCAACCTTTAACGATAGCACATGCTGCGTTGTATTGTTGCTTACTCCCTATGGCCGGTTGAGCAGATCTGTCAGTGTAAATAATATATTCATACTGATCTAGAGGCAAAAGTTCATTTGGTAGAGGATATGCTTGTTCGCATTGCAGGAATGCTTGTGTTATTAGACTTGGATCAAATCTGTATTCAACGTCCGTTGCAGTAAGAGAATTAGCCCACTGTATCCTCCTCGGGTGTAAGGCTTTTGCATTTGGAATGCTAGCCTTGGTAATAGCTTCTAAAGTCACTACCGGGGTTATGACTATTATGCGTTTCCCCTGAGCCAGTGCTCTCTCTCTTGCTACGGCTGTCTGAACTGCTGTCAGGATGTTTATGTTGAAGTGAAATGCATTTCTACTTTTGTGTACAGGTGTGTTTTGTATGCGGTTGGTACTGTTTCGCCTTCATTGACGGTTAAGTAAGTGTACCCGCCTTGACCCGCTATTATACGGATAACCAAGTTGCGTACGTTTATGCATGCCTGTAAGTGTTTGGAAGCAAACATTTCTTCTTGAAGTGAACGTAGGGTATTGGAATGTTCCTGTGTCCAATGTCTAACTGAAAAGTCAGGTTTTATTAAGTCGTAGAAAGGTTTTATTCTCTGTGTAACCCAAAATGTATGTTCTGCCAAAATTTAGGAATCCCAGTATTGACTGTAAGTTTTTTTATGTTTTCGGAGGTTAGAGCAGAGCACACTATTCTAAAAAGTTAGCTGGCAGGCTTTTTCCTTCACTTGAAAGCTCATATCCTAAAAACAGGCCACTAAGGTGGGCAATTTTTGATTTTTTAAAGTAAAATTTGTAGCCCTTAGGCAAGTATCCCATAATAATGGTGCTCAAACTGGTCAGAGGCATCTTTAAGTCATCATCGGTAAGATAAATATCATCCACATAGGACAACACTTCCTCATCAAAAATTTGGAATAACTCAGTTACTCTTGCTGAGAATACCCCCGGGCTGTCCTTATACCCCGGGGGGAGACAACAACATTTTAGCTAGGACCCTAATGTAGAGAATGTGGTCCAATACCTCCTTTCAGGCACTATATTTCTTCAGAAAAATCCATTTGAGATATCAAGTGTTGTTTTTTTTTACGCACAATGTTGGTCATCAAGGCGACACTGTGTGCATTTTGGACAGCGAATGTCTTTGTGCAAGTATTTAAAGGTCTGTTATCTAAAACTAGACGATATGAGTTGTCCAATTTTGATGCGGGAAACAAAGGATTGTTCATTGGTGAGGTGCAATTTTCAATCACCCCTTGGTATTCAAGTTCATCTAAGATCTCCCTGGCCTGTTTTTAAGCTTCTTGCTTTATAGGGTATTGCCTCTGTGCATGTGGTGAAACTTCTAACGGGATCACGTGGTGGGTTGACTCCTCATCCCACCCTGCATGATTTTTACACAATGCTGGAGCCAGAGCTCCTGCCCATTCTCATGCATATGCATATTTAAGATGCATGGGAACGAGGTCGGAGAATGCTGGAAAAATTATGTTTTCCCACCTAGGGCACTCCATAACAAATGCGGCGGCCAATCTTGTTCTGCTGATAGGATATCATACCCTGATGACAGATTTTCCCAAAAAAGACCTTTAACTTTCCTGGGCTTGGCCCCCTCCATTTGGAGAGTTATTTTGTGTAACTTATGTGGGACGCTCACCCTTGTGTCTATTGTTTCCACCACAATGTAATAATTCAAGTCTGCTGTCACCAGAAATTCCTTCAGGTTCTGGAGAGCTATTGTTACTTCTGCCGCACTGTCTAGTTACGTCTGATCCCATTCCCCATTCAGAAGCTGCGTCCTTAGTATTCTGGGCATATCTGATCTTCAGTCCTTCAACTTTCTTTTTCTTAAATTGAGGTTTTGATTTTGGCTTGTCTTCTTTTTTGGAAGTATAGTCTTGAGCGTGCTGCTTGTCTTTGGACTTTGTACGCTCTTCTTTGTGTTCTGACCGTCCTTCTCTCTCAGAGGTTTTGAAGGAACAAGAGAAAAGTGTATCAGTATCCTGATACCTGTCAGGTTTCCTAATATTATCCCTGTACCTGAGATTATACCTCTTTTCAGAGGGCTCCTGTGGAGGAGATCGACCTCAGGATTGAGATCTCTTTTCTGTAGTTTGGTTGTTTTTTATTGTCCCACTTTTTTTTTAGAAGAAGAAGCAGGTGTCTGCTTAGAAGTTTCCTTTTCAGGACTGCCCATCAGATATGGTTTTAAAGTTTTCCCACCCAAACAGTCTCTGCCTAATTCCGCATATGCAGTTTTGATCATTTTGGGCAGTTTGTGTTGTTGATCAAATGGACCAAACTCCATTAGGTGTTGGGGGATTGCCACTGAAGCTGCTTTCCCTTTAATATTAGCTAGTACTAAGGCTGATACCTGGTTGTAGGTATTTAATAACATTATCACTAAGTTCAGAGCAAGCTCTGCTCCGTACTCATTTTGTATTTGTCTTAATACATCGGGTATTACTGCTAATGAAGGAATATCATGTGTTCTGGTATATATGGCAGCAAAGACTGTACCCCATGAGGTACAATCCTCCAACTGTGGTGCTATTCCCATGGGCAAGCAGATTGTTAGCATTCTGTGTTTTTCAAACGTGTTAGTATTCGGAAATACTGCCTCGAGCTGAGTTATTTTCTGAGCTACCCAGAATGGTATTTGTTCGCGTTTTGTGGGCATTTTGCCCATTACTGTGTGTTATATTTTGTGTTGTGATTTTAATGGCTGTAGCCTGAGATTGAGTACTTCTTGTTGCAACTGTTGTTGGTAGGACTGTGAAAGTCCTCATGACGAATTGCGTCAGGTTTCTGTAGATTCTAATTAAATCTTTGTGTTGTATGAGTAAGTCTGGTTGTGGCACTGTATCAATGTCAGGATGTGGTGAGTAGGCCGCTAATATTGGCCATGTTGCCCCGTCTCCTCCAAGCGAGTCTAATCTTACTCTGTATCTTAAGTGGGGTAGGGTGCCTTTAAACCAGTGAAAATGTTCCTGGTACGTGAGCGGAACTTCTATGTTCTCGCAAGGGCCATATTCCACTGGTGCATCTCCCTCTGTGTAAGAGTGAAATGTGTGTGTTCTAGTATCTGCTTCTGAAAATGTAACCCACAAATAGAATACTTCAGTTTTGTTTGATTTGTGTGCCTCAATCACAAAGGCTACTAAGCCACCGTTTGCTGATTAACCATGTGCTAGTAGTTTCAGGGTGATAGTACGTCTGAATTTAGGTGGAATGAGAATCCCATCCACCTCTTCTTCTCCTGAGAGGTGCAGATCCACTACAGTGGTATTTTCGCCCTCTGTCATTTTGAAATGAAGAAATTTGTTCAAGGGAACTAAAATAAGGTGTTATGCACAATTTAGGATCACTATGTCCTTCAAGCTTGATTAACCAACAGCCAATAAATAAGATTTCTTCACCTACTCAGCTGTGGTGGAGTTTGTGCGCACCCACTCCAGACGTCTCTGGTGTTTGTGAGTAGGGGTCTCTGAGAATTAGCACGACCGTACTACTCAGATTCTACTGTTAAATAAGTACCCAAGCAACGTTGGTGGCGCCATGTAATGTAGTTCCTATAGTACCCATGCAGGACACGCGCGTTTGGATAACATAAACTGTGGGATTGGTGGTAGACTGGATCCGTACACCACCACCGAGAAATGCTAGCCTGTTTTCATTCAGCTAGCTCACAGTGCTGCCACTAGTGCCTCCTCTTATCTGGGAAGAGAATAGTTTCTGCAACCTTTAGAACATGACAACCTTGATCCCTCAGGATCGTGGAAACAATGTACTACTTTTCGCTCAGTCCCTCGTGCTCTTTAAGTTTATCTCAGAGATACACAGAATAAACAGTCTGGGCCTTTCAATAAGGGTTTATTGAACAGTTTTTAGGTCTCGTCCTTTTCCATTGCGAAGCAATGGGAAATGGGGGAGAATTCATGTGCTCCATCGGATAGTCAAACCACCACTTTTGTCCGTGGCGTTTTCTTGGAGTGCACGTACAGGCACGCGCATTTGGCCTATACACTTTCATGGCCATCTGTTACTGTTCCTAATGGCCCTCCCCCAGCACAGAGCGCGCATCGCGGCCGCACAGCACATCAAAGGGCTTCTCCCAGCGTGTGCTGTGCGGCTTCTCCTCCCCTAATTATGTGGCCGGCCGTACTTGTGTTTCCTGGCCGCTTCCCGTCCGCTCTTGTATTTAATTAGCAGCTTCTTTTGTAAAGCGCTCTGAAACTTTTGGGTAATGTTTTTTGTATGCAAGAGGGCTACGGTCAGCTGACCCGCGATTTTTTCATTAAGCACATTTTTTGTGTATGCATGTGCGTTCTTGCTTTCTCATATGCTGCTTCCCTCTTCAAATGCCCTCGCCGTTTTGCTTCTCCTTCAGCTGCCCACAACCCGTTCCTCCACTGCAGACTACCTTCACGACCATTTAAATGAAATGCTTTCATTTTCATTTTTGTTTAGGGCCCGGCAGCTGCTGTTTGCTGCCGGCTCGTTCAGCGTCAGTACATTCGCATGCCTCCATTTCTCACTGGTCCCACTCACCCTACATTGCTCCCCCTGTTCACTCCGCACCCACACCTCTGTTATTCCCCCACCACTCTCGATCCTTTAAATATAATTATTCATGTTTTATTTGTTTTGAAGTCCTGATATCTGCCATTTGCTGCCTGGCCAATCCTCATTCCTAAAAAAAGATTTCAACCAAATAAAACTTAATTGTTTTAATTTAACAATCCAAGTGGTATCCATCATCTGCTTCCACATAGTTACACATATTTTCTTTCTCCTCTCTTTTTTTTAGATCTCGTCTGAGACACTAAGGCGCTGTTGCTTGCAAGACAAGTGCCCAAGTACTGGTATCCTTCCACAGCTCGGTCAATTGGGCGCCACTTTTTTCATTTTGCCTAAGCAGGCGACTATAGTGCACGTCTTTTACCAGCAGTTTCGCTTTTGTCTCATCCTTCATTTTCCTTCGAGCCCCCACCTACCCGCCCTCCGTTTTGGTTCGCCCTCAGTATTACTTTCCCCCACTGCTGTCCGTGTTGTTGCTTGCCTTCTCCCGCTGTCTGTCTTGTTGCTTACCCTATCCTCTGTCCATGTTGTTGTTTGCCCCTACCTGCTGTCCCTTTTGTTGTTCTCCCTCCTTCCACCCTTCCGGCTGTCCATTTTGTTTCCCTCCCTCTAACCCGAACATGTGTTTTGTCTCCCAACCCTGCCATGCAATAATCCAAAAAAGTGCTATTATACACCCACCCAGTACTTTTTTCTTTCCAAAGCCTTCGTCCCTGTTGTGACCACATATGCCCCTCGGTGTTGCAGCCCAAAACCCTACCTCCATTAAACAAGCATTTGCAATGCAATAGGTCTCGCATTTACGCGAGTTTAAGCTACTGCCGATGTAAATAACATGCCTTTTATTTATGTTTGAAAAACCAAAACAAAAATAAAAAGCATTGTCATACAATGGCAACAGCTCAAACTCACGTAATTGCGAGACCTATTGCATTGCAAATGCTTGTTATTCTTGTGTTTATTCTTGTGTAAAATATATGAGCTGCAACAACCATTAGACAGTAGCAGAGATATATGATTAGCAGTACAGTGAATATAAAAGGATATTACAGTTCTACCATCTTGCAATAAGCATGAGTAAATACATGAATATAAAATGCATGATAAAAGTGCGATGTAACTAAGTGTACGTAGCATGTAAGTAGGTGTAAAGCCAAGAATCCCTCTAGGATTTAGTTGAACCCCATTACCTGAAGTTTGAGAATGTAGAAACCCTTCTTAGTCATGAGTTGGACACCCCGCGAGGGATGTTCAGACCACTGTCAGCTGGAGCGTCTGCAAGCAGGAGCCTCAGGTCCTCTGGTCAGTGTGTCGGCCTGGAAGTCTTGGTTCCCTTTCATTAACACTAGCAAGAGGTGCTATATTTATACAGAAAGTATCTAGGGCTCCATTGTCCCTTGTTGCTTGTATTAGCCATTGTTGGATTTGAGGATGATGTATGGGATGAACCGTTTACATAGATATGGAGAGGAAGGTGGTGTAGCCCCAGCCTTGTTTCTAAGAATCCTTGTGAATATTAATTCATGCTGTGAGAGTCTATTGATGGAGTTGTAGGACTCTATTGTTTAGGAGAAACCCTCCTTCTGCAGCCAGGACTAGAACTAGGTAAAGGTTCAATCCTAAAAGGCTTGTTAAGTGTAGTGTAGGAGAGGTAATGTAGGTGAAGGGGTACGATGTTACCTGGGCCAATATTAGGGTACCTTTATGAAACATAACAGGATTGCCTGTAATTGTCCTGATTAAAGTCTCCCCTCAGTTCAATCACATCCTCACCAGTTCCCAACCAATAGGTGGCAAGCTGGCCAGGATATCCTACTTGGTGCTGAGCTGATTAACACACAGGAAGTGCAACTTCTGACTTAGCTTTTCTTGGTGGCTTGCTTTATTTGTGGTGAATGTGCCAGATTCCAGCTGGTGGTGAGAAATTTGGAGAGGCTCTAGGAGACTTAAAGGAGTAAGACCACTCCACAGTGATCAGGCCTGCAAGCTCATACTGTTTCCCTTTCTGCAGGTGATCATATTGGGTGCAACAGTGTATTCTAAATGGTTTGTGCTATCCCAGTTATATATATGCATATTTTAGACTTCAAATATTATGTTATTGTGAACTATAATATCCTTGAGCTATGCTATGGTATCTGTAACTTTCGAGGAGGAATATAGCAATTTTATTTGTTTAAGCTTTAACACTATTTGTCGTCAGGCAATTTCTTACCATGCCCAATATCAGGCATTAAAAGTTAAAAGTACAGAATCATCAAATTGGTCTCTTTGAGCCATCAATTACCAAAGTACTAGAAGAAAAGTTTTATTTACATGGAGCGCATTTGAGGGCGCAAAATTCTATTTTTTCCTGAACTACTGAAAAACCTTCCACTAATTACAATCAGAAAGCATAATATTCAACACAGTGAATCTTTTTGGGTCTCAGTGGCACGCAATTCTACAATTCCCTGCTCATGCTAAGAAATGTGAGGCTACCTCTCATACATGATTCATGTGATATTTTGAATTGCTTCTATTACTAACTCATGCAGGGATTGCTGAAGTATTTAGCTGCTCCTTTCTGCAACATATAAAATGAAATATTCGCAGAAATGGTTCTACAGTAAGTGTTGTTTCTTTCTCAAGATTAGTTCCTTTATAAGGTAAGCAATAGCTGTGCTATAATGTGCCTCTGGAGAGAGCATTTCACAGAAGTGCGGTTGCAGGGCCATTTCAGGCTCATGTTTTACCAAGAGCTGTTAACTTCCTTTGTAAAGCTTCCTAGGGGGATATTATTTATTCTACAAAAATCTGTTATAAAGAAATTGGATCTCCATCCTTCTGTGTGGATGATGCAAATAAATGGACCACTCAGGAATAAATGCGCTGTATAATGTGACTCTAACATATCAAGGCTGCAAAACTGGAACTGAAATGGTAGGTGCCTGTTTCTCTGAATGATTTCTGTTGAGATATGTAGCTTCACATTGAGCTAATGTCTCCCCCAGTCATTTTATTGCTGCTTTGAATATAGTATGCGCACATTTAGTATAAGCTCCCAAACTCGAGATTATTACAAAGCAAAATGCATTTGCAAATTCTCTTCACCGTGAAATCCATTGCACCTTCGCCTTTCACAAAAGTACCATTCCAGTTAACCTGAGGGGGCCAATATTACAGCACAATATCTGTAAAAAACAGTCCCAGCAACTCCTGATTAAGATGCAGTCTGTTTATTGTAAACAGGCTAGGACGGCTAGATGTTTTACCATCTCGCATTTATTTCCTTTCGAGGCCAGTTTTTAGGGCCGGGAGTCGCCTTCTCCTGAATCCCTAGGTAATTACAACAGGCACAGGGGCAGGGAGTTGGGGTTAGGAGAGAAAGAGAGGGGAACGAGAGAAGGAGAGACATAAGACAGCGAGGAGGAAGAAAGCAAGGCTGGTTTACACATTGTTGGCAGGGCTGCTTTGCAGTGCTTAATTTGTAAATAATTAAGTGCCCGGGTCCTCACCAGGAGGCCATTGCAGCCTACACCGCCCATAGCCTATGCTAGCACTACAAATGGGGGGGATGGGAGGGGGGAGCTCCGTTGAGCGCTGGAGCCATCCGAAGAGCCAGGTCTTGAGGTCCTTCGTGAACTGCGGCAGTGTGGCTTTTAGCAGTGTGACTTGTAGCATATGCAGGAGCATTACCTTCTGTTTTTGGGGAAAGATGGGGTGGGTCCCCATAGAGGTGAGCATATTTGAAATTATTTTCCCTCTGAAATTCGTTTTTTTCCCCATAACTTTGTAATGGATGTCAGTTATGTAAAAGTGGTACATTTGATAAACGTTCAGAGAAACCTTGTACACCAAGGGGCATATTACCAACAAGTAGCGATATTTATCGCTAGATAGGCTTAGCGACGATTTTGTTATCGCTGCCTATCTCTGGATATGTTAGCGGAGAAAACATGCTATTAGCAACGTTTTTCTCCATTGCGCTAAAATATCCAGCGATAGCGGCGAAATGCGTGAATATCGCTGAGAATACAGCGATATTCACGCATTAGCGACGAAATGCTCTTAGCCATATTATCCACCTCCCATTGGATAACATGGCTAAGAACTGGTCTGAGCAGGCGTTAGTTTTTGGCGATAGCAGGAATATTTCCATCGCTATGCCTGCCTTGCTAATAGGCGATAGCGACGTTAACGACTGCTTTCAGTCGCTAACAGGTTGGGTACGCCCACTTTGCATGTCATTAGCAATAAATATCACTGACATGCAAAGCGGGCCCCAAACCGCTCGCTATCGCCTAAAAGCTGTCGCTAACATCAGTTAGCGACAGCTTGCTAATTGAGCTATAGAATTATCGCAGTTTAGCGGACAAAAACCAGCAATAATTGCCTATCGCCACCCTTGGTAATATGCCCCTAAATTCGCCTGCATGCAAAAACTCTTCCCAAAAATATTTTTTGTGTGCAAGAAATCTCTTGTAAAGTGCAGCATCAGTGGGAAGTTTACTCTTCTAGTACTACTTCACATACTCTTAAATGCTTCTGTGAATTGGCCCCAAATGGGACTTTTCAGAGAATATTCCTATACTATTAATACAAATAAATTGGACCAAGCCATCTTTGCACTTTTACTAATAAGGATTTGGACATTTTGGGGGCTTTTACAAAGGCATTTCATGAGCACATGAAGTAGTACTGCTGTAGTACTAATGCACATACTCATAAATGTCTTTGTGAATTGCCCCCTATTTTATCAGTTTATTTAAACTGAAAAAGATGTTTTTTGTTGCTTTTAACGTAACGATGCCGTACATAAGCTGTTTGTTATGTATCGGCCATGTTTTTCACACATTCCTCCATCGTATTCTATATTCTAAAGTAAGGTTGAACGTCGATCCTAGATAGAAAGTCAGGATTTTTAAATAAAGAAATTTCCATACACTAGAAGTAAAGTGAAATCATTTACATGATGAGTTTTTACCCTGACATTATTTCAACATCAGGCACTTCTCGGTCTTACTTCAAAGAGCCTTTAAAATTAAGTGAAATAATTGGCAGCTCATTTTCAAACCAATGAAGATATAAGTATTTCCTAACATCAAAATCTAGGTTAAATATTTGCTCTTGACTTATGAAGGCAGTTCATGTAACATCCAAATGCATGTTGCTGGGGTTCATGTATGTCACTTCTGGGGTTCAATACTAGAGTTTCTTCTTGGATTATATTGACAGCAATAAATATAGCAAAACAAGTGTTAGTTAAATGATTTACTGGGTGAGACGACAACACTGAAGAAAGAGGAAGAACATCAAGTAATCAGAATAGAGATTCAGGCCTGGGTCTGTGGACATTTGGGCCTACAATGAGCACAAGAGATACATTTTCAGGACACTTTTAAACATAAAAATCCCTTCTCTAGTCTTACAGGGAGAGGTACAGAGTTCCAAAGGGTAAAGCCCTGTACTGGAGGGATCTTTCACCATATCCTTTCCAGAAGTGTCACCAAGGCAAGTCTTTATTGCATTTGCATTAGTCAGCATTGGGGGAATGTTGTTAGAAAACCTGTGGCACAGCACTGGTAGAATTTGTGAACTATACAAAGTTTCTGTTGCGTTGTTTCTTTGATTGGGACTAATGTAGATAACTGAAGGCCGAAGTAACCCACAAATGAGGTAGCCTGCATGGATTCATTGTAACTTACCAATTGCTTGTGAGGGTAGCCAAGTGAGACTTTTAGTGTAGTACTGCAGGTAGAAGGTCACCATGACAAGTAGCAGGACAATCCTTTGTGGGTGCTCTAGAAGGAGGGAGAATGGTTTGAGCAGAATCCCGTCATTGAAGACGCTCTTGCTGATCACACACATGCCAGATATAGATTGATATTAAAAATGAGCAACATTTTGTCTCCTTTTGAACCGCTAATATAAGCAAACAATGCATCCAAATGGCCTAAGTAAGAGCTCTTATTTCTGATTGTCACAGCAGAGTCAAGTATTTTGCTTCCATGGTTTGTCTTACCTCAGATAGTTGCCTACTTGTAGATATTCCTTAAATCCTTTTTTTGAGTTTAATATTGATCTGTGGATCACCTGCATTCATAAGGTATCCAATTTAACATATGTCAAATAAAGATAATTGCAGTGGGGCACCTATACGTCGAATACCTAGGTAAAAAAGCCTAGGGACCAGCACACATGATGTGAGTGGAGGCAGATCACATGGTAAGCAGTTCGATTGATGATTTAGTTTTGTCAGAAAAGTGAAAACCAGTAATGGACAATGCACTGCCCACTAGCATAAGAAACCACATGTTAAACAGAATTTCAAAGTCAGTGCTGTTGAAAGCTGTATAGAACTCGAGGATACTGGATTATGATTGTTATTGTTATTGTAGAGTACTCTTTACATCTACCCTCTTATTCTTTCTCTTCAGGAGCTGGGGGTCTCCGTGTACAATTACGCGGATGACCTTCAGCTCATCTTTGACCTGTCCACTCCTGACTCTCCCTCTTTTCTTAGTTCAACCCTAGTTTTTATTTCGGATTGGATGATCACGAACCATCTCAAGTTGAATCCGGACAAGACGGAGCTTGTCCTCACGGGTGGTCCCACCAATCCTTGGTCCCCTTCCTACTGGCCCCCTTCCTTTGCCCCCCCCCCCGCCCCTGTTCCCTCTGTTCGCACCTTGGGCATCAAGGTTAGTAATGACCTTTCCATGCACGCCCAAGTTAGCTCAGTTGTTTCATCCTGTTTCTTGTCCCTCCGTCTCATCCGAAAAATTTCCCGCTTCTTTTCCACCACTGCCCTTAAATCGATCATCATGGCTCTCATTACCTCTCGTCTTGATTACGGGAATTGCCTTTATGTTGGCATCCCGGCCTTCGAATCACGACGGCTACAGGCAATCCAAAATCAAGCAGCTCGTCTCATTTTCCATCTCCCCAAATTTTCTCACATCACGCCTGTCCTTAAGTCCCTCCACTGGCTCCCGGTGCACTTCCGCTCCTTCTTTAAACTAGTCTGCTTAGCCTTTCTGGCTTACACCCACTCTGCTCCTCTCTTTATTGTTTCCTTAGTCACTCCCTATACCCCGACTCGCACCCTTCGTTCCTCTTCTCATCTTCTCCTCCAAGTACCCCGTTTCTGCAAATCCCGAACCGGTGGTACCCGCTTCTCGGTTTTGGCCCCCCAGTTCTGGAACAGCCTTCCGCTGTCCATTCGGTCCATTCCCATCTATTCCTCCTTTCGCAAAGCCTTAAAAACTCTTCTTTTCTCCCAGGCCTTCCCAGTTTAGTCCCTTGGTAGCACTGTAGAATCCGACTCCCCCCCCAGCGCCAGGAAGCCGCTTGGCCGCAGTGCGCTTTAGCAAGCATCTTTTCATTTCATTTCATTTCATATAATGCGCAACAGCTACTCCGAGGAGTGTCCCGTTGAGGACTTCCATAATGTTCAGTATTGTGGATCCTGGGCTTTTAAGTTGAAAACCACACTGCAAGTCACTCAGCAGATCATTTGAATAAAGGTGGGAGGAAATGTGTGCAGATACTACGAGCTCAGAGGCTTGACAGATCATGGAATGCCCATTCTTCAATTCTATTGGTGATCATCATGTCCACATATGCTCCCAGTTGCTACTGAGATCTTCTATTCCATTCAACTTCAAAACAAATGTAAAAAAAATTACATGGTATCTATTGGAAAATGAAATGAGTTTTTAAAAGTTTGTACTTTATTCTGTGGATGAGTTTTACCCTAGGTAAGGACTATAAAGGATATGTACCACGGTGGTGCTCTCTTTACAACTGAACTCAGGGTAATTGCTCTTTAATTAAGAAGCCTTTACTTTCCTTACATGCATTATGAAGGTGCCTGGCTCCCAATCACTAGCTTCAAAAGAGTAGTTTAATATGTTTATGTTTTTCATGTAACATGTCAATTTCAATGTTGTTTTCCAGGCTTGTAGTGCCTCAGACAAGGGAGTTTGCCTGGAGGGAGGCACAGGACTGCTGGGTTCCATTGAGATATTTATTTGCCACTCTTGTTTTAACTTAAACCAACTTTGTGGCACAGTGAGCATGACATTGTTGCTGGGGCCATGATGAAAAAAGACGCTGCTGCACATCTGTTCAATGGTTGCACCGAAGGCCTGTCAATGGCAAGCCATCTGCTCCTGTCTGTGCCCATACCATGCTTAGGGACAAAACCTTTATCCATGGGACTAAGAAATTCTGGGCAGTATCATGTACTCTTCTCGAAAACTCTACAAGATTAGCCCTATAAGAAAGTGCAGTGGGCAGGAGCCCTCTATCTTATCAGGTGGCCCTTCTTCCTGCAAATATTGTAGACACGCTTTGAACTCCTTCTTAAGGCTCACCTTTACCACAAAAGTACGTCTTGGCTGTATTATTCAATAAATGTCAGATCTATTCACAAACAAATTGTAGAATTTTTAGATTTCATCAAGATTACAAATCTGGATATAATCTTTTTGTCAGATTTGTTGTTTATAAATAGTTCTCTCAAGTATTACGCTGGCTATATTGGAAGTTTGAAGCATTGTCCACATTGATCATTCACTTCGCCTAGGAGGAATAATTTCTATTATTTTCTGTCCCCAATATATCTGTTCTCTCGACAACCAAACTCAGTTCCATGAAGCAGAAGATATACGTTTTCCCATCAAAGTAAATTCCTCCTGCAGTGTGTCTGGGGCCTTATCTGTTGATCCTGGTCATGTAGGTACGTTTGTCAAAACTAACACTGATATTCTTGCGACTAATGTGATTAGGCAGGCTACCTTCTGTGTGGAAAGTGACTCTAACATATCCATGGATAAAATATTGTGCTGTCATACTACTCTTTGCTCCACCATCAATATAGTACAGCTGATGACCCAGCCTGCACATGTAGCACTTCATAATTTAATCCCCTTTCTCAAATTCCTTGTCAATGGATAACTATCCACCATTACCTCTCATCTGAACAGAAGACAATGCCATCCATTTTGAATTTAAAATCACCTTTTAAGGTACTCTGACAAAACTTTCTCCAAACTATATTGAGCATGGAGTAAATTCATGCCTGACAATGTTAATGATGCACTGACTGGCCCTTTGTTTTTTTCCAACAGGCAATATATTCACTGACACTGGTGGATTTAATTCTTGGGTCACTGAAGCCCTGGACAAGGTACTTTCTAAAAGGCATGTGAAATAGTAAATGATCCTCTACCAGTGCTCCTTGGTTTAATGATAAGCTAGAAAGTGCTAAAATAATTGTAAATACCTAGAATTACTATGTTATGTTATGTTATGTTATGTTATGTTATGTTATGAGAACTTATAAAGCACAGTGGTTACCCGGAGGTGTCCTGGAGCTAGTTATCATCCCCTGGGTAAAGAACGGTAAACCACAATTACAGGTTAAAAAGCCATGGGGCAGATTTATGAAGGCCTTGCGCCGCCGGTGCGTCGTTTTTAACATGGGAAAAAGTGACGCACCGGCGGTGCAAGGCCTTCATAAATCTGCCCCCATGTCTTTAGTCCTTTCCTAAATGTCAGGAGATCTGTGGTGTTTCTTAGGAAAAAGGAATGTCATTCCAGACTTTTGCAGCGTGCACGAAAAGGCTTCTTCCACCCCAAGAGGCTTTTTTTATAAGTGGTACTATCACCAGCCTGGCTTCCATGGAATGCAGGGTTCTTTTAGGCCAGTACCATTGTATATGCTGTTTCAGATAATCTGGACCTGTGCCTTGGAGAGCCTTCAAAACTGTACAGAGGGCTTTAAAGCGCATCCGTTTCCTGACAGACAGCCAGCCAGCGAAGTTTTTTAATTTCCTTGGAGATGGATGCGCATTTTGGTGAGCCCAAAAGCAGCCTCGCTTTTTGCAGCAGTTGGAGTTTGTTCATGAAGCATTCCTGTAGGCTCAGATAGAGGTCGCCTCAATAATCGAGCCTAGACAGGATAAGCGCCGTCACCACTGTCCACTGGCTGTCAGACGGTAGAAAGGGGAGAAATTTCTTGATCATTCTAAGCACATAGAAGGTGGCGGATGACACTGCATTAATCTGATCACCAAAATTAAGCTTCTCATCAACCATAACACCTACGTTTTTTACTTTCATTGAAGGTATAGGAAGAGTTCCTATTGTTATTGGCCACAAGTTGGGGGTCCAACAGTTGGCATCATTCCCGAAAAGGATGACTTCTGTCTTGCCTGAATTTAATTTTAGGCAGTTTTGTGACATCCACCTCCCCACAGCTTCCATACAGTTGTGAAAATTGATTATCTAATTCAGTTCCCTGACCAGGCCGCAGCGCCACGACTATCTGTGTGTCATCAGCATAGGAGGTCAGGTTAAAACCAAAGGAGGTGATTAGTGAGGCTAGGGATGAGACGTACACATTAAAGAGTAAGGGGCTGAGCAGAGACCACTGTGACACTCCACAAGGCAGGGTGAAAGGTTTAGAGTAAATTCATCCAGTGCCACTATTTGTGATCGCCCAGATAAAAACGATTTTAGGAGCTTCCACACTTTACCTGGAACCCCGCATGCCAACAGACGGTCCAACAATAGGTCATGATGGACCGTATCAAATGCTGCAGACAGGTCGAGCAGAACCAGGGTGGCCTTACCTCCCTTATCCAGAGCTTCCCTAATCTCCTCCATAGATTTAATAAGTGCAGACTCTGTACTGTGACCTTCTCTGAAACCGTGTTGCGTAGGGTCTAACACTTGGTTTTCACATAGGAAGGCACTGAGTTGCAAGTTCATTGACTTCTCGATCATTTTCGCTGGTAGCGGAAGGCGAGATATCGGTCAAAAATTGTTAGGATCCTTAGGATCAAGGCTCGGCTTCTTTAGCAAGGGTAGTATGTAAGCGATTTTCCACACTGTTGGGAAATGTCCTGTTTTGAAAATTGCATTAAAGAGGGAGGTGAGTGCAAGGGCTATGGGTGCCGGGCGCGTTTGATCACTGAGACTGGGTAGGGATCAAAGGGGGAACCTGATCTCGCTGCCATGAGGAGTCTCTTTGCATCCTTTAAGGATATTTCTGCAAATTTGTCAAAGACAAGGGGAGGGTCCTTTGCTGGCCTCCTTCTCTCCAGCGAAACCTCAGTCTCTGCGGAGCTTGGGGGGCTAAATGCTGAAAAAATTACCTCCACCTTATTCAGGAAGAACCTCGTGATGTCCTCGCATAGTTCCTGATTTGACAAAAATTTAGCTGGATGGGGGGAGGCAAACTTGATATCGTTTTAAAGATTTCTTAAGCCACATTTTTTGCTAAACTGATTTGATTTGTGAAGAAAGTTATCTTAGCATTAAATATCAGTAGCTTGTAGGAGGCAAGACTTTGTTTGTATATCTTTTTATCTGATTCCTCATATTATTTTCCCCTCCAATTTCGCTCTATGGTTTTGCAAGTGAGTTTCTGTTTCCTCAGCTCCTCTGTATACCAGGGAGCTGTTGGTTGAGATCTTTTGGGAAATTGGAGTTTTACTGGGGCTAATTTATTGCACGCTGTTCCCACCTAGTCTGTGTAGAAGGTGGTCACCTCATCTATTCCTGTAGTTAACGGCCCAGCAGTTGCTGTAAGCGCCACCTTTAGGTCATTGCCCTCAATTTTATTCCATGCCCTGCTATCAGTCTGACTCTTAGTGCCCCCCCTGGTGACACCGTGAGCGGGATGGGTCAGTTCGAATAATACAGCTGCATGATCAGTCCATGTAAGGGGCAGCACGTCCGTACAGGTGAGTTGTGGATGGTTTGAAAAGATACCATCCAAAGTGTGCACTGCTATGTGAGAGGGTCCTGTCACCTGTTGAACTGGGTCCCCGCTCTTCATCATATCTATGAGAGCCCATGTGTCAGGTTCCATGAGTTCTTCCAGGTGATAGTTGAAATCACCCAAGATCGTGAAGGAGTCAGTACACAGCCCTACTTCCAACAGATTCCCAATAGAGGCTAGAAGGTTGCTTCTGGGCACAGGGGGTCTGTATAGTAGAATGCCCTTAAAAGTGTGGTGATTCGAAAGAGAGAAGCTAAAGGAGAGTGCCTCACAGGCTGAGTTTGAAGCTGCACAAAAACCTGCCTTCAGTGAGTTATGATAGATTATAGCTACGCTCCCTCCTTTCCTAAGTGGTTTGTTTAAGGAGTGACATAGGAACCCAGGAGGGGTGGCCTTAACAATGTCAGGTCCTGAGGCTTCGTCAGTCAATGTGTCTGTAATAAACGCCATCTTGATGTCTCTTTCCTCAATTAGATCCGCACACTCTATGCTGTGCTTCACTAAAGATCTGGCGTTAAGCATCATGCATTTAATCACTGCATTTGTCAGACCCGTGCATTTTTGCTTTTTAGAGGTTATGGAGCTAACAGTTCAGTACATGAGTCTGGGCAACGTGCAGTTGAAAATGGTGCAGGTGACCAGGGAAGAGGGAGGACTTGAATCCAATGTCAGCCAAACAAACCCACTGGATTTACTAGTTGGCCTCAAATCTAGTAGCTGTGATTTTGTGTAACTTACGATGGAGGCAACTCCTGGTTTAAAATGCACAAGAGGACTTGTGCTGAGCGAGATCCGAGCGCAGACAGGCACAGACGGGCTTGCCTTTGGCGCACCTTCGGCGCACCTGCTACTCGCGTCCGTTGCGCTGTCGCGTCAGCACACGCATTTGTAGTCAGGCAGGGCGAGGAACTAGCCGCTAACCTACAATATCTCCAGATTTCAGCTGTAAACCCCCAGGCGAGATGCCACACTGCAACTAAGAGTGCAGCAGCAATCCCACAGAGACCCAGGTGCATTTTAAAATAGCAATTGGTGATACTGTATCAAAGGATACAAATAAAAAGGTGCTAAAAGAATATAATAAATTAATATGAAAAGTTCATGCAGACTTCTTAGTCAACTCCATCTTCTCATACATAGCTTGCCCACCATAATCTTCACAGTAGGCAATTCCTTCCTCTATCCCTCTGCCTATAATCAGAAGCTATCTCCATCTTGCAAATTGTATATTAATCTGACTAAGTTCTTCCAGGACAAATTTCTGACATTTTATAAAACAGTTTCTGAACAACTATGTCCAAAAACTTTAGAGATAACGTCCATGGGTCCTGGAGAACAATTCCAAACTCTTGTCAGAGGAATATATGTCACCTGCTATCTGGAACTGTAAGTTGGGTTTCCTCAATATCCACCGGCCCCCTTCCATCTTCACAAAGGTCATGAAAAACATCTGTCCTTTCCTCAGGCAACTCTGAATTTCTTTCCTCATATATTCAGCAGTTCATTGTGCCTGGAAAATAGCCCTCGTGGTCCAACCTCGGGTGAAGCCTTTTACAGATCCAATTAGTATATCCAATTTCGGACCTATTTAATTCTTAGTGTTATAGCTAACCTCAAAATCTTGTAAAAGGAAGTAAACAGGCATCTTTCTGAATATCTTTCATGCAACTTCTTGCTCGCTAGTCAGCATGGTGCACACCAGGGCTTGCCCTAAGCCCTTTGAGATTCAATACATATATGTGTGTGTGTACACATATATACACATATATTAATTACGTTATAAAGCTTTGCATTGAAGAATAACTTTGTGAGCAGGTGTCAGCTGCCAGCTTATGTCCAGAATGTTTCATACACATATTTTGGTTATGCAGAACAAACATTGAGTGTATTGAGGAACTTGGCTACCTCTGAACAGTTTTATTTAGATTGAACACCATGTGCAATAAGGTTTTCCCATATATCTGTGGTTGATTCTTAATGTGAACTATGTTAGCTGTCAAGTGTATGGTATATTGTCAAAGTTGCACATAATGCTTGTTTTCTACACCTAAAGGAGTTGTATCTGTGATGTCACTAATGATGCCTGATATTCTCCTGAGCTACTTTGTACTTACTGTCAGGCATGTAATTCCATAGTAATTTATGGACCAATGTACGAGAAAATGAAGTTTGGATGTTGCCATTAGTGATATCATAAATGATGTAATTTGAGATGTCATGAGTGATGTCATAATGATGTCATATAATATGTAATGGGTGATGTCATATAGGAGGTCATAAGCAGTGTATGGTGGAAGCGCAAGTTCTAGTTAATGCTGCTAACTATAACTAGTGAATTTTTTTTTTTTTAGTTCAAAACGTTTATGTTGTCATTGACACATTCACTTAACTGTAAGTTACTTTAACCTTTGGTTTTTTTTCCAGAACATTTCAAAGGGTATTTTTAAAACAAAAACAGCTTTTTATTGCATCTAACTTTAAAGTTACTTTAACCTTTGTTTTGTTCAGTGAATTTCTACCTTTTTTTATGTAGATTTTTTTTGAGTATATATATGGTAAATAACTGAATAATATACCCTGTGTGATGACATTATTCCAAAAGGGAATTGATTTCGTATTTTAACTTAAAAGAAAAGAGTGCAGACTTTGCAAACTATTTATAAAAAATGATGGGCCCGAGTTACAAAGGTAAACTTAGACCAAAAGTCTAAGTTTGGATCTGAAGTCTTAGTTTAGACTTAAAGTCTAAGGGGCATATTATCAAGACAGGCGATACAATTATCGCTGTTTTAGCTGCAGAAAACTGCCGCTGAAACGGCGATAATGGGCTTGATAATATGCTCTATGGAATTCCAATTGATGCCCATGTTAGATGTGAAGGATATCTAACATCGGCTTCAACTGGAATTCCACAGAGCATATTATCAAGCCCATTATTGCCGTTTTAGCTGCATTTTTCTGCCGCTAAAACGGCGATAATTTTATCGCCTGTCTTGATAATATGCCCCTAACATTGCTAATAGTAAAGTTAGACTGTTGGTCTAAGTTTAGGTCAAATGTCCAAGTTAGACCAAAAGTCTAACTTTACTACTATTAGTTTGTTTTTAGTGTGATTCTGTTGGTGTTTGTTTAACATTCCAAGTTGCATGCTTTTCTTATACCCCTTTAAAAATAATTAAGTAAAATATTTTTTTTAAATGTTTGAAAACACAAAAAAGATTTTATAGATGTTGAAAACTGTTAACAAAGATCTCTCTTTCCAGAGAACTATGTTGTCTGTACAATGTTGCCTTTTTTCCCCTTCTGAAAGCTCTCATGAGAATCTCGCTAGTGCCAGGCTGACAGTCCCTGCCATGCAGTCCAATGGCAGCGTGCGTCCTGGTTTGCTCTTGCAAACCTCTCACTAGATCCTACGTTTTATAATGGACTTTGCATTTACACTGAAAATTTCCTGATGTCGTATCTAGAATTTATATACACCAGAAAAATAACAGTGTGTTTAGTTTAATAAAATGCAATCAATTTTATAATTTTGTGGGGGAAAGCAAATCACTTAGATTTATGAAAAAACATTGTTTTATCTCCATGAGATGAACATTAATACATAGCACACATTGATACTCATTAATTTACTTTATGTCCATTTATTATTCTTAGAAAAAGTTCAACAACTGCTTTTTTTATATCACTTTCCTTAATTACAGTACTTATGCCTTAAAGTCCCCATTGGTACTGAGTGGGGAGACAGTAGACTCCCAAATGAGACTTGTTCACAGTATAACAGTGCACAGTAGGGTGTAAGGAGACACTGGGATCTCACTGACGCCTCTCCATGGACTAACAGCTCTCCCAAGGATGATAGATGTACAAGTAAGGTGTGGGAATGATGAGAAGTCTATCTTGCATAACAACCATAGAGACTGTGATGTTTAAACACACTGCACTGTCAGATGAGACAGCTCCCCAGAGTAATATATGTGCAAAGTAGGCTGTCGGTAGTAGGGTATAGGTATGGTGTATCCTCTCTGCTCAGAACTGTGTCTTAGCTGATTGCTGTGAATAGTTGAGTATGCTTTTAGCTAGACCTGGTAGCTACTTCCTATAAAACTTTGATTATTGGGTACCAGAGCCTATTGTATTCACCACTCTCACCCTTCACTAGTTACACTGTTAGGTAGCCCCCTCACTCACATTTATCTTTACAGCATCCTCAGATCAAAAAGATCTCAGAAAAAGAGCCCCAAGGCCCGTCAGGCATTGCAGTGCCGGCCTGAGAGGGGCGCCCTATCATCAAGCATGACACCCTAAGGGGTATGTGAGGGCATCAAGATCTGATTTTCAGGTCTTCCTACAGCAGGGCTAACAGCTACAATGGTCCACCTTTATGGGCCCCTCGCTTGGCTAAAGAGGAACTAACCCTATCTTGAGATTCATAGTTCAGTATGGCGACACACTCACCTCTCCCTCAGACATCTCCCCATGGGGACAATGAGGCACGGTAGGGGTGCACAGGAACAGAGTTCTCAGCTGCAATTTCTCTCCAGAGTCACAAACATAAATAATAACATGTGCAAAAGAACAGCCCTCTTCACTGTCACAACTCCACCAGCTGATAACTGTTTGTAATAGAATATGAGGATGCACTGGCCTTTGCGACAAAACCTCTCTCTTGTATGAGATGGAACTGCCAGTTTTAGTCAACATTACAATACTGTAACAATATTGAAATCTGTAATAACTATTAAGCAATCAAATAAGTAGAAATGTTAAACTTTTATTACAAAATAACAATTTGGCAACATTACAAAACTACTACAATACTCCATTAACAAACTATATCAACAATTATAAAACAAACAAAACAACCAATGTTACCAATTTATAATTTCTTCATCACATTCTGTAGAGCAACCTGCTATACCTGCACCACATTAGCCACCTCTTCCTGGCAAGAAGTATTTGGTATGGCAGTGTTTTTAATTGAGGCCAGCTAGCAAAAAATTCTCTGCAAAGTTTCTCATGCATACAGTTTTCAAAAGGAGTTAACAAAGGCTAGCTTAGGCAGAGTTAGATTGTGCTTCTGACCTGCAGAGCTCTTTATGTGCTTCCACATCGTTTTAAACTGGATACACGGTGCCTGCTTAGCTACTCACTGCTGAACAAGACAATAATCCTGCTTGTCTTACCAAAGCTCCTTTTGCTGCTTAGGTAAAAAAGATGATAATTTCCTCTGAAACAAGTACACCTACACAGCACAAGCTTCTACACGATCACAAAAGTCCCCATATGCAATATAAATAGTATCACTTCTCTAATCAATAGTTGTTTCCTCACTTTCCAAAGAGTAATTATTTCCTGTATTTTCAAAAGTAGACATGACTTCTTTTTCTTCTCCATATTGTTTTTCACGTTTTAGTTTTCTTGTTCACAACTTCTGTTTTTCATTTTCCTCCTACAAAAAGAGAAAATAGCCAAAAGATTCAAAAGTTACTTACTAGTAAATAAATCATGGGTGTACAGTCTTAATATCGAGTCATTTATTTCGACTGGACATAATATCGACTAGAGAATATCGAGATGGCATTAATATCGAGGTAAGTAATATCGATTTTTTTTTTATCGATTGTTATGTATGTAAAAAATATCGACATAAAAAATATCGAGTAAGTAATATCGTCAGTAAAAAATATCGATATGTTTATTAGTTTAAAAATATCGAAAGTTGTGTTATCGACTGTCACAATATCGACTCTCATGATATCGAATTTTAATATGTATATATATAATATGTAATAGTTCAATGTACATTGTTTTAATGTTTTATAATAGCATTTTGTGTTAAAATGTATTAATTTTATTTATTTATTTATATAGAATTAATGTTAAAAATAATTAATAAATATAAAAAAAATTATATTACTATAATAATTTGTAGGAGCGGGTAGTGGGTTTTTAGGGGAATAGGGTGGGAAGTATTTTAAATATAATTAATTAATTATGTAAATATATTAATTGGTATTAATTAATTAATTATGTAAATATATTAATTGGTATTAATTAATTAAATATGTAAATATATTAATTGGTATTAATTAATTAAATATGTAAATATATTAATTGGTATTAATTAATTAAATATGTAAATATAATAATTGGTATTAATATGTAATTAATTGTTAAATTACTATTTAATTAAATATATAATATGTAATTGGTAAATATGTTATTTTAATAGCTTATTTGAGAATTATGCTTATTTAAATCATTTTTTTCATGTAGCCGGTTGTGGGATTATAGGGGATTAGGGTGGGAAGTAATTTAATAGTAAGTAATTAAATCTGTTAATTAATTAATTGGTAAGAATAAGTAAATACTTGTTATTTATCTAAAATATGTTAATTATATATAATTTAATTGTTAATTTATTTAAATAAATGGAATTATTGTTGAATATGTAAAATCAAACTTTTTTAGGATATGTAGTGGGTTGTGGGATTATAGGGGAATAGGGTGGGAAGTAATTTAATTGTAAGTAATTAATTATGTTAATTAGTTAATTGTTATGAATAATTAAATATTTGTAAAATAAATTAAATATGTTAATTATATTTTATGTAATTGTAAATTTATTAACATTAATGCTATTATAGTAAATTATGTTACATCTCACATTTTTATGTTATGTAGTGGGTTGTGTGTTAATAGGGGTATAGGGTGGGAAGTTAATTAATTATAAGTAATGACATATGTTAATTAATTAATTGGTATTCATAATGAAATAATTGTTAAAGACTTAAAATATGTTAATTATATAGATATAAATAGATATAACTAATATTATAATAATTAAATATAAAATATATATATATGAAATATAATTGTCTAATTACATTTAATTACATATATATAATATATTTATAATTAGATATATAAAGATATATATAATATATAAATATATATAATTATAGATATTCTCATATATATATTATTTTGTATTTGGGGAAAGAGGTTGGTTTAGTCTTATGGGTTACTTTTCTGTTTGGTTATTAAGGGGTATATGTTGTGTGCAGAGTCAGTTGTCAGTTTTTTGGTAAAGGTGTATTTGTAGGGGTCAGGGTCAGTTTTCATTTAGTGGGTAAAGGGGTATTTTTAGGGGTCAGGGTCAGTTTTCAGTTAGTGGGTAAAGGGGTATTTGTAGGGTTCAGGGTCAGTTTTCAGTATTTGGGTAAAGGGTAATTTTTTTTTTTCAGAGTCAGTTTTCAGTTTGTGGATAAAGGTGTTTTTAGGGGTCAGGGTCAGTTTTCAGTTTTTGGGTAAAGGGGTATTTGTAGGGGTGAGGGTCAGTTTTCAGTTAGTGGGTAAAGGGGTATTTGTAGGGGTGAGGGTCAGTTTTCAGTTAGTGGGTAAAGGGGTATTTGTAGGGGTCAGGGTCAGTTTTCAGTTAGTGGGTAAAGGGGTATTTTTAGGGGTCAGGGTCAGTTTTCAGTTAGTGGGTAAAGGGGTATTTTTAGGGTTAAGGGTCAGTTTTCAGTATTTGGGTAAAGGGTATTTTTTTGGTTGCAGGGTCAGTTTTCAGTTTGTGGGTAAAGGGGTATTTTTAGAGGTCAGGGTCAGTTTTCAGTTTTTGGGTAAAGGGGTATTTTTAGGGGTTAGGGTCAGTTTTCAGTTAGTGGGTAAAGGGGTATTAGTAGGGGTCAGTGTCAGTTTTCAGTTAGTGGGTAAAGGGGTATTTTTAGGGGTTAGGGTCAGTTTTCAGTTAGTGGGTAAAGGGTTATTTTTAGGGTTAAGGGTCAGTTTTCAGTATTTGGGTAAAGGGTCTTTCTTTGGTTGCAGGGTTAGTTTTCAGTTTGTGGGTAAAGGGGTATTTTTAGAGGTCAGGGTCAGTTTTCAGTTTTTGGGTAAAGGGGTATTTTTAGGGGTCAGGGTCAGTTTTTAGTTAGTGGGTAAAGGGGTATTTGTAGGGGTCAGGGTCAGTTTTCAGTTAGTGGGTAAAGGGGTATTTTTAGGGGTCAGGGTCAGTTTTCAGTTAGTGGGTAAAGGGGTATTTTTAGGGGTCAGGGTCAGTTTTCAGTTAGTGGGTAAAGGGGTATTTTTAGGGTTAAGGGTCAGTTTTCAGTATTTGGGTAAAGGGTATTTTTTTGGTTGCAGGGTTAGTTTTCAGTTTGTGGGAAAAGGGGTATTTTTAGAGGTCAGGGTCAGTTTTCAGTTTTTGGGTAAAGGGGTATTTTTAGGGGTCAGGGTCAGTTTTCAGTTAGTGGGTAAAGGGGTATTTTTAGGGGTCAGGGTCAGTTTTCAGTTAGTGGGTAAAGGGTTATTGTTAGGGGTCAGGGTCAGTTTTCAGTTAGTGGGTAAAGGGGTATTTTGTGGGTTCTGGGTCAGTTTTTAGTTTGTGGGTAAAGGGGTGTTTTTAGGGCTTTGGGTCAGTTTAGGGTTTTAGGTTAGAGGGATACAGGGTAAAAATATGGTCAATTTAAATGTCTATTAAATTAGTTACTTTTTCATATATTTTATATAAAATATTTCAATTAATATACATTGAAACAATTATTGGTATTGTAGGACTTTAAATATTAATACAATTTTTAAATATATTTAAATGTATAAGGTATTTTTAAATTGATTATTTAATATGCAAATAATATTTATATACAATAATAAAGAAGGAAACATAGACAGGGTTAAATGCCATAAATGAAAAATTGTTTATTCACATATAAAAATTTATTTGTAAATAGAGAAACATTTTTTATTTATAATCAAAAATTTTCATTCAATGTTTTTATTAACATAACAAAAATATGAAGTACATGTATATGTTTTTAACACATAAATTATATTAACATAATTTTTTTATCTTTTACATATATTAACATTTAAATAGTTTCTGAAACAAATTGGTAATATGTACTTTTTATTTAATAACAAAATATTTATTCACATACACATTGAATTTATTGTCATTGCAAATTATGTACATTTTTTTGTAATTGTAACATTTTTGTTTATTACCAAGTCATGTTATATTTTTGGAAATAATTATTATGAATATTGAACATATTTATAATATTCATTTTTAAATACATAAACACCAAAAACATTTATTATATACATACATAATGTTTTACATAATATTTGCAAATTTAAAAAAAACATTTCTTGTAACAAACTTATATATGCAATTTATTTTTACATTAACACTATTTACTAAATGTATTTATAAATCAAAAATTAATTTTTTAACTATAACATAACAGTTGAATAATTATTTCAAACTTATGAATATTTATGAAATAATTTTATACACTTTAAATAAATATTTACACTTAATATAATACTCTGTGTATTTTTTAAAGTGTTGGAATATAGAAATTAAATAGCATTTAGCTGTATACAGGGACTACTTTTTAACCGCGTAATGTTACTTCGGCGTATTTGGTGCTTCAACAGATCGCGGTTGGGTGCTGCTTCGCGTTAGAGAGGGTAAGTTTGTTTTAATTGTGTTTTATAAGTTTCTGAACTTATTGCTAGTGTATGTGTGCTGTGTTTATGTTTATGTAGGTAGAGTTAATTAGAGAAGATTGTGTGTTCGGTGTTAGGTAGAGTGTACGATATTGGATTTTTACCGCGTTTTTGTTGTAGGTGTGTGAGGTGAGGTAATATGTTTAAATGTTACTAAGATAATATGTTTGATGTATAAATATGTGTTTTTATATATGTATGGGTGTTTTTATGTGGGTGGGTATGTTATTTAATTTTTTCTAGGTTATCGTCGCGTTTCGCTGTTTTGGAGGACTCCCTTCTTTTTTGATCACAGCTGTGTAACGAGTATTATATACTCTTATTTTTGCACACTATTTTTTGGGTTTTTACATTTTGTTGGAGCGTTTATTTTTCGCCATTACGGATTTTTGGGTTTTCTATGGTATCTGGTGTCTACTGAAGTGGAAAGGAGTCGCTATGCATTTGCTTGTATTTTAGCATTTTTTTTGGGCTTTCATGGATTGTATGGGTTTTTGGAATGGTGTCCTATGGATTGCTTGGAATTGGATTACGTTTGAAGCTGTATCAGAAATATAAGTATTTTCTGTATTTTTAATGGGTGGGAAAACTGTTTTTAATTTTGCTTTACTTACGTTGTATGTAACATTTTGTAAATACATTATCTAAATACATTTTATATATGTTAATATTATGTATTTGATAATTTAATTGCAATTTGTTACATATTATAATGAAGAATTTTAGGAAAAATATGTTTAGTTTTACGTGTATAGTTATGTAATGTTTTAAAGAATAGTTTTGGCAATCATTGATAGATATTCTAGTCCTTTGCTAGTTGGATAGAGGGTAACTTGACTTTGGAGTGTGTTATACATTTGTTTAGTTTCTTTGGTGAGTTTAGGTCCAATCAAAGTTACTGATTGCTCCATTCGGAGCTCCTGGTAACTTTGTTCTTTTTGTAAGGATTGTATTAATTTGTGAAGGGTAGGCGTTCCTCGGCCTGTAGTTGCTTGGAAGGCATTGTGCCATCCTTCAACTGCATTGTTTGTTTTTGCTTCCTTATTTAGTGTGCTAAGGTAGACATTCCACCAAGCTATTTGGTATTTGGGTTGTCTTCTATGGCCTGATCTGTGTAGCCTTCCTACCCATGTGTCTTCGAAGTAGTCAAGCATAGGGCTTAGTTTATCTTCGTTTCTTTTATAGTAGGGGCTGTCTATTAATAAGTTATAGTGCTCAGTTACATCTGTTAGTGGAACATAGGCTAGGGCGATGAGTTTTTTTATTTGATAAGCAAATGTGCTATCAGTGGCGTATTGGATACTCAAGGTTGATTTTTGTAGATGTCGCCAGATACATTGATTAAAGTGGTAATAGCAACCTTGTATTGCTGTGTGTGGGTATGTTTTAAGGATGCTGTTTATCATAGCTTTTTCAAAGTCAATGATAATTTTTTGTGGAAAATAGTTGTTAGTATGTTGCTTGACTTCAGTTAGTATTTCTTGATAGGTAGTTTGCTGTTTGATTGGTAGAAGGGCATAAAGGAATGGAATATTTGCATTTTGGAAATGACCATGGATGGTGTATAATTGATAAAAAGGTTTGGGGCATACAGAAAAAGTACCGTCCATCATCCAAGTTTGGCATTGGGTAAGTTTTGTCATGTTGTTTGCTGTGGCAAACAGTATAATTCTTTTATCTTTAGATTTGTTGTCATAGAGTATAAAATTTTCTTTATTGTGAGTTACAGAGAGTTCAGGTGGAATTTGGACTTCTTCTAAAGTTTTTGGTGTGGGAGGAGTAGTGCATGTTGCTCTTTTTTGTCTAGCTACTGTTCTTTTAAGGGATTCTATAGATGGTAATTGGCTAGAAGCATGTTGGGGAAGTACACTTAAATGGTGTTTCAGAATAGCAGTTGTTGGTTGATCAGTGCTAGTACTAGCTTCTTTAAGGGAATCTAGCATTTGTCTAATCTCTATTTCTGTTACATTGGGTGGGTGATTATGTTCTTTAGTATAAGTAACAGTAGTTTCCTGAGTTATAGCTCTACCATAACATTTGTTGGCATAATATTTCGTACACTTCCAAAACACTTTCAAATCTTTTTGTTTCTCTTGAGTGTAGACATATCCCATGTAACAAAGAAGCATTTTCCCTTTTTGTGAATAAATGAATTTAGCTCCTTCAGTCATGATAGTATTGTAGTGCTAGGAGGTAATTAAAAGAGAATGTAAATATTTTTTAAGGAAAAAAAATGTTCTAATCACATTATACAGTTTCACACATTTGTATTTTACCTGTAAATGTTTTGATGCTTTCAAGTCGTTATTTTCAGCTGTTGATGTTCTTCAAACTGTTATTTTCTGTGTATATCTTTTTGTACCTGTGGAAGTTGAGAAAATGTGTAGAAATATTTTATTACTATTTATGATAATTTGTTCGACGTTTTTTGCTAGTTTAGATTTAGTTACCTATCTATTAATTCTCGATTTTACATTTCTAATATATACTTACTTTTTTATATGTAACTTTTGATGTCCAGGTGTTGTGTAGGTCTTCTGTTTTTTTTTTTCATCTGTAGGATGAGTGCTAAAAAAAAAAGATATATTTGATGTATTTTGCTTTAAAATATAGGTGTGAGCTTTGAGAGTTACATTTTCGCTGATTAATAATGTAGTAGTACTTACTTTAGATATGTGTAGGTCTCTTTCTGTTGAAGTCCATCAGTTTTCTTCCAGAAATCCAGCAGAGTTTCGTCTTCCTTTACTTAGGAGATGTATACTGCGTTTTTAGTTACTTATTATTTCATTTATATAGTATTAGGTTAATTGTTTCAGAAATAGGATTGGTTGTTTAAATGGATAGTCTGTTTTTATTTGTTGATTTGAATTTTTTTTTCTGTTATGCTAATTGCTTTCCTTATATGGGTGACGCAAATTAACGTTTATTGAATGTGTAAGGATTTATTTTGTATAGGTAATGTTCTAGGTAATGCTATTTTGATATTTGTAAAGTGGAGGAATATATATAATTAGTTGTAAAAAATGTGTAGAAGGTCGAAACATTGTTTATGTATTATAAAATGTATGTTAGTATTTATTGTGTGTTGTAAATGTTATGAAAATAAATAATATATGTCATCTATTTATATTAACTAAATCTGGTTTTTTATGATCAGTATGACTTAATTATTAAATAATAAAGTCATTTATTTTAGGATCTATTAATGGCGATTTTTTTACAATCGATAAATTTGCTATCTATGTTTGTGTAATCGATATTTTGACTGTTGTTATATAAATATTTAATAATCGGTGTTTTAGAAATCGATAATGTTGTGAGTCGATATTGTTGTAGTCGTTGTTTTTAGTAGTCGATATTGTGTAGTCGATATTTTTGATGTTTGTTGTGTAAGTATAGTAAATCGATAATTTTGTTGTCGATAATTAGTCATCGATATTTTGTCCAGTCGATATTCGGTCTGTCGAGGTTATGTCAGTGATCCAAATCATGTCATTCTTCACTATACTTTGCTATCTATACAGTTTGCTACACCTTTCACCCACAATCACATATTTATATCTAGTGTACCACTAACTTGTTATTCCTTTTGGGGGACACACTCCACACCCTCACCAAGTGTATCTTTTCCCAAATTAATTATAACGTCATCAAACCTGATTTCATAAAAATGTTAAAGTAACTCATTTCTCTTGAGACACCCTTTCTGACACTAATCATGGTCTTTTACTCAATAAATAGCAATATCACCACTAAAACATCTCAAAAGGTTAAACTATATGTACAGTGAGGTTCATATAAACCCTTGGGCTTGTCATAAAACATTCCACATTCTTTGTTTTATAATGTGAGAAACACTGCCTCCTTTACATACAAGAACATACAGTTGGAACACTTAATTTTTCAGCACAATCTGCAAACCTTGCTCACATCTCACTACATTATAATGTATACCTCTCAAAAGCTATATTAAAACATCTACACCTCCCCAAACAGCATTTCACTCTGTACAAATGGTGTAAAATATATTTGCCAATCTGAGTGCACTTACTGACACTTCTCAACAAACATACTTCATAAAGTATGCTATTAAATAAATACACTTGGAAATCTTTCTTAATTACAGCATAAGACACCAGTCTCTTTCAGTTCCAAACTAAGTCACATCTGCTGAGCAAAACTCAGAGAGACTTCCTTCTGCTCCAAGGCACCAAGACAATCTGAGCCATCTCTGGTTCTGCATTCAATCACATCACAGCATTTCATCAACCATGAAATAAGAATGTTAACTATTGGTTGAATCTTGGCCCTTTTCTTCTACTTTTTTTTAAACATAATTTTATTGATTTTGAATAGTGTGATGCAATATCACATTTCCGTATTCAATGGTACATTGGTACATCATTTGGAGATTTGCAGATTAACTGTTTCCTCAGAATCTTGCTTTTGAGATCCTAAAAATATTCACATTATTCTATGTCATGCATTCACATTACAGAGTCTGCTATTGTCAATAGTTGTTACATGTGAACATTTCATAGGATTTCAAACAGAGAATGTAACTTCCCTAAATTACCCACCACCCACCCACTGAACTGGCTCACCTTTTTGTCATGGAGTGCGAAACGGTTTACGCCTTTCATTCTTTAGATTATCCTACATAAGGTTATTATGTTTTAAGGACAGCATTCAAACTGGACGACCTAATAAGCAGAATAGTTATATGTGAGAGAACTATACTATGAGTCGGCGGGGGGGGGGGGGGGGAAGCGGGTGACATGTTTTGAGTATTGTGAGGTGTAAAGGGGTGTAAAGGGGCCAGCGGGTTTAAGTGTTTCTAACATCTGGTTCCATTCTAAGGAGATGGATGTTTTACACACCCCTCGGAGTTCCTCCCTCCTGATGATAGCACTCTCTGCTCCACCCCATCGAACCATCGCTTTGTGCCAAGTGACTAGTATAGGAGGGCAGGCTGATTTCCACCTTATTGTGATGGTGCATTTCGCTATGAGGATGGCCATATCCGCAAAACGGCATTGCACTTTCTGTGTTTTCGGGTGGTGGAGTAGTCCTAGTACACAGCTCTCTGCTGTATCCAGGCCAGAGGTACCCGTCGTGTCTCTCACCATCTGCACAATTATGAACCAAAAGCGTGGGAATGCCCACAACATATGTAGTATATCCGCGTCTGACACCTAGGGCTGCAGACTTGCGCTTCAGCGTATATGCAATTAAGGCAGTGTGGTGTAAGGTATGCCCTGTGCGAGATCATAAACTATATAAGTTTGAATTTAGCATTACGGAACACCTTTTTGGGGAATTCCAGGAGAGAGGACCATTCCTTATCCGTTAGATCTCTACCGAGATCCCTAGTCCATTTCTCTCACAGACTTGTGAAGAAAGTACTTGCGTGTGCACTGACACCCTTGTACAGCCATCTGGTTTGGTGGCGTCCTTTCCCCACCAGGTAGACTGCATGTTTTAGTTCATGTGTAGGGGGTTCACTCCCGTCTGGGGTCCAGTACTTTTTAATATAGTGAGTGATGGTAGTGTGTAATATAAACAGGGAACGGGGAACTCCCTGATTATGAGCGAAATGTTCATGGTCTGCTAGCATACAGGTGATGAACATCACTCCAACGGTGGATACCCCTTCTTGCGTCCAGTGGGAGACACTATGTCTGGTGACTAGCCCTGTTGTTGTGGGAATTCCATGTAAAGGAGTGTTAGGTGTATATGGGGGGTTCCATCTGGTGTATGGTAATGCTCTTCTCCAATAAAGGAGAGCTATTCGTAGCAGATGGGGGATGCCCTATTCCCAAGTAGTAACAGTGTGTGGAGAGTGACCTGGTTCAATGTTTGTGATGTGTAGTCAAATTCATGTAGGTTGCGTCCTGTAAGCCAGTATGACAGCCATTGGAGTTGGCTAGCCAGACAGTATGCGCAAAAGTCAGGGACCACCAGTCCTCCCTCGTCTGGCCTCAATGCATTTCGACCAGGCTCACTCTTCTGCGTCCCTTTCTCCAAATGAGATCCGAGAGGAGGGAATCTAATGTCCGGATAATAGTAGCGGGGATCAGGACCAGCAGATTCAAAAAAATATATAGCAGTTGTGGTACAACCACCATCTTGGAGATGGCTATTCTACCCATCTCCGAAAGGGGTAAGGATGTCCAAAAGGAGACCTGGGCTCATAGTGGTCTGAAGGTCTGTGCCCTGCTCAATGGCCATGAACGGGACCCCATGCCTGACCCATATAACTGTCCCTCTCGCAAATGCGAAGAATGATGTATTAAATATTTGGCCTCTCCATTTTTTCCAGAGTTTAACTGCTTCGGAGTCAGTGAGATGGGATTCTTGGATCAAGGTGATCTGCGCTTTTCGTCTATTCAACTGTGTGTGGACCCTGTGGCGTTTGTGAACTGATTCAATCCCCCTGACATTCCAGGTAATAACAGTTTATTTACCCAATGTGGCCATGTATTAGTATGTTCGGTGTTGTGCTTGCTCAGGGTTGTATGGTAGGCGGTGTGTATAGTATAGTGCAGGGAGAGCCAGGAACCCAATGAAAAATAGCAGCTAAAGATACCAATACTAGGACTAGTGCATAAACTATGCTGGTCCAAACGTTACACAGAACAGTCTGAACTTCCATTTGGTTTTGGTATGCATCTGCAGCAGGGGGGGTGGTTCCTATGGACTGCATAGTACATCTACAAGGGCACAACTACACGCATGTCAGGGCCCTTAATGTAGACCAAGTGTAGGGGGAGCTGGGGAGGGAAGAAATAGTTAGGTACATTGGTAATATCTTAGTTCCCTTTAATGCAGCCGTGCAACAATGTTCTTGGAGTGTCGCTTGGCCTCAGAATATCGTTTAGCCAAATAGGTCTTGCACTGTTTGTGGAGTGATCAAGGGGAATAGTATATCATTGCTCTCAGAATCCAAGTGCATAATGTTCTCATCCGATTGTTCCGGTGATGAAGGAGGATTGGAGTCTCGAATGGCAGCCGCCGCCCCGCCAAGGCTGATTCTTGCCCATGCAGAGCCTGTTCTGGTAAGGGGCTTTTGGCAGCAGGTTTGCGAGTCAATTGGTTCCGGCGTATTCTTTGTTTTGTTACTTTTTTTGGACCACACCACCAGTCATTAGATGCGGAGCACAGAGCACCACACACAGCTAAATAACCAGCAGGTCAACTGAGTAACGAACGACTTTCACGCAGGCCACACTAATCACACGGTGGTGGACATAACCTCGGCGATTCTTATCGGTAGATATAAACCTGTCGCATTTTGATTTTCCTTGTAGATACTCCCTTGATAAAGGCTATAATAGCCGAAATGCATTGGGATGGAACTAAACCACAGTGAATGCATAAGACAAAATATTGCATTATGGGAATTGGAGTTTCCACCAGCGTTTGAATGGTAATGATGTGAATGAAAATGATGTGAATAAACAATCATTAAGAAACAACACAAAGTGAATTATTAAAACGTGTGATAAACATATGCAGGATAAACAGCACTCCACAACAGTGCCCAGGGAGACAGCCTAAGGTACCTAGGACTGCAACTTTAGCATTTTACATACACTCCCTATTTGGGAGTGATTCCCAGGAGCAGGGACGACCAGATTAAACAGAATAATCTCAGTTGTGCACGACCTATACTCCTTTATATATATATATATACGTCCCACTAATAGCTCGTAGCACACATACAACTGACGATGCAGTATGAGGAGATAACACATCTTACTGAATCAAGGGCCGAAACATTCGCTTTCGCCGAAGAAGAGATTTCCCGAATTTATTCTTTAACCCGTTGGCTGCGCCACCCGTTTTGCGGAAGTGCGGCACTTTCGCAAAACGGGTTGAGCCGCGTCTGCCATTGGCCGACGGCAGCACCAGCGAAGAAGTGCTGCCGTCGGCCAATGGCCGACGGCAGCATGGATAGGGTTAATCCAGGAAGAATCTACCGAGTATACCACTACACGCACTAAGGAACAACTCGTGAGACAATTATTATATTTGTCAAGAAAAGAAATAAATCAGCGCCTCTATGCCAGCACGATGGTGAGCTATCATAAAGCGCAGAGGATCCCGAGAGGCCTGAGAATATCCCTAAGACCATCCCTATGTAATAACACATTGAAATTCAGAGAAAAATTGTATGCTATACTCAATAAGTGTTCTCTTGACCTTATTCTTCTGATAATAGAAGAACTATCCAATATCTTGGAGGAACTAAAGAAATAAATTGACGCAGTAAAAATGGAACTAAATAAATCAGTCATGGCAGAAGGAATGGCTAAAATGTACCATGTTGGAACTGTAATAACTGCAATAACATACTCAGAGGAGGTTTCATTACCCACCCAATGAAAGGACAAAAAATCCCATTAAAAGTTAATGGTACGTGTGATACCATGAACATAATTTACATACTCAAATGTCCCTGCGGGAAATCATATGTAGGTCAAACTGAACGCAAATTGAAAGCCAGACTCAATGAACACAAGAGTAACATACGAACTAAGGCATTGAAATCCACGGTGGCTTCTATATAGTTACCCATATTGACATTAGTGTTGGTCAACACGACATAACGTGTTTATTGTTTGTGATAAGTTACGTAACCCCTTTCAACTTGACACGAACGATATTAGCATATATAGCGCGCATTAACACCGTTTTTTTTTCTCAACGGGTATGCACCTTTATTGACAATCAAGTGGCGGTCCCTTTAACATTCACGAGCAACCCATTACTGACATCTGACGCCAGCACGTAAAAACACGTCATCTAACAACTGGGTGCACTGAACTTCACACAGCGGAAGATTCGAATGCAAGCGGTACCGCACTTCAAACTCCGGTAAGAATGCACGATGACCACGGTAGTAACTAATAGAACACGTTTTTAAAACATAGATTTAACTAACACGGCACGGCAAATAGCGATACTTTATAAACGAGCGAGAACTGCCTGACCACACCACCAGTCATTAGATGTGGAGCACAGAGCACCACACGCAGCTAAATAACCAGCAGGTCAACTGACTAACGAACGACTTTCACGCAGGCCACACTAATCCCACGGTGGTGGACATAACCTCGGCGATTCTTATTGGTAGATATAAACCTGTCCCATTTTGATTTTCCTTGTAGATACTCCCTTGATAAAGGCTATATTAGCCGAAATGCATTGGGATGGAACTAAACCACGGTGAATGTATAAGACAAAATATTGCATTATGGGAATTGGAGTTTCCACAAGCGTTTGAATGATAATGATGTGAACGAAAATGATGTGAATAAACAATCATTAAGAAACAACACAAAGTGAATTATTAAAACGTGTGATAAACATATGCAGGATAAACAGCACTCCACAATGGTGCCCATGGCTGATTCCTGCCCATGCAGAGCCTGTTCTGGTGAGGGGCTTTTGGCAGCGGGTTTGCGAGTCAATTGGTTCCGGCGTATTCTTTGTTCTGTTGCTTTTTTTGGGCCTCGGCGTGCCCTTTGTTCAAGGCTTTCCAGCGCTTGAGAAGGGAGGGTGATCTCCAGCCAGTCATTTGCCGCATTCCGGGCTGTCAAACAAATGTGATTTTTGTTCATAGATGATTGTCAAGCGTCCTGGAAACATTAAATCATATTTAAGATTCAGGGCTTGGAGCTGCTTTCTCTGTTGGCTTGGTTGGCCAAACCAGCCAGGAGGGGGTCGGTCATATTGGAGATCAGAGAACAGAATGGAGTAGTGAGATATGACCAGCAAGGTATCAATGACCTGTTCCTAGAATACTATACCGACTTATACAAAAGTAGGCTGACGCCAACAGAAGAGGGCTTTGACGCATTCATAAGAGACGTGGAACTACCTGTCTTGGACAAAGAACTTGTTGATACCCTGGGTCGGGATGTGGAAATAGGAGAGGTGCAGGAGGCTATTAAACATATGGCACGTAACAAAACACTGGGAATAGATGGCTTACCCATTGAATTCTACTTGCATATATTGACTTGCTAGCCCCGAGACTGGCACAGCTGTACAATGACGCAAGGCAAGAGGGACACATGCCCGCCTCAACCAGGGAAGCAATTTTTATACCCCTGCGCAAACCAGGGAAGCCACCTTGGGACAGAGCGGCTTATCGCCGGCTCTCCATGCTTAACCTGGACTACAAAATCCTGAGTCGTATACTGGCCACTCAACTGCTCCCTCATATGACAACCCTCATACATAGAGATCAATCTGGGTTTATACCCACCAGAAATACAGCCCTTAATGTTCGCCGCCTAATACAGGTATTAGAGGCAGATACCTATAACAAAGAGGAAGCTGCGGTCTTCTCAATGGAGATTGAGAAGGCATATGACAGCTTGGAATGGGCATATTTATTTCATGTGATGAAGAGGGTCGGGCTCGGTGAGAGGTTTGTGGGCTGGTTGGCTCTCCTATATGCCAACACTACTGCTAGGGTTAAGACGGGGGACCTAATATCAGACATCTGTAATGAAGGACGGGGAATGCGAGAGGGGTTCCCACTTTCCCCCCTACTCTTCGCCCTTGCGATGGAACCATTTGCAGCTCGGGCTAGAACAGGTCAGCACTATGAGGGACTAAATGTTCTTGGCCAGATCCACCACATTGCGCTTTACTCAGACGACCTGTTACTGTTTCTGTCAGATTCGAGGGAGGCGCATAGAGGTACAAAAACCTTGCTGCGAGCCCTGGGTGACGCAGCAGGGCTGAAGGTAAATTGGTCAAAGTCCTGTCTGTTCCCAGCAGTGGAGGGTAGGATAGATCCACAAGAAACTGAGGGAGTGAGATGGGAGGCTAGGAGCCTGACGTACCTGGGCACTCAAATCTACCACACCCAGAAAAACATCTTGTAGGGTATTATAGGGAAAGCAATAAGGGGTACAAAAAGTATCTTGAGTTCTGGGGATCTCTACCATTGTCGGTGGCTGGCCGGGTGGCGCTACTTAAGATGGTCACCCTGCCGAGATTACTATATTACTTGGAACACTGCCAGTATGGATACCAACAAAGTACTTCACCCAACTCAAGTCGATGATTTTGGGGTTCCTGTGGGGGAATGGTAGGCGAAGAGTGGCATGCGACCGAGAGCAGAGGGAGGACTGGCGGTACCCGACTTCAAGGCCTATTACCTCTCAGCACACCTACAGTGGCTCACGAAATGGGCGGCAAGCCGCATTCGGGGGCTTGGTGACCTGAGGGAGGACACCGTGACCCTGAGAGTGATAGCCCAGATCGCACTGAGGCTGCCTGTTTGCCCTTTAACCCTCCCCCTGGAAGTATGCACAGCCCGCCAATGTTGGCATAGGTATCTGGCACGTGCCAAAATAAGATGCCCCTATGCTCCAGAATTTCCGCTACTTATGTGTGAGGCCTTGCCACATGGAAGTAGTTGGCAGGGATTGACAGTTTGGGCGGAACTGGGGCTGGATACTTTTTTTTTTTTTTTTTTTTTTTTGGGTTATAAACTTTTATTCGTCATCAATTCACACACACAGCTTCCGCCTACAACCCTGGGGCCGGCAGCAAATTTAGAACAATGGCTGTACAGTAATCAAGACCATCGCACAAATTTTTTTTTTTTCTACATCACATCGTCCTAGGGGCCAGTTGACCAATTCTCAAAAAAAATTACAGCCCCGTTAGTGTTACGTATGCGCCTCTACCCCGAGTCATAATCTCACCATCCTAGGTATTTGCGGATTTGGCAGCCGCCAGAAGAGACGGTTCGTAACATGAAGTGTGTGTGTCCGACAACGAGAACCAGGTCCCTTCTTCTATCACAACAATCCCCCTAAACCCCCCACCCTCTTCCCCTGACTGCCTGTGTGCCTTCCACTATTATTTCACCGCCCTTTCAATGCCAATTGTCATTCCGCCTGCATCTACGCTGTTCTAACCCTCTCCGGCCACCTAGGTCCCACGCTCACCCTGACCTCCCGACTAGTGTGTCTCCCAGCGTAAGCAGCCTATATGTCTAAGTCCTCGAGCTCCCTTATATACCCCTGCCTCCCCCAGCCCCCAGGAATGTGTATCTAATCCTTTTGGCCCTCCTCCCTCTCCCTTTGTACCTCTGTCTCCTCCTGATCCTCTTCCGCGGTGTTTCTATTGGAATCGTAAGTCAGATACAGGTCCCAAAAGTTTTTAGGCCTACTCACAGGGGGGAGTAGTTCACTATATAACCGTGATTGGGTGCAACTGTACAGCATATCCCTGTCCCACTTTTTTTTTGTTGGTAGCGGGCCTCGCATCCAACACTGCGCCACCACTCGCCTAGCCAGGATGAGCCCTATGTCTGCCAAGCGACGCGTCGCCGGAGGAAGAACTTTGGTGTGTCCCAACAGTGCCAGCGCTGGATCTACTGGAAATTCAATCTCAAGTATTCGACTCAGCTCTAGAAAGACGTCCTCCCAGAAGTTGTTAATTCCTGGGCAGGACCATGCCAGATGTAAGAAGTCCGCTACTGGCGCATGGCAGCGTTCACATTCGGGCGTCTGCCGGAGCCCATATCTGTGCAAGCGTTCTGGAGTGTAATACACCCTCTGCAGGAATTTAAACTGTATGAGTCTGTGTCTAGCATTCAGCGACACCTTTTTCGTATTTAGGCAGCAATACTTCCACATTGCGTCGCTGATCTCCGTCTGGAAGTCTCGTTGCCACGCCAGTCTGGCCTTAGAGGGAGCCTGTTCCCGGAGACGCTGGGCCATCTTGTATAATCGCGAAAGCATATTGCACGATGACGGCGTTTTTATGACGTACGTCAGTTCAGGCAACTCGGGGGGCTCCTCCATGTTTGGCCCCAGCAGCTCTCGCAGTGCCACACGAATCCTATGCAAGTGAAAGCGGTGCATCAATGTCACCGGGGCCTGGGAGGTAGCGACCTGGTCCCAGGAAACCACCTTCCCCTCCCTGAAGAGGTCCCCCAACTTGAATATGCCTAATTGATTAAGAGCACGCGTGACTCCTGTTTCCCGCAGCGGTGGTAACCACACAGCCCAGTCTATCGGAACTAGAGGGGAGTACAGCAGTGAGCAGGCATGGCTCTTGGCCAAAGAGTGCCATGCGTGATTCGTCGACGCGATTGAGTCCAGAGATCCTACACGTCGCGTGACCGGTTCAAAGATAGTAGCCGCGGGCGGGAGGGGCTGCGTGAAGAGAGTCTCTAGAATCACGTGTGGGATGGTACGCTCCCCGTGTATCCAGGTATGCAGGTGTGTCGCCTGCGCGACCCTATAGTACTGTTCCATATCCGGGGCCCCTAGTCCGCCCTGCTCATATGGGAGGGTCAGGATTTGCCACTGTACCCTAGGCTGCTTTCCTCCCCATGCCAGCCGCGTGAGAGTTTGCGTCATCGTCTTGAAGAAGGCCTTAGAAAGGGTCACCGGGAGATTATTAAAAAGAAACAAGAACCTCGGGAGTACTATCATCTTCATGAGTGCAATGCGGCCCATGAGGGAGAGCGGCAACCTGCACCATCGTTCAACATCCTCTGTTAACTTTGTGTAGGCGACACCATAATTTTCCCGAACTAAAACATCCGGGTCTGGATGCAGCTGCACACCCAAGTACCTAACTGGGTCATCCGACCACTGCAATGGGTACTCCATGACAAATTTACGCGTCACCGTAGTCAGTGGGAACGCCACCGATTTGGTCCAGTTCACTTTTAAACCGGATAAGGCGCCAAATTGCACTACTTCCCTGAGTACGGGGGAGAGGTTAAGTTCCGGGTCTCTGACGTACAAAAGCGTGTCATCAGCGTACGTAGAGATACAAATCTTATAAGTAGGGAAATTGATGCCCTCATGACTGTGGTATTCCCGGAGCGCACACGCTAGGGGCTCCGCCACTAGGGCGTATAGCAAGGGGGAGAGGGGGCAGCCCTGTCTGGTACCCCTGCCTATTCCGAACGTCTCCGTGACTCTGTCTCCAATTCGCAACCTGGCCAACGGCTTGTAATACAGGGCGCCTATCATCTGTAGGAATGGTTCGCCCAGTCCCATCTTTCTGAGTACTCTGGACATGAACGGCCACTCCACAGAGTCAAAGGCTTTCTCCATGTCGAGAAATACTGCCAATGCCTTATTCTCCGGTTTCACATGCTGCATCGTCCCCAGGACCGTGCGTATATTATACGTGAGGTTCCTAGCTGGTATAAAACCTGCCTGTTCTGGGGCTACCAGTTCCGGGGCGAGCAGAGCGAGTCGAGTCGCGAGAACCTTGGCATACAGCTTGGCGTCGACATTAATCAGTGAGAGAGGCCTGTATGAGCCACACTCCGTCGCGGGTTTCCCAGGCTTAAGGATCGTTATAATGAGTGCCTCCCGCATCGTCGGGGGCAAGGAGCCTTCCAAGCAAATATCATCAAATAAAGCTGATAGGAAGGGGAGCAGCTGTTCTTTAAAAGACTTGTAGAAGCCGACAGTCAGCCCATCAGCGCCCGGAGCACTACCGGACTTCATGCTGTCGAGCGCCTCCGCAATTTCCTCCCTTTGGATGGGCATCATAAGGAATTCTCTCTGCGAGTTGGACAGCTGTGGCATCCTGATGTAGCTCAGGTAATCGTCGATAGCCCCTTCCATACCCGTAGACTTTGATTCATATAGAGTGGAGTAGTACCGTCTAAATTCCCCAACAATCTGTTCTTCATCTGTGAGGACCTCCCCCGTACTCGAAACCAGCTCGCCAATTAGTAACGGACGTCGTTCGTGCCGAATCAACTTGGCCAGGAGTGAGCCGGGTCTTTCCCCCTCACCGTAGGTGCGGGCTGTGGCATACTTGCCCATATGCTGCACCTCCCTGTCTGCCTCCGCGTTATATTCCGTCAGTAACTGTTTAATGTGGTCCAAGGCGTCTCCCTCGGGGTCTACCTGTAGCCTCTCTTCCTGATCTGATAACTGAGTCTCCAGATACGTGAGTCTCTGCCTAATGGACTTCAGGACACTAGAGTGTTTGGCCATAGCCATCCCTCGGATGTAGACCTTAAAGGCCTCCCAAAGCGTCTGGCAACTGTCCACAGAGCCCGTGTTGGTCTCAAAAAAGTTTTCAATGTCGTTTGCGATTTCCCCTCTGAACACCTCATCCAGTAAAGAATACGGGGGGAAGCGCCACGTAAAAGGGGGGATCCCGCGTTCCGGCGTATCTAGGATCAGGAGGAGCGGAGAGTGATCAGACAAAGTGCGTGGCAGTATTTGACAGTCCCTCAAACTATTGGATAGCTTTTGTGATGCAAGCCAGTAATCTATCCTGGTGTGCAGTGCATGATAAGCTGAATAATGAGTGTACCCCCCTCTGGAGTGATGCCTATTTCTCCACACATCCAGTAGTTCCAAGTGTACCATTTCAGTCTGAAGCGCCGTGGCAGCAGCCGACGGGCTTCGGTGGGGTCCCGCAGACCTATCCAGAGCTGGATCAAGGACCAAATTAAAGTCCCCTCCCCACAGCATACTATTATGATCATACGACTTGCATCTCCTGGCTAATTCCACGTAAAAGTCTGGTGAATCGTAGTTAGGCCCATAGACATTGACTAGCAATAAGTCATGTCCCTGGCCCCTGCATCTACAGATGGTGTATCGTCCCTCTGGGTCTGTCTCTAGAGGCGTCAATGTGAGTTTGGAGTGCGGGTTGACCCACGTGAGTGTCCCCCTCGAGTGAGTGGTGAAGCCTGCCGCTACACTGCATCCCGCTATTCCCTTATGCAGTAACATTCTGCTGTTAAGTGGTAAGTGTGTCTCTTGTAGGAGAGCGAGGTCTATGTGTTGCCTACGTAGGTAACTAAGGACTTTACGTATCTTCCGAAAGTCATTTAGGCCCCTAACATTCCAAGTCAGGGCCCGTAGGTGAGTCTGTGCTGTACCCGCCCGTGACGTACCCCTATCAGCCTCAGCCATATCCAACAGTGTGCATCAGGAGGCTACTCTGCCAAGATTGAAAGCGCCCCAGCGGGGCAAGGTCAGGCAGTCGGCGTAGCGTGGCAATGGCTCGTTCGTATCGAGCGGCATTCTTCTCAGTTGCGGCATTCAGCACCTCAGCAGTCATACATAACAACAACTTGTACCCAAACACCAACCCCAACATTCCCCCCACCACCCACAGCAGACCCTCCCCAACTTGGTCATGCAGGTTCCCCTCCCACCCATCCCCCCCCTTCAACAAAGGAAACAGTCCCGTGTGCATCACGCTCAGAGGCAAAGTTAGCCAGCCGGCTCTTCCTAAGTGTCTGACTTTCGACTCTGTTGCCCGGCCCCTTCCCCTCCGCCCTGCACCATCAACAATATGCAAATGCACCAACCTTCACTTCAATAGTACGATATCCTACTTAGTCATCGTGTTGTCCCTCCCGCCCCCGCATCCCCACATTCCCCCCCTAACCCCTCCAGCCACCTCCATATCTGGAACACCCTCAGAGCCTGGGACCAGAGAGCCATGCATTAATTAGTCCTTCCCTATATCCAATCCCTGGCCCCACTTATCTGTCTCCATGTATCAGCAAGTCTCTCATCCATTGTAGCGTAACGCTGCGCTCCAGGAAATCCGGGGCACCACTCATGAGTTCACCGTGTTCCAGACTTCGTGCTCTCAGATCACTCTTGCTCGCTTAGGCGACTCGATTCCGCTTCCTGCTGACGCTCGGCATTGTCGTCCGTTTTCTCCCTCGCCCACTTTTTCAATGCTTTCTGCAGCTCCGCTGGGTCCGTGAAAACATGCGAGTGACCCTGTCTGTTCACACGCAATTTGGCTGGGTACAACATTGCGTAGTCGAGTCCCATATCCCTAAGGCGTTTCTTGTGTGGCGCGAAATGCTTGCGCGCCTCCTGCACCCTCGCTGTAAAGTCCGGGTAAATCGAAATCGCCGATCCCTCAAATTGCAGGTCCCCTTTGGTTCTTGCCAGCCGCAACGCCGTGTCCCTGTCTCTATAATTCAGCAATTTCGCTATGACTGGGCGTGGTGGAAGGCCCGGATTGGGCTTCGGGCCAAGTGTGCGGTGCGCACGCTCTACGACAAACATATTCGAGAACACTCCGTCGCCCAAGAGCTTGGTGAGCAATTGTTCTATGAATAGTTCCATTTTCCCAGTCTGGGTGGTCTCCGGCAGGCCCGTAATGCGGAGGTTGCAGCGCCGTGACCGCGCTTCCAAATCCTCTGTCTTGTCTTGCAATGTCCTGATGAGTGTTTCCGCCCTCCGTCTCGCCGTATCTAGATCTGTTTGGGCCTCCTCCACTTCAGTGATGCGCCGTTCGGCCATGTCGTGTCGTTCCGCGTGCTTGTCTAGACGCTCCGCCATGCGGTCCATTCTGTAGGACATGGCGTCCATCTTGGATCCCAGCGCCGCTATATTCGTTTGAATGTTGTGCTCCATGGAGCGGAGCAATGTTTTGATGTCTGCGTTTTCTTCCTGCGGGACTCCTGCAGGCGCCTCCTCGTCTCGTTGCGGCGGGGGAGTCTGCACTGTTACTCGCCTCTGCGAGAAAGGGAGCTTACTCTGGGTTCTGTCCCCTTTCCCCATCGTAGGAGCTTCGTGCGGTTACTGCGGTGGACCAAGCGTAGTCCGCTATAACGCCGTAAGCCGAACCCGCGTTTCTGCCAGGGACCAATGTGCGCGCTATCAGGGGTCCGAGCAATATCTCCACTCCCAATCCCCCTTCTGAATTGTCCAGAGGTCAGCAGATCCAGCAAGTCGTCAAGGCGGGGTGCTCCCACAATGAGGGAACCCCGTTACCCAGTGAGTGGGGAGCAGGTGAGCAGGTCCCTCAGCTCCGCCGCCGGCGTCAGAAAGGGCAAGTAAGGGCTCACGTGGGGAGGTGTAAGAGCCAACACCTACTAAGTCACCAGTGTCACGTGTGTAGTAGGGCCTCTGCAGGTGTAGCACCAGAGTTTGCGTGTAGATAGGAGAACAGGGTACCCAGGGGCCCAGCCGCTGTTGTTCCGACAATGGGTGCACTCCCTGCATCCTCCTGCCCAGCCGCCGCTTCCCCGGCGTCTCCCACTGGTCGCAATAAATGGCGCCGCCTGGTTCACCCCGCTCCGCCGATCAGGCTCACCTTCCCGCTCTTGCCGCCACTGCCGCCGAGGTCCGGGGCTCCTGATGTCTCCCTGTGAGGCCAGCTGTCCCCCGACTCGGCCGCGATCGCCGCTATCCGGGGGTGGGGTGGCAGGGGGGGACGCACTCTGACCCTCGCCGCACGTCTCCGCACCTTCTGCGGGTGCCGGGCGCACCAGAGGCCGCGGTCTGCGGCCCGCACCACGCACTGGAGAGAGTGCCGGTTGCAGCTGTTATACGCGGCGGATTCTCCCGCTGCGCAGTTCCCTCTGTTCCTCCGCTGCTCCGCCAAACGCGGGGGTGTCAGGGGACGAGAGCAAGTTGGGCTGGTGCAGGATAATTGCAGGATCTCTGACGGTGCCGGCGGAGCCTGGGAATTAAGCGGCCATTTTCCGCTCGCGCTAGCTCCGCCCCCCTACTGGGGCTGGATACTTTAAGTGATTTGTATGAGGAGGGTGCCATGATCCCGTTCAACAATCTGCAAAATCAGTTTGACTTACCCAGAGGGGATTTCCTATTGCATTCTACCCTCACCGCAGCCATTCGAAAACATTGGGGGTTGGGACTCACAGAGCCATCGACGTCATTAGGGTGTCAATATCTGGTCAATATCTGGTCATGGCGGCAGGGACGGTTAAATCAGTCATGTTCATCTACAGGAGGAAAACACCGAAAATGCTGCTACACTTAACGGAGCTGCACCTAAAATGGGAAGCGGACATTGGGAAGAACATCCCAGAAAAGTCGTTGGGGGGAGATAGTAGAGAGGTCTCAGAAGAACACCAGAAATGCCAGTTTCCAATTAACACACTTTTCCAATCTACACAGGGCATACCTTACCCCGGAGAAGATTAATCAGTATTTTAATTCTCAAGAGGCAGCTTGCCCACGATGTAATAGAAAGGGAGCTGGGTTTAGACATATGCTCTGGGATTGCCCACAGTTAGGGAACTTCTGGGAGGCAGTAACTATGCTGCTGGCCGATATCACTGATAGGGAAGTAGAGACATCGCAGGGATACTGCCTGTACACTGGTTTCCACACACAACGAAAAACAAAATCACGAGTAAATTCATAGATATGGGATTAGTACTGGCCAAAATGGATATAACCATGCACTGGAAAGCAAAACAAGGGCCAAATACAACCAGGTGAAGAAAGAACTCATTAAGTGGGCAAAGTGTGAAGGGATAGTCAGGATGCAGATTGCACAACGAACAAAAAGTGAGAAGGCGCTGGAAGCAGCTAGAGCATGGGAATCCTTGGTGGCTTTACTATTAGCCCCAGATGATGCTAGTGACACAGACTCAATTGAGGAGCCCCCGGTAGGGCTATTTACGCTCATGACCTTCAAATAGCCCCGGAGAATTGTTGAGCAACCATAGTACACCGCCGTCCCTATAGAATAAGTGTTCCTAAAGTGGTCCCTCCGATATTTGCATAGCACAACCTGTACCAGAAGCGAATCACAAATGAGGAATATGTATATAAGTGACACACCTGGGGGGAGGGATGGGGGGGGGAGTTAGCAGGGAGGAGTTAGAAGATAAGAATGTTGATGTAAAGAATGACCTCTAGACTGAGCAAAAGGGACCATAACTATAGTATAACTGCAGGAGGAGGGAGGTCTGGTGAGTACAGCAAAGATCTGAGTCTTATTTATGTTGTTGCACTATGGATCTGTACATATCAGAGCCCAGTAACTGTATATCCAACTGTAGGATGAATGTGATACATTGATGGTCTCTGGAAAAGGCTTGGAGCTTCTTTTTCAGAGGCTTGTAAGAGGCTTTTTTTCTTTGAACCAGGACTGTGTAGTCTGGGTAAAATGAGATTCCATGGTTTTCATACTGTATGGGTGTTTTCTCCCTGGCCTTTTGGAGCAGGATATCAAGATCTCTATTATTCAGAATACAGGCTATCATTGGGCGCGGGAGCGCACCCAGCGTCGGTCTACCCGGGGATCCAATGCACTTTCACCACACAGAAGTTCGATAGGCCCTCTGGAGCTATCTGGTCTCGCAGCCACTGCTACACAAATCGGGTGGCGTCTGGGCCTTCTGCACATTCCGGCAGGCCTATTATGCGCAGGTTGTTCCATCTCACCCTGCCCTCTGTGTCCTCCGCCCTATCGAAGAGACTTGCCCGCTGCTGCTGTATTTGAGATATGTGCTCTGCATGTTCCTTGTGTTGTGGCAGTAAGTCCGACAGAGTCTGTTTGTTGTTTTTTACTGTCATGGAAAGTTTCTCATTGTCAGCTTTAAGGAGGCTGAATCCAGTGATGAGGAAGCCTATTTGGTGTTCTATGGACTTTGCAAGTCTCTTATTTCCTGCAGGATTAAATCCAATTTGTCGGAGTGGATTCCATATTGGTCGGCGGAATGCAGCCTAGTGAGAGTGATTGGGAGACTGCATCTGATTCTTCCTGTGAATGCGAGTTCGCAGGTGTTATTTCCGGCGTTTTCCCCTTCGTTTGCCCCATGGTGCAGTGTTTGGCGAGTGTCAACTAGATTATTATTGCTGGCTAGGTGATTCTTGGTTCGATACGGATGCTGAAGCAATACTCATTGCTTGACAGTTCCTATGTAGGCCGCCCTCATGGACTCAGGAGGGGAGAGGAGGAAGGGGGGCCTGAGGGACCTTCACTGGTGTGGTGCGTCAACTCCAGCAGCGTCTTCAGCCCGCTCACTGGGTCAATTGTATCCCACTCACTAGGCACAATTCAATGTAGGCAACTCTATTCGGCGTATGTACTAAGGACCTAGCGCATTCATCCTGCTCTCAGCGCCCTTGCTGCATCAGGAGATCCCCCAATCGTAGGCCACCCAATGCCTGAGTGGGGTGCCGCCTAGGGCAGTCGAGGTTGTCCCAGCAGTCATACAGGGGGCATAAGGGGGTGCAGGCCCAGCGCCAGGAGTGGCCCAGGCACCGGCGATCCACTTCGCAGCGCAAGGGAGAATTCGACTCACCGATTCCTCTGGAGGTAAATCTCTGCATGTCTCTTCTTGCAGCGCCGCTTGAGGTTCACAGAGCCCGCTGGTGGGCCCTGCACCGCAGCTTGAGCCCCGCACCACCCAGCACGGATACAGTGGTGCTCCCACTCACCCAAGACAGGGCTCCAGTAATGTTTCGCTATCTCCTGGCTGCGTTGAAAGACCGCCGCCAACCCGGTTCAGTCAGCGTATCCAGTCAGAGGGGGAAGGGAGCAGGCCCTCCGCCGGCCCAGCCACGGTCGTCAGCACATCTCACCCTCGGGCTTCATAAAGAAAAATTATGCCACTCTTGGTGTCAGATCAGCCCCACAGTCCCACTGGTGTAAGCACAGATATCCATAGGTGTCAGGGGTAGTGCCAGGCTTCTAGTTCCAGCACCATGCCCAGGGTGGGTGCATAGCGTAGCGTCGCCTCTTTGGTTGGGGCTGTAGCTTTAGTCGCATTTCCGTTATTTTATTTTATGCTTTTTTACATAGCGCAGACTTTACCCGAAGGTGTCAGAGCGCTTGACAATAGGAACAGTAATGATACATGAGGAGAAAATTACAAGTGAACCAATTACAAAAGCAGACGTTAAGTTATGTGAGGCAAAAGTGACAATTGTGAGCAAACAAAATCCAGAGGTAGCAAATGGTACATTACAGGAGGAAAAAGTGATATGTGTGCAAGTTACAAAAGAGTACAAAGTACAAGTAGAGGTATAATACTGCAAAAAATGGCAGACACTCCAACACCAGAACAAACGTTACGTAGGCAATGGTGGCACTTATCTAAAGCAAACAAAATGTAAGAGGTAGCAAACAGTGTGTTACAAGAGAAAAGTGACGTGTGCATGTTACAAGAGAGTTACAAGAGAGTACCAAACACAGTTAGAAGGATAATACTGCAATAAATGGCAGACACTCAAACCACAAGAACACACTGGAAAGGCACTTCCATAGTCATGGAGAGTAGAGTTTTCTATAATGGAAGGTCTTCCTTCAGATAATAGAGAGGGTGTGAATTAAATTTGGAAGTGTCTTTGAAGGAGGAGAGCTTTGAGGTAAGTTTTGAAGGCCTGGGGGGAGGTGGTGGTCCGGAGCTGAGGCGGAAGTGAGTTCCAGATTCTTACCGCGTTGCCTGAAAAGGATTGGGCCATCGATCTTTCCTTCCTGAAAGAGGTAGGTTCAAGCAGTAAATTTTCCACATTGCATGATGGTCTAGAGCCTCTAGAGAGTTTCAGTTTGTTCGCCAGGTAGCGAGGAGAGGAGGAATGCAGGGCTTTGTGGGTGATACAGGCAGTCTTGTAGATAGATGTTGCCTTGATGGGAAGCCAGCAGAGGGTGGATAACATGGGTGTGATGTGGTTGCTTTTTTTGGCCCCATAAATTAAACGAGCTGCTGAATGGAGAACAGATTTAAGGGGGGAGCGGTGGGATTTGGGGAAGCCAGTAAGAAGGGAATTGCAGTTGTCCAGTCTGGAGAGGACCAGCGATTGGACCAGGATTTTAAGGTCTTGCTCCGGGAGGAAGCGACAAATTCCCCAAAGAAGGCGCAGTTGGTGTCGAGCAGACTTTGCAATGGAATTGATGCGGGAGATTAGATTGAGTTTTTTGTTGAGTGTGACCCCAAGGGATTTTGCGCTGTCAACAATGATGGGTTTATTGTTAAGTAGATTCATCTGATCCATCCGCGATTGAACAGAGGGAGGAGAAAGTGAGGAGGAGAGGAGGAGGTATTCAGTTTTGGAGGGATTCAGAATCAGTTGATGAGTTGACATCCAGTTTTGAATAGCGTCGAGAGTAGAGCTTAGGATGGAGAGATCGTGAGTGGAGGCAACCTTGAGGTAGATTTGAGTGTCATCTGCATAGAGAAGATAGTGGATCCCGGATTTACTTAGGAGATTTCCCAGTGGTTCTAAATAGAGATTGAACAATGTGGGTGCAAGTGTAGAGCCTTGAGGAACACCTTGACCTACCACTAAAGGAGATGAAAGACTTCGCTATTTTGATCATTTGGGATCTATCAGAGAGGAAGGAAGCAAACCATTTAGGTACAGTGCCCTCCATGCCCATTCTCTGTTGAAGAGTGTTGAGGAGAGTGTTGTGATTGACAGTGTCAAAGGCTGCAGAAAGGTCAAGGAGAATTAGAAGACAAGACCCCCCGAATCGAGTATCCTCAGCATGTCATCAGTCACTTGCAGCAGGGCTGTTTCAGTGCTGCAGTTTTGGATGAAGCAGGACTGAAAATTGTCAAGAAGATCATTGTCCTTGATATGACGAGAGAGTTGTTTCGCTACACATCTTTCAGTGATCTTCGCAAGAAAGGGTAGGTTAGTGATGGGGTGGAAGTTATTGAGTTCATTCACATCAGCAGTGGGGTTTTTAAGCAGAGGGGTGACCTGCCCAGTTTTGAAGGAGATAGGAAGGGAGCCTTGACAGAGGGAGAGGTTGACCAGAGTGGTCCAATAGGAAAGAGAATGGGTAAAGAAGTCAATGGCACTAGGAATGGGGTCAAGAGAATGGTTGGAGGGCTTTGTTTCAAGGATGCAATTGAGGAGGGCATCTTAAGAGATGGGGTCAAAGTTCTGCCAAATGGCTAAGGATTTGCGTTCCTCTGGAGAGGTAGGATGAACGACCTGATCCACAAGTGCTTTCACTTTTTCGTCAAAGAATAAAGCGAAATCCGCTGCTTTCTTTCTAGAATCCTCCAACTTGGAGGTTGGGGGGGAGCAGTTAGGATTCTTGATAAGATCGAATAGTTTTTTGGGTCTATTTTTGGCTGAGTCAAGGAGGGTTCTGAAGTGTCACGCTTTCCCATGGAAGATGTGCTTGTGGTACTTGGATCTTGCTGAACGAAGCGTGTCCAAATTATCGGTGGAGGGTGCATGCCTCTATTGTTTCTCCAGGAATCTTAGGTGCTTCCTTTCTTCATAGAGGGATTTGTTGAACCAAGGTGCTGAGGGAGTGGGCCTTTTCTTTTTGCTTTGGAGAGGAGCGACGTTATTGATTTCGACTGCAAGGACTGTGAGGCATTGGGAGGTGAGTTCGTCAACATCTAGGTTCGGATCTAGCCTTGGAAGTGATAGCAAAGCTGATTAACAGAGGGAACCGATGTCAATATTTTTAGTGTCACGGAACCAGGAGGTAGCCCTCTTAGGTTGGCCAAGAGTGTGATAGGTGAAGCGAGAATGAGATGAGGAGGTGGTCAGACCAGTCTACATGAATAGGGGTAGCGATAGAAAGCATGCCTGCTTTAGAAATAACAAGGTCCAGGATTGAGCCATTAGAGTGTGTTGATTCTGTGCAGTGTTGGATAAGATCGTTTGCATAGAGGAAGGTGGGCAGCAAATTCGCAGAAGAGTCTTGAGGTAAGCCCCAGTGGAGATTGAAGTCACCCACGAAGGTCTGATTGTCATTTTGCGAGAATTGGTCGCTGATAAAGTCAATGAGTTCCTCCATAAACGAAGGGCCGCTAACAGGCGGGTGGTAAATGGCATGGAATCCGAGGGATGAGCGGTGGTGTAATTAAAGCTCAAGAGATAGGCATTCAAAAGTGCACAGAGGGGGGGAGATTACGGTTGGATGGCCCCAAGTTCAGACGATTTTGCCAGGAGTTTTGGGTCCTACAGCAGAGCTTCGCTGAGTTGCGGTTGCCATGTTTGGCGGTTAGCCACGCCCTTGCCCTTTTTTTCTACTACTCCCCATATTTTCCCGCAAAGCTCTAATGGGATCGTAAACCACCTTGTGGCAGGGCCAGTAATATTCCATGCAGGTCTTGTGAGAGGATTGCGGGATTACACGAGCCTCATGAGGAAAGCCTCACTCCTCAAAGGTTGCACTCTACTCTTGTGAGACTCTCGAGACAATTGTAGGGAAATAGTAGTATATGGGAAGCACTAGCCTCTCTGCTGAAAACCCCTCTGCTGGATATCGGGTGTGCTTCCTGGAGTATGAGGAGCGACTACCCTCTCCTTTCAGACCTCTCTCTGAAAAAATAACTATGCATAGTAGGGAGTATGCAGGAAGTGGTCTCTCTTTTGAGACTCTTATCTTCTATAACAGGTTGTTAGAAATGGAATTCCTGGTTGGCTGAGGTATGCACCCAGACCAGGCAGGGACCGCCACTGTAATCACAGCAAAATTGCTACACACTAAAAGATAATCTGTGCTCACTCTCTGGTAGCTTAGCACAGAGCAGTCAGGCTTATTTAAAGAGGCAATGTGTAAAGTATTTGTGTAACACACATTCACACACACACACAGCAACATAAGCACTACACCACAAAAAGATTCCACACAGGTTTAGAAAAATAGAGAACATTTATCTGAACAAAATAGGGCAAAAATAACACAAAACCAATCCGTAGAAATCGAAATATGAATTTATAAAGATTAACTGCATAAATAGTGCTTTGAAGTCACTAGAGGTCAAAAGGCTACTTGAGGTCATGAGGGACCGGTGCAAATCCAAAGTTCAGGCCAACCATGATGGAGGGTAGGCTGGCTATAGGACTCACGCAAGGCCCACTGAGAAAGAACCTTGGCTGGAGCAAAGTGTCGACACCGAGGGCTTAATACGTTAATCTTTTCCATGAAGTTTGGTCACTGCATCCTCATCGAGCTTTATTGAAGTGAAGACAATGCGTCCTCATTGAGCCGTGCAAAGAGTCGTCATCGGGTCGCGCAGGCTGTAGGACAGCTGATGTTGAATAGCATCTGCATCAGCATCGAAGAGCAGTGCATTGGTTCTGACCAGAGCAGTGGTGACAATGTGCCGGTTTTGTAGAAAGCAGCTGTAGAACCCACTTCTAAGGCCAAGAACTTGTAAAGTTCCGCTCAGGTAAGGGTAGAACTCAACGAAGGCAGAGTCCAGCAGCACCAGCAGAATTGCAGGAAGTGTTTTGTATTCCTGAGACTTCAGAAAACAGGAGGCTAGCCAGCAAGCCCTTCGAGATCACTTGGAAGGAATGCCTACCTTAGGGGTGCATTATATGTATCAAAAGGGGCATTAAATGCTTGGCAAGCAGTTTTAAATGCCAAGTCAAAGTGGCAGTAAACTGTACACACAGACACTGCAGTGGCAGGCCTGAGAGAGGTTTGAAAGGCTACTTATCTGTGTGGCACAATTAGTGCTGCAGTCCCACTAGGAGCATTTGAAGTACAGGTGCTGCATATATGGTATACCACTTTACAAGGACTTACCAGTACATCAAATATGCCCATCAGGTATACACTATTGTCATCATCTATAGGGGAGAAGCACATGCACTTTAGCACTGTTAGCAGTGGTAAAGTGCTCAGAGTCCTAAGGCCAATAAAAAGAATCAGCAACAATGGAAGGTAAAAGGCAAAACGTCTAGGGGAAGACCACCCTTAGGATGCCAGGTCTAACACGGGTGTACATAGTAAGGTGTATTGTGGGGCTGGCCTCTCCTTTAAGAGGTATCTTTCAAATAATGGGTGTGCATAGTAATCAGTAGGGAGGTACTGGTCTTTACTTTCAGACCTCTCTCTCAGATGATGGGTGTGTGTAATAGGGCGCATGGATGGAGTAAACACTCCTTTGAGTCCCTGTCTTAGGTGACGGGTGTGCATAGTAGTAAGTGGAGAGGGACAGTCCTCTCCTTCCAGGCCTCTCTCTCAAATGATGGGTGTGCATAGTGGGGGTATGGAGAGAGACTGGCTTCTCCATTGAGACCTCTCTCTCAGGTGGATGATGTGCGTAGGTTATGTAGATGGACTGGTCTTTCCTTTCAGAGCTCTGTTTCTGATGTTGGGTGTGTGGTAGTATGTAGAGAATAACAGGCCTCTCCTGTCAGACCTCTCTCTCTCAAATAATGGATGTACATAGTAGGGTGTGGTGAAGGACTGGGCTCTCCTTTAAGACCTCGATCTCAGACGACAAATGAGCATGGTAGGATACGAGGAGAGAGACTGCCCTCTCTGCTGAGACACCTCTCTTGAATGATGAGCCTGTCATTGTGCACACCCTTCTACACACGTAGTAGGGTGTGGAGAATGACAGGACTGTCCTTTTGGACCTCTCTCTCAGATGACAGGTGTGCATCGTAGAGTCTGTTCAGAGAAAGTGGCCTCTCTGCTGACATCTCTCCCACAGGGGATGGATGATCGCAGTAGTGAGTGAAGAGGGACTGCCCACCCTGCTAACACACATCTCTCTGATAACAGGTGTGCATAGTAGGGTGTGAGAAGATACTGTATTCTACTCACAACAGTTACACAGGTGATAAACAGCACACCTCCAGTAATACTACTTCATACAGTAGCAAGTGTGCATTCTACAGTGTATTAAAAGATCGCCTACTCCTTTTTACTTTTCACAATCGTTAGAATCTCTTTCTTTCTTGAAAATAAGAATGCACTATTTGCTCATCACAGTAATTATGTCTTACACACTTCCTCTCAAAAACAAGGACCACAAAATGCATTCTTACTAATAGACTGTATTGAGAACTCAGAAAAATAATAATATTAAGTCTTCATTGTGTGATTAATTAAAATCATTGCAATCAAAACATCTTAACATTACACAATATCTACAAACTGTACCACAAGTATTATTTAAAAATTACCAATACAATCATAATTATGTCACAAAACCAGACCAATTCACCATACCTTGTGCATATGAAGATAGGATAGAAAATCAATCAAACATGGGCTTCAATCATGCATAGCTAATTACATTGATAGCACATATAAAAATACATCAATAATTACTATAACAGTATATTGCACATTTTGCATTTTAAAGTGCCAACGTGCAATAATTAATAATTCCGTTGTATAATAAAGTGTATCAATATTTACTGTAACAGGGCTTATATTGATACAATTCTAATTATCGCCGTAGTAGCAATCAAATAGTAATATATATATATTACCTACTGGCGGTCGCCAGTAGGTATATATAGTTAGGATTTTTTCTCTATGGGATTTTTGAAAATTCTATGTCTAATAACTTTGGCGTTTGTGGACGGAATTGGCTGAAATTTTCAGGAAAATTGCACATTTTGTTTCTGAGCAGCCCCTGAAAATTTTGGGGGGGTTCGTCAAGGGGGGGCCGAGAAAAAAGGGGGGTCCCAAAACGCGTTTTTCCCATGTTAATTTCCATAGGGCGGTTGGCCTCACTTTTAGCCCGAACGGCTGAATGGATTTGCACGAAACTTGGCAAAATTGTAGGGACTGGTAGCCCGATGTGCCTTTTGTAGGTCTCAATATATGTGCTCCAGTGGATTTTGAGAAATTAACGTTTAAAAAAAGATATATATCTGTAACAGCGGACTGGGCAGCGGCCCAGGACGCGTACTTTTCGCGCAACGGAGCTTTGTGAAGCGAAGCTGATTGGTTCTCCGGCGTCTGTCAACATTCCAAACAGTCCGTAGCGGCCGCCATCTTGTCTCTCGGTAGGATCGAGAGACAAGAGGAGGTCAAAACAAAGGGGGAAATAACTATAAGGGGAAATAGTAGATCCTCGCTGACCCCCTAGGTTTGATGTGGAGGTTTTAAAAGGGCCCCGCGGGGCAAAAAAAAATAATAATAATAATAATCGAACGGCTGAATGGATTTGCACGAAACTTGGCAAAATATTAGGGACTGGTAGCCCGATGTGCCTTTGCTAGGTCTCAATATATGTGCTCCAGTGGATTTTAAGAAATTAACGTTCAAAAAAAGATATATATCTGTAACAGCGCTCCGCTTCGCGTAACGGAGGTTTGCGAAGCTGATTGGTCATTCTGTCACTGGGCTATAGTTGGGCTACATCTGGCTGATATTTGGGCTACATTTGTTTTTTTGTGTGTCTGGCGGCCATCTTTGGGCTACATTGGGCTACATTGGGCTACATTTGGGCTCCAACATATATATAGGCCAATGTAGCCCAATATATATTTTTCAAAGTTAATTTTCGTAAAAACCACTGGAGCATATATCTTGAGACATAGCAAAGGCACATCGGGCTACCAGTCCCTACAATTTTGCCAAGTTTCGTGGAAATCCATTCAGCCGTTCGAGCTAAAAGTGAGTCCAACCGCCCTATGGAAATGAAGGAAATGAATGGGTAATTTGTAATTAGCAAATAGCTCATCGCAAACTAGGAATGGTAAAGAATCGCTATTTATTCCTTAAAGTTCGCTATTTAGGAAATGCAAAAAACTTTGATGATACATATGGCGGTTCATCTCTAACAAGATAAGAAGCATAGGGATACATTTATGATGACTGGCGCATCACCAGGGATGTGTTAGTCATTCTGTGCCGCTGTTCCGTCACCTATGGTGTGCTGCATTTACAATGCGGCGCATCATGGGGCAAAAACAGCACAGATGCGTGATGTATCTGTGCCGTAAAGGTGGCGCATTGCTGGAGTTGTATCGCAAGTGTGATGAAGCTCCAGCAAGGGTCGGGGGTGCCCCTGTCGCAGGGTTTCTGTTCTCACACAGAACTGTGGACAGAGGATTGGAACCTCGGCGAATTAGGGTGTCCCAAAACTCACGTTAGTAATCAAAAACTCCTTAGCAAGCTAGGTACAGTGTCACATTGGATATAACAAACTCTCAATGTTTAGACAATCCAGAATATGAACTTATAGTACCTCAGGATACGTGGAACTCATGAACAGTCGGTCGTTATATATTTCTTAGAAACCAGAACATGGAGTTAAGAAGAACACATGTGTATTTGAAATGTTTATTTACTAATGCCGTCTTCACAGGCGTAGTATCTTAGATAATACAAGTACACATATTATCAGTAGCAAAATTACCAGCATAGTTACTAGTACATAAAAAGCGAATGGTGATAGTATGTTAACATGCTGTAAATGAATAAGAGTTAGCAACACTTATAAGCAGCCGCGGGCCGTGGAGGGAGTTACGGTGGGGCAGGGAGGCGGGGAGGGGGAGGGGCAAGGTAGAGAGGGCTCCACCCTGCTTCTCCCCCTCCCCGCCTCCCTGCCTCACCGTAACTCCCTCCACGGCCCGCGGCTGCTTATATCTCACCCTCCCTAATACACATATTATATTATTTGCTAAGAAGGTCTCTTTGTGTTGGTTTAGGGCGTGCCCATACTTTAGTGTCTTAGATTTGAAGGAATCACATCAGCATACACCAGCTCTCTCTTCATGTGAGCCGCATCAACTGTTGTGTATGTGTGTTCGGCAAAGCAATATAAAACCCGCCTCATGCCCAGAATTGGCAGAAGTTGCACTTATGTTATGAGTATGAAGTCGTGGAGATCAGACCTCATAACAATTCTGTATCGTGTTGTTCTTGAAACTTTAGCACTCGCTGTACAGATATAGTTTAACAAGCAAAGCAGATAGTAGAGCAATAACATATTATTCTCATGTAAACCACGATGAACTACTAGGTGGAAAGCTAAAGCAACAACTAAGTGTCGTGTGCAGAAGTTGCAAAAAAGGAAAAATGGCGTTTAAACCGGTAATGAGCCCATGCTAACTTAACACGGTGTAAAGATATCCAGGACCTAGATGACACCTCCCCATGATCCGGAAACGAACTGAATAAGATAATAGAAGTGCCATCTCATGAGAGCAGATTGCAAGTTTATATGTGGACGGTCCGCAAGGTAAAGCATTAAAAACTAGGAAAATTTAATGCTAAAGAAAAATAAAACAGCCAAGTACTTTATCGAGTCTTAAGCCAATAGGCAAGGTAAATAATAAAAACTTGACAAATAAGTCAATGAATTGTCAATGAAATGCTAGTACTCAGCATATCAAACATGAAAAAGGTCTATGACATAACTGTGTATGCAAAATAAGCTGCAACAGCCTCCAATAGGAAGTCACCGTCTTCATCCGAAAACAGTTCAGCCATCCAATTTAAAAGCGGAAAAGAACATACGTGCTCTCCCAGCACCGGATCCTCTATCACCATCAGAGGACAGCTCGGTGGGTTTTCAAGAAAGCTCTGTTCCAAGAAAGACTGTGCTGCCGCCAGTAAATTCCAGGGACCAAGTAGTCCATGCATCAATGCCACAGCCATAATCCTTTCGCCAGGACAAACCAACTCGTGAGTAATGATAGGAGTCATCAGCTGATTAAAGTCGACGTCAGGAGAAACCGGTCCGCAGAGACACAAATCAATGGCCCAATCGAAATCACAGGTCAGGCAGTGAAATACAGGCTGGACACAGGTGAAGTAGGAGAATCGAAAAGATAATCCATATGCCGTGCTTAATATCGCCAACGGCATTGTGCCATAATATTCTAGCATGCGATTGCGGAACAGTGTCAGCAGCTGCAGGGTGGGAGGTTGCATAGGAGGGACATCCATATTTAAAAATGTAAAAAAGCACAAGAGCGTCCGCTGGTAATGCAAGTAAAAATGCCAATCCACGAACCAGAGTGGAGAAAATAGAATGAAAGGAAGCAGGGATGAGTCCAAAGATTTTCTCAAATGAAGTCACGAGACCACTGGTAACAACTTTAAAAAAGTGCGCCAGGGACTTTGCGGAGGATGCGTTAAAGATAGTCGGAACCATCTTGCTGAATTTGAAAGGCAAATCTGAATTGAAAAGTGTGTGCACCTCTGTACGGGTGTTCGCTATGTGAAGCACGAAAGTTTCACGGGCCGAACTCAAGGCCACCTCTCTCTGAGACAAAAGAGCTCTTATTCTTGCCATGCCGTTGAAATCTGTCCCAAGGTTGGTATTTGTGGCCAGATTGAAAACTCCCTATGTTCATGTGTGGGAGGAAATAGAACATTTCTGCAGCAAATAACCCGTTCACTTACTGTTACGATAAAAGGAATACTTTTAATTAACTCAGAACAATCTTCATTATTGAGCATCAAATAACTACCATTTTCCAACAACTTGAACGTGGGGATGATAGCAGGAACTGGCGTGCCTTGCAACACGCAAGCCATATTTGGTCGGTGTTTGTTGCATGAACCGTGTAACTGTATGTGCCTACACATTAGTGAATGATCTGGCGTCTCAGTGCATTCCTCTCCATTCAGATAAACTTCTTGATCATCTTTGAAACATCTGTATGTGTATGGAAGCGACCAGACCTCATGAAGAAAAGCACTACCTAAAGGTTCATAACGACCTATTGGTATATATTTCATACAATTTGAAAACTTATATAAAGCAAAAGGCAGCGTTATTAAACCGTGGATAAGGCACGTTGCCAAAAAACCCGCAATCCTCTGCTGATGATGTCACTGAGCATGTCATGAATGATGTAATATGTGACATCATCAGCAGTGGATTACGGGTAATAGTATCTCTAGTTTACTCCCCTATAGCTGTCTTTCTTTTAACATAAGTGTCTGTTTCCTTCCCTTATACTTACTGTTTTTGGTTCGCTTCCGGTTCGCGTACCGGGGAGCGAACTGGGAAGCGAACTAAGAGAAATAGAGGTTGGCACAGTTCCAAATATTGTACCAATTTTTTAATAACGGGGAGGTAGTTCTGAAAAGAACTTTTATTTTTATTTTTCAGAACATTTTTTTACTTTTTTTGAATTTTTCTGAACAGTTTTATATTTTTTTGGGTTTTTCTTGGAGGGGGCAATGAAAACGATTCATTGTAAAGGGCTCAACAGGAGCAACAAAACAAAAAAAAGAAGTATTTATTATTTTGGGCGTTTCGTACAAACTTGCATATGATAGTCAATAGCTCTGTTGATCAGAGTGATGCTTTTTTCTCCGTAGGAAATGAATCCATCGCAAAATACGCAGATGTGTTTTACATCACCAAATCTCATTTGTATATTTGGCACCATCTCCCTGCCCTCTGGTCCCGTTACTTCCGGTACAACAGATCTTCTGGCCATAATAGGGAGATTATCTAGGTCGTTCCGAAACTGTGCAGCACTGTAGTTGTTAGGATGCCACCTAGTCATATGGCGATGCATTGTGTAGTTTCCGAAACTGTATTTTTTGTCGGTCCCTCTGGACAGTCTATCTTGACATATAAGGCAAGTTACGTATCTTGCATTTACTTTTTTCTGACCTTTGGGAATTTTAAAAAATTGCCAAATGAAGTTTTCTTTCCGGTGAGACGTCCTGGGCTGCTCAGGCAAAAACTGCCTCTCTTCATGCTCGTCCTCCTGTTCCTCTTCTTCCTCTCCTTGTTGAATTATAACTTGAGCAGGTGGTCCACTCTTCCTTGGATGTGGTGGAGGTGGTGGGGAAGCACCAGCTGAAGCTACTAAAGAAGCCATTGCTCAGTGATCACAAAGGGTCTTTCTCTCACAATGATGAAAGTCAGAGTGAGGAAAGAAGGAGGGATTTTCATCATTTGGGAAAAACAAGAGTTCTCAACCAATCAAAAGTGTTCATTTTAGATTATATGACCTAGTCTTACATCATTAGGAAACCAAAAGTGAAATGAACCAATGAAAAGTGTTATTACCAAGTCACATGACTTGCTGTGTTTACGTTAAGCGCTTTGCAGGGCCTCCCGGTTTGCTTCCAGAAACCTGCGCTTTGCGACTCGCTTCGCGTACCAGTTCGCTAACGTTGTACGTCATATGACGTATCACGCGACAACGTGAAACGTCATGCGGACGGGAGGCGTCACGATGTTGTTTTCTAACGCGGCACTTGCGGTAAAGAAACGTTTACCGGCTCGCGGTCTATTTCGCGGCATCAAGGTCAGCTAACGGGAAGCTTCCCGATTCGCGAAGCGGGAACGAAGAAAAAAAAATATTTAAAAAAAAAATTATTCATAAACATATAAAATATATTTTTGGATTTAAAGAAGAATACATTTTACAGCTACAGATATTAGCTGTTAAAAAACCAATGAAATTCACAGAAAAAACCATAGGTTATAGACCATATATAGTTAGGAATTAGCATTTACAAAACCTTGAAAATTCACTGAAAAAACCATAGGTTATAGACCATATATAGTTAGGAATTAGCATTTAGAAAACCTTATTTTACTCACACAAAACCATTGAAATTCCATATATAGTTAGTTGCACTAACTATATATCGCGCACCCGCAATCCACTGCTGATGATGTCACATATTACATCATTCATGACATGGTCAGTGACATCACTGATGACATCACTGATGACATCTCAAATGACATCACTGATGACATCACTGATGACATCTCAAATGACATCACTGATGACATCATGACACACCAATACCAGTTACTACATAAGCACTCACTGATTCCTACGTCTACACACACATTCACTCATTCACCCATACAATCACTCATACATACAGTCACTTATTATTACAATACTATCATATGCACTCATACACCTATGCAGACAGTCACACACTGCCACTCATCCATGGAGTTACTCACACACCAAGCCAGTCCTGTAAAGAATCAATCACACTTCCATTTCTTCATCTATACAGTTAAACACAGAACACCATACTTCAGTGACATCACTGATGACATCACTAATGACATCTGAAATGACATCACTGATGACATCTCAAATGACATCACTGATGACATCATGACACACCAATACCAGTTACTACATACACACTCACTGATTCGTACGTCTACACACACATTCACTCATTCACCCATACAATTACTCATACATACAGTCACTTATTATTAGAACACTATCATATGCACTCATACACCTAGTCAGTCCTGTGAAGAATCAATCACACTTCGATTTCCTCATCTATAGTTAAACACAGAACACCATACTTTTCACACATATACTAACACATACTTACTCTCTTATACAATCACTGATACAAGTACACATTGATATGCACAGAGTCACACACCTCCCAGCCAGCCACACACACACTCAGTCTTCTATACATCCAGTCATTCTTCAATATGTAAAACGTATTTAAACTTTACAAAAACACACAGACACTAGATGATGTCATCAGTGATGTCATTTGAGATGTCATCAGTGATGTCATCAGTGATGTCACTGACCATGTCATGAATGATGTAATATGTGACATCATCAGCAGTGGATTGCGGGTGCGCGATATATAGTTAGTGCAACTAACTATATATGGAATTTCAATGGTTTTGTGTGAGTAAAATAAGGTTTTCTAAATGCTAATTCCTAACTATATATGGTCTATAACCTATGGTTTTTTCAGTGAATTTTCAAGGTTTTGTAAATGCTAATTCCTAACTATATATGGTCTATAACCTATGGTTTTTTCTGTGAATATATATATATATAAAATAGCTCATAGGTTCCAGGGACATAAATACAATACCTCTCAAACTTGTTATATCAAACATTTTTCGGCTCCATTTAAAATATTTTATATGTTGGCACAACATCAAGATCGATTCACCAGAAACTGACCTAATTAGTGCCTGGCGAGCTGATTTAACTCTGATCCTCAACAATAGTGGTTTCAAAAAGGGACACACTCACACTATGGGGTCGATTCCGATCCGGTAAAATAATCCGGCGTACGAATCGTATCCGGAGCCGTTTCCGTACGACTCGTACAGACGCCGTACGACCGGACGATTCCGATCCCGATCGGCCGACCCGTACGCGATTCGTACGGTACACGTCGATTCGTACGGAAAAGCGCACGATCACCTACACACCGTACGGCGCGTACCCCCCATGATCGCAGGGGTACGCGGCGTACCCCTGTGGTCATGCGGGGTACGTGCCGTACACCCAGCGTACACGGGGTAAGTGCCGTACACCCACTGTACATGGGGTACGGTGCGTACCCCATGTACGCTGGGTGTACGGCACGTACCCCGCATGACCACAGGGGTACACCGCGTACCCCTGCGATCATGGGGGGTACGTGCCGTACCCGGGGGGGGGGCGTTCCGTACCTGTTTCGGCGCGAACTCTGCGTTTACGACTGTTTTCGGCTCCCGTAGGAAAAGGGTCGTACGGCGCGTACCCGACACGAATCGTACTTGCTGGGTCGTAAAAACGTGCCGCGATGTCGCGTACAGCGGGTTCCGAGTGAGATTCGTACGGAGATTTGAGTCGTACGGAGTCCTGTACGACTCGTACGGTGTTCGGCACCTAGTACGGATCGTACTTCATTGTACGTACGGGACGTCTACGGATACGATTCGTACGGGAAAAAAACTCTCCGTACGACCATTCGGAGCGCATTTTACCGGATCGGAATCGACACCTATATGTACCAATGTCTCTTGTGGCCACTGCTGAATCCATGTCTGTGTGCCCTCTTTTGTAGGATGTTTTCCAATTCGTAATTTCAAAAAAGGATTTTTTATTTTTGCAAATATAGCTGGGTGCGTAAAAGTTGGTATGAGTTCATCACGTACCATGCATAATTTTTCCCTGCTAGTGTATTTTTATCCAACTTGAGGGATTCAGCTTTGATCAGTTTTTTTTAAATTAACTTATAGTTGAGCATTATCAAGTCTTCGAGAGCTACTTGTAGACCAATATCCCGTAGGGAGGTTAAGATATGGGATCTCCATTTGACAGCATAAGCAGACCTATTTATTTTTAGCCAGCAAATGTGTGTTCCCTAGGGATGCAGGAGCTAATGAAAATACAGACTACATACATTTCAAAAATGCTCCTTCTCATACCAAGCACTGTCTCTGGAGACCAAACTCTAATCTTAGTCCAGCTAGGCCGACTGATCTGGACATCCCAAAGGTTGCTTTGAAGGCCTTAACTACCAACAGATCCAGGAGCTTTGCATCTTTCCCTCTGGTAATGGGTGGGCCATATTGGAGGGGTGGCTGTACCTTGGCTTTCATAACTTTAAGAATATAGACATATTATTGACAATTCAAAAAAACTTTTAAGCATTTAAAAGCATGAGTTAAAATCACTGTTTTTGCCCTTAGGTCTTTTACATGAAATTTAAAAGAAACTCTATCATCAAACACCACCCCAAGTTTTAACAACTTCAATTGGGCCTACTCTGGCCCTCCATATATTGAACTTCTGCTTTACAGATCCAATTTTCATAATTTACATTTATTTCAGTTTGAGACCGTTTATTTGTATGTAATCTTCCAAGGCATTTATAAGTCTTTGGAGGCCAATTGGAGTGAGGCTCAGGAGGATAGTATCATCAGCATATTGAAGGTAGCTGATTTGAACACCCCTCCCAACCTTGGGGCATCGGCATTATTAGAATCAAGATGCTAAGCAAGATCTGATAAGAAATACATTAAAAAGGCAAGGGGCAAGAACACAACCTTGCTTTAGGGCATTATATGTTCTGATTCTCCTTGTTAAGGAACTACTATCACCCAACCTGACTTGAACCCAGGTATCTGTATACAAACGGATGATAGCCTCCAACAGTTTCCCTGGGATGTCCCATCCAAGCAATTTTTTTCCATAGCAGATTTGGAGACATTGAGTCGAAGGCTGACTTTAAATCAAAAAAAGAGATGCATAAATGTAGTTTTTTCAAAACAGCCATCTCAGCAAGTAAAGTGAGTGCAAGCAGCTTGGTGGTAGTGGACTAGCCCATCCGAAAACCAATTTGGTTAAATGGAATGGTGCTCTCCTGCATTGCTCACTTTTCCAATTCTTCCAACAAAATGGAGGCAAAGACTTTTGCATCAATATTAGACGATACTTAGCGGGATTATCTACTGAACCACTTTTATAAATAGGCTGCAATATGCTACCTTGCCATGATGCTGGCACAATTTCCCATGCCAATACTTGAGTGAATAATTTATACAAAATTCCATCCTGTATATCAGCGTCGGCACGGAACAGGGCATTAAGCAGCCCATTAGGTCCAGGAACACCATTTGTGCAAAGCCCACGTAAAAAGTCAATATTTGATTACAACTTATGCATTCTAAATAAAAGTTCTGGTCAAGACTAGAGTTGCTAAGATTGGCTATGGTGTTCATCCCCTGGCACTCACCAATCTCCATATCTGTAGTTGGTATGCTATTTTCCCCATTACCAAAGCAAATTTGTTTGTATTGGGAACTCTTCAACTCCTTTTTACTATTCACTATTCAGTGAGAGCCCCACAAGAGTGTAAAAGTTAGTTAAAAACTATATACGCTTATTTTCAAAGTACTTATTCCTTAGTCAATTTTTCACAGTAAACAGTAAGGGCTGCCATTTCATTTCTAACATTACAACATTAAGAAGCTTGTGTGGGTGAAGCTTGATGTGGGGGCGACCTCATACAAACCTGTGAGGCCCTCGCAAGAGTTGCATGGAAATGTACTGAGTGACCCTGCCACATGGGCTTTGCTTGATCTTCTAAGATTCTCACAAGCTTGATTGTACAGGGAAAGAAAAGAGTGTGTATTTCTACAGTACAAGTGCTATTAACTGTGTAAAACAACCGTAAAGCAAAACAAATAAAGCAGAGACTGTGAATGTTAATAATTAAGATAAAAAAAAGGTTAGAAATACCATTAAATGGGAATATGGTACGTATAGTACATGTACTCTGGAACAGATACATTTGTTGTGTGAAGAATGCAAGAGCGAGGTTATTTTAGGGTCAACCAATAGTTGACATTCCCTCTATAAAATTTTAAAAAACTATGATATGATTGGCTACAAGGCTTGAGGGTTCAGACACTTAAATCTGTTACATAACATCAGATACCTGAGATTGCCCTTTGTGGTTTGGAGGTGAAGGAAGTGTTATCGCTTTGACTTGTGTTCAGCAGAGGCCATTTGATTTTTGAGTAAAGGAGATTGGTGTATTCAGCTACCTTCAACATACCGCTTTAGTTGCAGGTAACTACAAATATATTCAATTAAACTATGATGTCTGTTACTAAATATTTTAGTAATAGGATATATTTAGAAACCAGTTTCAATATTTTTGTTCATTATGCAAGTTTTAACAATTTGGATGTTTAAAATACCAAATATAAATTAACAGTGCTTGCTATTGAACCTTAGCTGATTCTGTCTTTGGTATGTTGTTGAGTACATAGGTGGCTATGCAGCTAGTTTTATTTTGAGTTCTAGGTGTCTCTCAGGGACAGTTGATGTGTATTCCAACTATTGTGCTTACTATATATAATTTTGGACAGAGGGTGTCATAATAGGTGTTTGACGGGAAGAGACTTTCTGGGTGAAGGTTATAGTACCTAGGTAACAGTCAGTACAGAAGTATCAGGTAAGAAGATATGCTGTCATTAAAATGTTATATTCACCCTGTAGAGATTAGTAAAATAAGAATCTCATGTATGCAAATGTACTATAGAGATTGCATACTCTGTTATAATGGGGAAAAGGGCATGGTGGTTTTACACTGTAGTGATGTGTTGAGGTTGTATAGAACTCTACGAAATATACTCAAGGATTTATCAAATGACACCTTATTTAATCTGCATTTTCTTAAACTATGCTGAGCCCAGTGCTGTAAAAAGTGAAGGCTCTGTTTCTTAAAACAATCATACATGTGGTTCACTCATAGATATAGGTCTTTGTAGAGGGATATGTTTCTAGCAAAAGCTTTTCAGTCCTAGCCTTTAACATGCTGAGAGGTCTCAGTAGAGAGGACATGCTGTTATCAAAGCCCTTCACAGCTTCTGTTTAGCTTGTGGAAGAGTGTGAAGAGAGATGGTGTGCTCTTATAAGACTGAACCATTCCCTCTGTATGGACTTGTATAAGAAGCAGCTACTCCTTAATGAAACACTACCACAATCAAAGTGCACCCTGTTTAGATTTCATAGCAGAATGCCTAGTGTTTGTCTAAAACCAAGCATGCTAGCCCATAACTCTCTTCAAAGGTATTAGTAGAGACTTTGCTGGATGTAAAGCTGTTCATAAACCATGTTCCCTCAGAGGAGATGCCTTTGTACAAGGCTGGATTACTCACTAAAGACTTGTATGCCCAACCTATAAGCTCTACATACTTATTAGTAGAGAGGGAAAGTTCTGATGGAAGTGAGCCATTCACTCTGTATAGAATTGTATTATAAACCACACATTTAGCAGTGGGGATAGTGTTTGTCTGATGCCTTCTACATGCACTCTTTAATCTGTTCACAGATATCAGTAGAAACCTTTTCTGTTTATAAAGCTATGTAACACAGGAGGTACTAGTTCTCTAAGGTTTTCTACATAAATAATTAGCTCTCTCTTAAACTGTCACTTAGAGAGACTGATGCTTCAGTGTAGGATGGGATTAACTCACAGTTTGATCAAACTCTACCATGCAGACCATATAGCATGCTAACATATAGTTGTACAGGGCCTGCTCCTTCTCTCAGTGTTTCTACACAAAGTGTTCAATGTGTACTGAACTGAAGAGCATATTCACTCAGACAAAACATGTTTACAGGGGGATGACTTTCTCAGTAAAGCATTCCACACTTACCCTTCCCTGTGCATAGATGTCTCAACAAAGAGTTTGTTGTTATTAATAAAAGGAAGCATTTTGCCTCTTTACACTTATAAGATAAGGAGCCCCTCTCTGATCAGATTGAACCGTCCATAGAGAATCTGTATCTTGTTAAACTGCGACTATGCAAGGCCTAGTGCGTCCATGCATTCTTCTACATAGATCCCTTATCCTCTTCATAATTGTAGATAGATGTTTGTGAAGTGAACCAAACACCCTCTTCACTCTTAGAACATGTCTGTAGAGATTGATGGCTTCATCATTAAAGCCCTTACACCAACCAATTAACTTGTAGCGGGATGTCAGGATAGATGGTGTGCTCTTATAAAACTGAAGCATTCACTCTGTATGGAGTTGAAGAAGAAGGAGTTACTATTTCATGTAATACTACCACAGCCAAACTGTACCCTGTTTAAATCTCATAGGAGAGAGCCTAGGTTTTGTCAAAAACGTGTACATAACCCTTTGCTTTATTCAGAGGTATGATTAGAGACTTAGCTGTCTGTAAACCTATTCATACACCTTGTTATCTTGGAGACACATTCATAAAGGACTGAATTACTCACTGAAACCTTTTTACAACAGACCTTTACCCTCCACAGACCTATTAGTAGAGAAGGAATGTTGTCATAGAAGTGAGGCATCCACTCTATACACAATTGTATTAAAAAGGTTTAGTTTTGCATCAACATTTACCAAGCTCACCCTGGACTTTGTTAAAATGTGATAGTGCAGCGCATAGAGTTTACCGGATCACTGACATAATATCGACGTCACAAATATCGAGATACACAAATATCGAGTGAAAAATATCGAGGGACAAAATATCGACTCCCTATCTACAAACAGGTAAGTACCAAAATATCGACTCCAAAATATCGACTTACAAAAATATAGACTGTCAAAATATCGATTTTTTTAAATGTCTTAAAATTAAGTTAAAACTAATATAGTAATAAATATATGTCATATAAACTTAGAAATAATTATTTTAAAAATTTAATTTTAATAAATAATTGCTATAATTTAAAAAATTATATCACGAAAAATAATACATATATATATATATATATATATATATATATATATAAAAACATATAATTAAATAAACATATATAACATTTTTAGCGTAGCATAGACAATGGTTAAAATTTATTGTAACAACTATAGTGAGTTCAACATTAGCAAAAGTGTTGGATAGCGTAGAGGTAAAATTTACTATTCCCACTCCAGTGGGTGCAACAGTAGGGAAAGCACTGGATAGCGTAGGGGTTAAAATTACTATTCCCACTCCAGGGATGTATGACGTTACAACGCATACTTTTACAACACCTACCATTACATCAAAACTTTTACAACACAAAAACTTTTACAACTCATACATTTACAACGCAAGATTTTACAACGCATATACCTTTACAACGCATACCATTACAACGTAAGTATTGGTAACTATATAATATTTATTTTAATATAAATTAATTTAAAATATTATAATATAATTTAATTGTATTTAATTTTATTTAATTAATGTAATTTAAATGTAATTCTACTTTATTTTTACAAAGTACCCCTGTACCCCAAAAACCCTAAACTGACCCTGAACCCTAAAAATACCCCTTTACCCAAAAACTGAAAACTGACCTAAAAATACCCCTTTACCCAAAAACTGAAAACTGACCCTGAACCCTAAAAATACCCCTTTACCCCAAAAACTGAAAACTGACCGTGAACCCTAAAAATACCCCTTTACCCAAAAACTGAAAACTGACCCTGAACCCTACAAATACCCCTTTACCCAAAAACTGAAAACTGACCCTGAACCCTAAAAATACCCCTTTACCCCAGAAACTGAAAACTGACCCTGAACCCTAAAAATACCCCTTAACCCAAAAACTGAAAACTGACCCTGAACCCTAAAAATACCCCTTTACCCCAGAAACTGAAAACTGACCCTGAACCCTAAAAATACCCCTTAACCCAAAAACTGAAAACTGACCCTGAACCCTAAAAATACCCCTTTACCCAAAAACTGAAAACTGACCCTGAACCCTAAAAATACCCCTTTACCCCAGAACCTGAAAACTGACCCTGAACCTTAAAAATACCCCTTTACCCAAAAACTGAAAACTGACCATGAACTCTAAAAATACCCCTTTACCCAAAAACTGAAAACTGACCCTGAACCCTAAAAATACCCCTTTACCCAAAAACTGAAAACTGACCCTGAACCCTAAAAATACCCCTTTACCCAAAAACTGAAAACTGACCATGAACTCTAAAAATACCCCTTTACCCAAAAACTGAAAACTGACCCTGAACCCTAAAAATACCCCTCTACCCAAAAACTGAAAACTGACCCTGAACCCTAAAAATACCCCTTTACCCAAAAACCCAAACATATAACATTTTAAAAATAATTATATACTTAGCAATACTTACGTTGTAATGGTATGCGTTGTAAAGGTATCTGCGTTGTAAAAACATGCTTTGTAAATGTATGCGTTGTAAAAGTTTTTGCGTTGTAAAAGTTTCGTTGTAATGGTAGTACATAGTAAAAGTTGCGTTGTAAACGTTGCATACCCACTCCAGTGGGTGCAACAGTAGGGAAAGTGTTGTATAGCGTAGGGGTTAAAATTACTATTCCAACTTCAGAGAGTGCAATAATAGGGAAAGTAAATACTTCACAAATAGATATAAATAACATAAATAGTAATACCAATTACAAATAAATAAAATATTTTACTTGTGTATAAAAATATTAAATATTTATTTATAAATACAAAATAAAATTATTTACTTATAAAAATTGCCTACTCATACTAATTAATTACCTATTAACAATAAATTAATTTACAATTTAAAAATTAATAAATTAATTTTAATTACCAATTATATTTTAATTACCTAATAAAAATTAATTAACAATTAATTCAAAATACATACCAATAATTTAAATGACATATGTAATTAATGAAAATTAAATTATTTCCCACCCTATTCCCCTATAAACCCACAACCCGCTACAGAAAATAAATGAATGAAATTAACATATTTATCAATAAATCAATTAAAATTATTTACCAATCATATTTTTATTAATTACCAATTATTATTTAATTAACAATGTATTCCAAATAAATAAGAATAAATAAATTAACATATTTAATTAATTATAATTAAATTACTTCCCACCCTATTCCCCTATAAACCCACAACCCGCTACAGAAAATAAATTACTAAAATTAAAATATTTATCAATTAATCAATTATAATTAATTACCAATTATATTTTAATTAATTACCAATTAATAATTAATTAACAATTAATTCTAAATAAATATCAATAAATAAATTAACATATTTAATTAATTATAATTAAATTACTTCCCACCCTATTCCCCTATAAACCCACAACCCGCTACAGAAAATAAATTACTAAAATTAAAATATTTATCAATTCATCAATTATAATTAATTACCAATTATATTTTAATTAATTACCAAGTAATAATTAATTAACAATTCATTCTACATAAATATCAATAAATAAAATAACATATTTAATTAATTATAATTAAATTACTTCCCACCCTATTCCCCTATAAACCCACAACCCGCTACAGAAAATAAATTACTAAAATTAAAATATTTATCAATTAATCAATTATAATTAATTACCAATTATATTTTAATTAATTACCAATTAATAATTAATTAACAATTAATTCTACATAAATATCAATAAATAAATTAACATATTTAATTCATTATAATTAAATTACTTCCCACCCTATTCCCCTATAAACCCACAACCCGCTACAGACTTATATTACACAAAAAATAAAAATTATTATTAACTTACCTTAAATTCGATATTTTTGTTGGCTATATTATGTCTAGTCGATATTATGTCCATTCTATATTTTTGATTCGATATTATGTCCATTCTATTCGATATTAATTTTCTCTAGTCGATATTTTTGTTGTCTATATTATGTCTAGTCGATATTATGTCCATTCTATATTTTTTACTCGATATTCGGTCCAATCGAAATAAATGACTCGATATTATGGGTGCACACCGAGTTTACCTTAGACCTTCTACACAACCCGGTAATCTGTTCTCTGGTATCAGTAGAGAGCTTGCTGTTTGTAAAACCAAGTAACATACCAGGTCTAGTTTTTTAAGCTCTTTTATGCAGCTCTCTGCTGAGGGGTCACTAGATGGGCTGTTGTTACAGTGTAGTGTGAGATAGCATCACTGTTTGATCAAACTGCACCATGCAGAATGTATAGAATGCTGAAATATAGTTGTTGAGGGCCTACTTGTTTTGTTAATGTTTCCACAGAAATTGTCTATGCTAGTCAGAGGAATGATTAGAGAGGGTGGTGTGAATGTACTGAACTAAACACCCTATTCACTCATACAAAATATCTTAATGGAGGGATGACTTTGTCAGTAAAGTGTCAGTACTCAGATAGGTATTTGTGACCTGAAGTAAACACACTCTTCAGTATGAGAAAACATCTGTTGAGACACATCCCTCTATCACTAAAGCGGTTCACACTCACTGTTTAACCTGTACAGCGCTAGCAGGAGAGATGGTGTACTGTTATGAATGTAAACCATTCACTCTAGATGGCCTGCGTAAAAAGAAGTTACTACTTCATCGAACAGTACCACAAGCAAACTCTACCCTGTTTAAATCAGGTAGGAGAGGACTTAGACTTTCTCTAAAACGTTTTGCTCTAGCCTTATTCTCTCTTCAGAGACATTAGTATAGATCTTGCTGTCTGTAAACCCATTCATACACTATGTTATCTCAGAGGAGATGCCTTTGAGTAGGGGTGAAGGACTCACTAAACCCTTTTACACCCAACCTATAACCTCTGACACACCTATTAGCGGAGAGGGAATGTTCTCATAGAAGTGTGCCACTCATGCTGTATACAACTGTATTACTAACCTGTCATCTTAAATCAAACTGAAATATCCCTCATCTTGACTTTGGTAATCTGTAGCATGAAGAATGTATAGTATGTTGAAATGTAGTAATACAGACTCTAGGGGGCATATTATCAAAACCGGCGATAAAATTATCGCCGCTTTAGCGGCAGAAAACTGCCGCTAAAACGGCGATAAAGGGCTTGATACTATGCTCTATGGAATTCCAATTAAAGCCCATGTTAGATTTCCTTCACATTTAACATGGGCTTCAATTGGAACTCCATAGAGCATATTATCAAGCCCATTATCGCCGTTTTAGCGGCGGTTTTCTGCCGCTAAAGCGGCGATAATTGTATCGGCTGTCTTGATAATATGCCCCTAGGTTTTCTCTTAATCCCTCTACATACAGCGTTCTCTTAGCAAAAAGTCTATTAAAAGCAGAAATAAATAGTATGTGTATTTTATTCTGTCTATAGGACTTCCAGACATTTGAAGATGCTAACAAACAACTAAAGAAAAAGAAGAAAAATTAACAATATTACAAAGAACTATCGAAACCTCAAACACAGCAAGATAAACAGAATAATAGTATCAGAAAAAACAAATCAAGTAAGAGCATCAAGTCTTTTAAAAAAACAATTAACATCATGTAAACTTTATTCTACAGGTGTGAGTAGAATGCAACATGAGTCTACATCTAACGTAAAATCCTATTATTCTTCAAAAAAGATAATGCCACAAAAAAAGAGGCCAACCTAACAGATTTACGAACAATAATTTCAAAGAACTTCTTCAGAAGTTCTTTCCTAGAAGAGTAGTATGGAATGTTATAAGAATGATGAAAGTAGTAAAAAGCAGAAGAGGTTTGTAAAAACTGAAAACTAATGTTGAGTGTCTTTTTGACAAGGTGTTTGCATTAAAAAATCTATTTATTGTCATTTTGAAGAAAATTAGATGTTTAGGTAAACTGAATAATTGACTGAAGAAAAAAATTCAGCAGAATGTTTAAGTGAGCAAAGTAAACTTCTGCAGTATTTTCCAGGGAGAGAGGAAACACACCTCCAGTACTGAGGCATTTTAATGAGGAGTGTTACTAACATGAAAAGCAGTGTTTTCAAATGACATGGTTGTGGATATGAAGTCAATGAAGATACACCGACTAAAAAAGAAAAATGAGTGCCTTAAAATTTTAAAGAAGTAACTGATGAAGTATTAGGTCATCATCCTCAGAATTCAGTTTTTGAGCGGAAAAACAGCAGTGTATGCAACATATATGCATGTAAATGTTGCAAGCAAGAAAGTTAGTGGTTCAGTGTACAGTCCTCATCAGAATTGATTATGGTAATGCACTCCTACTGGACACACCAGACTATCTAATTAAAAGATTATATAGAGTGCAATCAACAGCAGAAAAACTTGCACTGGACAAACCCAGATATGGCTCTTCATCAGGCTCACTTAGAGAGTCACACTGTCTTTCAGTTTGATATTGATTTGTTTAATGAAGAGCTCAAATGCCAACAGCGTCTTGGTGCTAATGAATACTGACTCAAAAGAGAATGATCGTAAAACTCAGATTTACTTCTTAAATCTATTCACAATGGACAAGAGGATAACCAAATAGTTTTTATTGGGTTTGGCAAGAAAGTACTAAGGAACAAACCAAATAAAAATAGCGCATTTGACAGTACAGGTAGAAGGTTGTTGTTGTTGGTTGTTGTTTGGTTGCTGTTTCTTAGAATATATTGGTAAGGCAGGTATGATTTATCATAACGTGGTATTCTTGAGATCAATGTTAGGTATTAATTGGATACAAGAGATAGCCTGACCCCGATTTTGATGCCTATCATTTCTTTTCTTGATCCTTATTCTTTTTTTTATTCTTTTTATTTGCGTCTAACTCTCTATTGCTCGTGTATAACATCATGAAGGTAGAAGTTATATAATACAAACAACCATACTGGCACAGCACGTTCCATTGTCTCTGTATTACCTGAGAATAACCAGGTTTTAAGCTGTTTCCTGAAGTCAACAAAGTTCGATGGACCTCTCAGGTTTTCAGCGAAATTTTTCCACAGTCGTGTTGTGGAGAGAATAAAGCTCCTACCTCCCCAATTCTTTCTTCCGATTTTACAGTGAAAGAAAGAATTGTCTTTTAAGAATTATCTCAAAATCAATTTGTGTGGTCTTTAAGGCTCTAAATGGAACAGGACCCTTTCTGCTACAAAGAAAATGTACACCCTGTAGGCCAAAGATGAACTTATGGTCCTCCTCTGCTAACCAAGCAAATTCAGGAAACTGAGGTCTGGTAGCAGGACCTTTGAGGTGAGGGCAGCTCAACTGTGGAATGAGCTCCCAACTGCTCTCAAAGCTAGCGCAAACCTCACTTACTTTAACAAAGGTCTAAAAACCTGACTGCTCCCTAAATAGTAGTTCGTTTTATATCTAGTACTGGTCAGGGAAGATAATGCCTAAGTAAGGAGATGTAGGTCCTGTTTTGTTGCTGACCAGGCAAAGTTGACACAGCGCCAGGATACCTGTGAGGTAAACGTTGCGCTCTGTAAATGTCTGTTATTATTATAAGTCCACAGTCTATTAAAAAATGTAGTCTGTTCTTTAACAAATATAGCAAAGGAAATGTGAAACAAAAAATGAAACTAATATACAGCTTTGATCCTTGTTGTGAAAGGAAACTTAAAAACCTTCAAGGATATTTATTGGCTTGCTGATTTGCCAGTACTTTTCATCACATACGATGCTACCTGTGCACCACACTAAAATGCGCAATATAGTAAGAAGATTTTATTATGTAAAACTCCAGCTCTGCGGCTTCAGAAATTAAATGATATGCTATTAACAGGTACTCATTCTCAAGTCAGTTCTGTGACAGATGACATTCCAATGCAATACTTTGGGCCTGAAAGAGTGAAGAGACTAAGATGGTTGTTGAGAGCATCACTGAAAATTCTAAAACTAGCTCAGTGTTAGCGAAAAATAAAAAAAATGCATTTGCAAGAACAACTGCAAAACTTCCAGACAAGGTGTGTGTTTGTTACATGCGAACTCACTACAAATCACAAGTCAAAAAAATTAATATTTGTGAAAAAATATAAGACAGCGATCTAATGCAATGGTTTAATCTTGCGCTTTATTTGATCACTGAAGATATATTTATCTTGTGTGTAAGCCAGTTTGTCTATAAGTACTGTATTGACAAACTGGATGATAATAAAATGCCCGCTAGAGGAATTCATAACAAAGTTTCCAATTCCTCTCAACTTCCAAAACTTCAATGTGTATGAGGCTATTCTCATACAGATACTTCCCATCCAAACCTTTGTTAGAATGGAAACTAAAAATACAAAAATTGCATCCTTCTTGGTATAGGTGTGTACTTTCCATTATACATGAAAGAGAATATCGAAACTATAGGAGTAGATGCAGATGATGAAGTACCACCAGTAGTTCTAGTAAGTAAAATTATTATCAAAGAGAAAAAAAACAACTGGCAAGAACTTGTCAGCCTTGATAGGGTTCAGAGAGCTTTACAATACCTTAAAATATAAAATGTATTTTACAAAGATAGCTATCTTAGAACAGAAAATTCCACATCAGTTCATTCTGCGCAGTTTGCAAAGGTTGATTTAGCTGAAGCAATATATGAACATTACAGCATTCATTCTTTACATTCCAGAGACATGATGACTGATGCTTTAGAATTTTACAAAATGAAGCAAGCAAAAAGAGTACCAGTAAGTGCATGGGAAAAGAGTTTAGAAGCACAATGTTTTCTGATGTCGTTTCCTACAGGACAAGGTGCTCGTTATAATGACCATCCTCTACAGGTTCCTGCATCACAATGTAGATGCAATAGATTATTTTATAAAGATCCCTGTGCTAGACAAAATATACCACACATTTTCACCTTTTGTTTGTAAGTGATCTCCCTGTGTTGATTTATACTGTGGGTCATGTTATGAGAACAGCAACTCTGTTTAATGACATGAGTACTAGAGAGTTTGTTGAAAAAAAAAACATTATAAAGATGTGGCACTAGAAAGTAGTTTGTTTAAAGTTATGGGTACCAAGGAATACTGGGTTCGTAATCATGGTGGGCTGAAATGTATGTTACTAAATGTAGGTGTTCCCACCTGGTTTGTTACTTTGAATTGTAAAGAGTATGCTTGGGATGATCTTCATGACTTCCCCAGGCAAGCCAATACAAACATTCTAGGGATTGATTTCAAGTCTGCAGGTGAATTGTGTTCCATTGATCCTGCAAATGTTTGTTGATACTTTAAGCACAGATTTAAATCCATGCTTCATTTTATCTGCAACAAAAATAATCCACCACTAGGTGACGTTGCGGACTTCTTCTGGAGATAAGAATGGCAAGGTAGAGGAGCACTTCATATATAGATATTATTGTGGGTGAAATATGCATCACAGTTCGGTCAAGACACTGATGAGTCAGTGTTGCCAATTATTGAGCAAAATGTAACTTGTGACATTCCCGAAGAGTCTTAGAAGAGAACTCGAAAGCAACAAGTCTTGCATAAATATGCCAAATATTGTTGACAGAGACACAGCGCAAGAGGGAAATACTACAATAACGGCTACATGTATCAAGCTATTTAGCATTCGCAAATGGGCCCATTCTCAGAATCGGTCTGTTACCGAATGCTAAAAAGCCTTTTTACATGTATCAAAACCCATTTTGCAATTTGGTAACCTGTTATCGAATCGCAAAATAGGTTTGCGAATCGCTATTAGGAAGGGGCGTGTTTAGGGTGTCCCTTCCTAATACCAAATCGCATCAGTATGTAGGAATGTTTTGTGACCAAAATGCAGTCGCAAAACATTCACATTTTACCACCTACTTCAAGTAGGTGGTAACCTATTCCCAAATGGGAAGGGGTCTCCAAGGGACCCCTTTTTCTTTGTGAATGTATGTTACAGCATTTTTTTTAAGAGAAGGCAGTGGTCCCATCCTACTCTAAAAAAATTAAAAGAAAACTTTTCATTTTTGTGTTTGAAACGCATCCCATTTTCCTTTAAGGAATATGAGCTGCATTTAAAAAAAAAGATTGCTTTATTTAAAAGCAATCATGGACATGGTGGTCTGCTGACCCCAGAAGGCCACCATCCCCATGATTTTAGTGATTCTAAAGGGGGTCACAAATTGAGATCTACCTCATTAATATTAATGAGGTAGAGCGATTTCCGACCCCCTAGGAGTCGCTATATACATTATATATTGCGATTACCTAATTGCGATTATGAGAAATTCGCAATTAGGTATTCACAATTTACAATTAAGACACATGTAGCCCAAATTGTTGTTTGGGTTCCCTAGGCCTGTAATCTCGAAAGGAAGCATTAACAGTTTTATGTCTGCAGTCAGACACAGTGTTACTAGGAAATCTCCTTAAAAAACATATCATCTGAAAAGAAGTGAGGCTTCAAAACTGATCAATGATTACAATCCTGTAATCCTGTCCATGTGGAACGCCAGCATGGATATTTAGTTTGTAGCAACAATTCTATTGCTGTAGCTTGATACGTTGTTTCATATATAGCAAATTCAGAAAAGACAGATGTGAAGGATGTATGGGAAGAAATAGCAGCAGAGAAGTCTAACTAAAAAGCTTTACAGTTTTAGTTTAAAAGTGCTTTCACACAGAAAAATTGTATCCTATGAAAGTTGTGTCAGACGTAGTACTTCAAGCTCATATGGGAAGTCCGAAACAATAATTTGGGCTACTTTAGGCCTGGCATCAACACTAAAGTGCGTGTTGAGACCTTTCCTGAAATTAAGTAGCTTGACAGTTAAACCAGAAAGTGCTGAGCATCTTAAAACAAATATGATGGACACTCACTATCCTAACCAAAGTGTTAATCTAGAAACATGTGTTGTATGAAGTACTGCAGTACTGTATATAATGAAATAACGTAGATGAGAACACTGTGCAAGGAAGGTTTGGGGTGACTGGCTTTAATGGATGTTTTGTGAGACATGCCACACCAAGGGGCTCATTAGTATGGCTAAGGGTGCGGCAGTCCCACACATCCCATTAGGATGCTCCCGCCACACACGCGGGCGCATCCCGCATTTCTGACATTGCGGCGGGCGGTGCTGAAAGCACCGCCTGCCGCAATGCCAGAAATGCAAGTTGTGCATTTGACAGTACAACGTGACAGGCACCGCATGGTGCCAGCCACGTTGTACTGTCAAATGCAGGGGGTACCATAGGTACCCCCTATGTGCTCCCCCCACCCCCCAGAATCCCTGGGGGCCCGCTATTGACCCCCAATGCTGAGAACCACATGCCTTTCCTTGGCGGCGTTGCCGCCACGAAAAGGCATGTCCCCGCATGTATGCTAATATGGATGGCGGTGTCTACCAGACAACGCCACCATATTACCAGCTTTTCCGCTTGGTCGACTCTTCGACCGGGCGGAAAACCGGCAGACGGTCTTTCCGTCCACTGGGGTCCCCCCCTCCATGGTAATGTGGCGGGGGGACATTTACATGCAGGCGGGGGAATATGTCGGGTGCTACATACTAATGGGGCCCCAAGTCTCTTTAACACTTATAAACAGTGCTGTCAAACAGCACAGAAAAGAGAATTATTTTACTTGGCTGTCTTGCATCTTCTTAAACCTTGGTTTTCAGACACTAAACTGCAAGGTGATTATGACTGCTATGAAGATGCTTTCAATGCTGTCAAATATAGCATCCTATGTGATTTTTTTCCCACATATCAGAAAATTTTAAATGAGGAAATCCAACAGAAGGAAACAATTACTTTAAAAGTTGCAAAGGACAGCTCACAAGACAGCCAGAGCTCAGGCTCTAATTGTCAAGATCCTCTTGGCCAGCCTATCATGGGAAATAAGGCTTCCATAGTTATGGATGGAGTAGAAAATGCTATGGGTCGAGTGAGGAATGAGAGCAATGATTTAGACCTGGGTTCTCCAAAGTTAGTCCTAGAGGGTCGGATCTATGCCAGATCTTTAGCATATCCCAGTTAGAAAAATGTAGTTATCTTAAAAATCTGGCACGGATCCAGCACTCCAGGATCAACTTTGGAGATCCCTGATTTAGACAGCTTGATCTCACAACTAAATGAAAAAAACAGCTGAAGATTGTTCAGCAAATAACAAAGTCTGCAGAGCATATACTGCTACATGATAAGTCTGAATGTACTTGAAAAACATTCAAGCCTACACTTCGCTAAGTTAGTGGTTAGGCAGTGTCGGAACTCATATTTTCTGGTTGAGGAGGCAGTGCCCAAGCCAGGCAGAACCTACAACTCCTATCAGGGTTAGGTGATTACATTCACTGTAGAACCTGCGATCACCCTTGGGTATCTTCTGCAAAATAAATAATTGGTGGACGGAATGCTGGACAATGCATACATTCACCCCCTAGGCACAAGGATCTTGGTTAAATCCATAATTATTTTGCTCACCACCACTACCCCAGTTTGGACCCAGCCGTATGCAAACCAGCCTTGAGCCTGCTCCTTGTGGGAACAGTCCAGCCCGAACTGCCAAACCAGGTCCTCCCTGGACCGGAAACAAGCATCCTGGGACCGGTTTCAGGGCATCGCCCTTCATCAGCCAGGCTAGCTTGAATCCAGTGGTGTAGTGAGCACAGGACCCACTCGCCGGGCATATAATTTCCACTTAGGGTGACATATGCAAATGCAAAAGAAACAATTGATGGATGGAATGCTGGACATTGCAAACATTCACCCCCAGTCACAAGAATCTGGGTTAAATCCATCATTCTTTTGCTCACCACACCACCCCAGTTTGGACCCAGCCATAGGCAAATCAGTCTTGACCCTGCTCCTTTGTGGGAACAGTCCACCCCAAACTGTCAAGCCAGGTCCTCCCTGGACTGGAAACAAGCATCCTGGGACCAGTTTCAGGGCATCGCCCTTCATCGGCAAGGCTAGCTTGAATCCAGTGGTGTAGTGAGCACAGGATCCACGTCTGGGCATACCATTCCCACTTAGGGCAACATATCAAAAGAAACAATTGATGGACGGAATGCTAGACAATGCAAACATTAACCCCCAGTCACAAGGATCTGGATTAAATCCATCATTCTTTTGCTCATCACACCACCCCAGTTTGGACCCAGTCTTCACCCTGTTCCTTGTGGGTACAGTACAGCCCGAACTACCAAGCGAGGTCCTCCCTGGACCGGAAACAAGCATCCTGAGACCGGTTTTATCCTTCATCAGCCAGGCTAGCTTGAATCCAGTAGTTTATTGAGCACTGGACCCACATCTGGGCATACCTTTGCCACTTAGGGTGACATATGCGAAAGAAAAAATTAATGGACAGAATGCTGGACAATGCAAACATTCACCCCCAGTGACAGGGATCTAAGTTAAATCCATCATTATTTTGCTCACCACACCACCCCAGTTTGGACCCAGCCATATGTAAATCAGTCTTGACCCTGTTCCTTGTGGGTATCTTGGCACTGAGCCATCAGACTTATCACAGAAGCAATGAGTAAAGCACTAGCACAGCACTGTCACACAAATACACTGAGCATCACACAAGATACTTCACAAGTGGTGTATGTAAACAAAGATTGTTTTCAACACACATATTGATTAACACAACATGAACACCATTTATTCTGGGCATAAATGGTACTTGGAAATATTACTAGTAGTACTAGGCCCAATATTTTTAAAATAACATCAGTAATATGCAAACTTGGGAAACATTCTACTTTACCCCAGTACCCATTTGCGGTATGATACATTGTCAAAACTGGGCCCACCCTGTCAAGTAACACAATTCAAATCCACCCATTTCTAGGGTGCACCCAAGGTCACAAGGATAACAGGAATGTGTACACACAGGAATTTGTAGCACTTTTCAGCAGCACCGCGGGCCGAGGTCGCACAGGAAAACAGATGTCCAAACAGAGTATTTGTTCGGTAATGGAACAAACAGGTAAAACAACACTGCTGCTCAGTGGAGCAGGCTATTCTCATGTAGCACACTCTCCCACACTCACACAGATTTGTAACGCGGGGCAAAGGATATCGGGCAGTACATATGAAGCACACTCGCAAAAACACACACACTCGTCACTGTTGGAAATGATATCCGGTAGGTCAGTTGGTAATATGAATATGGACCCCATGGCACTCCCACACCTGTCAGGTACCCACCCACAACTCCGCCCACAGGTTAGAGTAAAAAAAAAACACCCCTTACTATGCCGGTTTAAGGCCAGAGTCACACTTAGTCAGGGGCCCAGAAGAGAAGGTAAGAGTAACTATCAGGATAACCAGGCAACTGTTGACACTCAGGAAGTTCACACACTTTATGTGGAGCAGAGATGAGCTAGAGGCTGTTTCAGTTCAATCAATAGGTCCCTCAATCGCCTTTCAGCACCAATCCAGGTCTGCAAAGGACAGGATAGGCACACAGTCTCTCTACCCACGTCTGATTGCTCCTGGAAGTGTTCCTCAACCCATTTACTTACTCTCACCACTCAGGCCAAGTCTGGATGCTACGACCTGGCAACAGGAATACATCAGGCCGGGTGAGGAGAGGGCAGTTGATTTGCTGCACTGAGGGCAAGACAGAACATTCGGTGAATGGGGGTGCAGGTGCCTCCGCACCCGCAGGTAGTGATACACAACATCTGTGCGTATTGACCCGAGATGCACCAGACAATCTGGTCACAATTAACCAAAAGTTAGTTTGCCGTACCTCCCTGGAAATGAGGCACAACATCTGGTGCACGATGATCTGAGTCACATCAGACAAACACTTCCCAATCAACCCACAGTTGGGTTTGCCGTACCTCCCTGGAAATGAGGCACAACGTCTGATGCACAAAGATATGAGTTGCCCCAGACAATCTGGCCACAATTAACCATTGGTCGGGTTCACCTTACCTTCCTGGAATAAGGCACAATGTCTGGTATGCATGATACGAGTCGCACCAGACAATCCTGTCCCACACACATTGTCGCAAGTTCAGTATTACCATACGAGGTAGGAGGAGGCCCTATTATGGACGTGTCCTCCCTCCGAGGGTCCCAGTCTGTGAATCAGACATCGCACACAATGAGAATGCAGATGGTGTGTCGCTCAAGAGGGATGCGGCACAGATGATGAAATGGGCCACACTGAGTCCTACAAACGGTGAATCCGCTCACCACCAATGAGACGCTTGTGAATGCTGGGACCCCATGATGCAGGGGCTACACTCATTAGATGCGAGCATGGTTTGGGGGCTGCGCACAAGGCAATGTGGTCTATGGGCACAATACTTAGTTTCACGCTCACACCGTACTGCAGTCAGGATCCAGCAGACGAAGGAGGCACTTGAGAGGGCACTGCTCTCCAGGTACAACAAGTAGATGATGAAAGTCCCTCACAAGAGGTCTTTGATGACACAGGGCAGGGGACAAGCCAACAAGGGACAAGCCAACAAGAACTTGTAGAGCACACTTCAGGGCACCACACAGAAGCAGGTAATCTGCCCAGGCCTGCCACTATTCAGGCAGAGTGCACAGTCCCTTCCAATAGCAGTCTCCTCCTTGTGCACAACAGATTTCTCTGGTAGTGTGCACCACGCAGTCCAGAATGTCTGGTCCCACGTCCCCACAATTGCATCTCTTCCCTGCTGAATTATGGCACCAGTGGTTATATTGAGGTGTGCCTTTGAAGTTGAGGTGGCTCGGTGTGTTTATCTTTGAACCACAGATGTTTTCCTAAACTCAAGTCCTGTCTGCCATAAAGCCTTAGAATTCAGATCTTAATCTTAAGTGGGGCCATGATATGACTTCCCAGAGGCCAAGTGTCAAAACCTCTCCCTCAATCTATCCAGCCAAGTCCTCAAACAGCAGAGGTATGTTGTACAGTTGCATGTCCAATGTTTATGGCTGTCTCTGGGGAATGCACAAACTACAAGGTACACTACACAAAAGAGTTTAGTGTAGAGAAATGCCCACAATCTAGAAGTGCAAAAACAACAATTGATTGACAGAATGCAGAACAATGTCATACATTCACCCCAGTACAGAGATCTGGGCATAAATCCATCGTTTTTTTGCACTCCACACCACCCCAGTTCAGACATGGCCATATGCAAATCAGCCTTGACCCTGTGCCTCATGGGAACAGTCCAGCCCGAACTGCCAAGCTATGTCTTTCCTGGACCGGAATCAAGCATCCTAGGACCGGTTTCTGGCTATCAGCCGTCTTCAGCCAGGATAGCTTGACTCCAGTGGTGTGGAGAGCATGGGACTCACGTCTGAGCATACCCATCCCACTCGGGGTGACAAATGCAAAAACAACAATTGATGGACAGAATGCAGAACAATGTCATACATTCACCCCAGTACAGAGATCTGGGCCCAAATCCATCATTTTTTTGCACTCCACACCACCCCAGTTCAGACATGGCCATATGCAAATCAGCCTTGACCCTGTGCCTCATGGGAACAGTCCAGCCCGAACTGCCAAGCCATGTCTTTCCTGGACCGGAATCAAGCATCCTAGGACTGGTTTCTGGCTATCAGCCGTCTTCAGCCAGGATAGCTTGACTCCAGTGGTGTGGAGAGCATGGGACTCACGTCTGAGCATACCCATCCCACTCGGGGTGACAAATGCAAAAACAACAATTGATGGACAGAATGCAGAACAATGTCATACATTCACCCCAGTACAGAGATCTGGGCCTAAAACCATCTTTTTTTTGCACTCCACACCACCCTAGTTCAGACATGGCCATATGCAAATCAGCCTTGACCCTGTGCCTCATGGAACAGTCCAGCCCGAACTGCCAAGCCATGTCTTTCCTGGACCGGAATCAAGCATCCGTCCATCACCATCCCCTTTTGTACCTCTTTGGCCGCCATAAGTGTGGCAGGGTATGCTCAGACGTGAGTCCCTTGCTCATTTTGCCACTGGATTCAAGCAAGCCGGGCTGAAGACGGCTGTAATGCCAGAAACCGGTTTTCGGAAGCTTGTTTCCGGTCCAGGCAAGGCATGGCTTGGCAGTTCAGGCTGGACTGTTCCCATGAGGCACAGGGTCAGACTGATTTGCATATGGCCATGTCTGAACTGGGGTGGCAGAGTGGGCTAAAGAACGGTGATGGATTAAACCCAGATCTTTTGACTGGGTGTGAGTGTTTGATTGGTTCAGATGCTCCGTCCATCACCACCCCCTTTTGTACCTCTTTGGCCGCCATAAGTGTGGCAGGGTATGCTCAGACGTGAGTCCCTTGCTCACTTTGCCACTGGATTCAAGCAAGCCGGGCTGAAGACGGCTGTAATGCCAGAAACCGGTCCTCGGAAGCTTGTTTCCAGTCCAGGGAAGGCATGGCTTGGCAGTTCGGGCTGGACTGTTCCCATGAGGCACAGGGTCAGACGGATTTGCATATGGCCATGTCTGAACTGGGGTGGCAGAGTGGGCTAAAGAACGGTGATGGATTAAACCCAGATCTTTTGACTGGGTGTGAGTGTTTGATTGGTTCAGATGCTCCGTCCATCACCACCCCCTTTTGTACCTCTTTGGCCGCCATAAGTGTGGCAGGGTATGCTGAGACGTGAGTCCCTTGCTCACTTTGCCACTGGATTCAAGCAAGCCGGGCTGAAGACGGCTGTAATGCCAGAAACCGGTCATCGGAAGCTTGTTTCCGGTCCAGGGAAGGCATGGCTTGGCAGTTCGGGCTGGACTGTTCCCATGAGGCACAGGGTCAGACTGATTTGCATATGGCCATGTCTGAACTGGGGTGGCAGAGTGGGCTAAAGAACGGTGATGGATTAAACCCAGATCTTTTGACTGGGTGTGAGTGTTTGATTGGTTCAGATGCTCCGTCCATCACCACCCCCTTTTGTACCACAATCTAGAAGTGGCATTTCAAAGCTACCAATGACAAATCCATCTTTACCACAAGAGAGGATTTGTCATTGTGAATCCAATGATAGTAAATAACATGAGGCTGCTCCATGGTAAGCTTAAAGTAATTTCAACCATTTTCCCACGTTAATGTGTGGGGACCGCAAACACAGAAACCAATTATATCCTTTCTCAAAATATAAGGAACCCCTGCTGGGAATACCAAACGAATAAACCAACAAGTTGAACACTGAATCTATGGACTCTTGTGCCTATTTATATTTTGAGAAAGAATATCATTGATCTGCTTTGAACAATTCCTAGAAAATTATGTTCAATATATAATATGTGACAGTTTTACGTATCCACTACATCCTTGATATTTGTACTTTTTTCTGAGAGTGCTGAACTAAGCTCTATTTTTGTATGTATGCATACACATTCGTTTTCTAATGTGTAATCAGCACCTGAGGTAGTGGGTGATTTGAGCTGAAAGCACCTCAACCTGACTGTAAAATTGGTAAACTATTGATTCACACAAGATTTGACTATACTTACTGCTTCATCTTCGAGGTGCGGTAATTTTCCCAGTTGGGGACCACTACTACATCATTCGAATTCATTACACATTAAAGTTTGTGGTGACCTTTTAGTTGACTCCGGTCAAAGGTCAACCAGATTTTAAAAAAACGTGTGCATGAAAATACTAGAAAGTCATTAGTCAGTATTGGAAATGTTAAAATCTGGTTAAATTTCTAGTACGCCGAGTTAACAGAAAATATGAGACAGGCAGCAGATGTAGAGTATGGGAAAATATTAAAAGACATCATATAAAGTATAATTAGCAAAGAAGCTAAAAAAGCTATTGCTTCTCACATGGTTACATCTCTATTCCTACACGAGAGATTTCTAGTTTCTATAATGCAACATATCATGAAAAGTCAGAAACTGATTGTGTGCCTAATGCCAGTACTTGACGAGGGCGCACAATTTAACTGAGAAATGCATCATTTGGAGAATGAGGAAACATTGATTCTTAATAGTAAAGACAAAATGGAAAATCAAGGTTTAAACCTATCACTATGTCAATCAGTGGTAAAGAAACTAGAATCGCTAGAGAAGAGAATTTCAAATGCTGCTGGTTTAAAAATTGCTGAATTATTTTGCAACAAAATCTGAACACTGAAGAGAGATTAGCGAATGGTACAATGGGAAATGTGATAGTGTGATAGACTTCATTACAAATCCCAACAGAACAGAGTTTGTATATATTCTTACTACATTTGAAGAAGGAAAGAAAATAGGAAGGTGCACTTCCAGATTTCTCCTGGCAAAAGATCTGTATGTAAATAGACAACAGTTTCCTCTGTGTTTGAACTATGCTATCACCATTCACAAATCTCAAAGAATTAGGTTTGGAAGTAGCTATGATAAATATAGACAATACAATCTTTAAAGAAGGAATGACTTATGCTGCTTTTCCATGACCAAAGTCATTGTCAGGCTTGTACCTTCTTGATTTTGATAAAGGCAGAGTAAATGCTAACTCGGCATGTGTGATAGAGTATAATTGCTTGCAAGGGATCTATGCTCCACATCTGAGCTTATATCCCATTGTTGAGAAGCATCCAATTCATAGCAAGCCAAAAAGTTCTAAGATTGTAGATTTTCCAAAAGTTTCAAAACAAAGTGAAGAATCTACAAACACTTAAAAAAAGCTGATAACTAATGAAGTCAGGATTGTCATATGTTTGCCATTTTCTAACCCTTCTGGAGTTTTGTATTACTGTAATGTAGTAGTTATTGTTAAATTCTAACTCCAGCGGTGGTTAAAAACATTGTTCAACACAAAGAGAAACCTTTATGTCAAGTTTTGACAACACTTTTCAATTTAGTACATACTGAAAAACACATGTATTTTTACTGCATTTATATGTGATATGGTTGACTACTGTAATTGTGGTACACAGTTCACTTTGAACGTTCAACAAGATGCACAGGAATTGTTAATAGTAGTGCTAAATGTGTTGGATAATGAGGAAATTCTAATAAATTATTTCTTTCCAACAAACTATTTATGTAACCATTCAATCAGAGACATTTTTGTACCTTACAGTAACAGATTGCAAGTCAGTATCATTTGAAAAACTGTATCATTTGAAAAACTATCAGTGAAAGCTGTACAGAACAACTCCCATCCAGACTGCACATCACAACTGTTGTCTACATTGGTTGTAAGACACAGTTGAAAATATCTAATTCTCATGCTACAAAGATGCACAGCTGATGGTAGCAAAATGAATACTGATATCTTCCACTTTAAAGCTGGTCAAATTTCAAATCTGACTGAATGTGATGATGTTTCTCTTACAGTAAAGCAGAAATCACCCACGAAACTTCAAAGTTCTTATCTTATATTTTACAACCATAGTTCTAAAAGAAACAATATTTGTAAACATGTATGTAGATCTAAATAGGTACAAAAACCTTAAAGTTCTTTTTTTATTGGTGTTATGTGGCCTACTAAGTATAACAACTATATAATAATTGAACTTTTTCTAAAAATAATACATTTTTAAAAGAAATAAATGAGTATCAATATGTGAAGAGTGCCAATGATGTTCTCAGGCACAAAACATATGTGGGTTTTCTCATACATCTAATTGATTTATTTTTCCCCACAATTATATAATGTATTGCATTTAATTAAACAAAGCACACTGTTAGTACTATGGTGTATATAAATGTTACATACTACATCAGGACATATTCAGCGAAAATGCAAATTATATTATAAAAAGTACAATCTTGTGAGAGGCTCGCAAGAGCAAATTAGGAAGCACTGCCCCTCTCGGACAACAAGCAAGGGATTTTCTTCCTGGCTTTCACAAGCTTGCACAAACTCTCGAAAGAGGGATGCGAGAGCAGCCAGTTATGATAGGCTTCTCTGGCTCTCAAGGGAGTCTCGTGAGTGACTTTAAGACCAAAAAATAAAAAGGATACAGTACAAAACAACATACATGATAAAAGTAGAGGATGGCTCTCCAAAGGCCTGTTTTAGAGAACTGTTTAGTAGCTCTTTTGAGAGTAATAGCACTTAAAAATAAACTGCTGGTATCATGTATCCATATGAGAGTTACAAGAACTCAGCAAACATGCATTCACTACAGAAATATTGAATATTTAACTGTTTAATACTCACACATGTTTTATAAATATTTTTCAAACTATGAAACATACTTATATTACAAAAAAACATTATTTTTACAAAATTTCTTACCACTATATATATTACAATATCATTATACCATACATAGAGACACATTAATAATTAATTTACTTTTAAAAACCCTAGAAATTCATTGAAAAAACAAAGGTTAATGTAACGTAGTTAGATGAATTTCTCAGTGACAACATTTAATGTTCTGAATTAAACAAACATATAAATTCAGCAGTTGTAATTAGTAGCACTAACTATAACTTGTGCACCCCGCAATGCACTGCTTATGACCTCACATATGACATCACTTACGATATGTTTATGACATCACTGATGTCAACTGAAATGACACATTTGCACAAATATTTGGCAAACAAATGTTGTCTTACGCTGATGATACTCAGCTTCTAATCACTTTATCTGAGGCTGACATTAGCATGCAAGGCAAGTTCAAGTCATGCCTTTCATCTACACCCAAATGGATGAATTCCAGTGGCCTTAAATTACATTCTGATAAGACAGATATTGTTATTTTCGGCTGATGCACTTCAACCAGGTCACTCCTTTGAGACAAATAGAACTGGGCCTTTCATGTCCCTCCCATCAGCATCCAGAAACCATAGCATCAAGGCAGATTCCAGTTGAAATTTTGTCTCCCAGATTATGAATGGATCTGCTACTTGCTTGATTTTCCTCACAGCCCTTAAAAGTATCTTTGAGTTCATCCTAACTACTACATGTACAACAGAGTTTCATGCATCGATAGATTCAGGGCTTGATTATGGAAACTCATTATTGATAAGAGCTTCTAAATATCTGCTCCAGCAACTTCATGTGATGTAGAATAATGATGCAAGACTGATTTAGACATTCCTAGACACCACTCTATCTCGCCCTATTAAAAAATATCTCAATTGGCTGCCTATTGCCAAAGTATTGTCATTAAAGGCTGTTGTAGGGCAGCGGCCCGAAATATCTCCAGAAGATGATTCAGTGGTATACACCCTCTCATGCCCTTAGAGCTACTTGATATAGGCTTCTACACACCCTTGGAAACTGCAGAACATGTATAGGGAGTCGATCCTTTTCATATAGTGCATCCAAGCTCTGATGTTCTTTTTCAATGAACATCTGCTTTTCTACCTCTGAAATTACCTTCTACAAACTTCTTAAAACCGGGCTCTTCCATCTTAATTAACAGTTTCTATCTTAGACCAGCTTGATAGGCCTTGGTGTTAGCATCGGGGCCCACAGTTGTGAAATTATGTGCTGCAAAGATGTAGTATTCATTCATTCACTCACTCAGTCAGTCAGTGAGATCTGGCAAAAAGCATCATTGTGTTCCTGAGAAACTGAAAGCGTAGGATATGAACATTATATTTTCAAATACTTCCTCAAACCTCATCAGGGTGGGGAGCACCAGCTAATTTGCCCATTGACAGAACAAAGTCTGTATCGATATCACAAGTTATTATACATACTAAATTACCAAACATACAGTTCCTTCATAAAAAATTGTGCATCATGTAACATTATATGCTATATTGTCTTTTAGCTAAACTAAACCAAACACGCTTGTGAATACTATAGAAACAACTCTAGAAACAGAATAATCCATTTGTGCCAGCTTATGAATGAAGAACCCGTCATATAATTTGGAGCGATCATTGCATAGGGTCCTAAAGTCAATCATGATTTTCAATAGGGCCGTAGATTAAAAATCCTGATAAATGCGCATTCTCTGTAGTAGACAATTATTTGAGTGCTGAAACATGTTGACTGGTGCATGCAGGGCAAATGAATCAACCCTCTTGTTTTGTGCTGGAAGGCATAAAAAGCCAATTTAGATTACCCTCACCCATTTTTATTTTAGTATTTTGGTTTACCAGTGAAAATTTGATGAAGTATTGGGGAACATCAAGAAATCCTACTAGGCAATAGACCTAATAACACCTACAGAATTGGATATTGAATAGATGGTTGATATAGAAATGATGGCACTAAATTAAACCTACACAACTTGCACCCTAGTGCTAAATGGTAGAATGCTAAAATGAAACTTCCCACACTGTGTGCTGTGTGGATCAAGGTTCTACCACCTTTGTGATGAATAGGACACAGCAAATTTCCTAGGAATTAAACTGGTTAAAGAAATCTGGTGATACAAGGTGCTTGCTGACCGCTGCCACTTGTATGTGTGTTTCATTTTCAGGGAGGATGTGCTACTCTTTGCCTCGCTCTCCATTTATTTTGTTTAAACAAAAGGATATTTATTTTTGTGCACTAAATTGTTCCTTAACTTTCTTGGTCATACAGAACATGACCGTTATCAGTAGGGAACATTGGTAAGTGGTGCTGGTTCTAAGAGTATGACTAAACGCATTTCTTTCTTTAGTTCTTTGTAGCCAAAGGACTTTTTGGTAAATGAGTTTCTAATACCAGAGAGCCACACAGACAAACAAAAAATAAGATTACAACTTAAATCATATCATTTTACTCTTGGTATAACAATCTAAAAGTATGCACCTTCACCTTTTTGAGAATACCTACCATTAAACAAGTTTGGAATGCATTCATTTTGCAGCACATTTTTTTGCAACTCCTAACTACTGTATAAATTATCATACAATATTACATCTGTACAAAATGTCATGGGACAATTCCCATCAAACTGAGCTTCATCGCTTTACAGAATACTTTAGGAAGTGTGATATCTATATACCTCTTTTATGGTAAGGTTTATTAGTTTCCTGTAGGAAATTCTTCACTAAAGCTCATATAATTATTATATTTGGTTGGTGTCTTGGAAGTCAAGCAGCTTATATTGAGCATTTTTCTTTAGTCACATCTAATTTAAAGGTATTGATATTTAGGCATTCTCAGTTTCTGATATATATCTATATGTAGCTGCTTTACCGCAGGGGCGTGCAATATGTCTGGTGCACTCGCATAAATTATGAAATGTTTAGAATTAGGTGTATAGTCTGTTAATGTTCTCATTGTTTGAATGAAGGGACCATGCACAATTTGTTCACCCTCTAACTTCATATTGTTTGTGATCATTATCACACAACTCATAAATCTAATCTATGTGCAAACTCTTGTTTGGAAATAGTAGGAGAAAATAGAGAGAGTGTATTCACAAAATATGTATATACATTGTGAGGCAGGCACTCTTTCACCATGGTGCAACGGAACCTGTATTGGCGGTAGGCAGCACATTGTCTGCCAGTGCGAGGAAAAGACAGGAATGTGCCATATAATGTTAGAGCCCTTTGCCTATCCCACAGCCCTGTAAGGTGGGTTGCGGCGCTACATGATTTCTTGAAAAATACTCCCCTTAGTATAAATTTAAAAGACTGTGCCTTCTTTGAAAATGTAAAAACTTGCTCCTGTTGTACTACTTCCCCTGAATTCTTTTGTGTCTTGGACTCTAAGCTTTTTTTTTAATATTGAGTTAGAGCAGGTTAGAATTTAGAAAGATTGAAATGGATTTCCCCTTTTCGAGCCAACTACTCAAAGTTGCCTTATCAGAAGCCCACATAGAGCTGAGTATCATTTGTGCTGGTATGAAAGCCACTACTAAAAATTTGATCAGCGCTTCTGCCTGTGGGTGCATGTAACCACTTAAGTGGACTGTAGTGAAAATGAACTAAGACTTTTACAGTGGTGGCTGATACATTTTGAAGGTGATGGGGCACATAAAGCATTACGTTCAATCCTTTAAAACAAACATTACCTTGCACAATGATGTTCTGCAGCCCACACAAAGTTCCTCCTGCCTCTCGCATGTTTCTGGACAAAATCATTGGAGCCAATCCAAGCACTGCTCTCATTCTGCTTAAAATCTTACACAGCAAAAAATAGTGCTAGTATTGGCAGAAGCAGGCAAACACAACACTGAATCGGACACCTACGGGGATGTTCCTTCGCTTCTCAGCTGCCTTTAAGCTGTTGATTGCAGAAACCTAAACTGTGCATGTCAGTCTGGCCACAGTAAAATCCAAGGCCAATCTGACAAGTGCAGTTCAGTTAACAGCTTCAGGTCAACCCACTTAACTACTTTGATGCTGGGAGAGAGAACTCTGTCATGACCCTGCCCCTAAACAGGTGAGAGGAAAGCGTGCAAGGGAAAATGTGTGATTATGTCTGATGTACGTTGTTAGATGTGGGGGTCTCTAGTTGGCAGAGATAGGTACCTTTGTCTAAATAGGGACCCTTGCGTCTAGTCAGGGTAAGGGGGTACACTCCTAAAATAACCCCTGCTCACCCTAGGGTAGCTTGGCACAAGCAGGCAGGCTTATCTCAAAGGCAGTGTGTAAAGCCTTTGTGAACACGTACAGTAACCTAGTGACAACACTACAGATGGACACCACACAAGTTGTAGTATAAAAAGTATTTTTATATAGACTTAACACAAGACCACAAACAACAAAACTCCACAATACTGTACTTTAGAAATGGTAGAAATAGCTTTGTTCTCTTTAGATGTAAAATGCAACACTTTGAATTCAATGTACCTTTGGATGCGTAACACTATACAACAAAAGTGTTGCAGGGAAGGTGATGCGTCGGTTCCTTACACGCAAGAACGGTGATGCGTAGGGCCCCTACTGCTGCGTATGGGATGCGTTGGTTCTTATCCGCGTGGGGAGGTGATGCGTCGGTTTCTTGCTGCGCTTCGTAGCGATGCGCCCAGTAGAGCCGTTATGCGGTGAAGATCCGGTTCAATGAAATAAAATGGCGTCTTCTTCTTGATGTGACAACGATGCGTGCACGCCCGACGGCCGTGTAGCCACTCAATGATTCTTCTGAGCCGTGACAGGCCCTGGGACACGCGTCTCCAGTGATGCAACGGCATCTGCTGCGACGGCAACACTTTTCCCAGGTGATGTGAGGTGCTTGGGGTGATGCGATGGCGACAGAACACTTCTCCGGTGATGCGACGGCATATGCTGCGAATGCGGCACTCTTCTCCAGTGATGCGACAACAACAGCTGGGGCGGCGACACACTTCTTCGTCTTGAGTCATGCTTCCAGCTCCCAGTGACACGCAGTATCTCAGAAGGCCCAGCTCAACAGCAGGCACTTCAATTCCCAGCAAGGGAAGGCAGAGGAGCTGGTTGGTGAAGTCTGTTGTCCCTGAGACTTCAGCAGGAGGCAAGCTCTATCTCAAGCTCTTGGAGATACTTTACAAGTTGAGTTGAAAGTGGAACAAAGTCCTTTCTCCTCTCTTTGGCAGTCAGGCAACCACTGCAGGCCAATCATCCAAACAACACTCAGCTTAGGGATAGTCTCCTCCTCAGATTCTCTGGTTCCTCTCCTCAGCAAAGGTTCTTCTTGTTTTATACACAGTTTCTCTTTGTGCTCTGAAGGCATAGAGACCTTTGCCTAGTCTAAACCAGTACTGATCAGTCCTGGAGCACTCTGTTTACATGAATCCTTTTTCCTTTCACAGTGTAGGGCAGGGACATCAGACGCACCACAGGAGGTGGAGCCAGCATTGTGAAGGGAAGGCATATCCCCATTCAGGTGCCAGCTGCACTTCCTCCCTCCAATCTGCATGCAGATCTCTCTATTCAGCTCTGTGTTGACTCACCCTGTCTCCTGGAATCCCCCAGCCCCTGTCACTCAAACTCCAGACAAGGATACACAACCTAGCAGAGGCAGGCTTGGATGGTTAGACAAGAAACTACCTACTTTCTAAAAGTGGTATTTTAAAAAACAGAATGTTAAAACCAACTTCAATAAAATATGTATTTTATCATTCTGAGTTCAGGCATTCTAATCTCAAATTTCTACCTAGTTCCCTGAGTCAGTTAGGATTATAAATTGTAATAATCAAACTGCCCATTCTGGCCTATGGGCAATAGTGAAAAATGAAAGTGGCTGTAATTCACTATTAGAACATGCCACACACATCAGGGCGAGTCCTACCTTTTACCTACAATGCACCCTGCCCTTGGGCCTACCATAGGGTGACTAATATGCAGAAAAGGGAGGGTTTAGGGACTGGCAAGTGGGTGCACTTGCCCAGTGAACATGGCAGTACCAGACTGCACACAGGCTCTGCAATGGCAGACCTGAGACAACTTTACAAGCTGCTTCTGTTGGTGGCACAACCAGTGCTGCAAGCCCACTAGCAGCATTTGATTTAGAAGCCCTGGCACACGCAGTGCACTGTACTAGGGTCTGGCAAGTAAACCAAATCAGCCAATCATGGAGTCATTAATCCATTTACAATAGGGAGAGTATATGCATGTTAGCATTGATCAGCAGTGGTAAAGTGACCAGAGTCATAAAACCAACAAAAACAAGTCAGACAAAATACAGGAGGAAGGCAAAAAGTTCAGGGATGACCCTGCAAAAAGGCCAAAGTCCAACATAGGTGATGGTCAGGTTTGTATGCCCCTATGAACAAACTACCACTAGACTTTCAATGGGACTTTGGGATCTTGTTGGTTTATGGCAGTGCCTTGCAAAGGACATATAGTTATGCTGTTCTTAGTGATTATATTTTGAATTATGTATCCATTCAAAAACTGAACTAAATGTATCTGAGTCAGATGAGTACTGCTGGCTCAATTAACCAACAGCCTGATTCATGAAGCTAAATTGCACTCGCAAAGGGCAAGATTCTCAGAATCTTGCCTTTTGCGAGTGCAATTTTGGCATTTGGGATTCACAATCCCAAATGCAAAAATCGCTAATGAAGAATTAGCTAATATGCGAGGATTAGCATTTAAGGAATCTCTATTAGAGATTCCTTAAATGCTATTCATGACACTTTCAAAAATTGCGATTTTGCAAATTTGGGCCGCTATTTACCGAGAGGTCAGACCTCTCGGTAAATAGCAAAAACTCAGAAAAATGCTTTTAAAAGCATTTGTCTAAGTTGCATGTTGCACACACACATGTCCTTTGGACATGTGTGTGCGCAACACCTGTCCAAATGTGCATTTTAGGGGTGCTACAGGGTGTCCTTTGGACACCCCTGGCACCCTTGAAATCGCTATCTTATTTGCGAGTAGTAAATTGCTACTCGCAAATAAGGGATACTCCCCATTCATTCCTATGGGCCTTTTGGCCCATAGGAATGAATGGGGAGTTATTCAGTTTTTTGCAAGTAGGAAATTTCTACTCGCAAATAGAGAACATGTAGGAATCGCTATTTATTTAGCAATTCCTACATGAATACCGTTTTGCGTGTCCTCAATAGCGAGTCGCTATGATTCGCTATTAGGGCCACGCAAAACGGCCCGTACATGAATCAGGCTGCAATTCTTTTAGAGAATTGAAAACTGAAGCAATTAATCTAGGTAGAATTCTAGGTGCAGTGGTAACCTAATGCCTTATCTATGAAAATACCCTGGCCCCTATTTATCAGGGTTTTGAGAGGGGGACGCAAGACCTAATATTTATCTAGCCACACAGCCCATATGGCTTGAAAAATCTAGAGCAAATCAAGGCAGCACAGTTTGCTGCCTTGTGTTACTTTGCGGCACGGAGACGTTCCATGGGTGGAGCGTAAGTGTTCCCATGCATTCACCCACGGATTATGGTGCATTCCTAAATTTACACTTCCTGCACAAAAACAAACCTGCCTACAACCTAGGCACCCTGTAACAAGACGCAAGGTTGTCTGCATTGACGCTTGGCAGCCAAAAGTACGCTAGTGATAGGAAAGGCCAGTATTGCACCGTATAATGGTAAATACAGCGCGTTCCTGCCTTTTCCCCTTTCACGCAGCATTGCAAGGTGGCTTGCTGCGTTGCACTGCGTAAAAGACTGATAAATCTGCCCCCCCTGTCTTTAATAAATGATAATTTCGCTCATAAAAGCAACAATGCATATTTAAATAGAACTGGATATTCCCTGAAATCGTCCAAAACACACTAGTGTTCACAGCTCTGCACACATGAAGTTTGGAAATGGCTACCTGTTTTAGAGAATCCAGTTTAGATCTCGTAGCTTCTTCATTTTTCAATTTCAACTGAGTTAGTTCAGTTTCCAATTTCCTAATCCGCATTTCCAGAGTTGCTCGTAATCTAAAAATAGAAATATGTGGTGAAGATTTGAAACGTTGTTTATTTACTTTTAGTTTTTTCTCTTCAAAAATAATTGTTGCGAAGCAAGCAGCTGTCAATGTAGAAAACAAAAACATATAAATGCAAAACTGAAATTTAACAAACTGTGGATTACTTCATTAGCTATAGACACATTAGAATAAAAGTATTAAATGGCACAAATAAAGAGAAAAGGTTAAATAACTCGAAACTATCCTTGTCCGTCTTCAGCTACATTTAGTACTGTCTTCACCAGATAGCAATAGATAATGTAAGATGCATTTGTTCATTTATCTAAATAGCCCTAATACCCAACTTAAATGGCTACTGAATAGTATATTAGAATAGTTTTTAATGCTTTTGATTGGGCATCGCAACGCATTCTAAATCAGTAGCAAGCCAATAGCAGTCTGATTTTAGCAATTTGACCAGGCATAAATGGGATCAAGGTATGTATCTGTTTGCCATGTCCAAAGTTAGACAAACAAAGAAATAATAGTATGACAGCAAATCTTGAATATTTTCCTCACAAGACTCATCCTGATCCTCGTGGCCCTCTCCAACTTGGGAAATTTTGCTCCAGACTCAGAAGGTAACTTTTCACCTGGACTAAACCGGTCCCTTTATCTGACCTGCACTTCACTTCAGTCTCCAGAACTTGTGACTTTCCTCTGGTCCAGCACAACAAGACACGGAGAGTGGCGATTTGTCCCTCTAGGTGCTGTTTTCACTACAAACTTTCTAATAGCATTTCTCCAGTTCCTCTGATGGGATTTAAATTGTTCTGCCATCATGCTATCAGATCCCTGTGTTCTTTCAATACCCATCTTGCCAAGGTACCTGTCATCAAGAATGCAACATATGGAGGACACTACTTCACATACAATGGAGCTAAATTGTGGAACAGCCTTCCACTCTGTCTTTGCTCAATCAAAAAGATTTTCAGAAGTAATTACAAATGTGACAATCTCAGGATGGGACCCTTTAAGTCTCCCAGCGATTCTGTGCCTCACTTCCAGCGCTGGGATGCCACCGGGTAGCTATGTGCTTTGCAAATGCTTCATAGAATAGAACAGAGTTCATTAAAATGTACTCTTTTTTTCTAAATTGGTTTGGGATTTGTCTTGTGATTTCACTTCATTACTGTTTGTGTCAAGCATTAATACTTTAAACATTGGCTCTAAAGTTGAGCCTGACTACTTTTGTGCCAAGCTACCAGTGGGTTAGGTATAGGTTGATTTAGTGGCATTTGTGGTTCACCCTGAAAAGTCTCTGGGCCTGCCACTGCAGCCTAGATGTGACATTTTAAACTGACATTTAGATCTGGCAAAACAAACATTTTGCTAGGCCTAAATCTTCCTTTTTTTCTACTAATAAGTCACCTAAGGTAGGACCTAATGTCTACAGGGCAGGGTGAATTGTATTTCAAAAGTAGTGCATGTAGATTTTATGTTTTATGAGTTCTTTCAGTGAAAAACCTCCAAGATCATTTTTCACTGCGGTAAGGCTGGTTTTCTGACAGGAACACACTGGAATACACTTTAACACTTATAGCGCTTAATTTTAGTTTCCAAGTTGCTAGAAAAAATAATTCATGGGACTCATTTTAATAGTACTTTAAAATCCAACTTCAGGGACGGCTCTAGGCTCATGGGGGCCCTGGGCAGGGAACATAGGTAGGGGGCTCCGGGCGGGGCAGAGCGCGGAGGTCAGTGAAGCGGGGGATCAGGGTGTTTGGAAGTGGAACAGAGTCGGAGGCCGCCAAATCCCTGCCGGGGGCCGCCACGCAAATATGTATCCATCCTCAGAGGATTATTATATTAAGGATATATATTTGTGTGGTGGCCCCTGGAGTTTGGTGGCCCTGTGCAGGTGCACAGCTTACACATGCCTAAGGCCGCCCCTGCCAACTTAAAGATCATGTTGGATTTTATATCAATATTTTGGAAATTACATTTTTAGAAAGTTTTAATTTTCCTGTCTAAAGCCAAAAGTACCTTTCTGCCAGTGTCCAGAGGCACAAGACTGCTGATGGCTCCCCTGTGGAGAGATGTGGAGCACTCCCAGATAATGCACAAGGGTTTGAGTGTGGGGCACGTTGCTCAACCTTGGGTAGTGTTCCTGAGCTTCAATGAATGCCTACCCTGTCACCGGCAGATGAGGTCACTCCAAGGCCTGCCTCTTTTTTATCTTCCTACATGACTTGATTCCAAAACCAGTGGGAGGGAGAGCAGCCTCAGAATTAATTTGGAGTATCACAAGGGAGGGGTTGCCTATTATCATACCAGCACCTCTGTGTGAGCACAGTGCTCTCTGACCAGGGGAAGAAAGGTTCTGACATGTTGGATTTAGGGAAAGAGGGGTACTGTAGGATACTTTACCATAAAACACACAGGAGATGCTGCAAATGTGGGTAGGATCATCTATGGGAACATATAACCCATTGGTTAAGCAGTGGCCAGGACTTTCCCCAACCCCCAGGTTGGCACTGGACATACACATGGAATTCCCAGTACCCTCATCAGGACACTCTTAGTCCTGTAAAGAAGCAGAAGAGAAACTGACCTGTTGTCTGAAGAACATGAAGCAAGATTGTACGAGCTTGCCTTAAACCCAGGACCCCAGAAGTGACTTCCTCTTTGAGAGACAGGGATACAACAAACTTCCTGAGGACTTTTATCTGCAACTACATAGCTGAAGAGTACCCACATACCCTGGACCCTGCTGCTGGCCTCTGTTGGAGTGAGTTCTAACCCCCAAGAGGTGCCCCCAGGTCCTGGACTCTTGGCTGGTGTTGAGGCATATTCCTCCTGACCTCAAACTGTAGGAAGTGGCACTTAGAACACTTTACCCACTTTCTGCCCAGAGAACCCACGGTGATGGGCAATGCAGTTGAAGTCACAGCCTCCAACATTGAATTGCAAGTCAGCTTTAGCTTGCTGTGTTGCCATTCTGAAGGACATCTGTCTTCTGAAAAGGTTTTTAAGTCCCAACATAAAGGGATTCATCATGATCGGCAGCTAGGGCCTATACTTTTATACTGTCCCTGTTGGCGTCCCCCTAAAATGAATGCCAAGATGTTACATATATAAAAACCACCGCAATGGAGCGCACACTGCTAGCCCCTCCTCCGGATCGCCCCTCGGGATTCTGGTACTTGTAGTTCAGTAGTGGATCACCCAGGTGGGTGCAAGTCGGTACTTGTTGGACTGATGAATCTCTAGACCCGATACATGTCCCGGGTTTTTGTGTATCGCCCGAGACATGGCTCGGGTTTCGGGATAACTTCCCTCATCAGTAGATAAAATGGTTTAGGGGTGGAGGAGAAGGCCGCCAAACAACAGTCAATGGCCTCGATGCCCGAACCGGCACGCAGGGCAGCATCCAGGAGCCCGTCGGCTCAAAGCTCAAGGGAGCCAATTAGCAAAAACCACCGCAATGGAGCGCACACCGCTAGCCCCTCCTCCGGATCGCCCCTCGGGATTCTGGTACTTGTAGTTCAGTAGTGGATCACCCAGGTGGGTGCAAGTCGGTACTTGTTGGACTGATGAATCTCTAGACCCGATACATGTCCCGGGTTTTTGTGTATCGCCCGAGACATGGCTCGGGTTTCGGGATAACTTCCCTCATCAGTAGAGAAAATGGTTTAGGGGTGGAGGAGAAGGCCGCCAAACAACAGTCAATGGCCTCGATGCCCGAACCGGCACGCTGGGCAGCATCCAGGAGCCCGTCGGCTCAAAGCTCAAGGGAGCCAATTAGTAAAAACCACCGCAATGGAGCGCACACCGCTAGCCCCTCCTCCGGATCGCCCCTCGGGATTCTGGTACTTGTAGTTCAGTAGTGGATCACCCAGGTGGGTGCAAGTCGGTACTTGTTGGACTGATGAATCTCTAGACCCGATACATGTCCCGGGTTTTTGTGTATCGCCCGAGACATGGCTCGGGTTTCGGGATAACTTCCCTCATCAGTAGAGAAAATGGTTTAGGGGTGGAGGAGAAGGCCGCCAAACAACAGTCAATGGCCTCGATGCCCGAACCGGCACGCAGGGCAGCATCCAGGAGCCCGTCGGCTCAAAGCTCAAGGGAGCCAATTAGTAAAAACCACCGCAATGGAGCGCACACCGCTAGCCCCTCCTCCGGATCGCCCCTCGGGATTCTGGTACTTGTAGTTCAGTAGTGGATCACCCAGGTGGGTGCAAGTCGGTACTTGTTGGACTGATGAATCTCTAGACCCGATACATGTCCCGGGTTTTTGTGTATCGCCCGAGACATGGCTCGGGTTTCGGGATAACTTCCCTCATCAGTAGAGAAAATGGTTTAGGGGTGGAGGAGAAGGCCGCCAAACAACAGTCAATGGCCTCGATGCCCGAACCGGCACGCAGGGCAGCATCCAGGAGCCCGTCGGCTCAAAGCTCAAGGGAGCCAATTAGTAAAAACCACCACAATGGAGCGCACACCGCTAGCCCCTCCTCCGGATCGCCCCTCGGGATTCTGGTACTTGTAGTTCAGTAGTGGATCACCCAGGTGGGTGCAAGTCGGTACTTGTTGGACTGATGAATCTCTAGACCCGATACATGTCCCGGGTTTTTGTGTATCGCCCGAGACATGGCTCGGGTTTCGGGATAACTTCCCTCATCAGTAGAGAAAATGGTTTAGGGGTGGAGGAGAAGGCCGCCAAACAACAGTCAATGGCCTCGATGCCCGAACCGGCACGCAGGGCAGCATCCAGGAGCCCGTCGGCTCAAAGCTCAAGGGAGCCAATTAGTAAAAACCACCGCAATGGAGCGCACACCGCTAGCCCCTCCTCCGGATCGCCCCTCGGGATTCTGGTACTTGTAGTTCAGTAGTGGATCACCCAGGTGGGTGCAAGTCGGTACTTGTTGGACTGATGAATCTCTAGACCCGATACATGTCCCGGGTTTTTGTGTATCGCCCGAGACATGGCTCGGGTTTCGGGATAACTTCCCTCATCAGTAGAGAAAATGGTTTAGGGGTGGAGGAGAAGGCCGCCAAACAACAGTCAATGGCCTCGATGCCCGAACCGGCACGCAGGGCAGCATCCAGGAGCCCGTCGGCTCAAAGCTCAATGGAGCCAATTAGTAGAAACCACCGCAATGGAGCGCACACCGCTAGCCCCTCCTCCGGATCACCCCTCGGGATTCTGGTACTTGTAGTTCAGTAGTGGATCACCCAGGTGGGTGCAAGTCGGTACTTGTTGGACTGATGAATCTCTAGACCCGATACATGTCCCGGGTTTTTGTGTATCGCCCGAGACATTGCTCGGGTTTCGGGATAACTTCCCTCATCAGTAGAGAAAATGGTTTAGGGGTGGAGGAGAAGGCCGCCAAACAACAGTCAATGGCCTCGATGCCCGAACTGGCACGCAGGGCAGCATCCAGGAGCCCGTCGGCTCAAAGCTCAAGGGAGCCAATTAGTAAAAACCACCGCAATGGAGCGCACACCGCTAGCCCCTCCTCCGGATCGCCCCTCGGGATTCTGGTACTTGTAGTTCAGTAGTGGATCACCCAGGTGGGTGCAAGTCGGTACTTGTTGGACTGATGAATCTCTAGACCCGATACATGTCCCGGGTTTTTGTGTATCGCCCGAGACATGGCTCGGGTTTCGGGATAACTTCCCTCATCAGTAGAGAAAATGGTTTAGGGGTGGAGGAGAAGGCCGCCAAACAACAGTCAATGGCCTCGATGCCCGAACCGGCACGCAGGGCAGCATCCAGGAGCCCGTCGGCTCAAAGCTCAAGGGAGCCAATTAGTAAAAACCACCGCAATGGAGCGCACACCGCTAGCCCCTCCTCCGGATCGCCCCTCGGGATTCTGGTACTTGTAGTTCAGTAGTGGATCACCCAGGTGGGTGCAAGTCGGTACTTGTTGGACTGATGAATCTCTAGACCCGATACATGTCCCGGGTTTTTGTGTATCGCCCGAGACATGGCTCGGGTTTCGGGATAACTTCCCTCATCAGTAGAGAAAATGGTTTAGGGGTGGAGGAGAAGGCCGCCAAACAACAGTCAATGGCCTCGATGCCCGAACCGGCACGCAGGGCAGCATCCAGGAGCCCGTCGGCTCAAAGCTCAAGGGAGCCAATTAGTAAAAACCACCGCAATGGAGCGCACACCGCTAGCCCCTCCTCCGGATCGCCCCTCGGGATTCTGGTACTTGTAGTTCAGTAGTGGATCACCCAGGTGGGTGCAAGTCGGTACTTGTTGGACTGATGAATCTCTAGACCCGATACATGTCCCGGGTTTTTGTGTATCGCCCGAGACATGGCTCGGGTTTCGGGATAACTTCCCTCATCAGTAGAGAAAATGGTTTAGGGGTGGAGGAGAAGGCCGCCAAACAACAGTCAATGGCCTCGATGCCCGAACCGGCACGCAGGGCAGCATCCAGGAGCCCGTCGGCTCAAAGCTCAAGGGAGCCAATTAGTAAAAACCACCGCAATGGAGCGCACACCGCTAGCCCCTCCTCCGGATCGCCCCTCGGGATTCTGGTACTTGTAGTTCAGTAGTGGATCACCCAGGTGGGTGCAAGTCGGTACTTGTTGGACTGATGAATCTCTAGACCCGATACATGTCCCGGGTTTTTGTGTATCGCCCGAGACATGGCTCGGGTTTCGGGATAACTTCCCTCATCAGTAGAGAAAATGGTTTAGGGGTGGAGGAGAAGGCCGCCAAACAACAGTCAATGACCTCGATGCCCGAACCGGCACGCAGGGCAGCATCCAGGAGCCCGTCGGCTCAAAGCTCAAGGGAGCCAATTAGTAAAAACCACCGCAGTCGAGCGCACACCGCTAGCCCCTCCTCCGGATCGCCCCTCGGGATTCTGGTACTTGTAGTTCAGTAGTGGATCACCCAGGTGGGTGCAAGTCGGTACTTGTTGGACTGATGAATCTCTAGACCCGATACATGTCCCGGGTTTTTGTGTATCACCCGAGACATGGCTCGGGTTTCGGGATAACTTCCCTCATCAGTAGAGAAAATGGTTTAGGGGTGGAGGAGAAGGCCGCCAAACAACAGTCAATGGCCTCGATGCCCGAACCGGCACGCAGGGCAGCATCCAGGAGCCCGTCGGCTCAAAGCTCAAGGGAGCCAATTAGTAAAAACCACCGCAATGGAGCGCACACCGCTAGCCCCTCCTCCGGATCGCCCCTCGGGATTCTGGTACTTGTAGTTCAGTAGTGGATCACCCAGGTGGGTGCAAGTCGGTACTTGTTGGACTGATGAATCTCTAGACCCGATACATGTCCCGGGTTTTTGTGTATCGCCCGAGACATGGCTCGGGTTTCGGGATAACTTCCCTCATCAGTAGAGAAAATGGTTTAGGGGTGGAGGAGAAGGCCGCCAAACAACAGTCAATGGCCTCGATGCCCGAACCGGCACGCAGGGCAGCATCCAGGAGCCCGTCGGCTCAAAGCTCAAGGGAACCAATTAGTAAAAACCACCGCAATGGAGCGCACACCGCTAGCCCCTCCTCCGGATCGCCCCTCGGGATTCTGGTACTTGTAGTTCAGTAGTGGATCACCCAGGTGGGTGCAAGTCGGTACTTGTTGGACTGATGAATCTCTAGACCCGATACATGTCCCGGGTTTTTGTGTAGCGCCCGAGACATGGCTCGGGTTTCGGGATAACTTCCCTCATCAGTAGAGAAAATGGTTTAGGGGTGGAGGAGAAGGCCGCCAAATAACAGTCAATGGCCTCGATGCCCGAACCGGCATGCAGGGCAGCATCCAGGAGCCCGTCGGCTCAAAGCTCAAGGGAGCCAATTAGTAAAAACCACCGCAATGGAGCGCACACCGCTAGCCCCTCCTCCGGATCGCCCCTCGGGATTCTGGTACTTGTAGTTCAGTAGTGGATCACCCAGGTGGGTGCAAGTCGGTACTTGTTGGACTGATGAATCTCTAGACCCGATACATGTCCCGGGTTTTTGTGTATCGCCCGAGACATAGCTCGGGTTTCGGGATAACTTCCCTCATCAGTAGAGAAAATGGTTTAGGGGTGGAGGAGAAGGCCGCCAAACAACAGTCAATGGCCTCGATGCCCGAACGGGCACGCAGGGCAGCATCCAGGAGCCCGTCGGCTCAAAGCTCAAGGGAGCCAATTAGTAAAAACCACCGCCATGTCTCGGGCGATACCCAAAAACCCGGGACATGTATCGGGTCTAGAGATTCATCAGTCCAACAAGTACCGACTTGCACCCACCTGGGTGATCCACTATTAAACTACAAGTACCAGAGTCCCGAGGGGCGATCCGGAGGAGGGGCTAGCGGTGTGCGCTCCATTGCGGTGGTTTCTACTAATTGGCTCCATTGAGCTTTGAGCCGACGGGCTCCTGGATGCTGCCCTGCGTGCCGGTTTGGGCATCGAGGCCATTGACGGTTGTTTGGCGGCCTTCTCCTCCACCCCTAACCATTTCTCTACTGATGAGGGAAGTTATCCCGAAACCCGAGCCATGTCTCGGGCGATACCCAAAAACCCGGGACATGTATCGGGTCTAGAGATTCATCAGTCCAACAAGTACCGACTTGCACCCACCTGGGTGATCCACTATTAAACTACAAGTACCAGAGTCCCGAGGGGCGATCCGGAGGAGGGGCTAGCGGTGTGCGCTCCATTGCGGTGGTTTCTACTAATTGGCTCCATTGAGCTTTGAGCCGACGGGCTCCTGGATGCTGCCCTGCGTGCCGGTTCGGGCATCGAGGCCATTGACGGTTGTTTGGCGGCCTTCTCCTCCACCCCTAACCATTTCTCTACTGATGAGGGAAGTTATCCCGAAACCCGAGCCATGTCTCGGGCGATACCCAAAAACCCGGGACATGTATCGGGTCTAGAGATTCATCAGTCCAACAAGTACCGACTTGCACCCACCTGGGTGATCCACTATTAAACTACAAGTACCAGAGTCCCGAGGGGCGATCCGGAGGAGGGGCTAGCGGTGTGCGCTCCATTGCGGTGGTTTCTACTAATTGGCTCCATTGAGCTTTGAGCCGACGGGCTCCTGGATGCTGCCCTGCGTGCCGGTTCGGGCATCGAGGCCATTGACGGTTGTTTGGCGGCCTTCTCCTCCACCCCTAACCATTTCTCTACTGATGAGGGAAGTTATCCCGAAACCCGAGCCATGTCTCGGGCGATACCCAAAAACCCGGGACATGTATCGGGTCTAGAGATTCATCAGTCCAACAAGTACCGACTTGCACCCACCTGGGTGATCCACTATTAAACTACAAGTACCAGAGTCCCGAGGGGCGATCCGGAGGAGGGGCTAGCGGTGTGCGCTCCATTGCGGTGGTTTCTACTAATTGGCTCCATTGAGCTTTGAGCCGACGGGCTCCTGGATGCTGCCCTGCGTGCCGGTTCGGGCATCGAGGCCATTGACGGTTGTTTGGCGGCCTTCTCCTCCACCCCTAACCATTTCTCTACTGATGAGGGAAGTTATCCCGAAACCCGAGCCATGTCTCGGGCGATACCCAAAAACCCGGGACATGTATCGGGTCTAGAGATTCATCAGTCCAACAAGTACCGACTTGCACCCACCTGGGTGATCCACTATTAAACTACAAGTACCAGAGTCCCGAGGGGCGATCCGGAGGAGGGGCTAGCGGTGTGCGCTCCATTGCGGTGGTTTCTACTAATTGGCTCCATTGAGCTTTGAGCCGGTGGGCTCCTGGATGCTGCCCTGCGTGCCGGTTCGGGCATCGATGCCATTGACGGTTGTTTGGCGGCCTTCTCCTCCACCCCTAACCATTTCTCTACTGATGAGGGAAGTTATCCCGAAACCCGAGCCATGTCTCGGGCGATACCCAAAAACCCGGGACATGTATCGGGTCTAGAGATTCATCAGTCCAACAAGTACCGACTTGCACCCACCTGGGTGATCCACTATTAAACTACAAGTACCAGAGTCCCGAGGGGCGATCCGGAGGAGGGGCTAGCGGTGTGCGCTCCATTGCGGTGGTTTCTACTAATTGGCTCCATTGAGCTTTGAGCCGACGGGCTCCTGGATGCTTCCCTGCGTGCCGGTTCGGTCATCGAGGCCATTGACGGTTGTTTGGCGGCCTTCTCCTCCACCCCTAACCATTTCTCTACTGATGAGGGAAGTTATCCCGAAACCCGAGCCATGTCTCGGGCGATACCCAAAAACCCGGGACATGTATCGGGTCTAGAGATTCATCAGTCCAACAAGTACCGACTTGCACCCACCTGGGTGATCCACTATTAAACTACAAGTACCAGAGTCCCGAGGGGTGATCCGGAGGAGGGGCTAGCGGTGTGCGCTCCATTGCGGTGGTTTCTACTAATTGGCTCCATTGAGCTTTGAGCCGACGGGCTCCTGGATGCTGCCCTGCGTGCCGGTTCGGGCATCGAGGCCATTGACAGTTGTTTGGCGGCCTTCTCCTCCACCCCTAACCATTTCTCTACTGATGAGGGAAGTTATCCCGAAACCCGAGCCATGTCTCGGGCGATACCCAAAAACCCGGGACATGTATCGGGTCTAGAGATTCATCAGTCCAACAAGTACCGACTTGCACCCACCTGGGTGATCCACTATTAAACTACAAGTACCAGAGTCCCGAGGGGCGATCCGGAGGAGGGGCTAGCGGTGTGCGCTCCATTGCGGTGGTTTCTACTAATTGGCTCCATTGAGCTTTGAGCCGACGGGCTCCTGGATGCTGCCCTGCGTGCCGGTTCGGGCATCGAGGCCATTGACGGTTGTTTGGCGGCCTTCTCCTCCACCCCTAACCATTTCTCTACTGATGAGGGAAGTTATCCCGAAACCCGAGCCATGTCTCGGGCGATACCCAAAAACCCGGGACATGTATCGGGTCTAGAGATTCATCAGTCCAACAAGTACCGACTTGCACCCACCTGGGTGATCCACTATTAAACTACAAGTACCAGAGTCCCGAGGGGCGATCCGGAGGAGGGGCTAGCGGTGTGCGCTCCATTGCGGTGGTTTCTACTAATTGGCTCCATTGAGCTTTGAGCCGACGGGCTCCTGGATGCTGCCCTGCGTGCCGGTTCGGGCATCGAGGCCTTTGACGGTTGTTTGGCGGCCTTCTCCTCCACCCCTAACCATTTCTCTACTGATGAGGGAAGTTATCCCGAAACCCGAGCCATGTCTCGGGCGATACCCAAAAACCCGGGACATGTATCGGGTCTAGAGATTCATCAGTCCAACAAGTACCGACTTGCACCCACCTGGGTGATCCACTATTAAACTACAAGTACCAGAGTCCCGAGGGGCGATCCGGAGGAGGGGCTAGCGGTGTGCGCTCCATTGCGGTGGTTTCATGTTACATATATAAGCAGGCCACAAAGGGGTGAGTTATTTATCGCAGGTTGTAAATACTGATACTGCAGGGTATGGTAGTTTTGTCAGTGAATTAACCATCTTCTGCTCAGAATTGTATTCTTGAAAGTTGAAAATATGAGAAATTATCTGCCCTTTTTCTGCCAAAATATTTTTGCAGACCTGACCTGCCAATAGTCATCAGGGGAGATTGAACATGATGTGATGTTTTCTGTACCACTCACTTGGTTAGCTTTATGCCTTCCTCCTCCTTTCTAGCCCCACACCTGTAGTAGCATGGTATTTATTGTCCTTCCCGGTTGCAGGAACTTTGCACACTCCCACAAGTGGGATACCGTTTTCATTAGGAAAAATGAGGGAATGCCGAGTGGGTGGAATTTTGCTTTGCCTATTGCTGAACTTCCCTTCACAGAAATGCATGGACAATGAATGATTTTAGACAAAGTTTGAGGTTTGCAGGATATTGTGCACTTGAAAAGGTAGTGGGATCCCTTCAAATCAGGACACACCATACTCCCCTATGGATCTAGTGTTCAGAAATGTTTAGTTTAGGTAGGTTTCTCTGTGTAGTGGCAGAGCCTAGGTCCAAATTCAACCGCTACCTACACCTCCACAACTGGTTAATGTTGATGCAGAAAATTTGATGTTTTCAGGTTGGGATTTGGGGGCTAAGCCACCCATACAACTGCAATGCCTCAAACAAGTTGATCGCCTTTTATATTTGGAGAACTGTGGGAAGACAGATTAGGAGAATATTTATTTTCTCTTAATTTTGGCTTCTGAATGTAAGGCAGTGTGCTAGAAAGAACACATGCTTTAAACTGACCTCTGAGTAACATTATAGTATGGGTAACCCCAAATTCAGAGGTGTACAAATACCCACTATTCCTAAACTATTATATATTCTTGTGCATATTTTATCACTACATGTTTCATTCATACCCATTTCTCATTAATTAGATTTTACCATATGAAATGCAGCATGGTTGGTACACAATGAAAAATCATTGTAAACTTTAATCTCAGTTGTTGGCACCATATGTCTGTGCAACCAGAAGCATCTGACAGATTAAAAACATTTTAAAATTTGCAAATCAGTGTTTTATGTGTCCCTTCAGTGAAAAACCTCCAAAGTAATTTTTCACTGTGGTAAGGCTGGTTTTCTCACAGGAACACATTGGAATACACTTTAACACTTATAGCGCTTCATTTTAGTTTCCAAGTTCCAAGACAAAAGATTGCAGATAAAAACTTTGTTCTCAATTGCTATTTTTTCCAGGATAATATAAGCAGGAACTTGGGGAAGCTGGGTCTTAAGATGGGTATCGACCTTGTTTAACAATGGTGTCCAATAGGATGTGAGGTTCGGGCACTCCCACAGCAAATGCAATAGAGTGCCAGGGAAATCACACCCTCACCAGCACTCAGGTTTGCGAACGGGGTTCCTTCTGTGTAAGTGGACAGGAGTAAGTTACCAGTAGATGGCAATATTAGTGGCCATTTCAATACTGGCCATGTTACAGGTTGTATGGTGTGCACTGTAATATATATCTCCCCATTCCTTCTGAGTTAACGAACGGCCGAGTTCTAGTCCCTACCTCTTCTAACTCATTGTTTTAGCTTAGTTGTTAGTGGGGCGCAGGAGGGTGTTAAGCTCAGTGATAAGGTGTGTGTCTGATGTTTTCGTACTGAGATATTTTTCAAAAGGGGTAAGACAGCACTGAGCCCAAGGGGGAATTGTGGGGGGCATCAACCAGGGGAAGATCTGATGATAGTGCAGCCACTCTGATTCTGGCAATGCATGGTTGGAACGGGGTTCTTCAAAGGAGAGGGGACCCTCCTCATCAAACAAATAGCCAGCGGAACAGCAACCAACTCGGTGCCAATACTGAAAAGCTATAGCGTTCAATCCTGGGGTAAAGTCCTTGTTACCGACAATTGGCATTAAGGGGGACGGGCATGATGTCAAGCTGTCTGTCGCATAGAGCTGTTCAATCCCAGATGTCTAATGAAGTTTTAGTAATGGGAGAGAGATAAAGAGTTTTGGGTCTGGCAAGTATATGCAGAAAGGGGATCTTCCAAAGCTGCTGTCCTGCCACCGCACTGTCCATGAAAAGCCAATGCTTTTCAGACTCCTCTCGAGACCAATCCAGCAGGTACTGAAGCTGGTCCACCTGAAAATAGTGTGGAATATTGGGGATGCCAAGACCAACCTCAGCTGGGGGCCTATAACTCACCTCCCTGTGTATATGAGGAGGACCATCAGCCCACACTAAGCAGTTTAGCTCATTCTGTACGGCCCGGATGGTCCCAGCAGGCGGTTCCACCAGCAAGGACTACAACCTAAGAACGGTGGCTAAGCCTGATTGTGTGCACATCCATCTACTGTATTTGGCAATATGATCTAGAATCAATAGTCATAATTAAAAATGTGCAGAGATTTTGTACAGTACTGCTCGCACATTGACAGAGCCTAGCCACCTTGTTTGCAATCTGCTGTACCGCTAAAACAGTACAGACTAGTACTCAACAAACAATTGTACTAAAGCACACACACTCTATAGTTATTGTAATCCTTGGTAAGAAGGTCAAGCAACAGTTGTGGTACTATGCATTAGCATAAATATCATAGTTAGTAATTGTAACGTATGGTTTTGCAGCCTTGAAAATTTTTGGATGGATGAAATATGTCTTAGCTGCTTCTTGATGGAAAATGACACATACAAAATCATCCAAGAAATAAGAAGAAGAACATCATCTAAGTTTGAATTGGACTTTCTTATAAAGGATTACAATAACTATAGAGTGTGTGTGCTTCAGTGCCATTATTTGTTTGGTTCCACTGGTAAGGCCTAAAAAAGGAATAGTATGTTAGGTAGGGTTGATTTTTTCAGGTCAGCCACTCGACCAAGTCAAGAAAGGTGATAAGGTCTCCATCTAATATAAAGGAAGCCGTTGTTCGAGCTGTAGAGGTCAACTGTACTCCCAGGTATGGGATAGAAGATGTTGCCCCTTGTATTGGATAAGTGTGTGTAAGAGCGTGCTGTGTCTCAGCATGAGAGAGAAGTTGAGGGCCTGGGACTTGTTTAGGTTCACTCGCAAACACGTTATCTGTCCAAAAGCCTCAAGTTCAGTGAGGAGGGCCAGGAGAGAACTAGATGGGTCTTGAAAAGCCAATAAAACATTGTCTACATATAAACTGATAGTGTGTTCCTCTCTGCCAAACAGACTCCCTTTCATATCAGGACTATCATGGATTCTCTGAGATAGGGGCTCCATATATAATACAAATAGCAGGGGTGACAAAGGGTGTCCCTGACGCGTGCTGCTGCAAATGGGTAAGTGGTGGAAGTGCGTCCATTCACCGAAACAGCTGCGTCTGGGTGACCATAATTGCTAAGAACGTTCACCGAGTCCAAAGTGTTTAAGAGTGGCTGCCATGTATAGCCAGAGGACCTGATCGAATGCCTTTTTGGCATCTACTGCCAAAAGCATTTGTTCCTGATTCAAGCATTGAGCGTATCAATTAAGTCCAGAATCCGCTTTGTGCTATCACTACACTGGTGGTGGGGCACAAACCAAGCATGGTCAGGGGCAATGAGGCCCAGTAAAAGGGGCCCTAAGCACACTGCTAGAATGACAATAATGACCTTGAGGTCGACATTTAAAAAAGATATCGGCGGGTAGAATGCCTAGTGGTGCTTTCTTACAGGGCTTTGGAATAACGACGATGGAAGCTGCAGACATTGAGGGCAGAATCGAGGCTGGATCTTTGATGGCCTTGAACAGTCTAGTGAGGGGGGGGATATGGTTGTGTAGAAGGTTTTATAAAAAAGTGATGGGAAGCCATCCAGGCCCGGTCATTTAAGAAGTTTCTGCCTAGCAATGATCAAAATTACCTCCTCGACCTGGATTGAGCTGTGTAGCTCAGATGCCTGTTCTAGCATTAGCTTGAATGTGTGGGTATCTCTGAGATATTCCCAAATCCTTCTATGGGTAGGTCCTGCCCTGCATATAACTCCTTGTAAATCCCTTGAAAGATAGGAGCTACGTGGGGGTCATCAGTGTGTTCCCAGCCCTCTGTGTCAAAAATATCCTAAACTCCAGCAATCTGTTGCTGTACCCGTAGTTTATTAGCCAGAAGACCAATACATTTACTTCCAGCCATGTAAAAGGAATGATGGAGCCAGAGAGCAGCATACTCTTCCCTATCCAAATCAGTATCCACCAATTGTGTACAGACCACCTCCAGTTGTCCAGTTGTAGGGGCGCCAGTAAATGCGCTCAAGTTCCTGGACTTTACGGGACATGTGCTCCCTCTTTTCCTTGTGGAGCTTATTGTCTGCTGCGGAAACCACTTTCAGCTTGCGCCAATCACCCACTTTAGAGTTTTCAAAGTGTGGCGATAGAGAACTCTGTTGTGTCATTGATTACAAAGAAGTCCACTAAGGCCTTGTTTATTTGTTTAACTACTTCAGAACGATGTAAGAGAGTGTATCTTAGTCACAAGGTTCTGGGTAGGGGCTGCAGCAGGGGAAAAGTTAAAGTAAGGGAGACCGCAGCATGGTCAGATAAGGAGTGGTGTTCTATTTCCAAAACTGAGATCAGTGACAGGATATCGGATGTGCCTAAAAAGTGATCTAGTAAGCGTATGTTTTATGTGCATAAGAGTAAAATGTGTAGTCTCTTGTTTGTGGGTGTAAAGCCAGACAAATGTCACACAGACCTATGTCTTTTTTTTTAACTTTGCTTTATTGATTATTAAACTATAAGCATCTGGTACAATCATTATTGTTCACTGCAAAGCATTAAAAAATTTCATGAAAGTATCACATTGATATACATGAAGGAATTTGACAGAACTCGATCTCAAAATAATGGATAAAAACATACTGGTGTGTAAGAAGTGGTCGGCTAAGCATACTTCCTAATGTCCCCTCCAGGTCTATTGATGCAACAGTTGGTGACTGTAGAGCTGGCTGTGTACTTGTCCCAAAACCATTATTGTGAGTGAAAGGGGAGAGAGCGCCGGTATTGAACCCTCTAGTGCCGGATGTCGCCTGAGATGGCATGTCAGTGTGTAAGTCTCATTACCTATCCTACACTTGTGGGTACTATACCCAGGTTCGTCTGAGAAGTGGTGGAATTCCGAAGGGCATCGATGTATACTTTGTATGGGCCCCAAATGTACTTGGGGCGCGCCGTGCTGGGTAACGTGCTGGAGTAGACCTCACTGTTAGTGTTGCAGTAGACTAAACTGTTCAACCAGCCTTGTAATGTGGGAGAAACTCTGCTGCCCAGTGTAAATCGATCTATCGTTTTGCTAACATTAGGCTAAGGGATGAAAGTTTCCGGACTGATTTAGGGAAGCTCACCGTGTAACCCAGAAGCGCCACTTCCGGAGTAGGAACAAGGGTGAGTCCAATATTATCTGTTTGTTGTTGAGTGCAATAGTTCCCAGTAGGAGAGTATGTAGGGGCAGATCAAAGTAAGGTGGGTAAAATCAGCGTGCTAGGCACCACATTTCTGGCATGTATGAGGTCTACTGGAGTCAAGTTTATGTATCTTAGTCGGAGTAATGTAAATTCTATGCAGAAACTTGTAGTGTAATAATTTATGACTGTTGTTCAATGAGATGTCTTTTGTGGCTTTACAGCAAATGGTCCATTGGTCATCCGTGATCGGGTGACCCAATTCAGTCTCCCATTCCACACGAAGCTTGTTGTCTATGATAGGGATTTGTGCGGAGCAAGCTTTGTAAAGTTTGGACACGATGTACACTCCGCTCTCACTCTCAATGAGGAGGGAGAAAGGGGAGAACGAGTCAGGTTATAAAGGGAAGAGGTACAAAAGGGGGTGGTGATGGACGGAGCATCTGAACCAATCAAACACTCACACCCAGTCAAAATATCTGGGTTTAATCCATCACCGTTCTTTAGCCCACTCTGCCACCCCAGTTCAGACATGGCCATATGCAAATCAGTCTGACCCTGTGCCTAATGGGAACTGTCCAGCCCGAAGTGCCAAGCCATGCCTTCCCTGGACCGGAAACAAGCTTCCTAGGACCGGTTTCTGGCATTCCAGCCGTCTTCAGCCAGGATTGCTTGAATCCAGTGGCAAAGTGAGCAAGGGACTCACGTCTGAGCATACCTGCCAAACTTATGGCGAACAAAGAGGTACAAAAGGGGATGGTGATGGACGGAGCATCTGAACCAATCAAACACTCACACCCAGTCAAAAGATCTGGGTTTCATCCATCACCGTTCTTTAGCCCACTCTACCACCCCAGTTCAGACATGGCCATATGCAAATCAGTCTGACCCTGTGCCTCATGGGGAAAGTCCAGCCCGAACTGCCAAGCCATGCCTTCTCTGGACCGGAAACAAGCTTCGTAGGTCAGACTCATTTGCATATGGCCATGTCGGAACTGGGGTGGCAGAGTGAGCTAAAGAATGGTGATGGATTAAACCCAGATCAGTTGACTGGGGGTGAGTGTTTGATTTGCTCAAACGCTCCGTCCATCATCCCCTTTTGTGTCGCTAGGTTCTAAAGGGAAGCCATTGATCATAACCCGCAATGCTAAGTACAGACGTTTAAGAACAAATTTGCCCTTGGAAGCAAACTTCCTCTGAGGCCGAAAAGATGTGACCGCCTGGGTACAAGTCACCTATCGTTAAAATGTTAAACTTAGTCAACGTACGCAGCACAAGTCTCATGCCCATAATGGGGCGCGAGCTGGCGTTAGGGAGAGGGAGGGCAGACGAGTACAATACCGAAGTGCCGGTGTATCGCTGTAGTTTGCTCCACGTCCAACTAGTGGTCCAGACCGTTTGTATGTCGACAGGGTCCCTAGGTACACATTTGGGCAGGACGGTAGCAAGCCGTTCAGGGAGGACAAAGTCGGCCTCAGGGTGCAGAAGGGGAATCCAGGTGTCCGGGTGGTACCATGCAAAGGCAAAACTACATTGCGCTACTAGATAATATAAATAAACATCCAGTAACCCACATCTGCCCCTATCATATGGTGCATATCTTCCAGCGAACACGTGGTTGTTTTCCACCCCAGACCAGCCTGATGAGATGTGATCGCAATTTTTTTTCTTAAACTATTCATGAGGGAAATGGGGATATTATTAAAAAGATATAAAAATTTAGGTAGGACCATCATCTTAATTATGGCGATTCTGCCTGCAATGGACAGTGGGAGACGCAGCCACTTCTCCACTTGAGTCTCCAGTGCTCCCACCGTTTGTCCATAATTAAGTTGGAAAATGTGGTCTGTGTCTAGGTGCACGTGTATACCAGAGTGCTGACCAAAACAAAGGATCTCCCGGAGAAGCGGGTCTAGGTTTAAGTGGGGATCCCTGACATACAGGATAGTATCATCGGCGCATAGTGAAACCAAAAGGGGGCCTGTGGTAATCTGCGGCCCCCTGTGCAGGTGTCGTTCTTGAAAGTGTCCTAATATTGAATCCATGGGGAGAATGAACAAAGGGGCGACAGAGAGCACCCTTGCGTGTGCCGCGTGACAGTGAGAATGGGCTAGAGAGTGTGCCGTTTATGCAAAGTCTTGCCGTAGGTCGACTGTATAGTAAGGCTGTGGTGGCTATAAAGCCAGCCGGCATGCCCATGCGACGCATGACGGACACAAAGAAGGACCACTCTAGTATGCCGAAGGCTTTTTCCATGTCAAGGAGAATTGCTGCAGCAGGAACCTCGGGGCTGATCCTATGAAGTATCGCAAACAAGGTCCGCAGATTCAAGGAGGTCGAGCGATGTGGGACAAAACCAGATTGTGCTGGGGATATGATGAATTTGATTAATTGTGAGAGTCTATAGGCAATAATTTTTGCAAGTATTTTATAGTCTACATTAAGTAGAGAAAGTGGCCTGCATGATCCGCAGAGAGAGGGTATTTACCGGGCGTAGGGAGAGAATAATAACCGCTTCACTCAAAGTGGGGGGCAGGGTTTGTTTTTCCAGGGCTTCCGCATATACTTTAATCAATTGTGGTGCCAACAGGTCTGAGAAGGCCTTGTAAAACTCCCCAGTAAAGCCGTCTAGGCCAGGGGCGGAGGAGCTAAGGAGCACTTTGATGGCTCCAAGTACCTCATTCTCAGTAATAGGTTCTGCCAGGAAGTCCTGCATATCTTTTTCTAGGTATACAAGAGCAACCTCCGAGAGATAAGCTTCCTGTACGGTAGGGTCCCAGCTCAGTCTCGAGGCATATAATGTGATGTAGTAAGACCAGAATTTATCCCGAATATCAGTTGGGGATGTGAGTAGAGTCCTTTTTGAGGTGCGGATCTCAGTGATGCATGCTTTGCTGTAGGGTGGCCTGAGTATTTGAGCCAGACTACAACATGGGCGGTCATCTTCTCCGTAACGTTGGGCAGTTTGATATTTGCCCAAGTATAGGATCTCGCGATCCGCTGTGTCTCTGTATTCCAAGAGGAGGGTCAGCCTCTTACCCTGAGAGGAAGATGTGGGGGCATGTTGAGATTCGTTGTTTAGATCCGTGAGTTCACCCTCTAGTCTCCTCAGTGTTGCACGTAAAGCTTTAAGCACCCTTGCATGTTTGGAAATGCACACACCGTGGATGTAAGCCTTGAACCCCTCCAACAGCACAGCCCAGGTGTCCACCGAGCCGGTGTTAATATCGACGTAGTCTTCTATGGCCTCTCAGACCTCATGACAGAAAAGGTTGTGGAGAAGGGCACGACTAGGGAAGCGCCACTGTCTTTCAAACCCCTCTGGCCGAGGGACACGGAGACAAACCTGGACCGGGGAATGATCCGAGTACATTCTGGGAAACGTATTCAGTGCATGATACCCGGAGGACACTTCGGGGGAGAGTAGCCAAAGATCAATTCTGGTCCATGTGTCGTATTGTCCTGAATAGTGTGTGAAATTGGTAAGAGAAGGGTTGCGCCTGCACCATATATCTATCAACGAAAACTGGTCACACAGTTCAAGGAGAGCGCGCCGCACTCAAGGTTTTGTTTCTGGCGAGGTGGCCATACTATCCGGGTTGGTGTTCAGAAGGAGATTGAAATCCCCACCCACCAGACTGGGTTCTAATTTAGAGAGCTGTGCGTGTAGAGTATGGAAGAATTCCGGGGAATCAGTGTTTGGGGCATAGACACACATCAATGTAACCTTGTGACCCATCAATGACCCTGTTACAATGGTGTACATGCCATCTTTATCATTGACTATTAGCTGGTAGCTAAAGGGAACTCTCTTGTGTCTAAGAACCGCTGTTCCTCTCGCATAATTACTAAAATTAGCAAAGTAACTGTGTGCACCCCAGCTTGAGGCAAAGCGGGAAGGGTCTGAAACAGGCAAATGTGTTTCCTGCAGGAAGGCAATGTCTATATTATATCTGATCAAGTAATGCACCACCTGCCGTCGTTTGTGATTGTTATTGAGTCCCAGACCTATGTCTTTCAAACACAGTGCTCCGTCCCGGGAGAGGGCTTCAACCTGACAGTGGTGTTAGGCAGATGTGGCAAGGTCATTATCAAAAATGAAGTTTATCCTAGGCATCCATCACATCTGCCACTCCACGGCGTATTTAATGTTACTGAACCTTGTTAAGAGAGCAGATATTTCCCGGAGTAAAGGTATAAGTGCCTAAGGATACCGAAGCAACCTACCCGGGATTTCAACTTGTTTGGGGCCTATTTTCCCTCGAAAGGAGATGGATATGAATATCGCTTCTCCCGCAGATTCCGTAGAATTGGAGGGGAAGAATTGGTGCAGAAAGGCCCTGGACCATAACCTATGGCAAACCCTAGCAAGCAGGTGAGTTTCCTGCAAGAGACAGATGTGGGTGCCTGAGTGTTCAAGACAGGAAAGACTGGCCTGCAGTTTGTAAAAGAGTATTGGAGCCAATATGAGATATGAGGAAGCAGGGAAGTGAGGCTGTTATCTGTAGCTTCTCCACTAAAAGAAATAAGAAAAAGAATGCACAACTGTGTAAACATAGTCCAGAAAAGCCAGTGTCCAGGGCTGAGGACACAACTGATAGAGATATTGGAAGGGTGTCTAGTAGCCTAGGGTCCCTGCCTCACCATCCGCCGCCCAAACCACCCACCTAGATCAAAAAGATTACGATTCACAGCTACTTTCATGACACAGCAGCTCCAGTAGAGGCAGCAGTTAATGTCTCCAGAACTGCTTGCCGTTCTTTAGCTATAGTCTCTGGATCAGGACAGAGCTCTGTGGGAGATGCTCTGGTGCCCCCTCTTCGGCGGTCCCTGCGAGATCCCCATTCATGACGGTTGAACTAGGATAGTTCAGATGGAACGTCCTCAATGCCCAGAAGCTGACATGCCTCCTCCTGTACATGAAGCTGGTGTCGTTTTCTGTTCAGACAAAAGATAAGGTGGAAGGGGTGCCCCCATGAGTATAATATGCCTGTGAATCGAAGGTGAGCAGTGAACGAGCAGAAGGCACTGTGTTTCTGAAGGGTGGAGGCAGCTAGGTTCTGGTAGAGTGTTGGCTTGAAGCCCTGACATTTTATTGGGTTTGTGTCTCTGTCTGCTCGGAGGATGCGCTCCTCCAAGGGGAACTTGAGGACACATGGTAGAACGTCTGCTGGGGCTGCAGAGTCAGGTCTCTTAGGCCTAAGCCAGGCCTTATACTTAGCTTGATTTCAGTTTCTGGTGGAACCTCCAGAATCGAACTGCAGAGCCCCATGACAAACTGTGTGATGTCAGATCCCTCGACCCCGGTAGGTATCCTTCTAATGCGTATATCATTTCATCATGATCATGTTTTCCAAATCTTCTTTATGTGCTTGTAAGTCTAAATATTGATTTCGGAGTTGAAGAACCTCCTGTTGCAACTGCTTGATCTCCTCATCACAACTTGTTTCATGGTTTCCAGGTTTGAAACTCTGTTGCCCACACTGTTAAGTCAAGTCAAGCTTTATTCGGTTTATAAAATACAACCATAAAAGCATACTAAAGATTTGCATTATTCAATTAACAAAATATTAGTTGACACAATCCAATACATGATGCAATATAGTACATACTAATACTGAGGCAATTAGGAAAGACTAATAAAAAGTTCAAATATTATAAAAAGGATTAGGTAAAAGGGATAAAACATTTCATAAAAAAGAGGCTGGCCAATACTTATAAGCCTAATTATTTTTGTATAATAAGGCCTCCAGATGAGAATTATTTGTTCTTCTTTTGATCGCCATTGGTACAAAAGTAATCGCTGCATTGCAGACAGTTACATTTTCCAAAGTGCAGATATAATTAAAAGCATGTTTATAAAAATACAAATTGCTATCAATAAATAGAGGGTGTGAAACATACTTCCTGATATTTCTGTAGAAATTACAAAAACGTATAAAGTGCAATAGCAAATACAAATTGCTATCAATAAATAGAGGGCGTGAAACATTACTTCCTGATATTTCTGTAGAAATTACAAAAACGTATAAAGTGCAATGTCGTTTCTGATGATTTTCCCTCGCAAGGGCAGTTTGGAAGTGTACGGTTTCACTTGCCCATCTTGGGGAATACAATCAAGTGATGGAGAGTGCCCAATCGTAATCTAGTTAAAAGGAAAATGTGTTATACATTTCTTGTAAACAATAAGTATAGTTGGGTAGTCAAAAATGATGGACCTTCACAGTATGATTTAACTGTATGTTTAAGGCAAACTGCTGTATCTCTTGATGCATCTCTTGATTCTACGAGCCTAATTTTTAAGTCCCTTTTGCTATATTTCTGGATCGACATGGGATCTTTAAAATCAACATCCACCTTAAACGCAATCAATCGCTTTTGAATATGCTGTAGTCAGGGGATTTCTATTATAGTGATCTAGGTCTAAACAATCCATTATAATCTCCTTTGTGAATTTGATCTCCTCTTTAGTCCAGATTTCATGCAAGAGCATGAGAGCTGCTATAATGATGTATTCACTAATGTAGGGGATGGACAGTTCCTAGTAGCTTTATATAAAGAGGTGGATTCAGGAATTGCTAGAAGTCTCTTTAGGAATTTGTTTTCCTGAGATTGCAAAGGAGTTCCCAAACTGTCAATCCCCTGGAAAGCCTCTTTAAGATTATTGGAGAATTCCTTCCTGAGAGTCTGAAGGTCATCCTTTAAAGATGCAAAGAGAGCCTCCAGGAAAGGGCGGGTAACCTGGGACTCAGCTTCTCTGCCATCCGGCGAGATGTTCGATTCCAAGGATGGCGAGGTTCCCTCAGACTGTGAGCTGATGAGTTTAGTGAGCATGCCCTTCAATGTGCGGTCCTTTTTCACCCTTCCAGTAGCCATAGTCTCAGCAGCCATGAGGGCATGATCTGTAAATAGTGAAGAGTAGGTTTATTAAATGTCAGAACCCTGAAAGATCCACCTAGATCAAGCAGCCCAGTACAATCCAGAAAAAGAGTGGAAGTGATGTGGCAAGAACGTCAGGTTCACTGCCCCACTGGATCCACAGGATGTAGGACTATGGGGGATCTTCCAATGATTCCTCCAGCTGACTGGCTCATGATAATTAGGTAATGTTGCCCATTCGGAAAAGTGTCATCACGCTGGCATGGTCGATTTTAAGTCCTGTGTCTTGTTAATGCAAGGGGTAAATATACGTATGGGGCCGGCAGGTACCCAGAGTCTGGCAGTAAGTCTCACCAACTGTGGAGTCCATAGATATGAGCTGATTATGGAGGGCCAGACTGATTATCATACTCCAGTTACCTGCAGGTCTCCAGGAGCACTGTGTTGATACTCTGAGGTATGTGGTGGGCCTAGAAGCGTGTTCAGCTCTTCTAGCTAAGTCCAGGAGAATGCCTGGAGGATAGGGCCCAGGACTGGTGTAGGCCAGTTGGTACAGTCTCTGTGCGAAGAGGACTCTGGGAGGAGTACTTGGGTGATGGGGAGCAGAAATCACAGCCAGGTCATGGGTTAGCACTTCTGGTAACCACACCCTTGGGATCCAGTCCAGGAGCAGGAGAGGGCATGTGCTCCACTGCAGCACCATGTCCGGAGCCTCCACACCCCCAGGGAAGGGTGGTGCTTTCTCACACTCAGCTCCTCGGGGAACCGAGAGGTCCCCAGGACAGAGGAGGACGTGGACGCTGGGCTCACTCATGGTTTCTCGCCCCCATGGATAGCCACACAGCCTGGTCCCTTCTGTAGAGCTCCCAGAATATCGCTGTCAGGCAAAGCAGGGGCTATCTGTGTTAGACTCGACCAGGGCTGGGCAGCGTCTCCACCATCTTGCTGACTTCCTGTAGGCCGCTTTCTCCTCCCCTGATCACCGATTACAGCCTAGATTGCCTCTGTCAGCTAGTTTTCATGCTTTGGCTAGTGCCCTATAAGTTCGTCGAGCCGAGACACACAGGGGAGGGAAAAAAGTTCCTGGCATGCATGCTGATATTCTGGATGGAACGACAGCTTGATGGAGAGACACAGGAATAAGTCTCAGCTGTCCATCATCTTGGCCACGCACCCAAATGTGGCAACTTTATATTGAAAATGGTTGGCGTTTTAAGCAGAGTACATTTAACTCAAGTGTGGGCATCAAGCCTGAGCTATTTCAGAAATCAACATTATGAACTCTCTAGAGTGCAAAAAGGAACCAACAGGAAAAAATAGATTTGTCACATCCTGTAACTGATGAAGAATGTACTTTTCTGGATGTATTTCTGGCCTTTCAGGAAAAGAAAAAAGTGAGATGAGGCTACCAGCTCATAAGGCTATGAATAGTGACCAAAACAGGCTGTTTGACCAAGGGGAAGGAGAGCTCAACTACTTTTCAATACAGTTGTCCTGGAAGGAGGTGACTGTATATTCCTTCAACTCACTGGACATCTACTTGCTCTCAAGGGTTAGGGATTCGTGCTGCAGCAGTATGTAGATCGTCTTGTCCACAAGACAGAAGAAGATAACCTGAAGGGCAATCACCATTTCATGCAAGCACATCATCTGCCTCGTACATATCAGGCATGTGAAATTATAAATACACAGAAGTCCCAAATAACAAAGTGACGGGAAAGTAAGGACCAGGTATGGGGACAGCACATGTTGTTCAGAGGGCAGTCAGAGCTGGAGCTGTTTCCTCAACATTGAAAAAATGTCAGACCAAGAACTTTTAGTTAAACTAAAAGAATTAACAAAAGCATATAGAGAATTAGTTCAATTGACAATTGACGGTACAAACTGCTGCCAAAAATTGAAAGAGACAGATATAGCAGAACAACCTTTTGAACTTGCCAGAATCATAGAAAAATCCTATGAAGAATTAGGTAGAGATAGTTTGGGTGGGAAACCACTAAAACCCCAACTAACTGAAAATCCTGAAAAACCATTTATCAAGAATAATCTCAATACTCCAAAAAAGAGGTGGGATGGTAATAAACAAACTACTCCCAGAGAAAAACAGTTTCAGTCCAGAGGAAGGTCTCCTCAACGGAGAGATAGATCTCCAGAACCGGGAGGCAGGTCTCCCCCACAGGGAGCCCTCTGAGAAAAGATACAGCCTTAGAGATAGGGATAAATTAAGAAAACCTGACAGATATCAAGATATTGATACACGTCCCTCTCGATCTTTTCAGACTTCCTCACAGAAATCGGAAAGAAGTGGACGGTCAGAACACAAGGAAAAGCACGTCAAGTCCAAAGACAAGGAACCTGCTCATCAAAGTAAAAAATTACAATTTCCAAAAAAGAAGGTAGCTAGTATTAAAATAAAACATGCCGAGGATTCTGAGGACACAACTGAAAAACGGAGAATGGGCCCAGACAATGCTAGACAGCGCAGCAGAAGTGACCATAGCTCGCAAGATCCTGATGAATCTTCTGGAGACAGTGGACACGAATGAATACATTCAAGTGGAAACTGCAGACACCAGAGTTAGCATACCCCATAAATTATATGAAATAACATTACGTATAGAGGGGGACAAAACTAGGAAAATAAAGGGTCTGTTTTGGGATAACCTTTCAAAAGGCTATGATATCCTTCTAGCAGAAAAAGACTGGCCACCAGAGTTTGTCAGGGAGTGCCCACATGGCGAAGAAATGATTATGCCTGCCTTTTCAAATCAAATTCCAATTCATAAAAAATACACATTTGCAAGAAAATGGGCAGTGGCCAAAGCCCCTGCATTATATAAAAATCATGTAGGATGGGATGAGGATTCTCCTCACCATAAAATTCAGTTAAAAAATCAACCGACTGCACAAAGGCAGTATCCCGTTAAGCAAGAAGCTAAAAAACAAGTGAGGGAGATCTTAGATCAACTTGAATATCAGGGGGTGATTGAAACATGCACCTCACAAATGAACAATCCTTTGTTTCCTGTCTCCAAGCCAGACGATTCATATCGTCTAGTTTTGGACTACAGACACCTAAACTCATGCTGCAAAACATTTGAAGTACAAAACTCACACAGTGCAGCACTAATGAATAACATTGTGCGCAAAAAATATAAAACAGCATTAGATATCTCAAATGGTTTCTTTTGTCAAAACATTGCACCTGAAAGTAGGTATTTGACTGCTTTCTCAACAATGGGGGCACAAAAACAATTCTGTCGACTCCCACAGGGATTCAAGAACAGCCCAGGATTATTCATAGCAAACGTAACAGAGTTACTACAAATGTATGATGATGAGGCATTATCTTATGTCGATGACATGTATCTTACAGACGACGACCTGGAGACACACTTGAAAAGAGTGAACACCATTATACTTGGGTTCGCAGCTGAAGGGTACAAATTCAACTTTAAAAAGTCACGAATCGCCCACCTCACTGTCCTATTTTTGGGATATGAACTATCAAGTGAAGGCAAGCCTAGCAGACAACTTCTTAGAGAAGTGTGCAGTACTCCAAGCTCCAAAAACGCTGAAAAACTTACAATCAATTCTAGGTTTCCTGAATTTCGGAAGAACATACATTCTAAATTATGCAGAGAGGGTTAAACCTCTCTATTGAATTAATAAAACCTGATTTCAAACCAATCAATTGGACTCAGAAACACACAGAAATTTTACGTTCATTACAAACGGACATGTTAACCAAAACAAAACTGCAAACACGCGCAAACGAACGCAACCTTGTAATCCGAGTCATCCCAGGAAGATGCGGATTCACGTACCTAACCTCTAATGAGGGAGAAACGGTACCAATAGCTTATAAATCACACTTGTACACACAAGCTGAAATGAAATTCAGTTCTACTGAAAAAATACTGACTGCGGTTCAAACTGCTGTAGCAAAAGAAAGAGCCCTCGCACAAGGTAAACGTATAATAATCGTTACACCGGTACCTGCCCTAGAAGCGGTAACAAGAGCAAGCATTCCGAATGCTAAAGCTTTACATCCGAGATGGATACAATGGGTTAATTCTCTTGCTGCATCAGACGTAGTATACAAATTCGATCCTAACTTAAAAACACAGGAATTCCTCCAATACGAATATGAATGTCCTCTGCCGACCGAAATCCTGCCTCTCGAACATTACGGCTGTTTAATATATACAGACGGTTCAGCACAACCCACAGTTGGGGGTAAACAAGCCTATAGTGCTGCGTGCCCGATTGTTAAAGGTCGCTGGCACGAAGGAAAATTTAGACCACTGGTCACAAAAACACAAACACTAGGACACTGTACAGCTCAGCGAGCTAAACTACAGGCTTTTAAGATGGCGCTTGAAAATACCGATCGCAAATTCCCCACACTAATAGTGTGCGATTCATATTACTGCGTTCAGTCTTACAACGAATACTTGCAGAACTGGGTTCAAAACGGCTTCAAAGATGCAAAAGGTGGTACAATCAAGCATAAAATGCTTTGGGAACAGGTAGTTCTTTTACAGAAAGAACTACAAAAGACTCACGTGATACATACACTGAGTCATCAATGTGATGGTGTTCACGTTGCAGGGAATTCATTGGCTGATGAGGCCGCGAAGGCAGCTGTGCAAACGGCTTCCGTAGCTGCCATCACCCGGTCAAAAACAAAAATAGACATCGAAATAATACAGGCTGTCAGTGCTTCAGTAAAAGACAGCGGTAAGACACTCCCGAAAGGCTTTCCAGTAAAGTACTCATACAAAACTGATGCGAATAATGTTCCTTTTGCTCAAATCCCTGGAGTAGGCCATAGAGCAATTCCAAACATGGAACACAGGTTAGGACTAATTTTAGCGGCACATGAAGGGCTCGCTTCTGCACATGCCGGTGTTTCCGCCACAGTATCATTATTAAAAGAGAGATATTGGTGGCCACACATGAGAAAACAGATTAGAAACTATATTCTAGAATGTGAAATATGCCAAAGAATGAAAGTATCAACAGTGAAACGACCAGCACAAACGCCCCTTCTAATCTCAGATAACCCATTAGCATGTGTTTACCTGGACCACTGTGATCCCTTACAAAGGGATGGCAACTATAAATATATCATGGTCGCAGTGGATTCCTGCACGAGATTCATTTGGATGTGGCCCCAGTGCTCGACTGACGCCAAAACTATTATAAAAAATTTGCGAGTCTTTATCGGCACATACGCAATTGGCATGCTACATTCTGACCAGGGTCCTGCGTTTAGCTCTCGAGCTTACAAGGAGGCCATGACCAGCATGGGCATTGCATTGCGGTACTCTAGTCCATTCCATCCCGAGGGAAATGCGGTAGTGGAGAGAAAAAACTGTGACATAAAGCAATCTATAATAGCGAGGGTATTAGGTTCGGGTGACGGGTGGGTCAAACATCTAACAAGTGTCCAACGTAGTCTTAATAATCTGCCAAGAAATTCTCTAGGAGGCATCACTCCATACGAACTTTTGTTTGGTACCAGAATGATCATTCATGACCTTGATCATCAGACTTCAGTGGTGAAACAAAAAACCTTTGATATCAAAGATCGTTTGGCTGTTTTACAGGACTTGAATGAAACAAGAAGAAGTCTAAGTAACATAAAGCTAAAGCCAACGGCCACTGAAGAAAAACCACCTGTCCCAGCAAGACCTGTCTGGATTCCAAAGATTTGGGATCTGGTCAGAGAAAAGATTGCGATGAAGAAGGAATTTGGGCCTTCTTACAGAAAAGCAGTACCTGTCTTAGCTGTCAGCGGAACAAGATCAGTAGTACTACCGTCCCTTGCTGGTAAAAAGGAGAACAGAGTTGTATCAATCGACCTGGTAAAACCACAATCATGTGGCCAATAATAAGTAGTAGGCCCAGTGGACTCCCAAGAAGTAGCAGAAGATTAAACCTTGCTACAATACAAGAGGTTCAAACTGAAAGACTAATCACATTTGATAAACCTGCAGTGAATAAAAAAAGGACTATGCAACAAAGCCATGGAACTTGTCTTATCTTATCTTATCTTAACCAGAATTTGTACAGCGCACGTACACCCGAGGGTTTCATGGCGCTAACCAACAGAACTAGAAACTAAACCCAAGGAGGGAAGGGGGAGTTACGCCAGCGTCTGCACAAACAGCCACATTTTGAGTCGCTGCCTAAACTGGAGAAGGGTAGTAGAAGAACGAATCTCCAAGGTGAGGGTGTTCCACAGCTTGGTGGCAAGCGTGGCAAACGTACGTCCTCCCTTACGTTGGAATTTGAAGCGGGGGACAACCAAGAGGGTTTGAGAGGCAGACCGGAGATTGCGTGAAGGGATGTATTTAGGCAAAAGATCCTGAATGAACCTGGGGCTACGAACATTAAGGGCTTTGAACGTCATGCAGGCAACTTTGAAGAGAGTGCGTTGTATAACAGGAAGCCAATGGAGTTGCTTAAGCAGTGGTCTAGCAGATTGCCAGCGAGGAAGACGGTAGATAAGTCTAGCTGCTTGGTTCTGAGCCAGCTGCAGACGCTTGCTAAGAGCGACCGGGAGGCCAAGGTAAACGGCGGTCTGAATAATCTAAGTGCGACAGCACCAGGGCCATTACAACCTGAGTCAGGGCGGGTTGGGTGAGCAATCGGCTGATCATCTTTATTTTCCAGAGCTGGAAAAAGCACAATGACACCACAGCATTAACTTGAGGCCTCAATGAGAGCTCATCATCAATCAGTACCCCTAAGCTTTTCACAGATTTGGATGGATTAGGAGGGGGCCAAGTTTGGAAGGCCAATAATGTGGTCCCCAATAAAGCTTACTTTTGCCGAAAAGAACCAGTTCTGTCTTTCCAGTATTCAGCTTGAGATGGTTACTGTCCATCCATTGACCTATGAAAAGCCAGGTGGACTGAAATTGAAGGGCAGATTCAGGGGAGTCGTCGATGGTAAAGGTGAGTTGCAGGTCGTCTGCATAGTTGAAGGAGGTAACTTTAAAGGATTTTAATAAATTCAACAGATGGAACATATAAATGTTAAACAAGATCGGTGATAAAGAGGAACCATGAGGAACCCCGCAGGTAGTGAGCAATTTAGGCGAGGAGATGGGAGGAAGACCTACTGATTGGGAGTGGGAACTAAGGAAAGACCTAACCCAGTCGTGGGCGAGGCCACGTATGCCGGCTAGTTTGACACGGTCGAGAAGGATGTCATGGTCGACCATGTCAAACGCGGCCGATAAATCAAGCAGAACCAGGGCCTGGGGAATGCCTAGGTCTGTATTGTGGCGCAGGGAGTCCAGGACTGCTGTAATAACCGCTTCAGTAGAGTGGGCTGGACAGAATCCCGCTTGAGCAGGGTCCAGAAAATCCGACTGCTTAATGAAGTTGGAAAGATGAGTGGTGACGTGAGCTTCCAAGACTTTAGCCAAATAAGGTAACAGAGAGATAGGCCTATAATTTGATAGTATGGTAGGATCCCAGCCTGGCTTCTTTTGTAAAGGTACTACTACAGCCTCTTTAAAGGAGCTTGGCACCACGCCCGACACTAGAGAGCTGTTAAGAAGACTCAATATAGGCAGGGGAAAGGCAGTGATCACCTTTTTTAAGATCTGGGATGGACAACAGTCATGAGGGGAGCCTGACTTGACCCTAGCCGTCAGAGCGAGCAAGGACGGGACATCCAGCAGTGGGAAGGAGTCAAGGGAGGAAGTATTGGAAAGGAAGGTGGCATCATGGGGAATGGGAAGGGTAGCTGGAATACTGGACTTGATAAGCCTAATCTTATCTTGAAAATATTTATTGAGGGTATTACAAAATTCTTGTGTAGCTTTAGGTTTGGGCTGGGTTCTTGCTGGATTGGTGAGCTTATCAACAATAGAGAAGATGTCCTTCGACCTATTGAGAGAATTTTCAATAATGTTGGAAAAAAATGCTGCTTTAGCTAAAAGAATGGCTTTCATATAAGTAGAGCGAGCGGCCAAATATTGGGTTTTCCCAGAAGGATCATAATTCCTTCTCCACTCGCGTTCCTTCTGGCGGACAATAAGTTTCTTGGCCCTGAGGTCTGAGGAAAACCATTTATGAGCGTCAGATTGATGCAAAGTTTTCGACATTTTTGGAGGGGTGTGTATATTGCTGGCTTTAACGAGCCAACTTGTGCCTCTTGAAATCCAAATTGCAACAGTTTGTCAAGAAACACCAATCTACAATGATGTAGCCTCTGAACATACATATCTAAAGATAAATGAAAATCCGGAAGCAATTCCAACAATTGACAGAACAGCATCTGGCTACTTCATCAATTTCGATGACTTTTCTGATGATCCAAGTGAACACGAAGAAACGCCAGCAACTAAAACTTTCAAAGAAAAAATTACTGAACTCTTTCATCAACTCAAAGAAACATACCTGATTTCACCATGGATTGAATTATGGATTGTGTTAGGTGTACTTTTCCTCCTACTCTGGCTCATTTTGGTTTTAATTTTGGGAACATTCATTGATGGAAAATATAGTACAATGGACACACCAAGTCAGAACATCAACTTGGTCCTAAAGCCTCACAGATCCTCTCACATTGAAAAAAGAGAACTATCGTCAGTGAACATCACAGCCATTCCTATACCTGGTGGTGTAGCATGGGACGCTACTGATTATGAAATCTATGGCCCGGTCAAACTCTTGAAATATCCACACCAGTTCAAGGTTTCATTAAGTGACTTTGTATCACCTAGTACTTTCTCTGATGATTGGGACTTTGAAAATATTAATATTATGATATCAGATTTAGAAATGTCAGCAAAATTTACAGAACATGATTATTTACACGGTTCATCAAATTATGAAGAAATGTACTGTTTTAATCATTATGGTCATCACTATTTGCATAAATCTGCTAATCCCAAAAATGTTTTTAGTTATAATCAATGGGAACATTGTCCAACACCGCCATAAGGCAGTTCGAAAACATTTTATGAGAAATTTCCATACTTTTCAGGGTTTAACAACTCTGATCCAGAAACGTTTTATTTCAAAATGTTAAATAAGACAGGAATGAAAAACATGTTGACAAATACTAAATTGATTTAGTCTGAAAAATTTTATGAAAAAATGTCTACATTTGGTTTTGAATTTTGGAAAAACAGCATTGAGACAAAAACCATCTGGGGTACAAAAGACTGGCAGGTACAAGGTCTAGAATCATTATTTAGGGCCTGCATGATCCCAGAACAGATAATATTCCTGAATGACACCATTTAACAAACAACCTGTCTTGGCCTAGCCAAGATAAAATAATTAAACAAACCGTCTATTCCAAAACCCATACCTGATGGTAATAGCACTACAGATGTGGAGATAGACGTATCCCATATGTTACAACAAAACAGAACACATCCTGATTGGAGAAAATGGTTGATCTGGCCCACAGACACTAATAACTGTCAAGATAGATTCCTGAATAAAAGACAGGGGTTCAAACAGAACAGGCCAGTCCCAAGATATTCCCAGAGACAACATCCAGGGATAGTTACAACATACAGTGTAGGAAAACTATGCCTCGAATGGCTACAGAAATCTACACTGCAGGAAATTAAGCAACACTTGACTTTACTTAAAGAAGGTGCTGACTTGCGAAATTTCATATTGGGACCTCGCAAACAGCGTCAAAAACGTTTCATATACGCCGGTATATACGCAGCTTACAACGAGGCTTGGAAAGTAATGCAAGTTGAAACTGCTGAAAAAATATGAGAAATTGATCGTATTAATTTGGAGAAATCACTGTCTGTAGTGGACAATGGGTTAACGACTCTGTCCTCCAGAATTTATTCACTGGACAGCATTGTATCATCTGCTATTGATATAATAGAACAGGATATGCTAATGTTACAACATGGCCAGTCCCAATTACGTTCTATTGTACAGTTAGGCTAGACGTTGCAAAATCTGCGTTCAGGCTACGTGCCATGGCGTCTAATCAACAAAACGTCATTATTTTCTATCTTTAACCTTACAGATAAACAAATCTCTTTGGTACAAAAAGGAGCAGACTATACGATACTGAGCATTGAAAAACTCGAAAAGTTACCATTGACAATGTCAGAACGACCTGTCATTGAATGGATAATACATGGTACAATCACAATTCCGATAACGACTTTTCAGATTCAATATTGCCAAAAGTATATACCAGCATGCCTGTATGAAAAGGTTGGGTAAAGAATACATCAAGTCAACCTGGAAATTACCATATACACATAATTTTTATAGTGAAGGGAAAAAAGAGGTATTTCTTAGTGGTAACAACTGTAAAAATTCACTAAGCGGTACACTTCTGTGTCAAGGTATTAACTTGCATGGAGCCTGCGAAGGTTCATCAAACAACCTTTCATGTCATCTGCACGGCACCCCTGCAACACAGATAGAGCCTTTTTTTTCAGACAGCTTTCCAACGGCAGCTACGTTATAATAAGTGACCACAGCTATTGTGGCATGGTGAAAGGAATAGCCTATCTCGTGAGTGTTACTTCCAGGGTCATTTGCTGTATGCAAGTATTGTATCCAAACAGCAAACCAGACATGGAGGCAGCAATATGGCCTTCCCTGAATATCTCTTCTATTCGAATTGATACTTTAAGCAAAATTAAGTCTATTCTTTTACAGACAACTGTGCCTTTAACCTCGTCCAAAGAGACGTATGATCTGCAAGTTGCAAGGACAGCGGCAGAGATACATACACTATTATCGACAAATTGCCCCGTGCATTTCGTAGAAATGTTAGGTCAAATCTTAAACATGTCTGATACCAGTGGCATCGCACATGTATTTAAGACAATTTTTTCGGGACTATTAGCACCCTTTGAAGCATTCCTGAACATCTTCCCGAATTTCGTGCACTCTGTGTTCGGCGGCCTGCCTCTTCTTTTGGGACTCGTAGCAGGAATTTTATTTTTGCTCCTTCTGCTCCGATATGGCAAGTCAAGTCACAGACAAAACCCTGGCAACAATGGAAGAAACGATCCTAGCGATGAGATACCGAGAAAGGATTACTAAGGTCCTCGGCTTGGCGAAGCTAAGAGATCTGAATACTACCTGGTTTCTTTCATTCAGACCAATCTGGCGAGATTGCATCTTACCTGTTCTACGATGCCTGCTATGCGGAGAAGAATGCGTGTTGGACGTCTGTCTTACACTACCATCAGCAGTACCTATGGATATTGATACTTTGCTTGGTTCGGTAACGGCTCATGCAACGTGTTGTCCCCAGTGGCTACCTATTCTGATGACGGCATTCGTTGAGACCTCACCATTACGATTAGGTGGCGGTGAGGTACGAGATGAAAGCGGCAAACAGGTACAACCTTCAGTGAGCCTTGCTGATCCAGACATCGATGATGGCAATGAGTCTCACATATGCACTATTTCAGCTTTTTCGAACTTAGTCCAACTTTCACCTACTGTTGCACACGAATAATTTGCCAGCCTATCTGATTTGATGTTCTCTCCTAACAACTTTTGAAATAACAAGCACACAGCGTTCCCTGAACTCTGAATTCGGCCTCCAGTTTTTGATAAACAACACTACATGAAAACAATTGGAACTATTTTTTTTCCCCTAAAAGCGCAATTATTTTTCCATTTCCAAAATATTTACCTTTTTTGTTTTTTGGCACATGGTACTCTGCTTAAAGTAGAACTATTCTTAGAGAACAGAAATTTCTATTTTTAGAATCTCTAGAGGCAATATTTTAATTCAGCCTCTAGCACATGTACAGTCTTGTATAAATATGTGATGAAATGGTCTCGACCTTCTCTTCTGTATTAAGAGCCATTTCATAAATGTAATTTTCGCAATTCATTCAGCCAATATTTATGTATGCATTATCTGAATGATACCACTGCTTGAAAAACGTACAGTACAAATACTCATTTTTCGTGTATACACCATATACCATTTCAAATGCAAGTTATGTATTTTGGGGTGAGTTGGAAAACACATGCATCGTTATATGTTTAGTATTGCTTAGTATTTAGTAATGATGGGCATTATACGTGGAGTGGGTCTTGTGAACGTATCTAGGACCCTATTTAAATATTCCCAATTCATGCCCTTATGTGGTTATAACAAATCATGTCCTTATAAACGCATAAGAATCATATCATATTTAGTCATAGCCAATGCAGTCCAAATACGGCAAGGCTACTCCCATAGACTCCTAGAAAGTACAACTCGTTCTTTAAACAAACCAAGCCTCCAGCAGCCCGGGAATTCCCCCTGCTTTTGTTTTGATTTGTTCAAGAACTCCTGGAGTCCTGAAAGAACTATAAGTTCTTAGTGACGTCTTATGTCCAACCTTACGTCAAACTCGGCACCTTCCAGGTATAAATATACCAGCGTTTGCCTTAAGCAGACACGCGGTGGTTTGGAGCAGATCGGTTATCTACTTACCCGAAGCCCAGCTGTAACGAGAACCGAAGGAAGCCGACCGTCCCATTGACGCACTGAGAGAGACGCTGTCTTTTCTCCTGCCGAGAAATCCAGCTCCAGTGTTTCCAGTCACCCTTGCGGGTTGCTGGGAGATCGAGTCCTGAGAACGAGATACAAGACCTCCTTCATTCTATAACCAAGGTACGGAGCTGATTAGATCCTCAGAGAATTCTTGATTCAGATTCTTGGCAAAACTATCTTAACTTAAACTGCAGCTCACTTACTCCTTCCCACGTACTAGGCTTAGGTTAGGTACACCGGGGTAGGCGTATCTTAGAAGCACCAGTTGAGTACGTTTAGTCAATGATTTTATGTATGTATATATTTTATCCGTTTTAAGTATCTTATGGCTTAGGAACCATATAAATGCTTTTACAGTATTATTTCATAATACTTCTTTTACTGTACGCACTTTACTTTATGACAAGTATTGCAATTGTGGCAATTCACTTCTCTTGTACGAGAAAGAGAACTGCTCAATAAATAACATCTTTTATTGAAAACGCCCGTCTCTCTATTTCTCTGCACTCCTAGTGAAACTAAGCATGCACGATTGAATGAGTGAAATAGTTGTCTATTGTTTTTCACGACTCTGTAGATATACTCCTTATTCTGGGGGGAGCAAAGTTGTCATGTTTATGCGGTTGTCAGAAACTAATCCCTTGTTGTCTATTCAGGAAAGTTAACTCCTTCCTGTTCACTAGTGACCTCTGAGCTAGCTGGCATTCATAATTAAGTCTAACATATTCAATAGAGACCTAGATGACCTCAGTCCTACGTCTAAACTATCGTTTATGTTATTCCAAAGTGCAGAGCCTATTGGGAATATAGGAACTACACTACAAAGGATCATCTATAAGTAACCTATTAATTTCCACTCAAGAAAAGACCCAAGCTGGTAGAGTGAGCTAAAACACCTGTAAAAAACATAAAGTTAAGAAATCATAAGGTTACATGCAAGTGAGCCTTTACAGCCAGTGGGGAGGAGCAATATAAGAAAGGTTTAATTGATCGTCATCAGTGCCTATCTCCAGTCAAAAACCTGTTTCTGATCATTAACAACTTTGATAATGAAAGGGAAGGAGAATCTGCAGATATATAGACCGGAAAGGAGAACGTTCAAGATATTACATGCAACATTTTCCCATATTGAAGATGATAAAGAATGAAATGCAAACTATAATCTGGCTGACTCCAAAAAAACTCATGAATGTTTAACAACGTGCCAAATACATTTATGCAATACAATGAGTGGTGTATAGGACCAGTTTATTTAGAAACAGATGTCAAGATCTGACATCAAACTTATTGAGTTGCCATAAGGTCCAAACATTATGACTCACAAAAGTAAACTGGTTTCTGTAAGAAATCCCTGACCCATGCTTGGCAGTGAGGACGCTGGGTTTTCTATACCTTAATATTCAGGTGTAATCATTAACTACCCCCCACCACTAGTCGTATGGACATTTGATTGTTGACAAAGAGAAGTGAGGAGCATTCATATACATGGATAGAAAGCAACAAATTATTAAAAACCTTTAGTACAGTCATTAAAGCGAATTAGTGTAAGTTAAAGTGCTTTATTTTCAATTGTCTTAGTTTTTCATTGTTTATTCATGAAGTATTCATCTTCAGATCTCAGCATTAAACGTTAATATAATCCATTATTTCGCTATTTGATTATAATACAATATTGGTCAAAATAACAGTTATTGTTGTAATATAATAACAAGTGTGTTCCATAAAGGAACTTCCCTATTCTAAATTGTATTGGAATAATGAGAGAAAAGGTGTCAGTTCAGATACCCAATAAAGAGTTCTGACGAGAGAAATCAAAGCATAAGCATTAAGTCTTTCTTAATAAGCTGGATAGTATTCTCAGATCAAAATCAGAAGACCTTCAATAACTAAGTATGGCAGACTGTCATGAATAAAGGTGTCAGAAACTCAAAGATAAGTCTCCAGTCAGAGAATCAGGGAAGGAACTTACACTAATATAAACACACTATGTTCTATGTTGCAATGTAATTTAGTTTCACTTCCTGAGTCCTCTGATAGTATTTCAGTAAACTCCTGGGATTAGTCAGACTTCCCATTTTCTCAGACTAGTACAATAGTCTTTAGACATTAGACCTTGAAATGTTACATCATTGGTATTCGGTGGTCCAGAATATTCTTCTTATGATTCTTTCTTCCTGTTGCCTCCTCTCCTACCAAACCTCACTATTAGTTGTCTAATTCATAACAAGTGCCTAAGTATTCACTAACTAACAGAAGACGTCTGAAAAATGACAACATCTGCAAAACAAAGAGAAGACTTAGGGCCTCATTAGGATGATGAGCGGACTTGGCCCGCCCGTCATCCCATCGTAAATCGGGCCACCCGCCATAAGGGCGGGAGTCCCGGGGGTGCCATTAGGATGTGCCCGCCACAGTGGCGGGCACATCCTGTATTGTCAGCATTGTGGCGGGCGGTGCTCTCTGCACAGCCCACCACAATGCTGAAAATGCACTTTCACATTGTCCTTTACAAAGCGACCGGCACCGCGCGGTGCCTGCCGCTTTGTAAATGACAATCAAGGGGGGTACCACAGGTACCCCCCATGTGCACCCCCCACCTGTACTTCAATCTGGGGGCCCGCAGGGGGCCCCCAGAGTGAAGACCGCATGCCTTTCCGTGGCGGCATCGCCGCCGCGGAAAGGCACTGAAAACCACACATCATAATATGTCTGGCGGTGCCTATTAGACACTGCCACCATATTATTCCTTTTCCGCCCTGGCCGCAAGGCGACCGGGGCGGAAAAGCGGCGGACGGTCATTACGTCCGCCATGGTCCCCCCGCCATCCTAATATGGCATGGGGGAAATCTGGGTATGGTATCGGGCGGATTGCCTCCGCCAGGCTGGCGGTGGCTACCGCCAGCCTGGCGGAGGCAATCTGCCCGATATCATAATGGACCCCATAGTGCGCAAAAAACTATTCAATGTGAAAAACATGTCCTTCAGTTTTAATACATTATTTTTCCGTTAACTTGGCAATGGCAGTTAGGCTAACCTAAATCAACACTTTTATTTCATGTTTAGATCTATAATATTTACATATAATTACCTACAAAAATAGTTTGTTTGATAGATGTACTTATTTAAACGTAAGCATAGCACATTATTAACAAAAACATTTTTGTTCACGAAAAACTTTCGCATCTGCAGAAACGTGGCACCCGCAGATAGGCCTACCTCAGAGTCAACCCATGTGTTGATAAATGCAACAACTAGCAAAAACAGAAATACAGCTAATAAAAACCAAAAATGTATTTAGTTGAAAACACCAGCCTTTATAGAAATGATACCACATAAATGGATTAAGTTAAATCTAGGGATCACACTACAGAAATAAAATACAAAATCATGTAATTGAAAAATGTATTTAATGTTCCCCTGTAGAAAATGGAAAGAACAAAAAGTGCAGCATCTTCTAGGATGTCGACCAGGGCCTATGTGTCCTTTGAGTCTGACTCTTAAGTGACCAGAGCCAGGTGAAAATTGCAAGTTCGCCCCAGATATCTTTTAAAATGTTTCTGAAGTTAAACCATACTCACAGAGGAATCTTTTTCCAAACAGAGCTCCATAGGTTTAGGTATATATGTTGATGGAGCAGTCCCATCCAATCCCTTAAACTTCATACTAAAAATTGAGAGTGAGACACCCGACTGAAAATGAGGTCACTGAGTGTATTTCCTTAACAATGACTAGCATCTTCTACGGGTGCCCTGGAAATACAAAATGTATCCACTATGCTGTTAATATTCTTATAGCAACAGAACATTTTCCAGTTCAAACTGGTCCTCCGGTACCCCCCCCCCCCCCCCCCCCCTATTGTGAAGCAGTTTCTCTATCCTGAAGGATTTCTGCACCATTAAGCCACAGCAGTTCCAGAGGGTAGGCTACTCTTCACGGCAGGCAGCAACTTCCTCCATCTCAGGACTTTCTGTGTTTACTCGTCACAAAAGAGAATTTTCACTGGAGCAAACAGACATTTCTGGCAAAAGCTGAAGTGCAAGAAGAAACTGAAGACAATTTTCTCATGCCTCAGGCAGATAGCAATTGTGCAGTGTAGCTACAGAAAGGAAAGTCTTTCCTCATTTACAGACCTAGGCAGAATCTATTACTGGGGTGCATTCAAAAGTTGAATATGTTCCTTAGGAGGTCTTCAGATGGGTCTCAGCTATTTACCAAGGAGGGCACATGTTTTTAACCCTGGCTTCTCAGGGTCATTGCCTTTTACATTGCTGGTGAGAAATGCGCCAAGAGCTTACCAGAGATTACATATGTTCAAGAGAAGACAGACTGCTTTTCGCACATGCTGCTTGGTGCCATGCTTGGAAAGAGGGTAAGTGTTTTTGCTGTCTAGACCACACTGGCATTTCTGTGCTCATTGTCACCCAAATGTAATTCTGTAAGCTGCCTGAAGTGTCAGGCATGATGGGTAAACATGTGTCTGTTCAATTCATCTAAAATAAAAATAAAAACATTTTGCAAATTATGTTTTTTAAATGTTGTGTTGCTGTTCTACTCACAGTGACCATATTAATGGGATATTTGACTCATTGTATGTGTACTATTCTGTGTAGGGTGGCACAGTGGTTCCTGGGAGGAGTCACCCTTTCCTAAAGAAATCATGAAAGGGGACTCAACATAACTTCTCAGCATCCCATCCTTGATACGGCTATGGGTCTGGTCCCTAATGGCTTGCTGCTTCCTTATCCATGACATCCTCTTAACTTGTATTTCACTGTCCCTTTGGACATGAGAAAGTCCACATTTTTGATTTCTAGAGCTTTTGGATCAAGCGAAAGCAGTATGCTTGTGGTAGGAGCCGCAAAATATAGTGATAACTCAGCAATAGTAGGAAAAGAAGACTGAAGCTACCCAAATAAACATACAGGGCTTTTTAGCATCTTTTATGACTTACGGCTAAATATATGCAGAAAGCCCAATTCTAAAATTGAGAAAACATTTCTCTACTGCTGTATCATCCCTCACATGCTCCTAGGCCTGCCTGTTAAAAAGAGGTCCCTCCCTCACCCCACCAATAGAAAATTCACTTAAAATGTTTTTGTCCATCTGGTCTCCCTCCTCTGAAAGGTGCCAGTGTGACTATGGTGAAGCCGGATTCAAAGGCAGGCTCACTCTTTCTGTGGTGTTTACTGGGCCCACTAAAAAACCTTTTCTTTTTCTTTTTCCTCTGTCAGATCATTTATACCACTCTCTTGGTCCTCCGATGGACCTTGTTTTGTGCCAAGAGGGGTTGGATACAAGGGTACCAACAGTCATCCAATGAGGGTCATGAATTGCATAACTGAACTACAAACTAGAAATTAGACTCATGTAAATTTCTATTAAAACAATGGATTATCACAGCAAGCCAATATCACCTGAAGAAATGTAGGCAAGTCAAAATCACACAAAGCGAAAGCTCAGTTAAAGCGATACGAATAATAAGATTAGTATTTGATGCTCTGATATCGCTCTAATATGATCTTTCCTGATCATTGATAAACCAAAATTTGGAATGCACATTCACTTTGATAGCAATTATCATGATAGCTGAGTTATTATGGAACATTTTAGTATAGTTTCTCAAAAGTTAAATAAAAATAAATGCGTCAGTAAATATGCATCTGATTATTAGGCAATTCGGTTTAGATTATAAATAGATGTACCAAACCTCAAGAGTTCAGGAAGGGACATGAAATATGCCAGTTCAATCAGTCTCCCAGCAAGGGAGAGACCACTAGGTTGTATATGACATAAGCGTCAGTTCAAAATGGAAGTCAAGTGAGTCCGCATCAGGCAAGTTCAAAGTGCCAAGGAAGTTCAGCAAATCTGCGTAATAGGATAATCAGCAACCCATCAGTCAGCATGTATGCTCGTGCTAACCAGCTCAGAGAGTGTCTAAGTGTTTGTTTCACCAGGCAACATTATATTGTTAAAGTTCAGCAGGTGACACCTCCTGGAGTCACCTCATCTGATCATACCACTGAGTTCATTGGTCAGTTTGTATTGGATGAGTGGCAGGCGACATAAAGAGGACACAAAATGTAGAGAAATAGGTGGGACAATTACGCAGTCCTTAAGCAAACAGAGAAGTGAAACGTCGAAACAATGTTCCTTTAGCAAGAGCACATAAGCAAGTGCAAGATGGCAGTTTCCCAGGCAGCTGTTGAGGAATGTAACGAAAAATGTTGCAAAGTGTCTTGTTCAGTTACATGAGAACTCAGGAACGAAAACACTGTTTCACGTTAATGGTTATAATGAGGAATTCTCTCACAAGCAGTAGACTCAGCAAGTCAAGAGACTTCACATTTTCAGTCAGGCCTACATTAATCAAGCTAATTTTACGTAAAATATATATGAAAACTGGACATATGTTCATAAAGAAGATAAAGATGATGATTCTAAAATAATACTGCTGCATTTGAAATAATTTAGGGGCATATTATCAAGGGCCTTATCTCCTGTTTTTTGGCTTTAAAAGCCAAAAAAGCGGAGATAATGTTTTCGCCCTAATAACAAGGCAGTGTTAACATGCATTAGCGCATGTTAGCAGCCTTGTTACCGACGCCTCGCTTTGTATCTCTAATGAGAAGCAAAGTGGGTGTTTCGTGTCAAACTAACACAGAAAATGTCGCTAACTGCACTTCTCCGTATTACCAAGCCGGCCCAGGACACCCATAGTGATAAAAAAAAGCAGCGCTATGCGTGGTTATAGCCATAACCTAACGTCTGCAAAATGTCAGACTTAGCTATATTTATAAGGGGAGGCGTATTCTGACACTAAGTCCACATCTCTCTATTACCAAGGATTCCCTAATAGCGGCATTTGTATAGCTAGATTTCCAGCGATGTTCCCTTATTTTGCCGCTATCGCTGGATTTGTTATCGCTGTGGAGATAAACGTTAATGATAACGCGTTATCTCAGCGATTTAATCCAGTGATAAAAAAAATAGCGCTAATCGCGCTCAGCGATATTATAGATGTGTGTTGATAATATGCCCCTTACTGTGTTGACAAATGATATGTGTCAGTTTGATGTATGAAAGAACTAATGGGTAAACATATTTTAAATCAAAGTATAAAAAATTAATTTTAGGCGTATAACATTAGCAGATGTGTAACATACATTCTCTGAAATTTTCACGAACACGGCATTAATTAGGGATGTGCAGCACCCATTTTTCTTTTGTCATTTTGGTGTACACGTTTACACATAAAAGATACCCAAAATTGAATTTGTTGTCATATTCAGGTAAAATTTTGATAAGTAGCTAATTTCCATTAGTTATACACACATAATAATGAGAATAAAGAATGATTAGAAATAAACTCCATAACATGAGAGTTCACCATGAAATAGTACTTTGTCAATTAAAAGGTCACAGTCCATATTATTTACATGAATAATATCGTCTAGACTACATATTTTTTCTGCATGCGTTTATGATGCAGAAACAAAAATTATCTTATCTTGTCACATTTTCTCGAACATGTAGTTAGTGAACGGCTATTGTTTTTCTCTCAAAATGTCATAATCCAGTTTCTCATGTCATTAAAAGTTTCATGTGTTTTCCTGTCCAACACACTATAGAATTCTTTTGACATAAACATTAATCATCCAGAAGTTCACGTTCGTCCTTTGTGTGTTTCAGTTTGTCTTAACTTATTTTTCCTTGTCCCGGATTCATCAGATACTTGCAGATTGATACCTACTGGGAATGTGAGGTCCTGTAATTAATATTTCCATTAACATTCTGGTAGGAATTCCCCAGATGTTTAGCTCCCTTGGAAGGTCCCTTTATTCTCCAGGCTGTCAAAGGTGATGGTGGTTCACTCCTCTGCCTGGGCGCCTCTAGGCTTGGAGAAATGTGATTACAGTCCTTACAGAATATGGGGGTCTGACAGGACATGTTTAGGTGGCTTCCAGTGTTTAAGAAAAAATAAATAGATTTTCTAAAACTCATCTTCGTGATATTTGCTTTGAAAAGGTCATCAAAAAATTTGTTTTTATTGACTCAAAAACCTTTAAAGATGTGTCTTCTATTGTACTTCCTAAGTCACATTATACAGATATGGACTTCTTACATAAAGCAGGCCTTTATAAATGCTGGGTTAGACAGTTCAGGGAGTACCAATTTTAAAGTCTATAACTGCAGAAACATGCATGTTACATACAAGGAATGACTCACTTCGACACATTACTCTGAGAGGTCTTGTCCGCTCCAAGACACCTTCTACAGTTGACTTATCTATTGTTAGACGCAGGCTTCTAAATATGTAAAAACAAATATTCTGAACTGAGTTTGCTGCAGATTGACCTGCATCATTCCAGGGTTGCCGAGGCAACCTATATGCCATGCTTTAAAGTCTCCCATGTGGGTGTTACAATTTACAAAGCCACACTGTAGTCCACAAGTGTAATTTGACTTTTTTGCCACATTTGGAGCTTTAGAACATTTTTGCCATTTCTTCACTGAAAACATTAGAAAAGACAGTTAGGGTTAGCAAATTATACACCATGCTTTAGGTGTTGAAGCACATGACTCTTTAAGCACCAGAGGTCAAAATGCACACACATTAGTCCATAACAAACTACAAAAAGCTCAATTCCCTTCTATATAGCTTGCATTTTTATAGAACACATATTACTTACAGCCAAAGCTTGAGAAAGTATAAAATACTTTAAAATCTCCATTTATCTCTTAACACCTTGTCAAGTGACACCCCACAGGATGTGTATTTGTTTCCTCTGATGGGCTGTTTAGTATGGCAATTAGGTGTGATGGTCCAGCTGTGGTCAATGTAACTTCCAACTGCTGCCAGCTAGCAAGCACATCTCTTGAACACAACAGGAAGTATCTGTGGAAGGAGTCATTATGCAGATGGTGTACTGGAAAGGAAAATAAGAGCTACTCACAAAGAAACACAGAGAAGGGGAACATCCTTTACAACGCAACTATTACCCCGCACTACCATTACAACGCGGGGATTACAACGAAAGTCGTTACAACGACTTTCGCTGGAGGGCGCTGTTGGATAGGGAATAGTTTAATTTTCTTTCCAACACCTTCCCTACTATCCACGGGGACTGGAGTTGGAATGGAAAATTAAACTATTCCACTATCCAGCACCCCCCAACGCAAGTCGTTGTAACGACTTGCGTTTTAATCCCCGCGTTGTAATGGCATGCGGGGTAAAAGCATGCGTTGTACTGACATACAACCCACAGAGAATGTGCCTGGATGCATTGCCTGTGTCTCAATGTTAGCACATAACTCTGGTATACAGCCTAAATGATTTCCTGGTGTCAGACCTGAATCCACCTCTGGCTCATGGGTGGTGATGAAAATTGGAATCTGAACAGGTCTCACTGTAAACAAGTACTGTTTTTTCCAAATTCTTTTTTGTCTCTTGAAGTTGTTAATTTGCATAGGATATCTACTTCTCTGATGCAAGGTGAGGTGAACAGGTTCCAACGGCCCTATTTATTTATAGTACACCTTTGGAGGTACAAGAATATCATTGTCAGAATATCATCTGACATGAATATTGTGTATGAAATATCTTCTAAAAAGCACCTCTCCATTGGAGTTGATAAAAAAATCAACACCCAATGTGATGATATGCTTGTAAACAATATTTCAGACACAATATTTATGTCAGATGATATTTCTGTACATAGTCTTCTGAGTTACAACCCTCCGTTTGGGTTGATCATGTTACCCAGTGTGCATACACTGTGACTCGCTGATCATACCGGTTGGAGAAATAAACTATTCTTGGAACAGACACTTGTGTATAGAAGTGGAGAGAAAGCTATGGTAAAGCTTAATACCCCAGGGGCTTATTTCTACTACACACACCAGCAAGTTGTAAAAATATCTCTGAAAATGTGAAAATGGGAATAAATCCTTTGGAAACTTGTTCCTTTCTGTGCCTATGCTTCCTTTCTTTCCACTGTAGGGAAACCAGGACTAAGGGGCAATATTAGCTTATTTTCTAATACAGTTCAGAGTCTCTATTAGTGGGCACTTTCATTCTCCATACTCTTGGCTCCAGTTTTCTCCTTTTTTGCCTCTTCATCCCCTTCACAGCTTCACTGTGTTTTCGTCCATGAGCTCCCAATTCTTCATCTTGCAGCCTTTCGCCACCTAAATTCCTTTTCTCCCTTACCCAGTATTTTCAATTCACTCTATATTCTCAGTTACCTGTTCTTTCTTCGCTTTACTCTTTTCTATTCAGTCTTTCTGCTTTGCCTTCTACCACATTCACCTCACTCTACTGCCCATTATTCTCTCCAACTCACCTTCTTCATGCCTGCCTTTATTTATCTAACTCACCCTTGTAACTTCACCCTGAATCTCCACAATTTCACCTCATCATCACCTTTTCACCTCAACGATCTCTCTGAAACTCCTCTTCTCATTCTCATAGAACGGCACATCAACTTACATAATCATACATATCACACAGTGACACTGATTCCCCTCACACACCGACTCAAGACATGTCTCTCTATACACAAACTGAGTGAAGCATCCCCTGGTGCTGCACATGCTTTCCATGTAAAGTATGTGTGTGTGTTAAGTACACAACGACATGTGATGTAAAGTTACAAGTTATGGAATCATGCAGTGCTACTGCTTCTGTTTTATTAGTTCTGCCTTTGTTAGCAGAATTATATGCTGCAGCTAGCTGCGTTGAACCTGTTCCATTTGTGGAGTGATTCTTGCATTGCTGGTGTCACCTGTCATGTATTTGAAATGTGTGTTAGAGAAGTGTTTATGGCTCTAATCCATGCTGTGTGTGTGCTCTGTGTTTGTGAAGTTCACAAAAATACTTTTCAATATAAAAGAGCCAAAACAATTGGCATAGCCTTAAGATTCTAGAGCGAGTGTAAGAAGCCTACACTACAAATGGTCGAAGAAATTGATTTAACTGTGTTTTATTTATGGAACACAGCCCTTGTCTGATTAAGCATTCTAGTTGCTAAGAGGATCAGTGCATCAGTTCAATCAAAGTGTAAGATTGACCATCTACCATTAAGAACAGATGCATTTAACCCAACAAACAAAATCTGAGCCATTTGATGTACAAGCTGTTTATCAGCAAACAAAATGTGTATCTTTTATAAAGTAGTTTAGGAAATGATAGCCCCATAAAAATTGCATTTCAGAATAAAACATAAAAAACCTCTGATGACGTGTTAGGGCAAAGTTCTTTTATAGAAATGGTTGACGTACTAAACCTGTTTTCTATCTATTAACATTTTACTTTGTGTTACTAAAAATCATATTAGGCTGCATGAAAATAAAATAATACTTCTGCAATGTCATATCTGTGCTCATTATCTCAATGATTAATTCAGATTTTTTCGAGTGGTTCCAATGCACAGAGTTGTATGTAACAGGAGTGTTGAGGGGCATTTGTATTTTACTATTTCAGAGACACCTAGACATATTATATTTCACAAGAACGCTGTGGTAGTATAGTTGATTCTGGGGCAAAATGTGTCCCAACTTCCATGGGTTCAGCTTGAGTGTTACGCAATCATTTGGGGTCAAATTCTCAAACTTAATTTAAAAATCTGCATTCTACTCATTGATAGTTACTCCTATTGCTTTAGAAATTCCAGACATTTGTAGGGTATATGTGAGTAGTCAAGTAAGTGGTGCAAGTTGTAAAAGCCCATGGAATATACTCTTCCACTACACCTATACCTAGTTGTACACAGGTATATGATTAGCGGAACATTTTCACTCGTGGTGAAATAGCTTCCCCTCAGATCATGGGCTGATTTTCTAAGATGGCAGACATGCTCTAGAGAACCTCTAATTCCGCACCCCCCCCCCCCCCCCCCCCACGGCATCCTAATTTCTTTCTGCTGGTGATGGGATGTCTGATGCCATCTCGAAGAGAGAAGAGCTCCCCTGCTTCATGTGGTGTTGCTGAGGGGCAATACTGCGGCTGAAGGGACCGGCAATGCTACTTTTGCAGGGAGCTTTACAGGCAGCAAAGAGCCGAGCTAGGTGAGGCAAGAGGGACAAAGGCAGCCTATTGAAACAGCGGAGGAGCCCAGGGACTGATTGGGGTCAAGTGCCACGGAGTGTTTCAGCCTTGGGAGCTCTGTGGTGAAGCTACAGGGGTTGCAACACAGAAGAGGTCCCTCCGCAGTGGCTGAAGCTTTGACCCAGTGAAGTTTTGTGGCCATTGCAATCCTGTGCTGGTCTTTGGAGCTCTTAGTTAAAAGATTGCTCCTGGCTACTACTGCATTAGTCCAGGAAAGTATTTTAGGCCATTTTGAAGTAACATTAAGAGTGTGTTATAATCATGGTTAGTTTGCACTCAAATATACTTTGTGTGAATAATATATGAAGGGAAGAAAGAAGATTACAAGATGATTACAAATTCTTCTGATTAATTAGACTTTCATGAGTATTTTAGAAATGTACTGACAAGAAGGTGAATTAATACTTTGTGAAGGGATAACAAAGTAAATGTTTTATTGACTTCTTTAATATTTCATTCATTTAAAATCCTTTATTCGATCTTATACATAAGATCATAAAAGTATTTACAGTCACAGTTTAAGAAACGATATGGATAAAAATAGCATAAGTCCTGATACCTAAACATGGGCTAACATCCAATTTGGTTAAAATCTATTTCATCTATATACATATACAAATACAATAAGAGTTTGTGAACCATTCCTAAATCGTCTTATGAGCCAACCTGCTTCCTCTTTTTCAAACATGTCCATAAAAACGATGCTAGCAAGAAACACACAAAATAATTCTGCAAGGATTTGAGAAAAAACAATGCTACACGACAGAATCTAAAATTGTAACGCTTACAAATCGGAACAATAAAATTATGTCCTTCCTGGCAGTAAAAACCACAAAGGAATAAAAGATGAAGATCATTTTCTGGGGATAACTTGCCACACGGACACAAGGAAAGATCAGAGTGTTTATATTTCTTCCCTGGATATCCTACCATCAATGGCATCAAATTAAGGCGAAATCTTAGTAAAATGTATTTGTGATGTGGCAATGTAACATCAGCCAAATAAAAGTAGCTTCCCTCCTCCAGCACTGGGGTTAATTCATGCAGACGAGCTGACTGAGTGTGGAAGTTTTTTTCTCGTCTTATATATTGAGCTCTCTGAGTGAATATCTCAATTACTTTCCGCTTTGTAATGGAGTTACAGGTGGATGGATCTTTAAAAAGGTGATTTAGACCGATTGCAGTTAGTTCTGACTCCACGTACTTTATCCACCTGATCCTGCTGTAGTTCATCTTAAAAGGGGTAAGACAGGGCTGCGTCTTGGCACCGTTTTTATTTTCCATCTATACCAACTTTGTGGTAAAATATCTTGATGGCGCAGCCTTGGATGTTCCCGTGCACTCCAATCATCAGCAGTTACCGATCTTGGCGTATGCTGGTGACGCCGTTATGATGGCCCTAACTGGAATGGGGCTCCAGCATCTTATATCAGCCTATGCGGTTTTTATGAACTCACTAGATTTAAAGGTCAATCAGGGGCTGGGAAACGAGAAAGGCCACCATATTTCTTTATGGACTCCGGTAAAATTGAGGTGGTGGACTTGTTTCCCTATTTAGGTATTCTCTTTGGTAAAAATCAATTATGGTCCAAATTGCTAGAGGGCAGAGCAATGGGTATGCAGAAAAGTCTAGTGGCGCTGAAAACATTTTCTAAAGCTTGGGAGCCAAACCTCTAATTCCTACGAAAAAAAATGATCATGCAAAAACAAAGGTGGCAGCGGTGTATGGGGCAGCAGTATGGGGGTGGCTCCCAGTGATTCTCTGCAATCCATTGAGAATAACATTTTTAAGTCTTTTACCTCCCTACCCCAGTCATACTCGAATTATGTGCTTCATATGGAACTGACTCTACCATACATTATGGATTCTATCAAAATGGCACCACTCCTGCTGTGGCATTCTGTATGGCATAGGGACACAGTTCCCGTTACCCCAAACTGCAATAATATGTCATTCATAACCTTTAGCATATTCAGACTTTCCACTCATAATTGTTTAAACGTGCTGAAAGTATTCTTAGTGCTTTATGGAAAATGTACAAATAATGTAATCTGTGCTTTGCTAATTTAGCCTAACTGTAGGCCTGAAATGCATCTCTAAATTTTCCGCTAATGTTTGAATTTGCATTGTTCTTCCATTGTGGAATGTTGCCTGAATCTTGTGTTCCCACTGCAGGGGGACATGCTTCATTAATTGAGATACTGAATTATCATCCTAGTAGATAGAGAGGGCTGAGAAGGAGAAAGTGATAACAGATTGAGAAAGAGTTCTCTTTGGGAATAAGAGGTGGTGCTAAGGTCATATAAAATATTTCAGCGTGTGAAAATGGAGGCGAAGAGGGAAAGCCAGAGACCAATGGAGGTGAAAATTTACCCATGGCACGATGGAAGTGCCTTAATTTAGTGATTGTTTATTTTATAATGTAGTTAGAGACAGCTGACACTCTGCTTTAGGACGCCTTGAGGTACAAACCTTGCCTTTGACTTTGTGGCTTCTTGCCACTTGACCCTGCTTGGAGTTACTTTTTAGGAAGCTAAGACCTTCTTCTCCTTTCCTTTGCTAAACCTGCCCAGACTAAGATTCACATTTTAGGGAAGTGTAGGGATAGTTAGGGATTTTTAGGGCTGTTACCTGAAACTTGATGCAATCCAAAGTGCATTTGTGTCTTTTGATAACCTGTTTTCTTTTTGCTGTACCGCATCAATCAGTTTCAGAGATTTAGCTTCATTCAGTTTACTTTGTATTTTTACACCATAATGCTTCAATTGGTGTATATTAATCTGTTTAAAAATTTGAATTGAACAAACCAACCTGAATTGGTTGTTTGTCTGGATTTTTTCTTGGAAGCATGGACATTTACAGTCTAGATATTTTGAAAGGAGTTTTCTCTTTACCCCTCATGCCGCATAAAAATAAACATTGGTCTAACGAATTTAGGAGTATGGGTTCCAGCTCTCTCACAACGCTGAATGGGGAGGTGATGGTGTGGAGTAGGGAACCCCTGTCCATTGAGCTTAGGCTGGAAGGGGTGCTGTAGCCAGTATCAACCTGCAAAGGTTCTCAGAACCTTTAAAGAATTTAAAGATCGTAGTGTGGCTCTTAGTGGCCACACATAAAAATAAGTCCACACAAGGGATCACATTACTCATTAAAATGTGTACTTAGCAAGTGCAGAGGGTTAATTGCAATTACAAAAGACTCATAAGGAATCATTAACAGCAACACCATGGTGTGTTTACACAGCTGAAAGCTGTGTCAAGAAATTCCAACAACTGGTGTTGGAATTTCCTAACTTAGAAGATCCATTAATTTTATGTTATTAAACTTTCTATTGAACCTAGCATAGATACAAGAGGCCCACTTTTCAACCTATCGAATGCGGATTTCCAGGGCTGCATATAACGACTTCCTTAGATATGGCAGATGCCTGGTCTGTGTATCGACCCTCAGAACATTGTCTTCACATTTTATTTGGCTTCACATAAACCATGTTCCAGAATAGATGTGTTCTTAAAATTCCCAAGACTAATTTCTAATATAACAATTCCGATACGCCAACGGATAGAATCTGATCACAACCCAGTCATGCTAAATATTGCGGGGAAGTATTTTAATTTTCCTTGATATTTAGCAATGCTGGACCTTTGAAAGAAGACTCCATTTTGACTCAAATGATCACATCTATATTAACAATTTGATAGAGGAAAGGATCATTAACAATGAGCACTCTGCCTCTCCCAATGTAGCATGTGATTGTATGAAAGCTGTTATAAGAGGCTCAACTCTCACCTTTACTATTTCTAAAGATAGAAATGATGATATTTTTTTTTTACTCTTTAATATTGCGCAAATTCAACACAACAGGTATTGAGGCACTTTACATGAGCACCACTTACATTACACAAGGACGCATTCTTTTTTTGTTTTAGGCATGGGAAGATTTGTGATTTGCCCAGTATCATAGGATGTTGACCCGACGCAAAGAATTAAACCCAGTTCCAAAGTCGACAGCTCTTGCTATAAAGCCATACATTCTAACTATTAGCACAAACCATCTCACAACTGCTTTAAAAATATTAGAAATTGAGTATGCACTTCCCCTGTCATAACACAGTTATGATCTCACCTAGGAGAGATTATTTATTTAGCTAACTACTACTAACACAATGACTAAAACTAATTATAGGATATTGTAGTTGTCAAACTCGACAAAATCAATTACCTTCCTTTGGTAATAGTGAAGCTAGCTCTACAACTAAAAGATCAAGCGGTAAAAAAATCACATTGCAGCTATTTATGACACCCAGTGTAATATTTTTATGAGAGAGATCCAATAATCTCCACATCCAGGAGTATTTTTTGCATTTATATAAGGGTAACAATGACCCTCCCTCTTGCAGAAGAATAATTATTGTAAAGAATTGAATATCCATGTTGTCACATCTATTCAAATTGTGAAATTCTATTACTGAAGAATTCTACAAAGCCTTTATTACTATTTTGCCTCCTTCTCTATTAAATCTCTTCAACTCTTTTGATAGCAATAACCATAACGTTTCTGCCTCCTGGAAGGAGACCTGCATAGCTTTAATCCTTAATAAAGACAAGGACCCGTTATAGTGTGGATCAACCTTCTGATTTCATGAATCAATTTGCATTCATTGATTCCAATGTTTAAACCACAATAATGGCAAATAGGCTGTGAAAGTCAGTTTTTCAGTGGAAAGATGGCCCTTCTTCAATAACTATGAAGGAAACAACATACACTTACACATTTTATATTGATAGCAATGTGAAAAGCTTTTTTAATCATGTAAATTAGATGATTTTATTATTGTGTTATATGAGACTTTTGTCATATATTTGTCTTTTATCAAAGTATCGAATAAAAGGAAGTAATAAATGTAACTAAGTAGAAAGAGTTTATGGTAATGATAATAGCTCCCCAAAGAAACCTATTAATGTTCAGTAAATGGTATGCCAGCAAGGTTACTGGCCTAGTGGGTAACAGCAGCGCAGGGCCCTGAGTTTCAGCAAACCCCAAAATGTATATTATCAATAAGGAATAGAATATCTCCTTAGATTGGATAGTGGGTAGATTACATGCCAAACAGTTTTGTATCACAGATAGATAACACATTTAATACTAATCTGGCTACTGCTGTATTTAATATATTAAGGATACAAAAAAGTGATGGATGGAATGCTTGAATTATTCTAAACACTAAATGATCTGAGCAGCATGTTGGTGGGAGGATACATCTCTCCCCCCAAACACCCGAACATTATGCACAAAGTGCTGTGATACTGTCAGGTCCTATGTGCCCTTTCACAATTTATTTTTCAGTGGGGAGCTTCTGGATGTACTCAGTGGCTTGAGGGTGGATTTCACTGACTCCTGGAATAGGTAAGACAACCTAAATAACTAGGACTAAAACTATACATACAACTATTAGGACAAGGATCCTGTGATTACTAAGTGTTGTTGTAATATGGACATATGCCAATACTAATGGATGATCACTCATAATGCATAATTAATGCGCACTTGAAATCCTCAAATGTTGTGTATAGAATTGACTTGCAATTTTGATTTATTCTTTCTTTCCTTCTTTGATTTTCCAGAATGACGGTGGACCAATTAAACACACGGGCCATCAATCATTGTGGCCACCTTGATCTTTGGGCTGGCCAATATATTTTGTATTTATAAACACTGTAAACAGAGTGACTAATATCTTGGGTCCTGACAAGTGCCCTGGAACCCTTTTGGGGGCCACCTATGGGCAGAAACATGTTGACCATTGAAAGAGGTGTATTTAGTTTACAACCCCGGTCTTCTTTTAAAAGCTATCCCAGTGGGAATATGGAATAATGTTATTTTGGCCCTCTGGAGCTAGTTTTAATGATCACTAAACTGTATATTCACTTGCACTCCGTCCCTCACTGACTTTATTCCATGCTCATCAAAACACCTCTGCTCCTCCCAACTAGGGGAGTTGTAGCCCACGCCATACACTTCACGGTCCGGGTGTGAGGAGGGGACCGAATGATGTAGCACGTCACCCTCGGGTAAGTGAGGTTTCTCGTCCTAAAGAAGGATTTCTCCCTTTTGAGCGAGCTCATTATTCACACATTCAACAACATATAAAACAGCTCTTGGCTATGAACAAGCTGTTAGCTTGTTTTTTTCATAACAACAGGGGTACCTAAGTGTAAATTATATGAATTTTTCTAAAGCCACTAATAATTATTCGGCTCACCCTCTGGACCATAATTATTGGCAATTCGGGCTAGACTGTTCCCGTAGGAGCAGGGTCAAGACTGATTTGCATATGGTTGGGTCCAAACTGAGGTGTCATGGTGTGCAAAATAACGATCAACTGGGATGTGGCCTGAGTAATTACCAGTGGCTGAGATTAATTCAAGCATCCCATTCATCAGTTTTTGTATACTCTAGTGTGTCACCTTAAGTGGGATGGGTATGCTCAGACGTGGGTCCTGTGCACACTGTGTCACTGGGACCAAGCTATTTCTGGCTGATGAGCCTTAAGTATGACAAAACCAGTCCTAAGTTGCTTGTGTTTTGGTTCAGGAGGACCTAGCCTGGCAATTCTGGTAGGACTGTTCCCACTGGAGCAGGACCAAGACTGATTTTCATACGGCTGGGTCCACAGTGAGGGGACATAGTGTGCAAAACAATGACGGACTGGAATGCGGGCCAGAGTAATTACCAATGGCTGAGATTTATTCAAGCAATCCATCCATCACTTTTATGTACACTTTAGTATTTCCTATATCAAGAATTCACACTGGGATTATCCTGTGGGTTCATTCAACACATTCTCCTGCCCCTTTTTCTGGATACCACCCATACTACCAACATCATAAATGGTTTTCCTTTTGACTCTACAAAACAGTTACTTGTCACGTGCGACATCGTGTCTCTTTACACAACGCGAGGCTCCGACCCCTGTCCCTACCAACTTTATCATCCTACTTCTCAAAATTGCGATGATACGATATTTCTTTGTCTTTCAGAAATTTTTTATTTGCAGACCAAGGGAGTAGCCATGGGGGCCGCTTTTGCACCTGAACTGGCGATCATTTTTATGGCAGCCTTTGAGCAACACCTCATACTGAACAGTTCCAACCCCTTCCGGTCTAATATAAATTTGTGTATGCGCTATATTGATTACATTTTAATGATGTGGACCGGCACCCAAACTGAGTTGACAGCTTTTCATACTTGGTTGAATACGAGGTCTCGCGACATCCAATTCAAAACCCAATCCGATCCCAAAACCATTAATTTCTTGGACCTTTCTATCTATGCAGAAGGAGATGGCCTATGTACCACCTTGTTCAGGAAACCAGCAGAAAGAAACTCGCTGCTACAATATTCCAGTCACCATCCCAGAGCCTTGAGAGACAACTTGCCCTTCTGGCAATTTCTGCGAATTAGGAGGAATTGCTCCAAAAAAGAACACTACATGACAGAATCTGAGGAGCTAACTAAGCGCCTTGTAGAACGTGGCAACCCAAAAAGACAGGTGAAACGAGCAAAAAAAAGAGCTTGACTCAGTCCTCGAGAGTCACTCTTGCAGACCAAAGAACAGAATGACAAGGAGTCACAACAGCTGATCTGTGTGACTACATTCTCAACCAAAAGCAATGGCATCAAAAAAACTATCAATAAACATTGGAAACTTATCTCTGATGACCTGCAGCTAGATACCCTCCCCATGCACTCTTGTAAAAAAGCGAAGAATATTCAAGATCATGTGGTTCGATCCTTCCTTGACCTGCCGACAGCACCCACCCTAACGTCACTCTGGAACCTACCACCCATTCTGGGGCATCATAAGTGTGGCAACTGCAAAGCCTGTGCAAACAGTATCCAAACAAAGGAATTTCACTACAAACACCACAATATTCTGCTCAAAGACCACACCAATTGCAATACTTTGGATGTTATTTACTGCATCATATGCCCATGTGACTTGATTTATGTCGGTCAAACGCAACAGAGGATAAAATCTAGAATCCTACAACATTGCAGTTGGATCAGATGCAAAGTTATGGGGGCACCACTTGTTGAACACTTCGAAATGGCAGGACATCCGCCAGACAGCTTCAAGTGGATTGTCCTAGAAAGAGTTTCCTTGGGACCCAGAGGTGGCAACATTGGTCCTCTACTTAGCACACGTGAATTGAAATGGATAACACTTTTTAACTCGATCAACAAAGGACTGAATGAATTAGATAGCAGTTTTGCCCAACTTGCAGTATTGTGAAATCCATCCCCACTCCTTACATGAATGAACTGCATACCTTGGTAACCTTCTGACCCACGGGTCTTTTGATTTACTTTACTTTCCCTTTAACACTGTTTCCCCAAGGATGTATGTACCACCCTGCGTGGCAGGTAGACATCCCTTCATTCGCGGTGGTCATGTTTCCACAGTTAATATCAGGTTTATTCTCAATTAGTATTTCTCATTTCACAGTTAATATCATGTGATATTCCCAATAAATATGTCACAAATTTGCTCGGCACCTTGTTGTACAAAAAATCAAATGTGAACAATCAGATAGCTCTGCTTCAGCACCATGCGAGGTAGCTACACGCTATCGAAAACCACACGGTAATCCATATCAGGTGGTAGTGGTGCCTTAGCACCCTGTGTGGTAGCTACGCGCTCAGTCATTGATTGTGTGACTATATAACCATGTAATTACCTTTCACGCATTTGGGCTCACTTAATGAAATAAAACATGCAGCCCATTTTGTGTTTGAAGTCGCCATGGCTACGATTGGTAGTCTTTTCTTCATTTTCTCTACGTCCAACGTATGACTTAGTCAGGCAAGTTGCTCATTAAACTTCCGCATTCACCGGGTTGCTTACATCCGAGCAGACACACCGGCAGTTTGGAGCATTGATGGAGGTCCTCGACCCCATTTTCAGGTAAAGTGCACTGATTAGGACTGTTCGACACGTTCCTTTAGGATCACGCCTAAGAACGCTGCCCGGACTCAAACTAAAACCCCTCCCCTTTTTTTTAATCCTTAGGCAACGCTGTACGTTTGACCGTCTTCCCAATACTAGCCCAAATTTAAAAGACTTCAAAAGACTTCAGGTATCCCTATTTCTTGATATCTCTGTTGCGTTTTCCATCTGTGATACACGCCAGTCCAATGTAGCCTTTGTATTTTTAGAGGGATATACCTCCACCCAGAATCAGCGCGCTCGTAACAACATAGCGTCTCCTTGCCCTGCCGCACATGTGAGTTTCGGTCCTTTCTCTTCTGGTCCAATATGACAAATCTATGTAAATAGGTGTTTTCTCCTTTATATTCCTTTTTAAATTATTTAAAAATAAGAATGAACTTGTGCCAATGGTCTTAATTCAGAATGGCACACATCATGTGTTTTTGTGTTGTTTTTTTTTTATTTAACCTCTCTTGCTACCTGACAGTTTGGATCCCTATACGGGACACATTTAATTATATGCTATATCTGTTCCCTTTAGGAAGCTTGCCCTCCAACAACCCCTCCCCCTGTCCTACAGAAGACCCGCCCTGTAAGGGACAACAACCCTACTTATTTCGGGTCGAAATGTAGACTACTACCTCATCCCCATCTTCTAATACAAGTGTGATTTGTAACACTGATCAACAGAAGTATGGCCATGTAAACAAATGCAACACATGATTTATCCCCATCTGGCTCCCCGGCGAAGCCAGCAGTAATTATGCTCCGCATACCGAGATTGTATGTTTGACTCTGTCACATTCCTTTATCTTCACAACCTCCAACCACTTCACTACCTTTCCCCCATCCTACCTCTGGGCACTATAACAATTGAAAATGACTTATTAAATACAATGTACAGTAAAATGTTGGTAACCCTATGTGATTTAACAACATGGTGTTCTCAAATGAAAAATAGAGTACTTTGCATGTTTTCGAAAAATGTGTTCTTTTGTTCTGGGACCCTTTCTTTCCATAACAATTAACACCCAGGTCCCAGTGACTTTTTGGGTTGACCACCTTTTTTGTACCTTTTTTCTGGCAGGGCTTGATTATTATTGGTTTTAGTCCTATGAGGATAGTTCGGATAAAGTGCACTATGTGAAGACCTGATGGCAAAAGTGGTCTGTGTGGATACCTTGTCATAGAAGTTCCCTATACTGAGAGTTACTTCTCAGGGCTTCCCTCAGTAATCCCAGCTTGTATTTAGATCTATACATAAACATCCTAGCAGTTCCACCAATATACTCCTTCTGCCTTATCTGGAGACTTCCGCAAATTTGCTGCCTATTCTTTGACATTGCAGTGTTTACTTCTAATCACTTAACTGCACTACCTTTTATTTGAAAATGAAGCTAAAGAGTTTGGTGTTGTCTCTACTTATCTCCTGAACATATCTGAAGCACAAATTTAGTATAACCAGATGACATACAGCCTGGAATCTCATTATGTACCATCAGCAACCAACTGAATGGTTAAAAACTCCCCCAGTCTTAAGTAAATGTTTGAGCTAAACTGTGTAGACATGTTGGCGTCCATGATTACCAGTTTACTAAAATGGAACAGACTCCTGTTAGGGAATCAAGCAATGTTATCAAAATAGTATTCCTTCTAAAATCTAAAATATCGATTTTTTCCTAGCTCTGCCTCTTAATATTTGAATTTCCTTCTTAAGGTTGAAGCATCATGGCTTTGTTTAATTTGGCAGTTCAGAGCATTTACTCAACTGCAGCTCCCGCTATATAACAGCAGGTGGTTCTTGCCTTGTTTAAGATTCAACAAGTGGTCATGATCTTCATCCAGGCTCTCAGAAGTAGTAGGACTTTTGCCACACCATAGTGTCTACATGACTTGTGTAATGACCTAACTCAGACATGCAGCTTTTTCGAACCTGCGTACTTTTGAGAAAACCTGATTTAAGACATTTGCAGTCTATTCACAAATATGGTCATTGATTGCACATACGCTTCAAATTCCTAGAATTACTCTCTATACCACTCTTAGGCATGACTGATCCTTACCTAGCTTTTCTCACTATTCTTTGGTAGACGTCTGGTCACATTACAAAACTGCAATGTCTAGGACTGCTGTTTGAAGGATCTATTTTCTTTCTCTAGAATGTCTTCCTCATGTTCAATCCCAAATAGTTTTTGATTGATTGATTGATTGATTTAAAACTTGTATAGCGCTAACGGTCACCCCACGGGTATCCTGGCGCTTTCGACTAAAAACTGAATCACAATTAAAAAGGTTACATCAGCCCTTACCTAAATAGAGGATTCCTACTAGGCTTTGGGGAAGAGCCAGGTTTTCAGGTTGCTGCGAAATTCTAGCAAGGCGCTAATCTGTCTAAGGCTCTGGGGAAGTCCGTTCCACAGCCGAGCGCCAACTACACTAAATGCTCTACCTCCTAGCCTGGCCCGTTTGAACCTAGGCACCGTGAGTAGTGAGGCACTAGATGATCGCAGCTGCCTGGGGGGTTGATACCTAGAAAACCTTTCCTGCATAGGGACTGGCCCTAACTCATGTATCGCTTTAAAAACCAGGCACAGGGACTTGAAGTGAATATGTTCCGTCACCGGTAGCCAGTGCAGTTCCCTCAATGCCATTGTTGTCGAGGAGCGACGTTGCCACCCAAGGGCAAGTTTAGCTGCAGCAGACTGGATTCTTTGGAGCCCTTGTAGAATTTATAACGGGGCCCCTAGATACAACAAATTGCAGTAATCCAGCCTGCTACCCGCTATGCTACTAACTACCAGTGGGCGAGCCTCTTTAGGCAGCAAGGGCAGAATTTTACGCAGCATGCGTAGCAACGCAAAGCAGACATTGGCGGTCTTATTGGCCTGTGATTCCAACTGGAGGTCCATGTCAATCAGCACCCCCAGGTTACGTACTTTGCTCACCGGAATCAGTGGTTCCTCCTCTGGGGTCAACCTAAATTCAGATGGGAATTGTCTAGGTGGCCTACCCGAGGAGCAGTAAACCACCTCGGTCTTTCCTGCGTTAAACTGTAGGGAGTTCCTACTGAGCCAATCGGCTTTCTTCCGCATGCATTCCTGGAACAGATCAAGGGATACAGCATTGGCACCCTCCAAGGAGAATGCCAATTGTGTATCGTCCGCGTAATTAACTGTGCAGACTCCGGCAGATTTTATAATGGGGAGCAAGGGCTGCAAATAAATATTAAATAAGATGGGACTAATTGCAGACCCCTGCAGTACCCCATGGGTGACTGATGTTTTCCTGGCAGTGAAAGGAGCCAGTGTTACCACCTGATGACGTCCTGCCAGTTAGGATTTTAACCATTGCAGTGCCTTCCCCCCCACTCCCAAATTCTGTAGTCTTTCCAACAGGATTAGATGGTTCACCGTGTCGAATGCGGACGACATATCGAGAAGCACTAACACAGTCGCATTCCCGTTGTCGGCACGCATCCGCAGGTTGTCTAGCATAGTGACCAGAGCCGTCTCCGTTCCGTGACCGGGGCGGAAGCCGAACTGGTCTTTATCAAGCAAGGAGTTCTCCTCCAGGAAGTGCGACAGTTCCCTACTGACTGTTTTCTCCAGAATCTTCACTGGGTAAGGTAGGAGAGAAATAGGTATAAGATTGGCCGGTACCGAAGGATCCAGGGAAGGCTTTTTAATCAGAGGAGTCACCGTTGCCAGTTTCCATTCCTCTGGGACCTCTCCTTTCTCCAGGGACTGGTTACAAATCTGTCTCAGCCAAGGGAGCGTGTCCCGGCCAGATGACTTCCATATTCTAGAGGGGAAGGGGTCATTTGGGGAGCCTGAGGATACACTCTCTACCAGACTATCAAAAGCTTCTTTTGGCAGGGTTTGGAATTTATTCAGGGAGACTGGTTGCAATTGAGCTTCCGCTCCCATATGTACCGAGGTAAGTTCGTCCACCGTGTTGTTAACAGTAAGACTGTCAACGATCTTAGTAATTTTGTCTTGGAAATATGAGGCAATCGCATTACAAAGTTCTTGTGATGCTGCCACTTTACTGTCCAGACATTTAGGGGTGGACAACGTTTTAATGCTTTCGAAGAGGGCTTTTGTCCCGTTAGATGCATGGGTTATTGAGCTAGCGTAAAAGTCAGCCTTAGCCTTAAGGATACTTTCCTTATAATGCAGCTGTCTATGTCTTAGTTCCGTTTTATCTTCCTCCCCATACCCATTCCTCCACTTCCTTTCCGCCTTCTTACGAAGTAGCCGGAGCTGTTTCGGCTCCTCATTGAACCAGGGCGCCGACGCCTTCCTCATATTTTTTATCCTCTTCATAGGGATTACCTGATCTAAGATGGCAGAAATGTGATTTGTATAGATTGAATAGTTCTCTTCTACCGATATCATGGGGTTGAAGTGCATGTCCTCCGGGTCAAAAACTGGGGATCTACAGTGGTCCAGCTTTGCCCATTCCCTGCCTATTCTATAGGACCTGTGCTGATCTTCTCTGTCCTTAGTGTGCATCGTCCTGATGCTAAACAGGACTAGGTGGTGGTCTGACCAGCTCTGAGGTATGACATCTAGTATCCTTGTTGTAGCTTGATTAGAAAATAGCAAATCAAGGTCGTGCCCCCCTCATGCGTCGGGCCTTCCACCATCTGGATGAGATCCAGATTGGTACAGGTATGTCTTAAATCCCGTAAGTGGTTATTAGCCTTCCCATCCTCCCAGAGATTAAAGTCTCCAAGAATAATAATTCTGGAGTGAGCCAGTGTAAAATTAGTGATAACATCAAAGAGACTCTGATAGTCTGTAAAGCCCCCCGGGGGCCTATAGCATAGGAGTCCGGTAAATAAATTCCCGCTAGAGGAGTGTAGTGCAAACCCCATCATTTCTATGCCCTCCACTTCATTAGTTGGTAGGAGTCTAAAATCCAGCTCTTCCTTAAAGATTACTCCCACTCCTCCCCCTCTGCCCTTGGTCCTAGGCTTATGTAAAATTTTATAGCCACTAGGGCAGGCAAATCCTAGAACAGTGGTGGACTCTGAATTCAGCCATGTTTCTGTTAGGAATAGTATATCGAGGCGCAGGTCCTCAATCAGATCAGAGACCTCTACGGCATGTTTTGCAATTGATCGGCTATTAATCAGCCCTCCCCTAAGAGTCTTCCCCTCATCTTCCACCGCGGGCCCAGTCCTACCTAACTCCAAAAGTCGGTCTCTATCATATTGTATCCCCCTTTGATCGACTCCCCGTCGGGCAGCGAATCCTGCGCCGTGCGCCTCCGAGGCGCGGACGGGCACAGACAGGCTTGCCTCTGGCGCGCCTCCGGCACGCCAACGGCGCGCCCGCTGCGCACTTGCATTTCCCCTTTTTTAGGTTTAAATCTTTTTATTAGTGGAAGGCAGTGCAATATAGTACAATAAGCAGTGTGGTTACACCAGGTACGAATAGTAATTCTCAGCGAAGGCATGATGTTCAAGGCAGTACTGGCAATAACAGCAATGTCCAACTTGTTGGGGATGAAAATGCACTGACCCAGAAAATATTAGAACTAGAAAAACCCAGGAAAACCTTCCCCCCGCCCTTAGCCCAACCCCCCCTTTCCAACCCCCCTCTGACCCCCTGACCCCCACCCAGTCCAGAGCTCTCAGCAGTCTCCTTACGGCTCATTCGCTCAACTTCTGAGCGTTTCATGCCTCGAGTGCCTAAGGGTCCGTAGCCATGGGTGCCGTCAAGCGCAACAATCTGAGATATTTAGGACAAGTTATCTCCGTGAATTCAGTCAGAAGTAGGGCTCTAAAGGGCTTCCAGAGTTCCTCAAATTGGTCCCCCTTCCCTGCGGCGGTGAGTGACAGTTTCTCCATACCCAACACATGCCACATCCGGTAAAGCCAGCCTGTGGTGGTAGGGACTGTAGTGGTACGCCAGTAAGCTAGGATGTTCTACAGAGAAGACCCAAGGGCTATTGCCATTTGACGGCCCCTACGAGAGCGCAGTGGGGAGGCCCAGCAGTATATAAGCGGGAAAGCGGGGTATTTCTGTCTGGAAGTGTGCGTCAACTTCATCTAAGATGTGTGTCCAGTATGAGTGGATATGTAAACAAAGTTCCGGTGTGCCCACAACCCCTCCAGCAGAGCTTATCTTTTGAAGGATCCATTTCGGATAGCCTCTCAGGGGTGTAGTACCAGTATAGAGATATTTTTGTGAGTGTCTCAGTGAGTCCCATGTGGTATGCTGAGTGCCTAGCTCTATATGCAATGTTCCCCCATTCCTTATGACTCAAGGATCTACCCAGTTCTCTTTCCCATCGTACCCTGCCCGGATTGTAGATGTGTGTGGTTGGCGTCTGGATCAATTAATAAAGGTCTGAGATGAGCTTGGAGTTGGAAGTGCGTGAGAAAAGCCATTTCTCATACGGAGTGAATTTCCTATCAGCCGATTCTCTTACTTGCGGTTGCAACGCCCAGTGACGCACCTGCAAATATCGCATACGCTCTGTTTCAGGGAGGTTATATTCTTGCTTAAAGAGCTGGAAAGGAAGCACCCCATCCGAGCTGTATATATTAAACAGGAAGCGGCAGCCTGCCGGCCTCCAGTGTGCAAAGACACCTTTAGCCATTCCGGGGGTAAAGTCAGGGTTGTCCACCAGGGGTGTGACTGGAGAGGGGAATGTAGTCAAGCCGTGAAGCATTTTTGTCGCATCCCAGACTTCTAGGGGAACCCGGGTTATAGAGGACGCATAGAGGTTGGCAGGTCTATAAACTCGAGGTAAAAACGGTATCTCCTGCAACGGACGCCCGGCCACCGCCTGGTCCTGAAAGAGCCAGTGCTTGTCGGACTCCCATCTGCTCTACTCCACCAAATAGCGCAATTGCGCCACCTGGTAGTATTTATTCAGGTCAGGAACGCCCAAACCTCCCTCCTCAGGAGGCAACGTGGCAAGTGTTCTCTTCAATCGGGGCTTCCGACCCTGCCAAATAAATTTGGCTAGGTCCGATTGGGTTTGTCTTATCCAGCCTGCTGGAGGCCGAAGTGGTAGGGCACGAAAGAGATATAAGATTTGCGGCAGGACGGTTATCTTAACTGCTGCAATGCGACCTAGCCAGGATAGGGGAAGATGTCTCCACCGATCTAACTCTCCTCGGATGCGAGCGCGCAGAGAAGTGTAGTTGGCCGTGACCATTCTGGTCAGGGTCGGGGCGAGTTGAATTCCCAGGTATGGAACAGTCTCTGTAGCCCACTGAACGCGTAGAAGGGACTGCAGATAAGCTTGTGTTGAGGCTGCAAGAGACAAGACTAATGCAATAGATTTGTCCGTATTCATCTTGAATCCGGACACCGTAGCAAACGCCTCAAGCTCAGCCACACACGTCGGCAGCGCCGTCCGCGGGTGGTCCAGGGTAAGTAGGATATCATCCGCGTAAAGGCTGATGGTATGAAGATCGCCGCCGAATTTGATGCCAAGAGCATCCTGACGTTGCCGGAAAAGGAGTGGTGACAGTGGGCATCCCTGTCTCGTCCCTCACTCAAAGGGGAACGTGGTCGATGTGTAGCCATTGACTCTCACTACTGCGTAGAGCGCGCTGTAGCAGTAGAAGATTAGGGTCCAAAATTTCTCCCCAATCCCGAACTTGGCTAGCACCATTTCCAGGTAGGGCCAATGAACACAGTCGAACGCCTTCTCAGCGTCGACCGCCAATATCATGTATTCCCCAGGTATTCGGGAAGCTTTTTCAATCAGGTGGGTTACTCTCTTAGTGTTATCAACTGTCTGGCGGTCAGGGACAAAGCCTGCTTGATCGGGGTCTGCTAAGCCTGGCAGATGGGCGGCCAGACGCGTGGCGAGGATGCTGGTGTATAGTTTGAGGTCAACATTAAGGAGGGAGATTGGTCGATATGCCCCGCAATTAGTTTTGTCCTTCCCTGGCTTTGGAATAACCGAGACAGAGGCACGCAAGAGATCCGGTGGGATGGCTCCTGGGTCCGCGAACGAATTAAATAGGCGAGTGAGCAACGGCGCTAGGGTGGTGCAGAACGTCTTGTAAAAGGAGGTGGTATAGCCGTCCGGCCCAGGTGCCTTCCCCACCTTAAGACGAGCGATTGCAGCGACCACCTCCTCGATGCAAATGTCTCTCTCAAGCCATTCCGATTGTTCCGGTGCCAGGGATGGGAGTGTGACCGAGTCCAGATAGCTGGTTGCGGCAGCGACATTCGGAGGTGTGCCCTCATAAAGATCAGCATAAAAGTCTCGGAACGTCTCTGCTATTTGCGCATTCTCTAATACAATAGACCCATCAGTGCGCGTGATTTCTTTCACCCTCTGATGTTGTTGGGCTATTCTGAGCCGATTGGCTAGTAACTGCCCACACCGATCCCCACCGGTGTAATAGGCGTGTTTCAGCCTCAGTGCCGCATATTCTGCCCGGTCAGTATAGAGAGCTGCGGGGTGACCACGCGCCACCTTGAGCTGTTTCCAGACTCTTGCGGCCCCCATGCGCTGGTGCATGCGTTCGAGTTCCTGCACTTTTAGAGTTAGTTCCTCTCTTTTTTCTGTTCGAATTCGGTTGTCGGCCGAGGAAATTGCAATAAATACTCCCCGAAGGACAGCTTTCAATGCGGCCCATTGGGTTGCTAGCATGGTGTCTGAGTTCGCGTTGTGCTGTAGGAAGTCCTGTACGGATTCATGAACCTGTTTTACCACGTCTTGTCTATGCAAGTTCCTGCACTTTTAGAGTTAGTTCCTCTCTTTTTTCTGTTCGCATTCGGTTGTCGGCCGAGGAAATTGCAATAAATACTCCCCAAAGGACAGCTTTCAATGCGGCCCATTGGGTTGCTAGCATGGTGTCTGAGTTCGCGTTGTGCTGTAGGAAGTCCTGTACGGATTCCTGAACCTGTTTTACCACGTCTTGTCTATGCAATAGCATGTCTCGGAGTCGCCATACTCTAGGAGACAGTAGAGACGGCGGGTGGTAACAGTCATGGAGACCGGGGCATGATCCGACAAGGATATGACTCCCATATCAACCGAGGAGGTGAGAGAACATACCGGACTCGTCACTAGTAAGTGATCTATGCGGGCGTACGACGTGTGCCGCAGAGTAGTGGGAATATTCTCTTTCCCCAGGATGCCGTTGTCGCCACCGATCGTGTAAATCAAGGTCCCGTAGCATGTCAGTGAAAGCGGCTGAGAGGCTTCTAGCATGGAAGGTGCGTGGGGAAGACCGATCTAAGGTTGCGTCAAACACGACATTCAAGTCCCCTCCTATTGTAATGTGTCTAGCCGGGGTCGCTGCTATTTCTGTAAGGGCAGTGTTTAGGAATTTCTCCTGACCCTCATTGGGACTGTACAAAGAGCCTATTGTGAAAGTCACTCCTCCCAGGACCACGCGGTACACCAAGAGTCTGCCCCTTATCTCTGCTATTTTGTGGAGGACTTCCCCCTTAAAATGCCTCGCCACTAAAAGTGCTACCCGGCAGTTTTAGTGGTCCCACAGGAGAAGTATTGCCCCGGGAACGCTCATGCGCGAAGCCTGTGACAATCCCGTGCCAGCATGTGCGTCTCCTGAAGAAGGCAGATATCCGCGTGTGTATTTTCCAAAGAAGAGAGGATCGCTCGTCTTTTAACTGGATTGTTGAGTCCCCGCACATTGAGTGTCAGTATTTTAAAGGTGTTAGGCATCGTGGCGTGTGAGGTGGTGGGATGAGGCTATGGTACCCGGCAAGTGATCCTTAGCAATGAATGAAAATGATTCCCCCCGGACGGCCAGGACCGGGCAGTGTTGAGGTGCAATCAATATGTGTAGACAAGACATGAGCTCTGGACTACCCCCCCCAACTCCTCCCCAACTCCCTCTGGACTCCCTCCCGAACTCCATCCCACCCCACCCAGTGCCCACCCTAACCCCAACTGTAGAATCCTCAGCCCCTTCCCCCAACTCCAACCCGTCCCCCTCCAATCCCCCTCTCCCCACCTCCACCCCAACTTGAAAACCCAAAAGGCAAACCAGAGTCTCGGGCCTGTCAGAACGAACTTCAGGTCCGTAGAATGTCATCGTGTAGGGAAACGTGGCAGAGGCAACCCCTCCGTCTCCCCGGCCCCTCCCCCCCAGCAAAGCAAAGCATGTGGGGCTTCCCCCCAAATTGAGGCCTCTTAGGAAGAAGCTGTGGTGTCTTTGACCACCTCCTGTACGGCCGCTGCTTGTTCCTGGGCTATCATCTCTGGGTCAGGTTTGAGGTGCGCCCTCGATTGGTGACGCCGCCGAACGCACTGCCAGCCATCGCGGGAGTGCTGTGTGGGTCCATCTTGCGATCTGCGTGGGGAAGCCTCCCCGGACCCCCCGTCCTCCGGCAGGTCGAGCTGCAGTAGAGCGAATGTGTCACTAAGGGAGCGGAGCTGGTGCAAAGTCCCTTGCCACTTAAAGATGAGGCGAAATGGATGTCCCCAGGAGTACAGCACCCCTTTGTCGCGTAGGAATGTCGTGACCACTCTGAAGGTACGCCTCTTCTGCAGCGTGATGGCTGATAAGTCTTGGTACAGGGCAATGGTGTCACCCCGGAACTGCAGAGGTTGCTTCTGACTGGCTACTTTTAGAATCCGCTCCTTGAGGGGGAAGTTCGGGAGGTATGCCAGAATGTCCGGCGGCGGAGCCTGTGTGCGTCTCACCAGGCCTACTCTATGTGCACGGTCAATGCGGATGGCGAATTCAGGGGGTTCCCCAAGTATGTCTCTGAAGAGGTCCTGCAGGTAGCAGGTGAGGCTGTTCCCCTCCGCTTTTGATGGCACACCCCGGACCCGGATGTTGTTCCTCCGGGAACCGTTCTCGAGGTCCTCCGCATGTGCCTGCAGGTCCACTTGTTGTTCCTGAAGGCGGAGAACTTCCTGCTGAAGGTGAGCCAGCTCTTCAATGCGGGTATGGTCAGCATCTTCCACTGCGGCCACCCGCTCCCCCAAACCGTCAATGTCTCTTCGTAGCTCCCGCTGCTCCCCAGCTAAGTTATGTTATGTTATGTTAATAACACTTCTATAGCGCACAGCTGCCCCAGCCAAGGGGCGTCCCTGCGCTTCAGGAAGGGTACCCAAACACAACACAGCAATACAAGAGCGGAAGCGCACAGATCTGGAACCTAAGAACTATGGGGGAACAGATGAGTTTTGATAGCCCTCCTGAATTTCAGCAGCTCATCTATTTCGCGAATGTGGGACGGAAGAGAATTCCACAATTTTTCAGCCAAGACCCGGAAGGAGCGACCTCCCGCTCTACATAGTCTAAACCGTGGGACCACGACCAGATTTTGGCCAAGGGATCTCAAGGGGCGCGAGGGCACATAAGGCCTCAGAAGATTATCAAGAATCTGGGGGGAGGCCATCTTGAGGATCTTGAAGGAAAGGCACAGGGTCTTAAAGTGAATCCTCTGTGCCATAGGCAGCCAGTGTAGAGAGCGGATGGTACTCTCCGCAGAGCAGAACCTCGGGAACCCCACCAGGGCTCTGGCTGCAGCATTCTGGATACGTTGCATCCGGGCGATTTCAGCCTGATTTGCCCCCCACAGAAGTGATCTGGCATAATCAAGCCGAGATAATATGGATGCTTGTATAATCAACTGCCTAGTCGAAGCATCAAAGAACCTCAAAATAGGTCTCAACCCTCGTAGGATACCAAAGCAGGTGGCCGCTACTTTTTTTGTGTGGCCACAAAAACTGAGGGCAGGATCTAACCAAACCCCCAAGTTTTTGACCTCTGAGACTGTAATAGGGGTTACACCCAGCTCAGGGGGCCACCACATGTCACCCCAAAGATCCGCTCGCTTACCCACTATCATGACCTCCGTTTTTTTAGCATTGAGCTGGAGACAGTTGAAATTCATCCAGCTAGCTACTGCCAAGAGTCCATCCCGAAATCTGGGGGTGTCAAGGTCGGAATCCCCACTCAAGGCGACCGCCAGCTGCGTGTCGTCAGCATAGGAGACCATAGTCATACGCCACTGCTTGACGACAGCAGCCAGCGGCCTCACATATAGATTGAATAATGTGGGGCTCAACGACGAACCCTGAGGCACACCCAGCTCCAGGGGATAGAATTTGGACGCAAACGGCGGGGTGGCAACCTTGAAGGTCCTGTCAGCAAGGAAGGAACGGAACCAATCGAGAGCAGTGCCCTCAACACCTAGTCTTGTTTCAGTGCTTGGAAATCTTCCCTTAGGGTATTAAAAAGAGATTCCAGGAAGGTCCTCGTAATGGGCGCCTCTCCCTCCTCTCGCTGCCCCAGTGATGTCGGCCGAGGGTGATGGGGGTGTCTGGGTTTTCCCCCCTTTTGGAACGTTCTTGCTGAGCATGTCTGTTATCGAGCGGTTGCCCTTGCGTCCCACGTTAGCCATGCCGCTGTCGGGTTCAGGGACCTCGAGGTAATTTCAAAAGGGGGTGGTGATGGACAGAGTATCTGAGTTAATCAGAACACTCCTACCCAGTCAACAGATCAGGGCTTGATCCATCACCGTTTTTTAGCTCACTGCACCATCCCAGTTCAGAACCTGGCTATATGCAAATTAGTCTGTCCCTGGCCCAGTGCATCATGGGAACAGGGCAGACCAAACTACCAAGCCAATTCTTCACTGGAAAGGAAACAAGCTTCCGGGGACCGGTTTCTGGCATTACAGCCGTCTTCGGCCCGGCTTGCTTGAATCCTGATGGTGCAGTGAGCAAGGGACTCACGTCTGAGCATACCCTTCCACACTAGTGGTGGCCAAAATAATTTCAAAAGGGGGTGGTGATGGACAGAGTATCTGAGTTAATCAGAACACTCCTACCCAGTCAACAGATCAGGGCTTGATCCATCACCGTTTTTAGGGACCTCGAGGGCCACGGGGTCTCGCGTCACCAGGGGGATCGCCCGGGTCTCCCCCGCAGCGCAGCTCAGTCTCTTGCAGCGCCCTAGTCAGTCCAGAGCGGGGCGGCTGACCCCTCCGGAGAACCGGCAAGCGCCTCCTCTAGGCCCGCTTCTCCGGGTGCAGGGCTGTCGCAGCGCGCCGAGCAGGTGAGTCGGGGGCCAGTCCGCAATGGGGTCCGCACCGCATGTAGGTGCTGTGGAGAGCCTCAGGTCCCCTCTCCGCGCCGGTGTAGCCTGGGTCACTCTCTCCAAGGCTGGGCCGAGGAGCTCTCGGGGAAGGTAGGGGTCTCAGCAAGCCTCCCTACCCAGCAGCAACCGGGTCCCCGGGAGTAGGGCGCACAGGCTTCTAAGGGCCCACAAGGAAAGTCTCGTTCCTAAATGCGCTGGTCGAGGGCCCGCCGCCGCTGATGCTGCTCTAGGCCCCAAGCCGGGGGCTGGATTTCAAGGACCCCCGAGCAGCGTGCACAGGCCCCTCCACTCACAGCCGTACCCCGGGGCCGCACACACCAGGGGGGGGTCCGCTTCAAGCAGAAGAGACTCTCGCTGTCCCCCGGGGTCCGATCACCGGGCCTCCGCTGCAAGTGCGACTCCTATTTGCGTGGGGGTAGGCCCAAAGCCGGGGGCTCAATTTTGGCGGCGTCCCGCCTCTCACCTCCCTCGTATGCTGGATGCCTCCTCTCCGGTCGCCGCCAAGTATATAGTTCCTGTGTCCCCGTAGACCGGTCACACCGTGCAGGCACACCGCAAGGGCCCGCACCCGAGGGAGGCGGCGGACAGCAGGGCGAATCTCGCGGCCGGGCCAGTCCCGGGACCAGGGCCGCGCTCCAGGGCCGGGTGCGTCTGGGAAGGCCGGGCCGCCACAGGTCACGGTGTCCGGCAGGCTCCCACGCCTCAAGGTCCAACCGCCGATGCCAGGCCCCGATCTCTGCCCCGGAGCACCCCGCAGTAATCAATCAGGAGTGGAATATGAGATTTTTTGTTTACATACATTACCACGAAGGAACAGCTAGATGATAGGGAGGCGAACTAACCAATAGGATGGTCGTATTCAGGCCATTGTCCTATGGGAGACTAGGTATAGTGTGAATACTGTGAGACGGCGTTCGAGAGGGTATGGCAGATCCGCGGTTGAGATTTTCCCTTTTTTTGAACATACAGATCATATAACAAGAACGAGGATATGTTGTAGATATTGTTACAACTTCAGAACACAAGGTCTTTGGTTTATATGCAACGTTACGACTGAGCAGTCGAACGACCAATTAGATGGGTGCATCTAGGCCATTCTCCAATGGGGGACCAGATAGAGCAGAAATATTGAGAAACGGTGTTTTTATGAGCTGCCAGGTCGGCGCTCGGGTGCTTCTTTTGGATTATTAGTACCGTACTTATTAGGTTACATGTTGCAATAGGTAAATTGCGTCGCATATTTCATAACGGCCCCGGCATTTTTGGCGTTTTTTACATGAAGGGTAGTACATCTAAACAGTGCTGATACACGGGACTGGGACAGGCGATAGGAGAATCAGCAACCAATGAGATAGGTGGATTCATGTTCTTATCCCGCAGCTCAGTCCGTTCACGTTCAATGAACAGTGTAATGGATTAGCGGACCAGGAAGGAAACACCATATAACAACACAGGTGACGGCCACCGGCATGCGGCTTACCTACTAATTAGGCTTTTTGGCGGGTGTTTTCAAGAGTATTTAAGCACAGCACTTTTTCACCATCATTGTCAACGGAACAAGGCTGACGACAGGATGTCTGCGAAGGCGGCTATGGATTGATTTATAGGTGAGATTTTAACTAAGGGGTTGAGCGTTAGGGGGGATGAGTTAACATGGTACACGGAGAGTTAACAGAGGGATATATATATTTTTCTCTTTCTCTGTGTTTAGATGATTTCATCATCAGTTTAGAAGTCAGAATATTGGACAACGAAATATATAATGAGCAGGATGATGGTTTTCTTGAGTAGTTCTAAGGTGAGAAGTTGAGTTGTACTTCTATTGAGTCAAACTTGTGTCTTGGGAGGGGGAAGGTATGGCTCTTTCCCTCCAGTTCTTGCATTTGATAGCAAGGTTTTATATCATTTTTTGGTTTTAGGATAACACACTACATGATATTGATGATTTTGGTCGCAGAACTTGCAATTTCGTGGGTACTGATCTAGGAAGAATACATGACAAATTATAAAGTAGGTCAATATAGGATAATTGTGTGTCATATTGTCGGTATGAAGGTACACTTAATACAACTAGATGGTTAGTTTACTTTCTCTTGGATTTATTAGATTCATATGACATGATTGTGGACCGGTCGCTGGTTTACAGACAACTAAATAGGATATTTCGAACAGCAGGTAAATTGTGAGAGGGATTTATCCAATATTCCCCTACTTTGTCTTACCATTGTCAAATATCCCCAGGGATATGTGTTTAGCAAGATATGCATTTAATTGGGTCTTTTATAGTAATAGATGTGTCTTTTCTCCCCGTCGACACGTCTATAGATTATACATCAACTCAGATTTTGGGTCGCCTTCTGAAATTGAATCAAAGAAGTATTATTGAACAGTCATACAATATATTGTGGTGGATTAGAACTTTGAAAGGTGAGCAATACAGCCATGTTTAGCTTGCTTAAACATATCAATCAGTACAGGAATGAGGCTTAGTTTGATGATTATGATCAATGTGGGTTTCAATTGTTTTAAGACTTGTTCAGTATTCACCAGGCACACTGTGTTAGACAAAATGTTATTCTAGAGTGTGGGTAAACACGAAACCAGAGGATGTGATCATGTTGCGATAAGCTATTGATGTTGCAGGTTATTTGTCTGTGTAGACAGAGTTAAAAATGGCATATGTATGCTTTCTTGTTACAAACAAGAACTATTGTTTGGTTATATATTCTTTTTTGTATATGTTTTCTCGCAGCCCTGAGGAGGCTGTGGCTGTCGAATATTGTACTGTGAAATACGAAAATCTGTCAAAAAGAATTAAAGAAATCAATGAAAAACTGAGAAGACATCTCTATGGAATATGAATCATTGTGACTTTCGTTTATATATATATATTTGGTTTTGTGCACATGTGATTAGTACGCTCCTTCCTTGTTCTCTTAATTCAACTTGAAACTAGAATTGTTTTAGGTTTCAGTGACAACTCTAGAGCATTTAACATTGTTGTGAATGAGGTTGCATTGCTCATGTATTTAAAGACCTACTAATCTCTTGATAAGGTTGCACTGTACCACAGTGGGAGTTAATGTCTCCATTTACAGGACCTCCCATTACCCATACTTTCCAGGACAGAAAGGGATATGCTGAATAATTCAATGCAATTCAATGACAATAAAAGCAAAGACAAACTACTATACATGAGTCTTACAAGCACAGATAAGCAAAACCAGTTCTCCCATAAAGTGAGCACCCTACTCTGAGAAGCTAAGGAAAACTCTGCTAAGCAGTAAGAAAAAGGTTTTTGTCACGGAAGCAAGTGAAAGGACCTCTGCTCTAAAGGCATCTGTTGCTAAGTAAAGAAAAAAAAAATCTGCCTATAAGTCAGGCAAATAGAAAGTTGAAAAGGCATTTGATTCTGCATCTACTTTGAATCAGTTAAATAATACAACTCTAACATTTTACTACACCTACGCCCGATTCTCAGACAAAGAGCCCATCAGTTTACGGCAGAGAAGGAAATACATTCATCCAAGGATGTGCCTTGTAGATGCTCTGCAACAGCTCCTCAACACATTCGACAAGGATTATATAAAAGAAAACATGTTCACATGAAACAGAACACCAAGGACATATCGATATTAATATATGTGTAGTCGAGTTCTCCTGAAATACAACGACAAATTGCATTCTGCAGCTCTCATAGAAATAGCGAATTGCCATTATTTAATTATTGTTTTTCAGCAAGAAGGGACACCTTCCTACACATAAACAATAATTGATGGTGTTTTGTTCCTTCTATGTGTGCTGCAGAAAACAGCACACATAGAGGAGCAAACAATCAGAAGAAATAAAAGTATTTCTCCTTGTTGTGCTACTCTAATGCCTAACTTTTCACTGGTGTTAGTTTTTCGAGCTGCCTCAGATTTACAGATTCTTGTATATCTGGGGTAGCATCAAAATGCAATACGTGTTGCATGGAAATGCCCACAGCAACACCCATTTCACGCCTCTTTAATGCAAAGTGATGCTCGAAAAGGGGCCGTATTTACACGGCCGCGCAGTGGCGTAACAAACCTTGAGGGGGCCCCCCTGCTGGGTACGTGAAGGGGCCCCCTCCGGACTCAATCTAGAGCTCCCCAGCAGAAGTGCGGTTCTGACGGGGCCCCCTGGAGGGTAAGCCCGCACCACGGGGGCTGCAGGGGCCTGTGTTACGCCCCTGCGGCCGTGTTAAGTACTCAATGTGGCATAGCGCCACTTTGTTAATATAGAGCAGGCTCTAGCGCCACCAGAGCATCAGTAAAAGTGACGCTCCGGTGGCGCTATGCCCTTGTAAATATGTCCCTAAAGCTAACTTGAAGAGCGAGGGTTATGTCCTCGCACCTTAAGATTAAATATATGTAACAAGTCAAGCCGAGAAAAGGAACAACACACATTCAGAAAGTTAGACGAAACTTAAGAGCTTTTTAACAATGTTTCAGGAATCTACTGTTGTCCAGCATTACGAAACCAGAAATAGTACACTGCCAAGCGTCAAGAAGACTCAGGAAATGTAAAGTGATTGTTGAAGTGTCCCACTTCCGCCACAGGTGCGGGGCAGACAAGATGTGAATGGATTACAGGTCCATCGAGAGTGGAAAGGCTTAGAAGCCAAATTGTTTCTGTGGGACCAATAAACATTTTATATCGCTCTTCTAAAAGTTATATGAAGATGTTAAAAGCATTACTCTAGAAATTGCCACTAACCACTTAGAGTGATGGAAATCAACAATGTGGTTTTCATTCCGTATCAGAAGAGGGGGTAGGAACTGGGATCAAAGGAGGCGTGAGTGCACGAGAGCAGAGCATTGCAAACGCAAGAGCAAACACACATATTCTATCTGGCTGTGGAGTGGCCGCCTGTTATTGCAAACAATTGAGTTTTCGGTGAATATTGATCTGTGCGTGATAGCAAATCTCACTTTCCTGTAGTATTACATACTACCATTTCCCATTAGTGCTAAATTATTGTGATCTTGTATTTATGTGTCTAGAGCAAGCATGTGATGGAGGGCAACCCTCCTGCACTATGCATTCAAGCGGGGATTTCTATATTTGAATTATATTACTACAATTCACATATTTGCAACAGGAAACTCAAGTGATGTGCCTAGGATCACACAAGTTTCAATCAAGTGCTGAGACCAGGAATACAACAATCCTCTTCAGGTCCCAAATAAACAGCAAAGCCACTAGACGACATAGCATCCCTGCAGAGGTGCATTCATAATAACTCTGATTTTACCTTAACTAATCACATGCACAAAGTAGCTGAATCAGTCATTCTGAAAACATAATTTATGAAGTTCCATCATTGCACCAAATGCTCCCCAAACACATCAGTGGCATAAGCCACAGTCATCTCCATCCTCATCTAACTCTGGTTGTACGACTGTATGCAAATACTGTGATATAATAATATAGTATACAAAAAATGGCGGACCAAAATATCAAAAGGCAAGTGCATAAAGGGAAAGTATTATATATATATATATATATATATATTGTATGCAAAATGCAGCACACATAGAAAGAGGAAAACCCCTCAATGTATTTTCTTTGTGCAGGAAGGTGCCTGTTTTGGTGCTAGGCTGCTGAAACTGCACCAGCACAGGGCGAAAGGACAGGAATGCACCGTATTAGATATAGATGGAGAATTCCTGCCCTTTTCCTGTGGAGCAGGGCAGCGCAGCAAGGTACTTGCGGCACTGCAATGCACCACCAATCTCATTAATATGCCCCCAAGAATCTATGTATGCACTCAAGATGCCAAAAGGAAACTGACAGATCCCTTCCTTAATGGATACGGCCAAATGTATTTTTCTCAACTTTATTTTCAAAGGTCCCTTTTAACCTGCCAATCAGTGTCATCTATTGATACGAAGAGAAAAACAAATAAGGAAAAAACATACCAGAAATTGATTATGCATATTTTTGAGGTCGAATATTAACATAAGTGTTAATGACTTGGTCGAATATTCGAAATGTAGCTAAATATACATTTATCATGATGCTACAGAGGACATTTGAGCAAGAGAATATAGAGTTAGTGTATTTTAGGCATGTATTGACACACTGATCAAAGCCACTCCTTCCTCTCATGAGTTCACTCCTCTCTTCTCTCTAATGTGGTTAAGAATGACCTTTCTGGAAAAGTTATGTGTACATGAGCCGCATTATTTTATATTCTCTATAAGTGGCAGTTGTTAACTAATTCAACTTGTTTATTACATTACATTCATTTACCACTTACACATATGTAGCTCACAGTAGCTGTCAATCACCAAGTTAATATGTTAGAACTAATTGCAGATTTAGGCACAAATAAATTCAAGATTCGGTTTCTAGATATTTGCTAGACTGGAACCTGAAATCAACTATGCCCTGCCAATGACTAAGTTACAAAATGTAGCGTTCGTTGTATGAAACTTCATCACACTAGTCCCAAAACTCTGCACTGCTGCCCCTAATAAGCTGACCAAGATCGCCAAAATCCTATGCTCCACCACAGGTTCCAAGTCGGACTATTGCAGCAACTTTCCAAGCATTCCTTGTTGTCCTTCAAGCTCTCCAAGCAGTGCTTAATTTTAGCCAGTGGTTTCCAGTACTCGGCGCGGCCGCTTAATTGTCAACACTGACACTTATGACCGTTGTCTCATGGTGGCGCTGTTTGTGTAATTTATCGATGAGAAGAACAACAGTTGGTCATTTCTTCAATATACATTAAACACAACTAATACCACACAAGCCATTCTTTGGCTTTGGAGGTCTTGGACAGTCTGAATTGTTACACTTGTAGCAGTGTAATGGTTCTTTGTGGAGGTACTGTCGTTTGCAACCCTGGCAAAGGCAATGGGCGGTGCAGGTTGTGGTGGCCTCCTGACAAGTGCCCTGGTACTTATGTTTTTTTTTTACAAATTAAGCATGGCCTCTAAGATGTCCCGTTGTTAAATAGCAGTATCCAATAATCACCCATAAAATAATAGAAGTTACATGAGATTAAGAAGAATTTAAACTGTTTGATACTCATTCATATGTAGTGGCAGCAGGCATATATTTCATTTAAATGGTTCAGCACGATCTTCAGGTTCTTAATTGTACCTATCTGTTTAGCTCTCTTACTTCCACATCTTTCCACATGGTACAAGGAGCTATGGCAGCTGGTAAACTATGAAAGCGGTGGGTTGTAAATACCCAACTGGAAGTGGATTGAGCAAGCAAGAAAAAAGAGTGTGCCTAACTATTTTCATAGAGTGTGTCGAGTTCATGGGTTTCTCCACCACTGAGAATGTGGTCTAAGTAGCGCATTGTGCTGTGTAAATTTGTTAAATGTCGATCCTATTTGAAGATGGATTAATACTATATTCAAATATATTTATGGGGTGCCAGGAAAACATTACACTCTCCAAGAGTGTTTGTCGTTCGCCATTTTCAGGAGGATGAAAGCAAACAACACACACATTAAGTAACCACAGTAACAGACACATTAATAATAGGTGCCATCAGCAAGCCAATGGAACTTATCATGAATTAGCACTCAAATATCAGCTTGCCAATAAGTAAAAATTAAAAATATTTTGATAATTAGCAGACACTTTTCTTGTTAAATAAGCTCATTTCCTAGAATCGAAAGCTTGTCTTTTTCACGTACAGACTTACCAGCTCTCTAATTACGTTAAATACATATTATGAATTCCAAATTCCATGTTGGTATGTCTACCAAGTGCTCGCAAGTACTAGTCTCACATATAGAGAGGTTCTATGTTTCACTTTCATTTATCATCAAATATGACACGGAATTCAATCACTATTACAGCATGGATAATGTGACAGCATATTATAAATTAGCACCATAATGCAAGGATCACAAGTATGCCTGGGAGAGGAACAACATTTAAGGAACCATTACACTGTATCAAGAATTGGTACCTTTACAAAAGGACTTCCAATATGTAAACATATACAATATTATGTTGATAGCGCCCACGCTATGTCAAGGACTGACACCATTATATATGGTTCCCCATTATGCCTGGAGTAGACCTAATTGTGTTAAGAATGTCCACAAACTATCAAGGATGATCACCATTTTGCAAGTGTCCTATTATAATGGATAGCCATAGGTATACCAAAAATCCCCACCATATATTATTAGTGGTAGTATTTTGCTGGAGATGCCCACAGTGTCAAATATAAGGAAATGTTGTAAAAAAAAGTTTATTTTGGATACAAAGATCCATAAAACACACAACAGCAAGTAACCAGGTGCATGCTGTTGGGCACGGATTCACACAGACCCACAAAGTTTATGCACGATGCCGAGGAGGTGAGGCGTCAGTGCTGAGGTCAAGGCCGGTTCCCTGGTTGCCACGGGGGAGACGAGGCATCATGTCCACGGAGAGGAGACGTGTTGAGTCCAGGACAGGTAAAAACGGCGGCGTCAGCGGTGAGGTATTGATACCGGTGAGGCGATGCAAAGTCGAAGAATCCGTGAAGTCACCCTCATCAGGTATCGGCTTTGTGATAACGGGATGCAGGTGCTGATGGTGACAGCGTTGGTGCGAGCGCTGGCATCGGGGAGGCTGATATCTACAGGCGTTGGCACAAGTTAAAGGGCGGTGGCACTGTGGTGCAGGCGGGGTAGTTTGTAGTGCACTTCACGAGTGGGGCCCGTAGCCTTGGTGCAGGTCTCCCCGTCACTGGTGGTGGTGCTGATGGCATCAGAGTGGTTTTTCTTGCTTTCTTTAAGTTTCTTCCATCTCCCAACAGCAGGAACAAGCTCCAGGGGCCCAAAACTGTAATGGGCACCTTCTGGTAGATCAGAACTTCCAGCAGTGGAATTCAGGGGAGCTGGTGAAGTCTTTGTGTCCCTGAGACTTCAGAACAGGCGACCGGTACACACAAGGCCTTGGAGATTCTTCCTAAAGCAGGTTCCCAGCAAATTCCAGTCTTAGTCCTCTTCCTTGGCAAAAGCAGCATCTGCATGCCAACCGAGCAAAGCACACAGAAAAGGGGTGGATCTCCTTCTTACAGATCTCCAGCTCTTCCCTTTGGCAAAAGGTTCCTCTTGAGTCCAAAAGTGATCTAATTCTCTGGAGTTTAAGGTCCACTACTTATACCCCATTTTGGCTATGTTCTCTTTGTGACAGAGGTCTATAAGCCCAGTCCAAAACAACTCTGTCCTCTCTAGAGCAGCATCACTACAGGAAGTGGTGACAGCATTGTGCAGAGAATACACTGCCTATTCATGTGTAAGTAAATCTCCTCATACCACGCTAAATGCATCCAAGGTCTATTCAGCTCAGCTCTGAGTCACCCAGGAAAGGCAGGACGCACCTCAATCCACCTTGTGGCTGTCTCCAGTGAAAGCACATCCCCATCCCCCTGTCACTTCAAAACCAGACAGTCAATACACAAACCAGCAGAGACATACAGAATGGTTAAACAAGAAAATGTCGGGGCGTGGCAAGGCAGAATGCTAGGTGGACGTAATCCACACCCGCTCCATAGCCACAAATTGATCGGAGAGCGCTGCCCTAGGGCTAGAAGATCCAAACTTACCTGATCGGGTCCAGGATAGCTGCGCGATGAAGCGGAGTGCCCGTGGGCACGAAGACACCAAGGCGGCGGGCAGAAATTGGGCTGGGTGAGTTGCGGCCCGGAGCCGTGGGAGGAGCAAAGATGGCGTTAATGGCTGCACCTGCGCGAGGCCAGGAGCACGACTAGTCCCATGAAGACGCCACAAGACCCACACAGTAAGCAGAGGCATCGGCGGGTCCTCCGCAGGCGTGGTGCGGCAAGGGGGTGAGCCTGGTGTGGGTCTCTCCCTCGCAGCGCCGTGCCCAAATGATTGAGGGGATGCCCGGCCCGTGATTGAAGCCCCGTGCTGAGGATGCACCCGACTGGCGCTCTGACAGGATAAAGGTGAGCGTGGCCCGCGAACACAGCGGAAAAAAAACGGGGGTTGTCCGGGAGGGCGGCCCCCCCTGCGGATCAGCTCACACTGGGGCTGGAAATACTTGGGCCTTATATTGGGCTGAAAGTCATCGCCTGACTTTAAGATGGCGCCTCTTTGAGGCTGCCCTGAAGCAATGGGGGCATTAAAGACACAAGCACCTGGATGGAGAGGCAGAAACACTCTCAGGTCAACTCTTTGAGGCACCCCTACTCCATACCATAAACGTCAAAAGTGCTGATGACGGCGAAGTGCCACACCACGTACCTGGCTCTAAGATGGCCGCCTCGGGCTGCAACCAGTGAATTGTCCCATTGATTCAGCCCTTACACAGCAGATGAACAGCACAACATACTTCTTCTCTACAAAGGGGCCGCAAACCGGAGTGGGATTTGCCCTCCCCCAGCAAGGAGGGCTCTTTGTGTTGCTCATATGCCACAGAAAAAAGCGATGAATAAGGTCTCCACCTACTTCGTATCAACAGAGAGGATATAAGTCCAGGACGAAGGAGGACAGACAAACACAATGGTGCTCACTAGAGAGGACTTGATGGCCTCGCCAAGAGACTTTAAGTCAGAACTGTGCGCAGAAATCAAGCAAGACCTGTGGTCTTCTATAGAGCAATTGAAGACTGAAATCTCCAACCGCACGTCAGCCCTCCAGCAAGACGTGGATGCTGTGTGTTCCAGAGTCCTAGAAATAGAGGAGCACTCACAAGAACACTCGTACTACCAGGATGCAGGAAAAGAAGCAAGAGCTTCAGCTGCAGCTTCAACAGGCTCTCCTGAAGGCGGACGATCTAGAAAACAGGTCCCGGAGGGAGAACATACGAATAGGAGACCTGGAGGAGGGTGCAGAGAGACCAGATTTGGAGGCCTTTGTGGAGGGGCTCTTTGCAGTGTTTCTGAGCCCGCGCCAGTAGAAGATTAAAATCGACAGGGTGCACCACGTAGGAAACCAGCAGATGGGTGATCGACGACGCACACGGGATGTCCTTGTCAAGCTGCACTCATTTAAAACAAAAGAAGCAATTCTACAACCGCAAGGAAAAAGGAAGAAACCTCCTTTCAGGGATACAGGTGCCTGCTATTTCAAGATCTGACTCCTTCCACGCTGACACATAGGTAGCAACTCAGGCCGATAACTACAAAACTCAGAGAAGACAACATATGCTATAGACGGACTTTTCCCTTTGGTCTCGCCTTTGAACTTAACGACAAACCACAACACATCTCAGCTCTGGAGGAGGGTCTTTGAATTTTGGGTCTTCCTATCCCTGAAGACGAAGGCAGCCAAGGCCCTACAAAAGGAATGGATACAACAATAAGGCCTGACAACAATGGCACACAATCTCAAAAGGTAAGCTCAGCATAAAATAAAAGGTATAGAGCAGTCAAACTAATTTCAGGAGGGAGGCTACCTCTTGATTTTTGGAACTACAATGGGACATAAAACGTGAACAGGCGAAATACTGGTGAAAGAACTCTCACCCCTTCATCAAAAATGACTTCCTGCACTGGACATTAATACAAATATTCTTTCTAACTGGAACTCTCTACAGGAAACATCCGACGGCCAGGGCTCTGGGCACTGTCACCCGTTACCATGTCATTTTTAATCAAGACTGAACTGGCTGGGAGCCTGCTGGGTGCCCAGTGCATGGTTTTTGGGAAGCTATGTTTTTTTTCAAATTTTGGGGGGGGTGGGTGGGTACCTGGTGGTGGATCCAAGGGACAGTTGGGCAATTTTTACAGGCGGGGAGTTGGCGAGGGTAAATGTGGAAAACAATCAGGGGGACGAAGGGGGATCAAGGGCCAAAAGCGGAAGACATGCGAGGTAGAGCGTACAGAGGTCTATAATATGGTCTCAATCGCCTCAAGGAACGAAAAAGGCCTGAATTCACCCCCTAAAAGGCAAAAAATCTGGAAGTACCTTACAGACCATCAATTCAAAGTAGTTGCGCTGCAGAAAACGCACCTTAAAAAAACCGAAGAGTTGCGACTTCACCATTAAATCTATCCCTTAAACTATAGGTCTTCCGCTAATTCCAAACAGAAGGGTGTCGCCCTGTTGTTTCGCAGCTCTGCAAAATTCCTAACTGATATAAAGACAGATCGGGAGGGCAGATTAATTATGGTAAAAGGGAAATTGAGAGGCAGACTTTGCACGATTATCTCTGCATACGTGCCCAATACAGGGCAAACAGTGTTCTTGGCCTCCCTCTTAGAACAGGTAGGCGAGTATGCGGAGGGACTGACAATAAGCATGGGCGATTTTAACCTGACCTGGTAGGTTGAGATGGACAGCAAACACCCCCAGAGGATGACCACACGCATCTTCTCCAAGCGAATCAAGCAGAGAATGTCTTTGGGTTTACTGGATGCTTAGCATATGCTCTATCCGACCACCAAAGACTACACTTTCTTTTCACATGAGCACTCGACCTACTCTAGGTTAGACCACATTTTTATAAGCCAATCCCTGCTGAACTCCCTACAGGCAGAAAAGATACTCCCAATCACTATCTCAGATCACAGTCTAGTGACTATCAGTTTGTCTTGGGAGACCAATGGGACGGGCACTCACAGAAGGTACTTCCCAGTCTCAGTGACCAGGGGCAGACTTCTTATAGATGAGCTGAGGAAATCCATTTCGGAATATTTTGAGCAGAATCAACCCCAGGCCATTTCACCCAGAACAATAGGGACCCGTTCAAGGCAGTCCTCAGAGGCAAATGTGTTGAACTGATAACCATACTGAATAAGTGGCAGGACAAGGAACGATTAGCACTGGAGGAGAAATTGGAGAAAGTAGAAAGGGACCATAAGACAGCCCCATTCTGGGTACTGCAGCGACAGCTTAGTGCATTGAAGGGAAAATCAAAGCGATTTACACAAATAGGGCAGAACACACCGTGTTAAGGCTCCGGCAAATATCTTATGCTCAATGAGGTAAGGTAGGGACTCACCTAGCAAGACAGCTACGCGAAAAAAAGAAGCACGATTACATAGGGGGAATACAGGATGGAACTGGTACTCTGGCCCACAAGGATGATGTCAAAGCACGCATTTTCAGAGGGTTTAATAGGGACCTCTATACAGGTACACACCCAGATACGGTTTTGCCGCAGCACTACTTAGATTCACTGGAACTCCCCCAGGTACCGCCAGTGAAGAACTATCAGCTAAATGGGCCAATCACTGAGGAATAAGTAAGGAAAGCAATTTGAAAACTCATAGTACACAAATTCTCAGGGCCCGATGGGTTGATGGCGCACTTTTATAAAATATTTGCGTTGGAGCTTACACCCCATATTACCTCGTTATTCAATGTAATGGCGGAGGACTCCACGGTCTCGAATTCTATGGCCGAGGCAGTGGTCACAGTAACTCTCAAGCCGGGGAAAAACCCACATAACTGCGCCTCATATCAGCCCATTGCACGGCAAAACCTGGATGCCATACTTTTTTCTGCAAAATTAGCCGCTAGACTCAACACTTTAATGCCCTCACTAATCCACCCTGATCAATCGGGCTTCATAATAGGAAGACAGACACATGACAACATTTGTAGGACTATTCGCTTGATCAAAAAAGTCTCTAAATTCAAAATTCCGACTCTGTTGGTGGGCCTAGACGCCGAGAAGGCCTTTGACAGGGTGTATTGGTCTTTCCTCTTTCTGACCATGCAAAAGTTCGGTTTTGGGGACAGCTTCATCAACATGGTTCGGGCTAACTACAAACACCCACAATCAAGAGTACAGGTCAACGGGTCTCAGTCGCTCCCATTTACACTGAGCAGAGGCACGAGGCAGGGCTGCCCGTTATCCCCTCTTTTATTTATCCTAAGCAGCGAACCCTTAGCAGTCTGGTTCAGAGCTAACAAGGAGATAAAAGGTATACATTTTGGGAGTATAGAATACAAGGCCTCGCTTTTTGTGGATGATATTCTAATGACAATCACCGACCCAGGCTCCTCACTACAAGCATTGCTGGCAGAATTGGATAAATTTGAAGCAAGCAGTAGCAGGCTTTACAGTTAATTCATCTAAATCCTTCATTCTAAATCTCACTATTCCTGAAGGAGCGGCCCAGCAGCTCCGGAGCCAGTCCGCCTTTCAATGGGCCAAACGCTCCATTTAATACTTAGGCATTCAGCTTACCCCAAGGGTAGAGGATCTTTTATAAGGCCAACTATCCCACAATGCTGGCCCAAATGCAACAAGACCTCAAGAGCTGGAAACAATCTCTTTTCTAGGACGGATAAATGCTGTTAAAATGACGTTGCTCCAAAAAATGCTCTATTTGTTCCAGGCGCTCCCGGTGGACTAAGAGCGAGATCTATTGCACAAGGTGCGCTCTCTCATTACCAAATTCATATGGCAGGGGGGAAGAGCTCGACTCCCGTTCCATGTTTTACAGCATCCAAAGTAAGAGAGGGAGGTGACGCTAACAGATTTTTCATTATATTTCAAGGCGGCCTAACTGAGGGCAGTGGTGGAGTGGTCCATGAGAAAATCCGATAAGCATTGGCCCCACATGGACAGGGTGATAATGGGTAGGTCTATTTGGGAAGTACCTAAGAGGTCAAAAAAAGAGAGGCTGGCCAATGCATACATTAACAGCCAGACACGCACCACGCTCAAGGTTTAGGATGAAGTCATGAGGGATGGGTGCTGAAATCCTTCCCTTAACCGTACACCCCCATTCATTTCAATCCCGACTTCCTCCCAGCATTGCGAGAGGGCCCATTTGATATATGGCGGCAATACCAACTCCAGTGGTGGGTCTGCGAACAAGATGACACCAGAAAGTCACCGAGAACAGAACGGCCAAAGAAGCCGTCTCTCCTAACTTGACTGTCAAGGCAGTTTTGCTTGGTAAACGTGTGCAGCGAAGCCCACGTAGCTGCCTGACAAATGTCCTGCAAGGGAACGCCGCGTCCCAAGGCAGTAGTGGCTGCCATGGCCCCGGTCAAATGGGCACGTCCACCCCACAGGAGGCTCCTTCTCGGCCAACGTGTAACATGCTTTTATGCAATGAACAACTTACCGAGAGATGGTTCATTTGTGCATGGTGGGCAAAGTGATGGTCTGCCCGATGTGGAAGGGCGTGACAACCTTTGGGAAGAAAGAAAGATGGGTCCTTAAAACTACCTTGTCTGGATGAACAGAAAGGAAAGGAGGTTTGGAAGAAAGAGCCTGGGGCTCACTCACTCTTCTGGCAGAGGTGATAGCTACCAGGAAAGCCGTCTTGAGAGTGAGAAGATGCAAAGGATAGTTATGAAGAGGCTCAAAGGGAGCGCACATCAGATATGTCAAGACAAGGTTTAAGTCCCATTGAGGCATTATGAATGGCACAGGAGGAAACGTGTGCGTAATGCCCTTGAGGAAACGGTTAACAACCGGGGACTTAAAAAGAGAAGGCTGATCTGGAAGCCTTAGAAAGGCGGAGATGACCGAAAGATAACCTTTGATAGTGCCAAGAGCAGAGCCCTGCTGGGCCAAGGATAGAAGGAACAGAAGAACCTCAGAAAGAGGGGCAGAGAGGGGATCCACAGCCTTTGCTGTGCACCATGCAACAAATGTGTTCCACCTGCAGGCGTATTCCGTCTTAGTGGAGGGACGCCTGGCTACCAGAATGACATCACAGACTTCGGGAGGAAGATCGGAAGCTGTCAACTGTCGCCGCTCAATCTCCACGCATGGAGGTGGAGGCTGCACAGGTTTGGGTGGAGGACCGTCCCCTGCTGCTAGGACTGAGCATCCTCCCGAAGAGGCAGTCGGATCGGGGGATTGATCGCCATGCTGAGTAGCTCGAGATACCAGTATCTTCATGCCCAATCCAGGGCCACAAGGATGACTTGGGCCCGGTTGCGCCAAATCTTCTTCAGCACTCTGGGCAGAAGTGGTATCGGCGTAAAGGCGTACAAAAGACTACAACTCCACTCACGACGAAAAGCGTCGCTGAGCGAGTGCCGCCTTGGAAATTCCAACGTGCAGAATTGATGACATTGAGCGTTCTCTGTGGTGGCAAATAGATCTAACCAAGGCTCTCCCCACTGCTGAAAGAGGCCTTGCGCCACGTCTGAGTTCAGACGCCATATGTGATCCATCAAGCACCAGCGGCTGCGTTTGTCCGCCTTGGTGTTCAGAGAACCTGCCAGGTGTTGAACCACCAAGCTAATGCCTTGACGATCCAGCCATGTCCAGAGGCGCAGAGCCTCCTCACAGGGTCCAGAACCCCACCCCAACCTATGTATTGCAATTCCATATGGCGGTGGTGTTCTCCCAGAACACCTGCACTACACTTCCCCGGACAGAGGGAAGGAATGCCTTCAATGCAAGTCGGATCACCCGAAGCTCCAAAAGGTTGATATGGAGCCAGGACTCCACTGGAGACCAAAGGCATCTGATCTCCGCCTCTCCCAAGTGACCTCCCCATCCCAGGCTCCCCGTCCCAGGCTCCTCATCCCAGGAGGGACGCATCCTTCACCACTCTGTGCTCTGGTTGGGGAAGGGAGAGGGATCTGCCATTGACCCAATCGCGATTTTTGAGTCACAAATGTAATTGTCGTGCAGTGCCCTCCAAAATCTGGACATGATCAGACCGGTTGCCCTGATGCTGCGCCCACTGGAACTTCAGGTCCCACTGCAGAGCCCACATATGCCATCTGGCATGTTGCACTAGCAGGATGCAGGAGGCCATCAGGCCCAGGAGCCGGAGGGTCCTCCTGACTGAAACCTGGGATAGAGGCCGAAAGATCGGAATCATAGCCTGAATATCCCGGACTCGCAGCTCGGGAGGATAAACCTGAAACTGCGTTGAATCCTTAACTGCTCCGATGAAGGGGAGCTTCTGAGAGGGACCAGCAAATGCAATAGGTCGATGACTACTGTCTGGGGCGGGCCCGCCTTCAACAACCAGTCATCGAGGTAGGAGAAGACTGACACCCGTGACCTGCGCAGATGAACTGCGACCACCGCCATCACTTTCGTGAACACCCAAGGGACGCTGGTAAGGCTGAAGGGGAGAATGGCAAACCGAAAATGCTCCTGGCCTACCATGAACCGCAGATAACGCCGGTGGGCCGGCAGGACGGGGATGTGAAAATATGTAACCTGCAAGTCCAGGGTCGAGGGCAGCCAAGACCTGAGCCATAGTCGACATCTTGAACTTCTCCTTCCGAAGGAAGCGATTGACATTCCTGAGGTCCAAGATAGGGCGCAAGCCCCCCTTGTCCTTCTTGGGGACCAGAAAGTAGTGGGAATAACAACCACGTCCTACTTCTGGCCCAGGAACGCGCTCAATGGCCCCCTTGGCCATGAGGGCCATAACTTCCTCTTGGAGAAGCGTGAAATGATCCCCCAGCATGAGGTGGAACTGAGGTGGCATGGCTAGGAGGGTAGACTTGAACGGGAGGGAGTAACCCCTCCGGACGTGTTGCAGCACCCACTTGTCAGAAGTTACAGAGCGCCAGTGGGGAAGGTGATTCCGAATCCTGCCTCCCACTGGCGTGGGGTGCACCCCAAAGCTCGGACTTGGAAAGCTTTGAGGCACATGCTGCGGGAGAGGAGGTGGACTAACCCGCCCGCTGGCCCCGTGTGCCACCACGGCGGCCTCCACGGCTAAACTGAGGTTGGTTCTGCGCAGGCTTCTGGCTGAATGAGCGGGCAGGGGCACCCCTTCCATGGCCACGAAAGGAACAAAAGGTAGACGGGGCTGGGCGCATGGTGGAGTGACCCAAGGACTTGGTCGTAGCCTGAGAGTCCTTGAAATACTCCAGCGCACTGTCTGCCTTATCGCCAAACAGGCGAGTACCATCAAAAGGCATGTCCATGAGGGAACTCTGGACATCCCCCGAAAACCCAGTGGACCGCAGCCAAGCATGGCGATGCAGGGCCACTGTTGTGGAGATCGCTCTCCCTAAGGAGTCCGCGGTGTCCAGGCCACACTGAATGGTGAACTTTGCAGCATCTTTTCCCTCCGCAACAGCTTGGGAAAGTACAGCCCGAACCTACTCCGGGCACTGGGGCAGTGCCTGTGCCACCATGTCCCACACAGCTTGAGAGTAGCGGCCCAACAGGCATGCGGTGTTGACTGACCGCAGCCCCAAGCTGGCAGAGGAAAATAGCCTCTTGCCAAACTGCTTCAGCTTTTTCGATTACTTATCCGGCGGGGCTGTAGGGAACACACTTTGGGAAGTGTAAGCCTGGATGACCAGGCTCTCCGAAGTTAGAGGATTGGTCAGAAAAGCCGGGTCACCCTGCTGGGCGATGACGCCTGGCCACGTTCTTATCCACAGGAACCCCTGTGGCTGGCTGAGACCAGGTTCCCATCAGAACATCCGTCAAGGCCTCATTAAACGGGAGCAGAGGTCCCATTGACCTTGCCGGCAGCTGAAGCACCTCAGTAAGGAGGTTGGTCTAGTGGGTGACAGTAGGTAGGTCAAGGGCCTCAGCTGCTCTATGGTGCACCATAGTATACGTGGCGCCCTCCTCCATGATCGTGGGAGGGGACATAAATCCCGGGTCATAGGAGAGGTCAAGACTGCATGCGTCCTCTGAGTCCTCTACCCATTCATGTTCCGACTCGCACTGCCATGCAAGAGGGTCTTCTGACCCCTCCCAGTCATCCCCCTCCTCCATGGCCCGTGGTACAGGTGGCAGCGGCGGGGGTGGCACAGGGGAAAACAAGTGCTCAGGAACATCGCCTGAGCCCGGCGCCGGTCGGCGCCGATCCGGCTCCACATCCCAATTAGGGTCCCAAGCCAGAGCGAAATTACCCGCAAAGTCGGTCAAGGGCAGAGTTGGTCAAGGGCAGAGTTGGGACTAACGAAACCCATGGTGGTGCCGGGAACGGAGCCTCAGGGGGCTCCGGGGCCAAAGCCACCGGCAGAGGACCTTGTGGCGCCGGGTCCACGACGGCAGAGCTGTTGGCAAGCAAGGGCACTCAAAAGCGACAGCAGGGCCCAAAGGCGCGCCGGCTGGAGCCCTAGGCCTGAAAAGGCAGTCCATGGCAGCAAGAAATTCTTGCACCTGGGACGGAGTCGCCGACAGACCCGGATAAGGTGGGTAGGCCGCGGAACTACAAGGCTCCAACGGAGCCACAGGGGGCGAACCCCTGGCCCCCTCGTCCGCATCGGGAGACCGATGAGGGAAGGTCGGAGAGCGGTCACGCTTCTTTGACTTTTTCTTGTGATGTCGCTTACCTGATTCTGAGGGCGAAGACTTGGAGCCCGAAGAGTGATGGTGATGGCTCCGCGGTTGGTCCCTCGAGCGACCCCTGGACCTCGAATGGCACTGAGACGACTGCCTGGCTGCCAGCAGCTTTCGGGACCGCTCCCACAAAGCCTTCGGAGCCATGGCCAGACAGTCGGAACATAACCGGGAGTCATGGTCGCACTCCAAACAGTAGAGACCAACGACATGGGTTAGTTTTGCCAATTCCTACGGACCAGCGCCAAGTCCTTTACTAAACACAATGGAAGGGTTATTAATTTTGTGATATTCTCATAGCAAGGATGCCAGTGTCAAAAAGAATACCATACTTTGAGATAGACTCACAGAGACTAGAGGTGGTACACTCCTTCCCATACCTAAGGGTCCACTTTAATAAAATAAAACTGTTTTAGGCAAATATGGTAAATAACAGAGCCCTAGTGATGGAGAGGAGTATGGAAGCCATCATGGTTTTTGCCAAAAGGTTGGGTTCAAAACCTCTTACAACTATAAAGAAGGTATATCAAGCAAAGACATTATCTGCATCATCTTACGTGGCAGGTGTCTGGGGTACGCTCCCTGTAACTCAACTTCAAATTTTGGAGGATAGATTTAATAAGAAAATACTTTCCCTCCCCAGCTCGATCTCAAACTATATTTATCATCTTAAATTGGGTCTACCATATGTGACAGATATTATCAATATCGGTCCTGTACTTCTGTGGCATTCTATATGGCATAGGGGCACAGTAAACTTAACCCAGACTTTAATTAAAAACTGTTTACTTCTGGATAACAACATGTACGAAGGGACCCCCTCAAAAGGTAAATTTGGCCCAGGAACAGAGGGGAGCATAAACACTACAATGTGAGGGCGTTCCTGCAATGGCCTTATATTTTAATTTGTACAATTACATCTATACATTTTCTATTTGGGTGATAAATACAAACAACATACTAAATAGGTTCAAAACATTACAAAATTTATTTTTTAAGTTTTTCAATTCATTTAAATACTAATTTTCATCACAAAAATCACAAAGGAAAAAATTACAATTCATATCAAAACCCTGACAAAAGACAGAGGAATCATAAATATATACAACACAATTATTATATAAAAATTATAACCCCTTGGTAACAAACATATCTCTCAACATCCTCACATGCTAACAGTCATACCACACTCAACCTCATACTCAAATGGAGAAGGAACTGAATAGACAGTAAGCAGAATAACAATGCTAAAATATTGGCCCCCAGATGTACTATTAGGCCATCGCAGCAGGTCTACGCGCGTTTCGGCAGCGCTCGGCCGCCTTCATCAGGACCTTTTCCTCGTGATACAATAAATACCAAGGGATCAATTGGCACCAACAGCAGTAGAGTCAGGGAGGACCGGCTCTCACAATTATCATAGGGCGGGATGTCCTGTTTGTCCTTGAAGTGGCTTTAATGGTAGTTGGAGACCCGGTGTGGCAGTCGGTTCCTAGATTTTCGAATTCATGGAGTGGTTTAAGACAAAGAATGTGCCTTTCTACCAAATCTGTCCTTCATAATAAATTGAAATTATGGTAGGAATTTTAACTGACATCCCGCTGACCGTCTTTGTCTTAAACCACTCCATGAATTCGAAAATCTAGGAACCGACTGCCACACCGGGTCTCCAACTACCATTAAAGACACTTCAAGGACAAACAGGACATCCCGCCCTATGATAATTGTGAGAGCCGGTCCTCCCTGACTCTACTGCTGTTGGTGCCAATTGATCCCTTGGTATTTATTGTATCACGAGGAAAAGGTCCTGATGAAGGCGGCCGAGCGCTGCCGAAACGCGCGTAGACCTGCTGCGATGGCCTAATAGTACATCTGGGGGCCAATATTTTAGCATTGTTATTCTGCTTACTGTCTATTCAGTTCCTTCTCCATTTGAGTATGAGGTTGAGTGTGGTATGACTGTTAGCATGTGAGGATGTTGAGAGATATGTTTGTTACCAAGGGGTTATAATTTTTATATATTAATTGTGTTGTATATATTTATGATTCCTCTGTCTTTTGTCAGGGTTTTGATATGAATTGTAATTTTTTCCTTTGTGATTTTTGTGATGAAAATTAGTATTTAAATGAATTGAAAAACTTAAAAAATAAATTTTGTAATGTTTTGAACCTATTTAGTATGTTGTTTGTATTTATCACCCAAATAGAAAATGTATAGATGTAATTGTACAAATTAAAATATAAGGCCATTGCAGGAACGCCCTCACATTGTAGTACTTCTGGATAACACACACAAAATCCCTTGGCTCCAGTCTGTGAGATTAACTTTTACTGCACTGGGGTTGGAGGAATTATTTCTTACCCCAGTACATGTAAAAAGAATTCTAAGCAAAAACTGAAGTCTAGCCTTCTTTCTTATGTGGCCCACGAGCACCAAGAACTTAATTGTTTAAAGAAATCAGTGATGTTGCACCATCTGGCACTGCCGATTTTAGAGGGGGACTACTCATACTTAGAGAGTATAGTAAACTCACAGCATAGATATATTATGATGAGATCCCATCTGTATCTAATCCGCTGATGTTGGGTTTTCCTGCAAAGAGAGGTTCAGATGTACGGACCAGATGCTTTGCCCATGCAATAAGGGATCAGGAGCAGTCAGAGCTACATATACTTTTTTCTGTGCCATGTACGAGAAGGAACGTTCTCGTTTTTTACTCCTAATTTTAAAAAAAACTTCACATTAGGCAATTGCGCTTCACTTTATATCTAAAGAAACTTCTCGACCCATTTACATTCTTTTCGATAGCTACTTTTTTATTGGTGTGTCTAAGGAGGAAGAAAGCTGATGACCTTAGCGTCCATGAAGAGTGATTAGGCTATATTTATATTCCCTAAATGTTCTGATATACTTAGTTTGTATATAACAGAGGTCTCATGGTGTTGATTCTTTTTTGTAATTATTCCCTATTTTTCTTTTCAATTATGTTTTTTTTCTTTTTCTTATGGTATATCTATTAGTTCTAATTGGTCTTTGGGACCAAGATGAAATCTTCTTTAGTCGATCTATTAACTTTTTAGGATGTTTGAATCAACTTACTCCAAAAATGCATTAATGAAATCAACTTGAGGACTTTGTAATTGGTTTTAGTTGCCACTGAATGTAACTAGTGGTAACTTGTGGATTTGACATGTTTTTATTTCTCTCTTCTGTACTTTTATGATCTGTACTTTTAAATGGATCGAATAAAGAAATTGATTGATTGATACATGTTACTAAATGAGTTTTCACACTTTCAAAGCAAGCAGAAAGTTAGTGAATAATTTCCATGGGACATTTGTTTGACTCATTACACAATGGTTTCTAAGGAGAATATCATAACCTATTAAGAACAGTAGTTTTTGAAACATGGGGTAGTCTGTGAGAACTTAGCATGAACTTCCTTATGGCCTGCTCATCACCTTTATCCACTGTCAAAATGTATTAGGTCTTCTGTTCTGCAATTGACAAGAGTATCGTAGTCCCCACACTGCTCATACTGGTGGAAAGAACATATGCCCGGTTGACATGGAGTGCCCTGTGTGGAAAAATGTTAAAGGCTTGACTGGGTTTTGCTTGTGAAGGAATTTATGTATACTGCACAAGGACAAACTGATTGCCCACGAAAATGGGATTAAGTGTGATGAGTCAAACAAATGTCCGGTGGGAATTATACACTAACATTCCTACTTGCTTTGAAAGTGTGCAAACCCAATTAGTAACTCGTATCATAGCCAATGTTATTGAAAAGGGGTACAGAACACAATATCTTGCATGATGATTGTTGTCACTTTTTTAGGGTAAGATATGAAAACAATCATCATACGAGATATTGTGTTCTGTACCCTTTTCCAGTCACATTAGCTCTGAAACAAGTTAGTAATTGACTTTTCACACTGCAAAGTAAAAGTGGAAGTGTCAGTGAACGAGTCTCACAGGACATTTATTTGGCTTATTTTTTTAAGGAACTTAGGCAGTATTCCCCCTGCATGTTTGCCTTAGTTTCAACAGAACCCCACAAAGTGACAAAAAAACTCTGCCAAGCTACGCTGAGTTCTGCAAGCGGTGGAGTGCATTACCTCACGCCACTCATACTAATTTTTAGTGCAGGGTGTTTGTCCCGTGCTGTAAAATCAGTGCGCAAGAGGACGCTGCATCTTTCTGACACTCAAGTAGAAGTTTTACTCGAGTGGTAGCTTCCTCAACGCAACTGGAAGGTTTCTCAATGTAAGCGGTAGCAACCGTCCGCATCTGCCCTAGTTGAGAAATCTAGCCTGGAAGCGGTCTGGGGTTTGATTGTCCTCACTTACGCTCGCCAACTTACCATTGGTGAGGGCGAGCGAGGAAAAAACTGTAGCGTAGCAGAAAGCCAACTAAATACCAGAGGTATGTTTATGGGAATATCAGGGAGCAGCCCTTTAGGCAACAGTTGCTCCACTTTGTTTTTAGTGAACACATTTTGGCAGATTTATTTAAGCTGAATTTGAGGTTTGGGGTGAATCTGGGTAAAAAAAACGTTAAGGGATCCACACAGGTCACCTCACCTTGGACTTCCCGGGGTCTGTACTTTTCAGAAATGCCTGGGTTTGGTAGGTTTCCCTAGATGGCCGCCGAGCCCAGGACCAAAAACGCAGGTGCCATAGGGGCGCCCTAGCAAAACGAGGTAATTTTGCGATAAATAATTTTGATGTTCCAACAATATGTTTTGGGCCCACACACACAAGTGAGGTAGCATGTTTATCAGGAGACCTGGGAAACAGTGGGTAGTATGAAATGTGTGCCATATGTGAGATAAATAACGGTGATGGATCAAGCCCTGATCTTTGGACTGGGTAAGAGTGGTCTGCTTAATTCAGACACTCTGTTCATCACCACCCCCTTGTCTGTATCGTTTTTGGCCACTATAGGTGTGGCAGGGTATACTCAGACATGAGTCCCTTTCTCACTGCTCCATCAGGATTCAAGCAAGCCGGGCCGAAGAGGCTGAAATGCCAGAAACCGGTCCCCGGTAGCTTGTCTCCTTTCTGGTGAAGAATTGGCTTGGTAGTTTGGTCTGCCCTGTCCCCATGATGCACTGGGCCAGGGACAGACTAATTTGCATATAGCCAGGTTCTGAGCTGGGATGGGGCAGTGAGATAAATAACGGTGATGGATCAAGCCCTGATCTTTGGACTGGGTAAGAGTGGTCTGCTTAATTCAGATACTCTGTTCATCACCACCCCCTTGTCGGTATCGTTTTTGGCCACTATAGGTGTGGCAGGGTATACTCAGACATGAGTCCCTTTCTCACTGCTCCATCAGGATTCAAGCAAGCCGGGCCGAAGAGGCTGAAATGCCAGAAACCGGTCCCCGGTAGCTTGTCTCCTTTCTGGTGAAGAATTGGCTTGGTAGTTTGGTCTGCCCTGTTCCCATGATGCACTGGGCCAGGGACAGACTAATTTGCATATAGCCAGGTTCTGAGCTGGGATGGGGCAGTGAGATAAATAACGGTGATGGATCAAGCCCTGATCTTTGGACTGGGTAAGAGTGGTCTGCTTAATTCAGACACTCTGTTCATCACCACCCCCTTGTCTGTATCGTTTTTGGCCACTATAGGTGTGGCAGGGTATACTCAGACATGAGTCCCTTTCTCACTGCTCCATCAGGATTCAAGCAAGCCGGGCCGAAGAGGCTGAAATGCCAGAAACCGGTCCCCGGTAGCTTGTCTCCTTTCTGGTGAAGAATTGGCTTGGTAGTTTGGTCTGCCCTGTTCCCATGATGCACTGGGCCAGGGACAGACTAATTTGCATATAGCCAGGTTCTGAGCTGGGATGGGGCAGTGAGATAAATAACGGTGATGGATCAAGCCCTGATCTTTGGACTGGGTAAGAGTGGTCTGCTTAATTCAGACACTCTGTTCATCACCACCCCCTTGTCTGTATCGTTTTTGGCCACTATAGGTGTGGCAGGGTATACTCAGACATGAGTCCCTTTCTCACTGCTCCATCAGGATTCAAGCAAGCCGGGCCGAAGAGGCTGAAATGCCAGAAACCGGTCCCCGGTAGCTTGTCTCCTTTCTGGTGAAGAATTGGCTTGGTAGTTTGGTCTGTCCTGTTCCCATGATGCACTGGGCCAGGGACAGACTAATTTGCATATAGCCAGGTTCTGAGCTGGGATGGGGCAGTGAGATAAATAACGGTGATGGATCAAGCCCTGATCTTTGGACTGGGTAAGAGTGGTCTGCTTAATTCAGACACTCTGTTCATCACCGCCCCCTTGTCTGTATCGTTTTTGGCCACTATAGGTGTGGCAGGGTATACTCAGACATGAGTCCCTTTCTCACTGCTCCATCAGGATTCAAGCAAGCCGGGCCGAAGAGGCTGAAATGCCAGAAACCGATCCCCGGTAGCTTGTCTCCTTTCTGGTGAAGAATTGGCTTGGTAGTTTGGTCTGCCCTGTTCCCATGATGCACTGGGCCAGGGACAGACTAATTTGCATATAGCCAGGTTCTGAGCTGGGATGGGGCAGTGAGATAAATAACGGTGATGGATCAAGCCCTGATCTTTGGACTGGGTAAGAGTGGTCTGCTCAATTCAGACACTCTGTTCATCACCACCCCCTTGTCTGTATCGTTTTTGGCCACTATAGGTGTGGCAGGGTATACTCAGACATGAGTCCCTTTCTCACTGCTCCATCAGGATTCAAGCAAGCCGGGCCGAAGAGGCTGAAATGCCAGAAACCGGTCCCCGGTAGCTTGTCTCCTTTCTGGTGAAGAATTGGCTTGGTAGTTTGGTCTGCCCTGTTCCCATGATGCACTGGGCCAGGGACAGACTAATTTGCATATAGCCAGGTTCTGAGCTGGGATGGGGCAGTGAGATAAATAACGGTGATGAATCAAGCCCTGATCTTTGGACTGGGTAAGAGTGGTCTGCTTAATTCAGACACTCTGTTCATCACCACCCCCTTGTCTGTATCGTTTTTGGCCACTATAGGTGTGGCAGGGTATACTCAGACATGAGTCCCTTTCTCACTGCTCCATCAGGATTCAAGCAAGCCGGGCCGAAGAGGCTGAAATGCCAGAAACCGGTCCCCGGTAGCTTGTCTCCTTTCTGGTGAAGAATTGGCTTGGTAGTTTGGTCTGCCCTGTTCCCATGATGCACTGGGCCAGGGACAGACTAATTTGCATATAGCCAGGTTCTGAGCTGGGATGGGGCAGTGAGATAAATAACGGTGATGGATCAAGCCCTGATCTTTGGACTGGGTAAGAGTGGTCTGCTTAATTCAGACACTCTGTTCATCACCACCCCCTTGTCTGTATCGTTTTTGGCCACTATAGGTGTGGCAGGGTATACTCAGACATGAGTCCCTTTCTCACTGCTCCATCAGGATTCAAGCAAGCCGGGCCGAAGAGGCTGAAATGCCAGAAACCGGTCCCCGGTAGCTTGTCTCCTTTCTGGTGAAGAATTGGCTTGGTAGTTTGGTCTGCCCTGTTCCCATAATGCACTGGGCCAGGGACAGACTAATTTGCATATAGCCAGGTTCTGAGCTGGGATGGGGCAGTGAGATAAATAACGGTGATGGATCAAGCCCTGATCTTTGGACTGGGTAAGAGTGGTCTGCTTAATTCAGACACTCTGTTCATCACCACCCCCTTGTCTGTATCGTTTTTGGCCACTATAGGTGTGGCAGGGTATACTCAGACATGAGTCCCTTTCTCACTGCTCCATCAGGATTCAAGCAAGCCGGGCCGAAGAGGCTGAAATGCCAGAAACCGGTCCCCGGTAGCTTGTCTCCTTTCTGGTGAAGAATTGGCTTGGTAGTTTGGTCTGCCCTGTTCCCATGATGCACTGGGCCAGGGACAGACTAATTTGCATATAGCCAGGTTCTGAGCTGGGATGGGGCAGTGAGATAAATAACGGTGATGGATCAAGCCCTGATCTTTGGACTGGGTAAGAGTGGTCTGCTTAATTCAGACACTCTGTTCATCACCACCCCCTTGTCTGTATCGTTTTTGGCCACTATAGGTGTGGCAGGGTATACTCAGACATGAGTCCCTTTCTCACTGCTCCATCAGGATTCAAGCAAGCCGGGCCGAAGAGGCTGAAATGCCAGAAACCGGTCCCCGGTAGCTTGTCTCCTTTCTGGTGAAGAATTGGCTTGGTAGTTTGGTCTGCCCTGTTCCCATGATGCACTGGGCCAGGGACAGACTAATTTGCATATAGCCAGGTTCTGAGCTGGGATGGGGCAGTGAGATAAATAACGGTGATGGATCAAGCCCTGATCTTTGGACTGGGTAAGAGTGGTCTGCTTAATTCAGACACTCTGTTCATCACCACCCCCTTGTCTGTATCGTTTTTGGCCACTATAGGTGTGGCAGGGTATACTCAGACATGAGTCCCTTTCTCACTGCTCCATCAGGATTCAAGCAAGCCGGGCCGAAGAGGCTGAAATGCCAGAAACCGGTCCCCGGTAGCTTGTCTCCTTTCTGGTGAAGAATTGGCTTGGTAGTTTGGTCTGCCCTGTTCCCATGATGCACTGGGCCAGGGACAGACTAATTTGCATATAGCCAGGTTCTGAGCTGGGATGGGGCAGTGAGATAAATAACGGTGATGGATCAAGCCCTGATCTTTGGACTGGGTAAGAGTGGTCTGCTTAATTCAGACACTCTGTTCATCACCACCCCCTTGTCTGTATCGTTTTTGGCCACTATAGGTGTGGCAGGGTATACTCAGACATGAGTCCCTTTCTCACTGCTCCATCAGGATTCAAGCAAGCCGGGCCGAAGAGGCTGAAATGCCAGAAACCGGTCCCCGGTAGCTTGTCTCCTTTCTGGTGAAGAATTGGCTTGGTAGTTTGGTCTGCCCTGTTCCCATGATGCACTGGGCCAGGGACAGACTAATTTGCATATAGCCAGGTTCTGAGCTGGGATGGGGCAGTGAGATAAATAACGGTGATGGATCAAGCCCTGATCTTTGGACTGGGTAAGAGTGGTCTGCTTAATTCAGACACTCTGTTCATCACCACCCCCTTGTCTGTATCGTTTTTGGCCACTATAGGTGTGGCAGGGTATACTCAGACATGAGTCCCTTTCTCACTGCTCCATCAGGATTCAAGCAAGCCGGGCCGAAGAGGCTGAAATGCCAGAAACCGGTCCCCGGTAGCTTGTCTCCTTTCTGGTGAAGAATTGGCTTGGTAGTTTGGTCTGCCCTGTTCCCATGATGCACTGGGCCAGGGACAGACTAATTTGCATATAGCCAGGTTCTGAGATGGGATGGGGCAGTGAGATAAATAACGGTGATGGATCAAGCCCTGATCTTTGGACTGGGTAAGAGTGGTCTGCTTAATTCAGACACTCTGTTCATCACCACCCTCTTGTCTGTATCGTTTTTGGCCACTATAGGTGTGGCAGGGTATACTCAGACATGAGTCCCTTTCTCACTGCTCCATCAGGATTCAAGCAAGCCGGGCCGAAGAGGCTGAAATGCCAGAAACCGGTCCCCGGTAGCTTGTCTCCTTTCTGGTGAAGAATTAGCTTGGTAGTTTGGTCTGCCCTGTTCCCATGATGCACTGGGCCAGGGACAGACTAATTTGCATATAGCCAGGTTCTGAGCTGGGATGGGGCAGTGAGATAAATAACGGTGATGGATCAAGCCCTGATCTTTGGACTGGGTAAGAGTGGTCTGCTTAATTCAGACACTCTGTTCATCACCACCCCCTTGTCTGTATCGTTTTTGGCCACTATAGGTGTGGCAGGGTATACTCAGACATGAGTCCCTTTCTCACTGCTCCATCAGGATTCAAGCAAGCCGGGCCGAAGAGGCTGAAATGCCAGAAACCGGTCCCCGGTAGCTTGTCTCCTTTCTGGTGAAGAATTGGCTTGGTAGTTTGGTCTGCCCTGTTCCCATGATGCACTGGGCCAGGGACAGACTAATTTGCATATAGCCAGGTTCTGAGCTGGGATGGGGCAGTGAGATAAATAACGGTGATGGATCAAGCCCTGATCTTTGGACTGGGTAAGAGTGGTCTGCTTAATTCAGACACTCTGTTCATCACCACCCCCTTGTCTGTATCGTTTTTGGCCACTATAGGTGTGGCAGGGTATACTCAGACATGAGTCCCTTTCTCACTGCTCCATCAGGATTCAAGCAAGCCGGGCCGAAGAGGCTGAAATGCCAGAAACCGGTCCCCGGTAGCTTGTCTCCTTTCTGGTGAAGAATTGGCTTGGTAGTTTGGTCTGCCCTGTTCCCATGATGCACTGGGCCAGGGACAGACTAATTTGCATATAGCCAGGTTCTGAGCTGGGATGGGGCAGTGAGATAAATAACGGTGATGGATCAAGCCCTGATCTTTGGACTGGGTAGGAGTGGTCTGCTTAATTCAGACACTCTGTTCATCACCACCCCCTTGTCTGTATCGTTTTTGGCCACTATAGGTGTGGCAGGGTATACTCAGACATGAGTCCCTTTCTCACTGCTCCATCAGGATTCAAGCAAGCCGGGCCGAAGAGGCTGAAATGCCAGAAACCGGTCCCCGGTAGCTTGTCTCCTTTCTGGTGAAGAATTGGCTTGGTAGTTTGGTCTGCCCTGTTCCCATGATGCACTGGGCCAGGGACAGACTAATTTGCATATAGCCAGGTTCTGAGCTGGGATGGGGCAGTGAGATAAATAACGGTGATGGATCAAGCCCTGATCTTTGGACTGGGTAAGAGTGGTCTGCTTAATTCAGACACTCTGTTCATCACCACCCCCTTGTCTGTATCGTTTTTGGCCACTATAGGTGTGGCAGGGTATACTCAGACATGAGTCCCTTTCTCACTGCTCCATCAGGATTCAAGCAAGCCGGGCCGAAGAGGCTGAAATGCCAGAAACCGGTCCCCGGTAGCTTGTCTCCTTTCTGGTGAAGAATTGGCTTGGTAGTTTGGTCTGCCCTGTTCCCATGATGCACTGGGCCAGGGACAGACTAATTTGCATATAGCCAGGTTCTGAGCTGGGATGGGGCAGTGAGATAAATAACGGTGATGGATCAAGCCCTGATCTTTGGACTGGGTAAGAGTGGTCTGCTTAATTCAGACACTCTGTTCATCACCACCCCCTTGTCTGTATCGTTTTTGGCCACTATAGGTGTGGCAGGGTATACTCAGACATGAGTCCCTTTCTCACTGCTCCATCAGGATTCAAGCAAGCCGGGCCGAAGAGGCTGAAATGCCAGAAACCGGTCCCCGGTAGCTTGTCTCCTTTCTGGTGAAGAATTGGCTTGGTAGTTTGGTCTGCCCTGTTCCCATGATGCACTGGGCCAGGGACAGACTAATTTGCATATAGCCAGGTTCTGAGCTGGGATGGGGCAGTGAGATAAATAACGGTGATGGATCAAGCCCTGATCTTTGGACTGGGTAAGAGTGGTCTGCTTAATTCAGACACTCTGTTCATCACCACCCCCTTGTCTGTATCGTTTTTGGCCACTATAGGTGTGGCAGGGTATACTCAGACATGAGTCCCTTTCTCACTGCTCCATCAGGATTCAAGCAAGCCGGGCCGAAGAGGCTGAAATGCCAGAAACCGGTCCCCGGTAGCTTGTCTCCTTTCTGGTGAAGAATTGGCTTGGTAGTTTGGTCTGCCCTGTTCCCATGATGCACTGGGCCAGGGACAGACTAATTTGCATATAGCCAGGTTCTGAGCTGGGATGGGGCAGTGAGATAAATAACGGTGATGGATCAAGCCCTGATCTTTGGACTGGGTAAGAGTGGTCTGCTTAATTCAGACACTCTGTTCATCACCACCCCCTTGTCTGTATCGTTTTTGGCCACTATAGGTGTGGCAGGGTATACTCAGACATGAGTCCCTTTCTCACTGCTCCATCAGGATTCAAGCAAGCCGGGCCGAAGAGGCTGAAATGCCAGAAACCGGTCCCCGGTAGCTTGTCTCCTTTCTGGTGAAGAATTGGCTTGGTAGTTTGGTCTGCCCTGTTCCCATGATGCACTGGGCCAGGGACAGACTAATTTGCATATAGCCAGGTTCTGAGCTGGGATGGGGCAGTGAGATAAATAACGGTGATGGATCAAGCCCTGATCTTTGGACTGGGTAAGAGTGGTCTGCTTAATTCAGACACTCTGTTCATCACCACCCCCTTGTCTGTATCGTTTTTGGCCACTATAGGTGTGGCAGGGTATACTCAGACATGAGTCCCTTTCTCACTGCTCCATCAGGATTCAAGCAAGCCGGGCCGAAGAGGCTGAAATGCCAGAAACCGGTCCCCGGTAGCTTGTCTCCTTTCTGGTGAAGAATTGGCTTGGTAGTTTGGTCTGCCCTGTTCCCATGATGCACTGGGCCAGGGACAGACTAATTTGCATATAGCCAGGTTCTGAGCTGGGATGGGGCAGTGAGATAAATAACGGTGATGGATCAAGCCCTGATCTTTGGACTGGGTAAGAGTGGTCTGCTTAATTCAGACACTCTGTTCATCACCACCCCCTTGTCTGTATCGTTTTTGGCCACTATAGGTGTGGCAGGGTATACTCAGACATGAGTCCCTTTCTCACTGCTCCATCAGGATTCAAGCAAGCCGGGCCGAAGAGGCTGAAATGCCAGAAACCGGTCCCCGGTAGCTTGTCTCCTTTCTGGTGAAGAATTGGCTTGGTAGTTTGGTCTGCCCTGTTCCCATGATGCACTGGGCCAGGGACAGACTAATTTGCATATAGCCAGGTTCTGAGCTGGGATGGGGCAGTGAGATAAATAACGGTGATGGATCAAGCCCTGATCTTTGGACTGGGTAAGAGTGGTCTGCTTAATTCAGACACTCTGTTCATCACCACCCCCTTGTCTGTATCGTTTTTGGCCACTATAGGTGTGGCAGGGTATACTCAGACATGAGTCCCTTTCTCACTGCTCCATCAGGATTCAAGCAAGCCGGGCCGAAGAGGCTGAAATGCCAGAAACCGGTCCCCGGTAGCTTGTCTCCTTTCTGGTGAAGAATTGGCTTGGTAGTTTGGTCTGCCCTGTTCCCATGATGCACTGGGCCAGGGACAGACTAATTTGCATATAGCCAGGTTCTGAGCTGGGATGGGGCAGTGAGATAAATAACGGTGATGGATCAAGCCCTGATCTTTGGACTGGGTAAGAGTGGTCTGCTTAATTCAGACACTCTGTTCATCACCACCCCCTTGTCTGTATCGTTTTTGGCCACTATAGGTGTGGCAGGGTATACTCAGACATGAGTCCCTTTCTCACTGCTCCATCAGGATTCAAGCAAGCCGGGCCGAAGAGGCTGAAATGCCAGAAACCGGTCCCCGGTAGCTTGTCTCCTTTCTGGTGAAGAATTGGCTTGGTAGTTTGGTCTGCCCTGTTCCCATGATGCACTGGGCCAGGGACAGACTAATTTGCATATAGCCAGGTTCTGAGCTGGGATGGGGCAGTGAGATAAATAATGGTGATGGATCAAGCCCTGATCTTTGGACTGGGTAAGAGTGGTCTGCTTAATTCAGACACTCTGTTCATCACCACCCCCTTGTCTGTATCGTTTTTGGCCACTATAGGTGTGGCAGGGTATACTCAGACATGAGTCCCTTTCTCACTGCTCCATCAGGATTCAAGCAAGCCGGGCCGAAGAGGCTGAAATGCCAGAAACCGGTCCCCGGTAGCTTGTCTCCTTTATGGTGAAGAATTGGCTTGGTAGTTTGGTCTGCCCTGTTCCCATGATGCACTGGGCCAGGGACAGACTAATTTGCATATAGCCAGGTTCTGAGCTGGGATGGGGCAGTGAGATAAATAACGGTGATGGATCAAGCCCTGATCTTTGGACTGGGTAAGAGTGGTCTGCTTAATTCAGACATTCTGTTCATCACCACCCCCTTGTCTGTATCGTTTTTGGCCACTATAGGTGTGGCAGGGTATACTCAGACATGAGTCCCTTTCTCACTGCTCCATCAGGATTCAAGCAAGCCGGGCCGAAGAGGCTGAAATGCCAGAAACCGGTCCCCGGTAGCTTGTCTCCTTTCTGGTGAAGAATTGGCTTGGTAGTTTGGTCTGCCCTGTTCCCATGATGCACTGGGCCAGGGACAGACTAATTTGCATATAGCCAGGTTCTGAGCTGGGATGGGGCAGTGAGATAAATAACGGTGATGGATCAAGCCCTGATCTTTGGACTGGGTAAGAGTGGTCTGCTTAATTCAGACACTCTGTTCATCACCACCCCCTTGTCTGTATCGTTTTTGGCCACTATAGGTGTGGCAGGGTATACTCAGACATGAGTCCCTTTCTCACTGCTCCATCAGGATTCAAGCAAGCCGGGCCGAAGAGGCTGAAATGCCAGAAACCGGTCCCCGGTAGCTTGTCTCCTTTCTGGTAAAGAATTGGCTTGGTAGTTTGGTCTGCCCTGTTCCCATGATGCACTGGGCCAGGGACAGACTAATTTGCATATAGCCAGGTTCTGAGCTGGGATGGGGCAGTGAGATAAATAACGGTGATGGATCAAGCCCTGATCTTTGGACTGGGTAAGAGTGGTCTGCTTAATTCAGACACTCTGTTCATCACCACCCCCTTGTCTGTATCGTTTTTGGCCACTATAGGTGTGGCAGGGTATACTCAGACATGAGTCCCTTTCTCACTGCTCCATCAGGATTCAAGCAAGCCGGGCCGAAGAGGCTGAAATGCCAGAAACCGGTCCCCGGTAGCTTGTCTCCTTTCTGGTGAAGAATTGGCTTGGTAGTTTGGTCTGCCCTGTTCCCATGATGCACTGGGCCAGGGACAGACTAATTTGCATATAGCCAGGTTCTGAGCTGGGATGGGGCAGTGAGATAAATAACGGTGATGGATCAAGCCCTGATCTTTGGACTGGGTAAGAGTGGTCTGCTTAATTCAGACACTCTGTTCATCACCACCCCCTTGTCTGTATCGTTTTTGGCCACTATAGGTGTGGCAGGGTATACTCAGACATGAGTCCCTTTCTCACTGCTCCATCAGGATTCAAGCAAGCCGGGCCGAAGAGGCTGAAATGCCAGAAACCGGTCCCCGGTAGCTTGTCTCCTTTCTGGTGAAGAATTGGCTTGGTAGTTTGGTCTGCCCTGTTCCCATGATGCACTGGGCCAGGGACAGACTAATTTGCATATAGCCAGGTTCTGAGCTGGGATGGGGCAGTGAGATAAATAACGGTGATGGATCAAGCCCTGATCTTTGGACTGGGTAAGAGTGGTCTGCTTAATTCAGACACTCTGTTCATCACCACCCCCTTGTCTGTATCGTTTTTGGCCACTATAGGTGTGGCAGGGTATACTCAGACATGAGTCCCTTTCTCACTGCTCCATCAGGATTCAAGCAAGCCGGGCCGAAGAGGCTGAAATGCCAGAAACCGGTCCCCTGTAGCTTGTCTCCTTTCTGGTGAAGAATTGGCTTGGTAGTTTGGTCTGCCCTGTTCCCATGATGCACTGGGCCAGGGACAGACTAATTTGCATATAGCCAGGTTCTGAGCTGGGATGGGGCAGTGAGATAAATAACGGTGATGGATCCAGCCCTGATCTTTGGACTGGGTAAGAGTGGTCTGCTTAATTCAGACACTCTGTTCATCACCACCCCCTTGTCTGTATCATGTTGCGGTTTGGGCCGTTTTCCTGTCACAGGCGTAAGGCCTTCCCACACAAGTAAGGTACCATTTTTTATCGGAAGATGGGGACGAATTCCAGGTGGATGGAAGTTCATGGTTCCCCACAGAATCAAGAACTTTCCATCACAGAAATGTGAGAAAAATGTGTTTTTTTAAATCAAAGTTTGAGGTTTGCAAGGGTTTCTGCATAAAAAAAACATGGTGATAGCCATGCAAGTGAGCCCAGCCTGGATACCCCTAGGTGTCCATTAAAAAAAAATATATAGGTTGGCTAGGTTTCATAAATGCCGCTGAACTAGTGTCGAAAATCTCGAGCTACCAAGATTGGAAAAAAAGGGCCAGTTCTCGGTGGAAAAATGTGCTGTCTCCATGTTGCTTTCTGGGCAATTTCCTGTAACAGGCACAAGGACTACCCATACAAGTGAGGTACCATTTTTATCGGGAGACAGGTGGAAATGCCGGGAGGAAGGAAGTTTATAGCTCCCTGCAGATTCCGGAACATCTCATCACAAAAAGTTGAGGAAACATTGTATTTTTTAGGGAAAGTTTGAGGTTTGCAAGTGATTCTGGGGTAAAAAACGTGGTGAGAACCACACAAGCAGGTCGACACTGGATACCTCTCATGTCTAGTTTTAAAAAATGTGCAGGTTGGCTAAGATTCCTGAGGTACTGGCTCAGCTAGGAATCAAAATCTAGTGCTACCACATTGGAATAAAGGGCCAGCTTTTGACGGAAAAATCCAATGCATCCATGTTGCGTTTTGGGCTGTTTCCTGTCGCGGGAACTAGGCCTACCCACACAAGTGAGGTACTATTTTTATTGAAACATATGTGGGAGCATAGAATAGTGCAACATTTGTTATTACCTATTGGATTTCTCTTCATTATTCCTTTCAAATGTAAGCCAGTGTATAATGGAGATGACATTTAGAAAAATGCACTCCAGATCATACGTTGGTATGGAAACTCACAGATTCAGAAATAACCACTGCTCCTAAACCCTATATCTTGTTCCCTTTTCAGAAATACATAGGTTTCATAGATACCCATGTTTCACTCTGCCTATTTTGCTATAAGAATTGGTCCATACTCTGTACTCAATGAAAAAGCATCGAACAGTGCAGATCAGTTGCTGGCTCTGAGAATCTGCAAACCCTATATATTCCAGCAACTTTCAGGGGCTAGCGAATGTAATAGAATATTGCTTTTGCCAATCGGCCATCATGACTAAAAGTTACAGGTTGAAATGTTTTTACATATGCCCCTTTTTTCCTACTCATTTTCAATATTTCTTTCTTTCAACAGTTATTTACCTTGGCAGAACCTGGCGGGATCTATACATATGACCCCTTGCTGCATTCATAATATCTCCTTTTCATAAATCTATAGCTTTTCTAGATCACTCATGGGTTTTACACTGGTCTGCACCACAAACTGGAAGTAGGTTGGGAGCACAAAAAATAGGGAAAATAGGCTACCTCTCAGAAAACACAACTGTGACACAAAATTTGGTTTTAAGATTATGCTCTGCATTTTCCTGAAAGCTGGGAATATGGTATAGCAAACATTTCGTGGATGCCAATTTTAGGGAAACACCAGGCACTTTTATCTGGTGCACATTTTCTCTATTGTTCTCAAAAAATCTCAAAATGTTGCTGTATTTTGCCTCTTTTCATAGTCCCCTCCAGGGTAATCTACAAACCCTAGGTACCTTTAGAATCTACAGAAAGTTGGAAAAAATGATGCAAATTTGACATGGATATCTGATGTGAAAACTGATTTATGGAGCCAGCCGCGGCCCGCGGAGGGAGTTGCGGTGGGGCAGGAAGGCGGGGCGGGGGGTGCTAAAAATTGGAATATGGATAATTGCAGGTAAGTTAACAATTTAATGAATAAAACGAATTTCGTAGCGCGCACTGCGTCGCATTTTGCGATGCAGGGAGCGCTACGAAATTCGTTTTATTCATTAAATTGTTTACTTTCCTGCAATTATCCATATTCCAGTTTTTAGCACCCTCACCCTGCCCCACCTTCCTACCCCACTGTAACTCCCTCCACGGGCCGCGGCTGTATGGAGCACTAAGTGCAAATTACCTCTAATAGCTGGCAAAAAGGACACAGCACTGGGGGAAAAGGCTCTGCAGCTAAGGGGTTAAATCCAATGGCACTTGGAATATGGCGGATTGGATATCTGTCAAGTTTGTGATGGAGTAAATCATCCCCAGGACTCTACATCAGATCCATAGTAATTTACAGCTGGTGGATAGAAGCAGGGGGCATATTTACAAGCCCCTAGCGCCCCTAAAACATCACTTTTTTTATACTGCAGTGGTGCTCTGTGCTAGCCCATATTTACAAGGCCACGCTAAGTCACTTTGCATGCCGTAAAACAGACTCGTAAATATCGCCCTCTACAATGCAGTTTTCTGTGGCAAAAGGGCATGCTTGGGTGTTGCTGTGGGTGTTCCCAGCAACACCCATGTTTTTTTGACACTGCTCCAGATTTACAATGATCTCTAAATCAGAGGCAGCACCAAAAACTAACGTCTTACAAAAGGAGGTGTTAATATGGCACAATTCTTTTATTTCTCCTAGTTATTTGCTCTTTCTATGTGTGCTGCATTGTGTGGACCAAAACACCATCAAATATTGTTTTTGTGCAGGAAGGTGTCCCTTCCTGGCACAAACACAATCATCCCTGCAACACAGGCAACTTTGCACCAGGGTGCCTGCATTAGTACTAGGCAGCTTTTTTAGCACCGGCACAGGGGTAAGCACAGGGCTGTGCCATATAATCTTGTTGATGGGGCATCCCTGTGTTTTCAAAATGATGCATCTCAACTCAGCAAAATTAATTGTGGCACCACGCTGCTCCATTTTGATCTTCAATGTGGTCTTATTATTGGAAGCATAGGTCAGCTACCATTTAAGCATCAATTTTGCTGTCTTCAGTGTGGTATTATTACACTGATTTGAGCAAAACGAAGAACCCAGAAGTGCTTAATAAATAAAAATTCACCTATGGTTCTGAGTAACCGACAAGTTAATAGACTCGGTTTCTGGCTCTCTTCCTTCATATACATTTCAGGAAAGAGTGAACTGATTGACCCTTGGGAAGAGGTCGTCTGTAACCCCCAGGGTGGTGCCTCCGCACTTCCCACTGGGGGGGTCACGTGCACTACATTTTGCAGGTATTTAGAATCTTGTGGTGGCTGCATATGTTCATTGGAACTGGTCCATTGTTTTTTTGAGTGCATGCCCCCTGATATCTATCTGTAGGCACACGGTGGACAGAAGAATGTGTCCTTGGTGATTGGGTTTCTATAATCCGTGTTTTTCTTTATCATTTATGTGTAGATTTGGTCTTTTTGGAGTTTCTGTTTCGTTTTCACTTAAATGAGGCGTGGTTTTTACTCTATTACTTTCACGCCTTTAACTTTCTGGTGGTCATTGCATCGTTGTAAATGGGTGAGTCTTTCTTTGCGGCTTAGTGTGTTTTTAGGAATTATATAAATTGCATTTGTATATATATTTTTTCAGTACCCTTGTCCTGATGAAGCCATAAGAAACCACTGGCGGAAACGCGACCGCGACAGCGTCGACAGATAATTAATAGTGTTTTCTTTACCCCCCTGTTTTTCTTTTTTTAGGGTACATAGTTGTATATTTGTATATATTGTAATTACCTAATTTTGATTACTGTATATAGTCTGGTTACCTCCCCCCTGTTTTGTGGCTCAATATTTTGTCCTTTGCAAAAATTATATCATTTATTGTTGAAAAAAAGAGTATAGAAAACAGGTTAATAAATTGTTTCCTGTTTTGAAGTAGCGTTTGCTTAATTTATCCCTCAGTACCTTTTTGTTCTACTTTCTCATCCATGTGATGTTCCTTGCCCAGGTATGGGAGGGTAATGTGGGCAGAACCCCTGTTTATTCCGCAGTAATAAATAAAAAAAGCCAAAATTATCCAATTGATGAATTCAGTGAGGTCTTCATCTATAGTAGACTAAAAGGTTGGAGGACTGGTCTCTAAAAGAACGTTGACAAATACTTGTGGGAAAAATATACACAACACAAGTTAAGACGTAAGCTAATTAAAGGAGGCACCAACATTTCTTTTGGAGAAAAGAAATGTGAATCTTTTAAGGAACTAGCAAGTGGTCAGTTCACACTTTAGGAATAGGTAGCTAAATACCACAAAGACCACAGGAGCAAAAATAAGATCAAGACACTGGCCAGCTGAGTGGATAGGGCCTGTAAATGATTGTTGTAGAGTAGGGACAGAAAGAACACTAAGCAACAGAGATGCAGTGGGTTATCAGGCGAATCAGTGCACATGGTATAATTACATAGTACTAATAAAGAGACATGGCTGAAAAGAAGAAAGGCTATAAGGCCAGCCAACAAATTACCAAACCATCCAGACAAGTGGGTGGTTGACAATAACAAAGAACATCCAAAAGGATATGTGTAGGGAAAACAGATATAAAAATGCCATGAATTCAGCATAGGGAAAAGGATTAAGGTTGAAAATGTATAATAATTGAGGTATTCTTTGAAAATAATTGCCAGGCCAGCACGTTACCTGTTGGGATGGGGTAAGTTCATGATTTAAAACGGGGGAGGGGGCAACCAGGTGCATGATTTTTTTTTTTAAATAGTTTTTATTGCAGATCCACAGAAGGATACCCGTAATCAATCAATCTTCCAGTCTTTTCACCAGTAATATTACACCGAGTAGTCGGTAGAGCAACACACGGCCATTTAGCCCACATCCCGGAGGTCGGGCGGCAAATATCGTTAGGGCGCTGTAAATACAAACGCAAAAACAAATGTGAGCATTCAGTAAGCGTTTCGAGTATCTGCTTTTTCTTGTTTTACCCCTTCCCTCCCCCCAGTAAAACCAACTGTGAGAAGTTGGCCTGATATATAATGTTTCCAATTCTGGAACCACTTTGTATCAGTCCAAACAACCCTTATGGTGTCTGGTTGTAAGTCAACCTTATTAGACAAGCTATCCTAGGGGTAGCATGGACTAAGCAGCCTTAAAGGCTTAACTTAAGAGGTTGTGTTAAGCGAGCTGTTTTACCAAATACAATCCTGTAATATCAAATGAAAGGACACCACACAAGTATATATTATAAAAATATATGTATTTATTACTAAAAACAATCCCCAGTATTCTTTATGAATAAAGGGGCACAAGCGTTAAATCAAAAGCCCAGTATAACATACAAAGTTGCACAATTTTGGATGAGGCCAAGGGGCCACTCAAACCATATACTAAAAAAATGGTATAAGAGATACCATTCGATCAATGGTTAGGCCTAGGGAATCGCTGGGAGCAGTCGGGACAAGCAATGCTGAAGTTGGGAAAAGCCCGCGGGATTCGGGTGCAGTGCAGAAAGTGCACGCATGCATCCATGTTAACCAATGGTGCGTAAAAGTTACAAAGTTAGAGTTTAAGGACACTTCCGCTGAACCTAGAGGAACAAAACTTAAGACACAGACCCTAGAGGTGTGTACCAGTGTGGGAACACCGGTGTTCCAATGTTACCTCACCCACAGGAAGCGGGTGCACAGGGTCGAAGTTGAGTCGGGTTTCGTCACGCAGGCTCTTGGTGCTTGGAGCTGAAAGGGCTGCAGGCGAGGTGAAGGAGAAGTGTCCGGTGGAGTCCAAGGGTTGACTCGAGTCGAAAAGTACCTGAAAGCAGAGGGGACAGAGTCTGGGTCACTCAGCAGTGACCAGGGTGGAACCAGGACGGAACCAGGCAATGTCGGGCGCAATCAGGTGGTTGTCGAGGAGCTTCTCTCCGCTGTCACGTGGGCTCTGGGGCATCTACGAAGTCCAGGAGCAGGTCACGATCTGTCCCACGCAGGCTCTCGCCGTCGGCGCTGTCGGCTTCAAGATTGGAGCAAACAACACTTGGCAAAAGCAATCCACGTGGAACTGGGAGATTGCTTCTCACTCGGACCAGGAGGGTCAGAGTGGGGGCTCCTTTTCAGGGGAGCGGGTGCAAATCTGGAGCAACCAGAATCACAAGTTGTATTTCAAGTTTCGTCGGCACAGGGGCCACAAGCCAGCTGGCAAGTGACCGGACCAATGTGTTGAGCCAAAAGAAGCAGAAGGGCCCCACGCAGCACTCGTCGAGTGTAGGGGGCTGAACTTCGGTGCAAGAGTGGATCAGGGTTGGGGCTTCTCAAACCCCGTTGTACAGCTTCGAGGGTCACTCGTGGGCTGCACGGTCAGCGTCTCGTGGTCTTTCCAAGATGGCATGCCCCACGCTTCCGGTCGCCTCCACGGGTCTCAGCTCTGCAGGGACTGTGGATCGGGCTGTTAGAAGGCAGGCAAGCTTAATCTCGTTGATGTCTGTTGCTCGAGTTCCGGCGGGAACTGCAACAAAGTAGACGTCGAGGGCTGGATGGTGCCTGTTTGCACAGGGTGGTCACTCCTTGACCACAAGGGAGATTCTTCAGTCTTCTACGTTGAGTAAGATGTCGAAGGGTCCAGAGTTTCGTTTCTTATGTTTCATCAGGATAATCTGAAGTGCAGTGGCACTGCTCCCACTCTTATTCGAATCTGGGGGGCTGGATTACCTGCTAGGTCCCCTCCTATGGGTGGGACCCAGGAAGTGGGTGGATACACCCCCTTCCTTTGATCCTGGCCGCGCTGGGACGGGGGCTGGAGTGCCCCAGAACCGGTTTGGCCGGATTATGCAAGGGGCAGCCTTGTGCTCCCCAGGCACTGTCTGGTTTCTTTTAAACCTCCCTGCTACAATCCACTATCTCCTGTCTGGGGGGTTGTAACACCGCCCTGCGACAGGAAACCCTTTGTCCAGGCCTCTTGGGCTGAGTTTCGGTCAGCTTCAGGGGGTCAGACTCGTGTCTGTGGCAGAAGCATCCATTTTGTGGATCTGAGGCCCTTTTTGAAATGAACCGCATTTAAGTAAAGTAACATGTCTTACCCCTCTAGAGGGGGGGAATGCTATCCCTGTCTCCAGAACTGGCGAGGGGATAGTATTCCAAATCGTATGACACCTTACACGACATGTTTTGATAAAGCCAAACCAGAGTTGCTATATAACCGCGAGGATTATAATGCACTTAGGAGTATATGGTATGGCATTATCCTGAAACAGCTTAGGGATTTGTTCCCGACGGCTGCAGACAGGCTCAGCTCATGCTAGAGCTCCATCTCACATCAAACCACGCACTCTGCCTCCAGGATTGCTAAGGCCTGCCATAGGAGTGGCTCACAGGTCTATATGTGTCCAGATATAGGTTCAGATATAGGTATACTATATCTAAGCAAGGGGTGATTACACCACCTTGCCCCAGCTGAGTGATCAGCCAGCTGTGTCAATTTAAGAACCAGCCAGGGGTGGCAAAAGATATGCTGCAGCCCCTGGTAGGCCTTGGTGGCACCTATGCCCTGAGCACCTATAGTGCATGGTACAGGGGCTGACAAGGAGTCCATTTCCAATTGTGGTATGTACCTATAGCACATGTATCAGTAATTTAGAGAGAGAACAGCAGGCTGGGGGTCTGATTAGCAGGCCCACAGCCTCAGTAGTCTAAAACCAGTGAAGCAAAAAGCAAAAATTTGGGGTGACCATAGGATAGCAGACCCTACTCTCCTACACAACCCCCCCCCCCAAACGCAGGGACATTAAACTAACCTTGACCAGATAAGTCTTCATGTTCTAAGTGGAAGTACCTGGAGAGACCATCTGCATTACCATGGTCAGTCCCTGGGCGGTGCTCCACTGTATAGTCCATCCCCTGTAGGGAAATGGACCACCTGAGCAGCTTGGGATTTTCACCCTTCATCTGATTGAGCCACAAGAGGGGCTTATGGTCTGTCTGAACTAGGAAGTGAGTTCCAAACAAGTAGGACCTCAACTTCTTCAGGGCCCAAACCACAGCAAAGGCCTCCCTCTCAATGGCTGACCAACGTTTCTCCCTGGGGGTCAGCCTTCTGCTAATGAAAGCAATGGGCTGGTCTTGACCATCTTGATTAAGTTGTGAGAGCACAGCTCCCACCCCCAACTCAGAAGCATCTGTCTGTACAATGAACTGTTTGGAGTAGTCAGGACTCTTCAGGATAAGTGCAGAGCACATGGCCTTCTTCAGGTCATCAAATGCCTTCTGACAGCTAACTGTCCACTGAACCTTTTTTGGCATCTTCTTGGATGTCAAGTCATTTAATGGTGTCACAATGGACCCATAGTTTTTCACAAACTTTCTGTAATACCCAGTCAGGCCCAAGAAGGCTCTGACTTGTGTCTGGGTAACTGGAGGAGCCCAGTCCTGTATGGTCTGGATTTTGCTCTCCAGTGGTTGAACCTGACCTCCACCTACTAGGTGGCCCAGGTACACAACCTTACTCTGCCCTCTCTGGCACTTTGTAGCCTTGATAGTCAGGCCTGCCTTTTGCAGGGCCTCCAGAACCTTCTTCAGGTGGATCAGGTGATCCTCCCAGGTGGAGCTAAAGACATCAATATCATCTAGATATGCTGCACAAAAGTCATCCAACCCAGCAAGGACTTGATTCACCAACCTTTGGAAGGTGGCAGGTGCATTCTTCAAACCAAAGGCCATCACCACAAACTGATAATGCCCACTGGGGGTAGAGAATGCTGTCTTGGCTTTTGACTCCTCGGCTAGTCTGATTTGCCAGTAGCCAGCTGTCAAGTCAAATGTGCTCAGAAACTTGGCAGAAGCCAATCTGTCAATGAGCTCATCTGCTCTTGGAATGGGATGTGCATCTGTCCTAGTGACAGCATTGAGACCTCTGTAGTCCACACAAAACCTCATTTCTCTCTTTCCATCTTGGGTATGAGGTTTTGGCACGAGGACTACTGGGCTGGCCCATGGGCTCTCTGATGGCTCAATCACTCCAAGCTCCAACATCTTTTGCACCTCAGCCTTGATACAATCCCTGACATGGTCAGGTTGCCTGTAGATCTTATTCTTGACAGGCAGACTGTCACCAGTGTCCACCTCATGGGTGCACCAGTTTGTCTGGCTGGGTGTGAGTGAAAACAAGTGTCTGTGGGCTTGCAAAACTTGTCTGCAGTCCATCTGCTGCTGGTCAGTGAGGCTGCCTGCCAAGGCTACTCCATCAACTGAACCATCATCAGGGTTCTGAGAAAGCAGGTCTGGGAGAGGGTCACTCTCTTCCTCCTGTTCCCCATCTGTGGCCATGAGCAAGCTCATGTCCTCCCTGTCCACAAATGCTTTCAAACGATTCACATGGAGCACCCTGAGGGGGCTCCTAGGGGTTCCAAAGTCAACCAGGTAGGTGACTTCTCCCTTCTTTTCAATGATAGGGTAGGGTCCAGTCCATTTGTCCTGGAGTGCTGCTGGGGCCACTGGCTCCAGCACCCACACCTTCTGCCCTGGCTGGAACTCAACCAGAACAGCCTTTTGGTCATGCCAAGCTTTTTGTAATTCTTGGCTGGCCTCCAGGTTTTTGGATGCTCTTTCCATATACTCAGCCATCCTGGAGCGGAGACCAAGTACATAGTCCACTACATCTAGCTTAGGCTTTTTGAGAGGTAACTCCCATCCTTCCTTCACCAAACATAATGGACCCCTCACAGGGTGGCCAAACAAAAGTTCAAAAGGGCTGTAGCCAACCCCCTTCTGTGGGACCTCTCTGTAAGCAAAGAGCAAGCAGGGTAAAAGGATGTCCCATTTCCGCCTAAGCTTCTCTGGTAAACCTTTTATCATTCCCTTGAGGGTCTTGTTGAATCTTTCCACAAGCCCATTGCACTGTGGGTGATAGGGTGTGGTAGACTTGTAGTTTACTCCACATTCCTTCCACATTGCTTTTAGATAACTAGACATGAAGTTAGTACCGCTGTCTGATAATACCTCCTTTGGAAAGCCCACTCTTGAGAAAACTGCAATGAGGGCTTTTGCCACCACAGGTGCTGTGGTGGTCCTCAGGGGAATTGCTTCTGGGTACCTGGTGGCATGATCCACTACCACCAGTATAAATCTGTTCCCAGATGCTGTTTGGGGATCCATGGGACCCACAATGTCTATTCCAACACGTTCAAAGGGTACCCCCACCACAGGTAGTGGTATTAGGGCGGCCTTTGTTGTGCCACCTGACTTACCACTGGCTTGGCAAGTGACACAGGAGCGACAAAACTCCTTGACATTTTCTGACATATGAGGCCAGTGAAAGTGTGAAACAAGCCTGTCCCACGTTTTGTTCTGGCCTAAGTGTCCTGCAAGGGGAATATCATTGGCCAAGGTAAGAAGGAAGCCCCTAAACTTCTGAGGTATGACCAACCTCCTGGCTGTACCAGGCTTGGGGTCTCTAGCCTCTGAGTAAAGGAGTCCATCATCCCAATACACAGTATGGGTACCTTGGGCATCCCCAGCAGCCTCAGCAGCAGCTTGCTGTCTGAGGGGTTCAAGTGAAGGGCAATCTAATTGAGCCTGCCTCAGGTCTGCCCTTGAGGGTCCCCCTGTCCCCAGAAACTCAACCTGGTCAGGTTCAAGCTCCTCAGAGACAGTCTCCTCTTGGACTACAGAATCAGTTTCCTGTGAAACCTGATCCTCAACCTGGGGCAAGGTGGAAGGCTCAGCCTTTCCTCTCTTGCTCCTTCTCTTGGGTTGTGGTTGGTCTATTGTTTCCAGATCCACCACTGGTTCAGGAAGGCACTTCTTAGCCTGAGACCTTGTCACTGCAAGGACATGAGCTGAAATCCCTAGCATTTCTGCATGAGTCCTGTACTCCACTTCTGACCAAACTGAGCTTTCAAGATCATTGCCTAACAGACAGTCTACTGGAAGGTCTGCACTCACAACAACTTTCTTTAGGCCATCTACCCCTCCCCAGGAGAAGTTCACAACTGCCACACTATGGGAAGTAGTGGAGTTGCTTGCATTGGTCACTAGGTAACTTTCACCTAGTACAATCTGTCCAGGGTCCACAAAGTCAGGTGTCACCATTGTGACACTGGCACATGTGTCCCTGTAGGCCTGAGCCAGTTTCTCATTGATTAAAGGCGTCTGCCTATATTTGCCCAGGTTACTGGGACTCACTGTAGTGGACAAAGCTAAGTCCACATCATATAGGAGAACTGCCTGAGTAGGGATTCTGACTAAGCCAGATCCTACTTCAGTACCCAGGGTTAACCCTACTACACCCTTTGGCTGTGTTCCACCACTGCTTACTGTACTAGGGGGTGCAGGTGCTTTAGGAGCTGCAGTGGTGGGGACTGGAGTTGTCTTGGTGCATTCACTGCCCCAGTGTGAAACTGATTTGCAGTTATTACACCAAGGCTTCTTTGGGCCATTATTCTTCTTTTTCTTGTTTCCATTCTGGGAACCACCCTCCTTATTACTATTTTGGGGGCCTGAAGACTTCTGGTCCTTTTCTTTATCTTTCTGATTTCCACCCTTCTGGTCTGTTTTCTTCTGGTCACCACCTTGGTTCTGGGGTTTCTGCTTAATCCTTGTTCTGACCCATTTGTCTGCCTTCTTTCCCAATTCTTGGGGAGAGGTCAAATCAGAGTCAATAAGGTATTGATGCACCAGCTGGTTTGTACAGTTATTAAGGATCTGTTCTCTCATGATAAGATTGTACAATCCTGTATAGTCTGAAACTTTACTTCCCTGCAACCAACCCTCCAGAGCCTTAGTGGCACAATCTACAAAATCAGTCCAGTCTTGAGTCTGTGCTTTTTGGGTGTCTCTGAACAACAACCTGTATTGCTCAGTGGTTAGGCCAAATCCTTCAATAAGAGCACTCTTCAAGACAGAGTAGTTTTTGGCATCCTCAGGTCTAACTGTGAGGAGCCTGTCCCTCCCTTTCTCTGAAAAGGAGTACTATAAAATGGCAGCCCACTGATCCTGAGGAACCTGCTGTACCATGCAGGCTCTCTCAAGAGCAGTCATCCATTTGTGGATGTCATCCCCTTCCTTGTAGGGGCCACAATTTTTGTCAGGTTTCTATTATCATAGCTCCTGTCTTTTTCTCTAGGAATGTTGCTGCCACCAGTGACATCTAAGCCACACAATTTCTGCTCTCTTGCCAAGGCAAGTCTAGCTTGGGCCAGGGCTACCTCCTCCCTCTCTATTTGGAGTTTGACAGCTCTCATCCTGGCCTTATGCTCTATCTTTTGTGAGGCAGTCATGCCTCTCTGAGATTCTCTTGAGGCACTAGAAATATGAGAGCCCCCTGATGGAGATCTCACTCTTCTGTTGCCTGGGAGAATACTCTGGTGGGATCTGGGGAGGTGCTGGCCCTCTCCATTTCCCAGTAGGTTTAAGTTGGCCTGGTTAAGCCTGGCAACTACAACCTGGTTAAGCCCTTGATCCTGATCTTCAGGGTCCTCTACCTCTGAGTCCTCCTCCTCTTCTACCTCCTCTTCTTCCTCCTCTGGGGTGGTCTCAGTGGCTGTGGGGTCCACTCCCTCTCCTGATTCTAAGGGAACTGCATTTGCCTTTTCCAAGTCATCCTGCTCTAGAATGGCTATCAGGGAAGGACTGGTGGGACTTCTGCCCCTTTTTAACCCTCTTGAGATGCACAAGGCAACCAAGTCTTTGTGGGTTAGTTTGTCATAGCTGGAAGTTGCCTGGGTAAGGTCAACTGTCACAGGAACAGACCCTGAGGCTTTTCCTGTGTCAGACATGACTCTAGTGTGGTGTAAGTGATGCACCTACCTACACTAAGTGTTTCCCTACTGTACCTTGCTAGTGAGTTGTAGTCAGGGTGTGCTAATCCCTTTAATCTACAACTACTAAGTTCAGTAGAACTTAAATATGCTAAGCTTTTGATTTATATGTACCTAGAGGTACTTGATGTGATCTTTCAATTTGATAAAAAGATTGCAATGGTAAAACAACAGCAAGCTCAAATCCCACCGCTGCCACCAATGTGAGAAGTTGGCCTGATATATAATGTTTCCAATTCTGGAACCACTTTGTATCAGTCCAAACAACCCTTATGGTGTCTGGTTGTAAGTCAACCTTATTAGACAAGCTATCCTAGGGGTAGCATGGACTAAGCAGCCTTAAAGGCTTAACTTAAGAGGTCGTGTTAAGCGAGCTGTTTTACCAAATACAATCCTGTAATATCAAATGAAAGGACACCACACAAGTATATATTATACAAATATATGTATTTATTACTAAAAACAATCCCCAGTATTCTTTATGAATAAAGGGGCACAAGCGTTAAATCAAAAGCACAGTATAACATACAAAGTTGCACAATTTTGGATGAGGCCAAGAAGCCACTCAAACCATATACTAAAAAAATGGTATAAGAGATACCATTCGATCAGTGGGTAGGCCTAGGGCCTAGGGAATTGCTGGGAGCAGTCGGGACAAGCAATGCTGAAGTCGGGAAAAGCCCGCGGGATTCGGGTTTCGTCACGCAGGCTCTTGGTGCTTGGAGCTGAAAGGGCTGCAGGCGAGGTGAAGGAGAAGTGTCCGGTGGAGTCCAAGGGTGGACTCGAGTCGAAAAGTACCTGAAAGCAGAGGGGACAGAGTCTGGGTCACTCAGCAGTGACCAGGGTGGAACCAGGATGGAACCAGGCAATGTCGGGCGCAATCAGGTGGTTGTCAAGGAGCTTCTCTCCGCTGTCACGTGGGCTCTGGGGCATCTACGAAGTCCAGGAGCAGGTCACAATCTGTCCCACGCAGGCTCTCGCCGTCGGCGCTGTCGGCTTCAAGATTGGAGCAAACAACACTTGGCAAAAGCAATCCACGCGGAACTGGAAGATTGCTTCTCACTCGGACCAGGAGGGTCAGAGTGGGGGCTCCTTTTCAGGGGAGCGTGTGCAAATCTGGAGCAACCAGAATCACAAGTCGTATTTCAAGTTTCGTTGGCACAGGGGCCACAAGCCAGCTGGCAAGTGACCGGACCAACGCGTTGAACCAAAAGAAGCAGAAGGGCCCCACGCAGCACTCGTCGAGTGTAGGGGGCAGAACTTCAGTGCAAGAGTGGCTCAGGGTTGGGGCTTCTCAAACCCCATTGTACAGCTTCGAGGGTCACTCGTGGGCTGTACGGTCAGCGTCTCGTGGTCTTTCCAAGATGGCGTGCCCCACGCTTCCGGTCGCCTCCACGGGTCTCAGCTCTGCAGGGACTGTGGATCGGGCTGTTAAAAGGCAGGCAAGCTTGATCTCGTTGATCTCTGTCGCTCGAGTTCCGGCGGGAACTGCAACAAAGTAGATGTCGAGGGCTGGATGGTGCCTGTTTGCACAGGGTGGTCACTCCTTGACCACAAGGGAGATTCTTCAGTCTTCTACGTTGAGTAGGATGTCGAAGGGTCCAGAGTTTCATTTCTTATGTTTCATCAGGATAATCTGAAGTGCAGTGGCACTGCTCCCACTCTTATTCGAATCTGGGGGGCTGGATTACCTGCTAGGTCCCCTCCTATAGGTGGGACCCAGGAAGTGGGTGGATACACCCCCTTCCTTTGATCCTGGCCGCGCTGGGACGGGGGCTGGAGTGCCCTAGAACCGGTTTGGCCGGATTATGCAAGGGGCAGCCTTGTGCTCCCCAGGCACTGTCTGGTTTCTTTCAAACCTCCCTGCTACAATCCACTATCTCCTGTCTGGGGGGTTGTAACACCACCCTGCGACAGGAAACCCTTTGTCCAGGCCTCTTGGGCTGAGTTTCGGTCAGCTTCAGGGGGTCAGACTCGTGTCTGTGGCAGAAGCATCCATTTTGTGGATCTGAGGCCCTTTTAGAAATTAACCGCATTTAGGTAAAGTAACATGTCTTACCCCTCTAGAGGGGTGGAATGCTATCCCCGTTGCCAGAACTGGCGAGGGGATAGTATTCCAAATCGTATGACACCTTACACGACATGTTTTGATAAAGCCAAACCAGAGTTGCTATATAACCGCGAGGATTATAATGCACTTAAGAGTATATGGTATGGCATTATCCTGAAACAGCTTAGGGATTTGTTCCCGACGGCTGCAGACAGGCTCAGCTCATGCTAGAGCTCCATCTCACATTAAACCACGCACTCTGCCTCCAGGATTGCTAAGGCCTGCCATAGGAGTGGCTCACAGGTCTATATGTGTCCAGATATAGGTTCAGATATAGGTATACTATATCTAAGCAAGGGGTGATTACACCACCTTGCCCCAGCTGAGTGATCAGCCAGCTGTGTCAATTTAAGAACCAGCCAGGGGTGGCAAAAGATATGCTGCAGCCCCTGGTAGGCCTTGGTGGCACCTATGCCCTGAGCACCTATAGTGCATGGTACAGGGGCTGACAAGGAGTCCATTTCCAATTGTGGTATGTACCTATAGCACATGTATCAGTAATTTAGAGAGAGAACAGCAGGCTGGGGGTCTGATTAGCAGGCCCACAGCCTCAGTAGTCTAAAACCAGTGAAGCAAAAAGCAAAAATTTGGGGTGACCATAGGATAGCAGACCCTACTCTCCTACACCAACCAAACAATACGTGAAAGAAATTTACAAAAACAATGCAGTCGCGTAAATAGCAGCAGGTTCACTTCCAGTTCCACCCCCCCACCCCCCAATGCCTGTAGAGTCTGTCACCGTCCGAGGCTTCACATGTCCAGTGTCCCATGGCTCCCCTCGGGGTCATCTCGGCTCATCCCAACTATATTAGCAATGTAAAGTGTTCTCTGTGTGATGACCTGTGTCTAACATCCATACCCGTCACATCCCTCCATCTAGCCCGTGATAGTGGCGCCACTTGGACCAAACTCTCGAGAATGTTTGGGGCAACCCCTAGCCTTATTAGTAACTCTCTCAGCTGCCATATAGAGGTCCAGCCCCCTCCTCCATTCCTCCACTCCCGGAGGTTCCGGCGCCCCCCAGTATTTTGCGATGTCCCTTTTTGCCACAACCAGTGCAAGAACCAGGAATGTAAGAAGTGGGCGAGTCAGGTCCACCTCATTGGTCATGCCTAACAGTGCCAGCTTGGGCTCGCGTTGGATTGGAACCCCCAGGACCTCCTCTAGTTCCCTAAACACCTGCGTCCAGTATTCTTGTATTATGTCGCATGCCCAGATGGTATGATAGAAGTCCCCATCACATTGGTGGCATCTAAGGCACCGTGAGTTGTCTACTTTTCCCATTTTACTGAGCCGTACCCTGTCGTAATAGGTCCTATGGAGCACATTAAATTGAATGAGTCTCAGCCTTGATTTGATTGCCACTTCCCGGGGATGCATCAACATTATCTCCCAATCTAGGTCTTCCATCTCCCCCACCTCTGCCTCCCACGTACCTCTGAGTTTTGCTAGGTCCCCTAACATATTATTAGTTAAGGTTTTATAGGTTAAGGAGACCGCCTTCCCCGTTATCTGCTCTTGGAGGAGCCGCCCTTCCAGCGGTGTATATTCTGGGATATCAGCGAGTGTGATATTCTGGGCTTGCCATGCATGTCGTAATTGGATGTATTTGAACTGCTGTGTGTTGTGTAAGCCGAACTCCTTTTTAAGTACCTGAAAAGATTTCAGCTCCCCTTTGGCTATCACGTCTCCTATAGTGGAGATGCCGATATCGTCCCACCTTTGGAAAACGCGCACCTTGTAGAGTTCTGTCAACCACCGGCAGTGCCACAGCGGTGTCTGCCGTGTAGGCTTCTTTTCCCAGCCCATGCGTCTTGTGGCCTTAGTCCACGCGTTGAGTGTGAGAGACGTTGCCGGTAGGAGCGGTGCCCTGCCAGCATCCCCATAGAGATAGCACAATAGGTTTTTGGAGGACATTTTAACTCTCTCTAAAGCATAAGTCGGGTGATTCGCCGGGGCATGGAGCCAATCATTGATTGGTGTCAGATGTTCCGCCCAATAGTAGGCCTCCAGGTTAGGCAGCGATATCCCCCCGCTATACTGGTGTCTCTGGAGCGTTGACAAAGCCACTCTAGCATATTGGCCTAGCCAAAGAAAAGATCTCAGGTCAGCATGGATCTTAGCGATGACCGCAGTTGGTAATGGATAATATTCGTTTTGTAAGGCATAGATTAATTTGGGTGGAGTGACCATTTTGTACATGGCCGCTCGGCCCAAGAGCGTGAGTGGGAGCTGTCTCCAGCGATCCATATCCGCCTTCGCGTTCAATATGATCCGTTCCAGGTTTCTTTGGAACGAGAGGGTCTCACTCAGGGTAATATATATCCCGAGGTATTGGAAGCCTTTGGTCGTCGTCAGTAGGCTCTCTGGTAACCCCCCCACCTGTCACGTCCCCCGGGGTCATAGAGAATAGACTTGTGCCAATTTATTTTATGTCCCGCCTGCCCGCCATATTGCTCCAATTCCCGGAATAACTCCGGAACGGTGGTCTCCGGTTTAGTAATGTATAGCAGAACATCATCCGCATAGAGCGAGATCTTTTCTTGTGTCGGGTCCGTGTCATTGCTTGTAAAGCCGGAGATGGCCTCGTTTTGCCGGATCCTGGCTGCGAGTACTTCGATAGTGAGTGTGAAGAGGAGGGGAGATAGTGGGCAGCCCTGCCGGGTACCTCTCTGGATCTGGAACTCCCGTGACATCGTCCCATTCACCCTCACCCTTGCTCTCGGAGAGGTGTAAAGAAGTCGGACCCATTTTACGAAGTTCGGTCCGAAGCCAAACTTGTGGAGCACTGCATAGAGAAATGGCCAGTGCACCGCGTCAAACGCTTTCTCAGCGTCTAAGGATAGGAACCAGTGAGGTTCGCTCCGCCCTCGCACTTCCTGTAGCCAGTTGTGAGTTCTTCTAAGGTTCAGTTTAGTCGCCCTATCAGGTAAAAAACCCGATTGGTCTAAATGTATAAGGCCTGGAATGACCGCTCGTAAGCGGGCGCCAAGATGGTTGCCAACAATTTAACTTCCGTATTAAGTAATGATATGGGGCGGTAGGAGGCACAGTCGTCCCGTGGTTTGCCCTCCTTGTAGATTCGTACAATCGTCGCCATAGCGAGATCTGGAGGGATCTCCCCCTCTTGGTAGACACCAGCAAAGAGGCCTTTAAGATGGCGTGTCAGAAGATCCGCCGAGCGCTTAAAGAGCTCGGCCGGGAAACCATTCGAGCCAGGGGTTTTGCCCGGTCTCATCTTAGCAATGGCGTCTGTGATGTCATCAGTCGTTATGTCCGCCTCTAATCCCACCAGGGCCTCAGGAGGCAGCACCGGGAGGTCCGTCCGTTCCATGTACAGTAGTGCTTCCTCGCATGTTACGAGATCTCTGGCTGCGTAGAACTGTTCATAGTGCGTAGCAAAGGCTTCAGCTATCTCGATGTCAGTGTTAATACTAGTTCCGTCTGTCGTGGAGATACTATCTACCCATCTCGCCGCCCGTTCCCTTTTACTGAGCCACGCTAAGAGTTTGCCCGACTTGTCACCTACGTCGTATAGGCGGTGAAGGGTGGCGAGGGATTGGGTCTTCGCCTCATTAGTAACCAATTCTCTATATTGTCGCTGGGTGTCAAGTAACCTTCTAAGAGTCTCGTCATTTTTATGGGTCTGGTACTCCCTCTCCCATCCCAAGATGGCCCGTTCCAGGGCCGCAACCTCAGCCTGGAGTTTACGTCTTTCCTCCCTCAGTCTACTTTGTATCCTGTCTCTCGCAACACCGGCTTTTGGGCTTCCCAGAAGGTGACACTCGATTCTACTGTACCCTCATTTTCTGCGATATAGACCTTAATGTCCGCCCGAATGCCTCTCAGTATGTCCACATTTTGGAGGTCCCAGGCCGCTAAGCGCCATGAGCCGGTGCCCCTGCCCTGGTTGTATCCCACCCTTACGAACAACGGCGAGTGGTCCGATATACCTCTTGTCTTATATTCTGCAGTATCACTCACCCTCAAGTACTGTCGGGACATGAAAATATAATCCAATCGTGAGAATACCCTGTGGGCTCCAGAGTAGTATGAGTAGGCCTGTTGTGTCGGGTGTAGCCCTCTCCAGATGTCCGTGAGTCCTATGGTGGACATCTGACTGGACAGTGTGGTCTGGTTACCTCCCCTCCCTGATTACCCGGACCAGTCTTGTTCTACATTCATCACGTCATTGAAATCACCTCCCACCACTTGTATAGTGTCCGCCGTGTCTAGAAGGATGGTCGCCAGCCCTGTAAGCGTGCGGGTCTGTAATTTGGGCGGTGCATAAACCGAAATTAGCGTGTATGTGTTTCTGTTCCAGGTACCCTGTACTCCCGCGTATGTCCCCTGTGGATCTATTCAGGTGTGTGAGATGCAGAATGGCGAGGACTTTTTAACGAGTACCGCCACCCCTCTGGAATCTGATGTGTAGCCCGCATGAGCCAGAACTCTATGTCTACCCCTAGCGATGAAGGTGCATTGTGTACCCTTGAGGTGTGTTTCCTGTAGGAAAGTAACATCCGGGTCCACCCTTTTGATGTAAGCGTTCACTAGACCTCTCTTGACTCTGGAGCCTAATCCGTTGACATTCCATGTCAGGATGCTTATTCCCCTATCACCCCCACGTGGAGTGCCTAAGGTACACGACATTCAAAGATTTGGTATCTGTACGGGGTTGGTCCCTGGCTTGCATATGTGGCGTGGAGGTTTAAAGTGTCCTGCTGTAGTCTCCCAACTGCCGTCCCCGCCCCCCAACTCTCCCCGTCCGCTCCACAACCTGAACGAGCAAAAGCAAAACAGAACTCCCCATCTCCCCCCCCACCCCATCTCCCTCCCCTTCCAGCCTCATCCCTTTACAAGACAGAACTGGTCATAGGAGAAGGTCTGTCGCCCTCCCTTGTGCCCCCCCTTCCATTTAGTCTTCTCTAACCACTGTTTCTCACAACATGCAGCGCCACTTTCCCAAAACTGACACTGCTATTAACAATCCCAGTAGTCGTGTAGTAGGACACAGAACCAGTGGAAACAAGAAGTGTAAAACATAACATAAAGGGGCGTGTCTACTTGCGTGCTCCGCAGCGGCGAGCTGCAATAACCGTAACCAGGCCCACCAATGTTCATGAGTGGGAGTCTTGGGTGACCGTGTCAGGGACACTACTGCTCCCCGGCATGTCATGTTCCAAAGTCCGATCGCCTCTACCAACGGGTGTACTGAGCGCGACCCCCCCACTTCTTCTTCGTCTTCTCCCTCCGATCGTACATGGCTTCGGAGACAGCTGTACCTTGAGCCCGTCGCAGTGCCTCCAACCGGCGAAGTCGAACGTCCCCGTCTCGTGCCCCCCGAGCCATGTCCTTGGTAGGGTGTAGCCGGAGTTTGTCTCTTTATCCGTCGGGACTTCAGTCTCTGTGCTTTCGGCTGTTCCCACAGGGGTCCGTGTGACGGTGACCTGTCCATTGTCCTACGGCCAGCTGTCTCTCTGCTATTGAGTATAGGGCGTTCCTCTAGCCATTGCCAGGCGTCGTCCGGATGGGTAAAGAAGATTGACTTGTCTTTATAGAGGACCTTAAGTTTCGCAGGAAAGAGGAGCATGTAGGAAATATGTAGGTCTCTCAATTTTGCTCTGACCGCATAAAAGGATCGACGTTGCTTCTGCACCTCCTGGCTGTAGTCTGGGAATATCATAATGTTCGTATTTTCAAACCGGATCTCTCCCAGTTTTCTCGCTTCACGTAGGATCAAGTCACGGTCGGCAAAGTTGAGGAAGCGTGCAATAACCGGTCTGGGTCTCGCCCCGTCTGGTGGCTTCGCCAGGAGTGCCCTATGCGTCCTTTCGATGATAAAACAAGGTGAGAACTGCGCCGCTGGGAAGGTTTTGGTAAGCCAGGCGTGGAGAAATGCTGCCATGTCCGCCCCTTCGATTCCCTCTCTAAAACCCACAAAGCGTAGATTGTCGCGTCGCGCCCTATTCTCGGCATCATCCACCTTCCACATTAATTGTCGATGAGAGGCTTTAAGTTCCGCCATGTTCTCAAGGTGGAGATCGAATCTTCGGCTTCTCCAATCCGCGTTTCAGCGGTGGTCACTCTATCCGACAGATTGCGGAAGTTCTGCCTTAGTAGTGTCACCTCCGATCCCACCTCACCTATCTTGGTTTCTAGAGCCGTCCTGGATTCCTGGATATCGGCCCGTGACGCCTGAATGGCTCCCAGCAGCCGCTCAATGTCTAAACGCGCGTCAGAGGCAGGCGGGAGGGCGTCTGTCAACTGTCTCGGGGGTAGCGAAGTTATCCATAGGCCCCTGTGTTGCTGGTTTAGAGAGAGGGTCCTTCTTTCCCATGGCTGGCGTGTCTGTGGTGTGTAGCCCTCCGGGCCTCTCGAGGCGCACCCCGCTTCGGGCTATCTGGCTGTCATCAGGAACCAGCCGCCTTCGTATTCTGCAGCAAGGTTGGGCGGTTCCGACTCTCCCCGCCGCGGTCGCTGTGGGTCAGTCGTGCCGCTCTCCCACTCCCAGGGTGCCTCAGTTCCCATGCTCGGCGATGTGTTAATCTCTGACACCGGTCCTATATTCTCCTCAATGCTGGGACAAGCGTCTCTCCGGCCGTCTCAGCTATCACCTAAGTCCGCCGTTTCGTTGGGATCCGCACCTCCTTATCTACCTTGCTCTCCGGCGGTTTGGATTGTCCCTCTCAGTGGGGGACGAGGGTCTCCCCTCAAAGCCTGGGCTGAAGGGACACCACCAGGGGATCCACACTCTGGCAGGGGTAAGGCAGGGCCAGGGTCTTCAGGCTGCCGCACCAGGCGGGGGGTCGTGGAGGGCACAGTGGTCCGCAGGACGCAGGCACAGCCTGGACTCCGGGGTCGGTCTAGAGCGGACTCAAGGCCCCACTTCAGCCGTCTCGGTGCAGGATGGCGTAGCGTCCCGGCAGCCCTCTTCGGCAATCCTAGGTGTTCTCTCCTCTCAAGGTCCGCGGGTCGCTGGTTATGGCTCCCTCCGCGCCCTCTCGTCTCCGGAAGCCTCCGTGGGACCCTCTCAGGGCAATGGCGGCACCCCCGCAGGACACGCGTCCTCAAATACCCCTCAAGCGACCCCAACCTCAACAGGGGCAGCGCCGGGCCGGGGGGGTCCGAATACAGGCCCAGGCCGGAGGCAGTGCAGCGCTCGGGAGGACGCGCGTCCTAGGCACAGGAGGTGGGCCAGGAGCCAAGTCACGGCGCACCTCGGCACTATTTCGCGGCATCGGCCGCCATATTGGTAAAGTCCCCGGTGGTCTAGGGGGGACCTGACGGCCTTCCTCACGGTCTCTGCATCCCACAGGGAGCTCCAACTGCTCCTCACCATCTCGTCCTGAGGTCGGCTGGACAGATGGGGAACGATCTTCAGGACGGTCTCAGCCCCTCAGCGCCGCACCGGCCGCCATGTTATTTAAGTGCGCCGGGCCCGACGGGGCCTCCTAACATCTCACCGGCACCTCCGGTCAGCCCGTATTCTCTCAGGGGCTCCTGCACCTGGCTCAGAGAGTGGACCTCCTGCGGACCGGGTCGTCCTGTTTCTGCGCCGATCCCGGAGCTCCGTGTCAGCGGCCGCCATCTTGCCGCCTTCGGAGTTCCCGATGTCGGAGCCCAAAGTCGGCGCTGTGTTGGATATTGTCGTGGGCACTTCGTGAAAATAGTCTCCACAGGGTCCTATTGCTCTGGGGCTGTTCCTACGTTAGTTTGGTGGTGCTTGGTTCAGTTTCAATTCCAGCACATTTGAAAGACACGAAAGCATTTCTTAACCATATAGCATCAGTCCAGTTTGATGTTACCAAACAACTATTAGTGACTATGGATGTAGCTTCACTATATACGCAGATTCCTCAGGACCTGGCGTTAGAAACAATCATCTACTTTTTAGAACAAAGGGAACAGCCAGCCAGAGTGCCCACTAACTTTCTAGTTCAACTAGCCAAATTTGCTCTATCAAGAAACTATTTCCAATTTGACAGTGAGTTCTTCTACCAGACGAAAGGAGTAGCGATGGGCTGCCCATTCGCACCAGAATTGGCAGTCCTGTTCATGGGATTATACGTAAACAAATTTATTTACAATTCCAACCCGTTCTCTGAACATATCAATAAATACATTCGGTACATCGATGATGTATTTATGATTTGGTCTGGATCAAAGGAACAGTTACATGAATTTATGACTTGGTTAAACCAAAGAATGGAAGACATCCAATTCAGTTTTAATTTTTCAAACAAAAACATCACGTTCCTGGATGTACACGTTTATGCGGTGGATGGTACATTGGGTACTACACTGTTTCGTAAGCCCACAGACCGGAATAAAGCGCTACACTTTACTAGCCACCACCCGAGAAGTCTGAAACAAAATTTACCATTCGGACAATTTCTTCGAATAAGAAGGAATTGTTCAAACAAAGAGGAGTTTTTCCGTCATGCAAATGAACTAATGGAACGACTAAATTTGAGAGGATACCCCAAAAAACTCTTAAAAAACTCAATAAAAAGAGCCTGGTGGGTCCCACCAGACACGCTTCTTCAAAAGAAAGAACGATCAGAACAAAGCAGAATCGTATGTGTCACAACGTTTGGACCTCAAACACATCATCTGCGAAAAATGGTTACACAGAACTGGCACTTGGTTAAAAATCTCCACAGTGACTTCACTGACCCCCCACTTTTCGCTTTCGAGAAAGAAAAAAGTGTGGCCAACCACATTGTCAGAGCAGCATTACCCACCACTCCAAAATCTACTTTGAGAAGCATGCTGGGCTTACCCCCAGTAATAAGGCACCAAAAGTGTGGCAACTGTTCATGTTGTGTTCAAACTGTCGAAGGTTCCTTGTTTACATTCAATGGAATCCATTGGAAACACGACTCATTTACTAACTGCCAGACCAGAAACGTGGTCTATGGCATCATGTGTCCATGCCCTAAATTATATATAGGGAAAACAACTCAGGAAGCAAGGCAGCGCATCACGCAGCATAAGTCACGCTTAAGAAATGAAACGCCAAATGCACTATTGGTTTTACACTGGCAGGCACATAAACACCGTGAGGACGATCTAAAATGGACTATTCTGTCAAAGATCGATGCAGATCCGAGAGGAGGAGATACTGAAGGAAGACTCAGCCAGCGAGAAGCCCTCCTCATAATGAAATATAACACTGCAATGACGGGTTTGAATGAAATTTCAGAAATATTTAAAATAAATCCATGATTCTTTCAGTTGTTATCCTGTGGCAGCATTTCCATTTCCCCAATTGAACACTTGTTTAGGAACGGTGTCGGGGTTTAAACTAGGGAGTATTTCCTCGTTCTGAACCCTTCTGTGGGTATGTTCCGAAAATCTGATTGTCGGAACAATAATCGCACGAAAAAAACGTGCTCCGTCCGCATTAGGGAACATAGAAGAAGGATCATCCTTGTACATCATCCAATCACGTGTCCCCGCAACCCTTCCGGGTAAATAGAGATGTAGGACTAATGTGCATCGCGTTCACTTGCTGTTTACTGTTAGACGCGACCGGCGCTTGTTTCTGAAGGTAAGAATCTCTCTCCTCAGAACGCAATATGCAACGCGTTGCCCGACTTTTTTTCAAGTAGCCGACTAATCGACCCCTCCTTTCTAGGTGGAAACCGAAGTCTGAATAATACGGAAAGTAAAAACGGGCACCAAATTGGAAGCTTCGTTTAGCCCGGTAAGCTTAGTTTAGTAAACTAATGTGTCTGGCTTGAATGCATCTGTTTTAGAAAACTTCTGACACAAATTGTGTCTTCACTTTGTAGGTTTTTCCATCTCTTTTGACCATAGAGGTGAGTGCAGCCCTAAAATTGACAAATGTCGAAATATACCATAAACAAGGCTTTTACATAGGTTTATGTTATGTCGTGGTTCTTTTGTCTAGTGTCATTTCGGAAACTGTCGATTGTCTACCACACACGAACTTGGCCATTGACCGAATTTACAAGGTATGGTGGTTTTGCCAACTGGTGGCATGTTCACTTAAATCTGAATCTAAGAGCTGATTTTTTAATCACTTGTTTGGTCTTTGTTGTAGAAATGGTTGGTCCTGATGAGAACCCCGACATCAGGGGTTTGAAACGCGTCGACCTGAACTAAATTGACTGGACTCTTTGTCAATCACGAATATTAAAAAAATTCTATGCCTCACGTCAAAATAAGAATTTGTTGTTCAATACATATAACTGTAAACCGTTTGAACTAGGAAAGTAATACCATCTATAGGCTTTACTACTTATACTTTCGTTGACAAAGGGCCTTATTGTTGTGTTTATGTATAGTTGTGTGAATGAAGTATGAATGTTGTTGGTAGGATGTGTGCAAATTGTAAATATGTATAAAGCTGCTGGTTTGATATGTCTAACCTTATAATTGTTAACACATGCATATTTAATTTTTGACATGGCTTAAAATTGCAATGCTTAACTAGTGAAGAAAATAAAAATTGAACTAGTGACGCAAAACGGACCGTTATGCTTGATTCATAAGGGTTACCATTAGATTACTTTGAAGTTTATCCAGTATTGGCCACTGTTTTGCTCTTTTGGTTCAGTATTTAGGCGGATGTTGAAGCAGCTCGCCGGAGCTCCGGAGATTCACGTCCTAGCCAGTCATGCTGCTGGCCACGCCCCCTCAATCAGGTGCATGATTGGTGGCCTGATAATTCAGGAGTCCAAACTTCCATAATGAACAATACCTCAAAATCTGAGTTAATTAGAAACTAGTTGATCTCAAGTGCATCCTTTACCAATGAGCATGCATTATTGAAGCACATTTCAACTAACAGGTATTATCCGCAGGTAAGTCACCAACTCCTGAGGATCCAACCTTGGGAGGTAAAGTATGCAAATTAGTATTGCAAAAAGTGAGTTGCTAAGACGCCATCAGGGAAGGAAGAAATTCCCATGAAAGGTCTTCTGTTGTTCACTTATCTCTCTAACAGCCTCTAAATCTGGGGAGAAAAGGAGAGAGCGCAAGTGGCATGTGGATGGGTGCAGATGGGCTTGCCTTTGGTGCATCACCAGTGTGGTCTCTTCATGTGTCCCTGCACACCAAAGAATGCCCAAAATATGTGAAAGATGGTCACCATTAATTTATGTTTCCCATTATGCTATGGTAAACCAATACATATTTCAGGAATGGCCAAATATTTTTACTACTTCACCAGTATTGTGCCAAGGATGGCCTGAATTCAATATTTAAAAAATGGCAACAATGTGTCAATAATTGGCCCATTAGGTTAAAACCATAAACCTGCCAGGGTAGCCACAACATGTCAAGGATAGGCACTATTTTACCAAGGGTGACCAAATGTTCATAATGGCCACAACATGTGAAGGGCAACTATCATTATGCCGCCTATAGTATCAGTTATTCAAGGAATGACGCCCCAAATGTGTCAAAAACGGCCACCACTGAGCCAGCTGTAATCTCAATTATGTGAAGAATTCTCAAATGTCAAGGATGAGCACCATTATTCCAGGTATAGCCTGACGTTTGCCAAAAATAGTCACAATATGTCATGGACGAATAATATTATGCCAGGCCCTATGGAACCTAGCCAACCTGCACATCTAGGGAATACCTCATTCAAAAACACAAACATATAAGCCCTACATTCAGATATGTAACATGCTTCAGACACACCTGCTCTTCACCACCTCTGCATCACTCAACTAACTTTCCACTGCAGATCATCCTCCCGCTTCACTCCTCAAGGTCCTATGGCTCATGAGCCTCCTCTCTGCTTACAATCTCAAGCAGTGGGAACAGTGCAGCAGGAGAGAGCGACACGAGCTTCTTAACTTCCTGCTTGCACTTGCCTTGCCCTGGTTGATGCCTTTGCCCCTGGCTAAAACTGGCAGGCAGTCTCAGCAGATCAACATAGGAGAAAGGGATTATGGGTGGTATTTGCCCAATCGTGAGCTGGTGTTTGCACTGTCATTCTCATAAACAAGCTATTTTCTCCCATTTCATAGGTTTCCAACATACAGAAATGAACCTTTACCATCTTCACATGCAGTGTGACTATCAGAGGCCGACATGGCCTGAGTTTGGTGCCTCGTCGTGGCTAGTGTGTGTACGAATTTAGCTGCAAAGTGATGGAGCTCCACCCACCATGCCCTCATGAGAAAGTGAAACCCACTCCTTATAATCATAAGTCAACTTGGCAAAGTCCACTGAAGGCTGCTATCTCCAATCAAGGAATATCCATAAACAAATTTGGGAATGTATGTCCTAAACATCATCTTCATTTTAATGTATACCTCTGTAATTGTTTTTGGCTGTAAATGCAGAAGCCCAATTCACAAACCGTTTATGGTGTGTAAGACATAATTATGCATGTGTAAAGTCAATACTTATGGGGTATATTTAGATAGATTTTGCACTGTATATGCATCACAAAAGTAATGCAAATCGATGCACCATATGTTTTTAACAATTTACTTTCCAGTGCAAAACTTGATTTCTACTAGAAAAGCACTTGTAAGTAACCCTGGGCGTAGTGGGCATATAGAGGCTACTCAGAGGTCAACGGAGGTGCGAACAAACTCCGTGGAACTCCGCGGGGCTACGCCACCCGCCTCCCTCCCCCATATTTAAACAAGTAATTCTACATTACTTAAAAGTAAATTTAAACCACTTACCTCAGAAGCGGCGTCCCCAGGCTGCTCCCCTGCTCTTCCTTGCCATCTGGATAATCCTTGAGAAAACTGTGCATGTGCGCGCGCCCGCGCATTTCTTGCAAGAAATACACGGGCAAGCGTGCATACGCAGTTTTCTCAAGGATTACCCAGATGGCGAGGAAGAGGGGAAGGGCAGCCCGGGGACGCCGCAGTACAGGTAAGTGGTTTTAATTTACTTTTAAGTAATGTAGAATTACTTGTTAATATAAGGGGGTGGAGGTTAGGGCTGGCCAACTCCGCTCCGCTGCGGAGATTTGCCTTCTCAGCACTCTCCACGTAACACGGATAAGGTGAATCTCTGCGCAGTCCGCGGGCAGAGCGGAGGTCTCCGCCTAGGCTTACTTGTAAGTAACACAAAGGCACACATAGTGCAACTTTGTAGTACTTAAAGCCAACGAGGCATTCCATGGGTGGGGCATGGGTGTTTCCTTGCAACCACCCAAGGTTTTTGATGCAAAAATCTATTTCTGAAAAAAAGTATACAGGGTTTTGCGTGAAATAACAGTTCACATTTCAAACAGGCGCTATCATGGAGAAATGCTTTTATTTCTCCTTTCATTTCTGACTTTGCATGCGTGCAGCACTGTACAGTGTGAAATGTTTTAAAGTTAGTCTGAGCATAGTATTTTTTACTGGAAAGTTACCCTTCCAGTACAAAACCTATGCTAGACTCACAGAAACACCCTTGCACTATGGTGCAAAGGTGTTTGAGAGGTGCACAGCAGCTAAGTTTTGCATATCTGTGTAAATACAACACTCTCCTGTTCTCTCCTTCTCATGCAGTGCAGCATAAATGGCTGCTGTGCTGTGTAAAAAATTGTAAATAGACCCATTTGTGTACAAAAGCATTTTCACTTGTCAATGGTCTATGAGGGAAGAGAAGGAAAATGCATCAGTCAAATTATCCTAATGATGCAGATTTTCCCCAACATATTGAATCCTTAAATGCTGGATCACAGAAGACAGGTGAATGGTAGGTAAGTCCTCCTGTAATGATTGGAGATATATTTGAACAACCTTACTGTGTACATCTACCCAGCCAGAGATTTACAACTACCTGTCTGGTGGGCGGTTCTTTGACATTCCCACCACAGTGTTAATGAAATAGGCCCCAAAATGGGACCATCAAAATCAGTGCCTGCATGGGATGGACTCCTGCAGTCCATGCCATGCAGGTGCTGGGGTGCTTGCAGACAGGGGGGTCACATCATGTGCTCCCCTGCATGCACTCCAATGAAGCAGAGGGACATGTGGGCCCTGTAGGGTCCCCTTTGTTTCCTCACTGCCGCACTTTTCATGGCGGTCGCACAGCAATGAAAAGTGTGGCGGTGAGGAAACTCCTAATATGCTTGGTAGGGCCACAGCAGCCTCACAAAGCATATTGCGGCCTCAAGACCACTGCACCACCACCAGGGATCTCTGATCCCTGTCATTTGTGGTGGTCCCAGGGTAGCCTGATCGCCCTGTTCGTAATAGGGCAGTCGGAAGATCGCCACGCCCCCACAAGTCTGGTAGTCTGTGGACCGCCTACTAAGTCCTTTAGACTCTGCTTTTTCCTGGTGGCATGGGGGTCATGGCAGGAGAAGAAAATAGATGTCTTTGAATCACTGGGAAAAAAATCACCAAGTGCATCAGAGACATTGTTTATCTTTCACCTTTCACAAAATACCTCTTTGCAGAGTTTATTTTTAAAAACAAAGCAAATTAATGTGGACTTACAAGGGTACTGTGACACGGAGGACAGATCGTCATTGATCATGTTTACAGAGAGTTTCTCTCTGTGTCAGAGGTGGCACACAGAGAAGAAATCCTAACCAACCCTGCAAGGATCTGTAAATATAGCGAGTGGATCTCTGCTGTGCTCCTGGAGTCAGGGTGGAAGCCCATCGGGTGGGGACTAAGTGACCTTGATAGGTAGTGATAGTGGAACAATCCTTCTAGAAGAGGACTACCCATTTATCATAACTGTCTAGATTCTTGATGACACAGAATGAAATACATATACAAATTGCATGTCTATCATCAGTGTACGATGTATAATGTGTTTGTAAGCAATTGGGTTGCTAGTTGAGTTAGGGTGAAATCCTACAAAAGAGGCAAGCACTGTCCTTGTCAGGGAGAAGTCACAAGCAAACCCCTAGTTAACCTGTACAAACCCTCAGATAGCTTGGCACAAAAGCAGCCTGGCTTAACTTAGAGGCAATGTGTAAAGCATCAATTTGGGAAAATAGAGTAACATGTAATAAATGATCTAAGACCAAATGACAAAAATCAAATCAGTAGATCCAGAGATGTGCAATTTTAATAATTTAGATGAAGAAAGAGCTCAAAAGTGCAAAGCACAAACTGGGGTTATCTGGTTGCACTGGACTGGGACAAAGCCATAAGTTCAGGTTGACTGCGATGAGGCATGGGCCAGCTACAGGGACCAAGTTAGGCCAGATTAACAAAGTACCTTATATCCTAATTGCAGAGCAATGCGGAGTCCAGCATCGAAGATGCGTCAAGCAGCGGTGCTTCCTAGGAACTGCAAGATTGCGATGTGAGGCCCAGCATCATCATAGAGGATGCCGTCAAGGAGGGGCTTGCGATTTGAAGACCTGTGTTAAAGATAAGTCACACACTGGTTGGTGACGAATAACCTGCAGGGCTTGTGATAAGGAGTTCTGTGTCATTGTCGAGGATGCTCTAAACAAGGGGCTTGCGAGGCAAAGGCCTGTGTCATGGATACATGATGCAGCATTCTGGATGCACAGCTTGGTGAGGTGCTGCGTCGTGCAGCAGCTCCAATGCATAGTCTTTTGTAGGTGATGCATTGTGATGTGTCTGCTCTGCTGGCACCACAATTGGACTGGCAGAGCACCTTCAGGTTCACTTCCAAGGGTCCAGGACTTGGGTGGCACCAGTTGGGAGGGCAGGAATCACAGCTGTCAGAATCCAGATGATGGGTTCAAGATGGAGGAAGCCTGTTCCATCCCTGAGGTTTTTAATCAGGAGGCCAGTCAACCAACCCTTAGTCACTGTTGGTCCTGGGTTCAGGATGCAGGTCCAGTCCTTCTCAGAGCAGCAGGACAGTAGAGTGACAGTCATTGCTGCCAAAAACACAGCAGTCTTTCTTCTGAGTCTTCCACAGCTCCAGATGTGTACTGACAAGTTGGGGTCCAAGGTCCAATATTTATAACTAGTGCCCACTTTGAAGAAGGAGATGTTTCTAGATGCTTCCACCCCTTAGTTGTGAGGCATTTCCTTCCTCTCTGCCCTGGCCCCAGCTTGTCTGGGGCCAGAAGGAACTAGTGACAAACCATTTATAAGAGTGCTCAGGGAGAGCCTTTGTGATGTGCACGTGTGTTAGGTGACATCTCCTACCCCTGTAAGCCAGAGTGGCCCATCCTGCCAACACCCAGCCTCCCGTTGACTCACTCTCTGGGAGCAATAACAAAGACCAACTGCCAACTACACCTAGTCATGTGGCCCAGGAACAGGCTGCAGCCACAAAATTGTTATGACAAGAAAATGTCAACTTTCAAAAAGTAGCATTGCCAGAAATGTGACTTAAAATCCGACCTTACCATTAAAGAGGATTTTTAAGTACAATTCTTAAGACTCCAAACTTAAATTGTCTGCCTGCTCCCAATTTGTGTTATGACCTATTAAATGTAATATCATGCAATCCCAATGTTATCCTATGGGAGAGGTAGGCCTTACAGTAGGTAAAAACTAATTTAGGAGTTTCTCACTACCAAGACATGTAAAACTTGAAAAGAATATGTCTAACTTTTTAATACACAGCACCCTGCCTAATGGGCTTTCCAGGGCCTATCTTAGGGGTGAATTACATGTTTTAGAAAAGAAGGTTTGGCCCAGCAAAAGTTGTATGTTTCCAGGCCACAATGTCTGTTCAAAACTACTGCACACACAAGCTGCAATGCCAGGCCAGAGCCATGTTTTACAATGCTCCTTAAATGGGTGGCACCATCAATGTTGCAGTTCCACTAGTAGCTTTTGATTACAGGCCTGGGTGCATGGGATACCATTTCACTAGGGACTTTAAAAATAAGTTAAATATGCCAATGGGGTATAACCCAAATCTACAATGTTTAGGGGAGAGAGCACAAGTACTTTAGCCTGGTGAGCAGAGGTAAAGTGCATAGAGTCCTAAGGGCAACAAAAAACGAGATCAGCAAAAATAGGAGGGGTGAAAGCAAAATGTTTGGGGGAAGACCACCCTAAGGCTGACAGATCTAACAGTGTATCACTGGAACATCATAGGCTGATGCCTTAGAGAGTGCTAAGATGAACATGCAGTTTAGAAGGAGTGCCTTCTGTTGTACAAGCTTTATATATAACACTTTAGGAAACATATATTTATATTTACCAATAAATATGAATGTTGGTGTCCGCTGACATTTTATTAAATCTTTTAGTATGTTTCAGTATTTTACACTTACTTTCTTTCCTTCTCCAGCGTTATCTGTGTCTCTTCTAGATACAACTGTAGATCGGATGGTTTTAATGGTTCCCTCTCCTGTGCTCTACTAATCTTGTCAACAATTGGTCTTGGTTTTCCCACATGAGCACCAAAAAAGTGAAAATGTTCAGAATTCTGTGTGATATCCAAGTTTTCTCTTAATGGCTTTTCGATAATGTCCACAACCTGGAGATGAAGCATAAAATAATGCAACATTTACTATACCATATAAACAATTATACTACCATCATCTATTGATAAAACAGAATGACTGCAGGAACTCAAGCTGAACATTTTGATCTCTAAAATGTTCCTTTTTATGTACCTTGAGGCCTACATATTTTGGCTCACTCCTCCTATGACTTTTCTTTAAAGTAAACACGCCAACAGACTAGATATGCATAGGTAAAATGAGTGAGGTCACGCTTATGAGTCTACTGTGGAAGAGCTGTGTGTTTACAGATTTCTTAAAAGTTCATGGAGGTCCAACATGTATTTTGGCAATGCCAGATAATGCACAACTTTAAAAGCAGATGTGGGAAATTAACAACCTTTCTGTCCTGTGTCTCTGCTTGTGGCTATGCTGTGTCTCCCAGTATGGTGAGCTCAACTGTCCAACAGTCAAGCTGTATTAAATCTCTATGACAGAATGGAATACTTACTTTTGTAAATAGCTTTTAGTGGCAGTTTGGATCGAAGTCAAGTTTTCAAAATACAAACGTGTTTGAGCTATAGCCCGTATTTTTCTCCACAAATTAGTTTTAATGGATTAAAGGGGACAGGAAATCCAATCCATATGCCAAAGACAGCTCCTGTAAAAAACACTCAGCAGAGTAAACTGAAGAAAATGTGCCATCAAGGTTCACATTTGGACATGTGAAGAAGGCTTTCATTTTTAGGAAGTCCCTTGTGCCAGGCGGCCGTTAGAGTGGTAGACAGGATACACATACCTTCCCAGTGACTACTGACATTAACCTTACTACCCAATTTCAATTCAAATCTTTATTCGATCTATGTACAAACAGATCATAAAAGCACAATTTCATTGGTTAGGTCACAATAACCTTACTACCCAAGAGATTGGGATGATTCACAAGACTTGGGGCCTGATTAGGACATTGGTGGCAGTCAATCCTACATACCGAGTATCAGTCCAAATGCCAGACTACAATGCTGGCAGTCAGAAAGATTCGGGCTAGGGAAAGACCACCGCTTCTGACAGGCTCAAGAATCCTGTTGGGGCGGTGGTCGGAGCCTATTCCATACAATGGGGGTGGTGCCTGCGGAGGCACCGTCGTAGGGATTAGGATGTCCCGTTTCCTCTGCCTTCACATGGCCGTCCGACTGCCATGTAAACTGAGATGGAAAGGGACTTTGGGGGCCCCTGGCAGGGACTTTGTCCCCCGTGGGCCTCTGCTTATTAGTGCTTTGTTTTTTGCTTTGGGGAGAGGGATGTTAGGGGTGGGCAGTGGGTCACTATGATGGGATGATCGGACAATGCAATTTTAGGCTCTACGTGAGAAGAGAATATGAATAAACCTATTGTCATGTCCAGAGCTGTTTGAAATAACCTTTTAAATTTTTTCTTCTCTTTTTAATCCATATGTGTGCCGAGATCTAATGATTTTAATTAATCAAACAACAATAAAATGCTATTCTCTTCTTGCTTTAAATACCCTGTCACAGGAAGACTGTAGACCATCCCTCGAAGCTGCAGAATGCAAGAGGCAAATGATAAATGAGGTGCAGGAGCTGCCTAAGGTGGAGTTTGATTTCAGTGCAACCCTGCTAGCTCTCAACTGAGATGGACTAATGGACTTTGCTGTCTTCTCTGCAATTGATAGTGTCCAACTGAGAGGTTTTCGTTTCCACAAATACTCCTTGCTCAGACCTCCTGCAAGGCAGATAAGAGGTTGCTTAAACTTACTTCTCATCAACCCGTGACATTCAAATGTCATTATCCTGACCTTGGGGAACACCAAACAATGCATCAAAAAATTGTGCCTCCTGGACCCATATTGCACTATGCACTTTGAGTTTGTTAACTCTGATACAGATAATGTGATTTCAAGCACTCTCCCCAAATTCAGCATTAAGGCGATCACAACTGGGCTTTTATTTACACTGGTCCCTTGCCCAAGTTCCAGATCAGCACATTCACTCACTGCTTGTTCTGACCTTTTGTTCCCAAACCCAATAAATAGTCTTGTATTGACAATTTGTGTTCAGATATATTTCCTTTCTCTTTAGACTTACGTTGGGCCTGCTGACATCCTTTTAAATGGTTGGCCCCACTGGCTTTATTGAAAAACAATTAAGCATGTATTGGTCCCTTTTTTCCACGTTTACTTCTTTACGTCTTTTAGCACTGCCAGTGAATCTGCGCCTTCGTCCAAGTCTTTCTTGAGATTTGGCCCAGTTACAAGCGCGAGCAGGGGCTGCTTCACCGAGGCCTTAAGGGATCTGCTGGCAAGATTGTTGCAGGAAATCTGCAAAAACATATGTTATAGTCTCTCACAACACTCCCACATCTGTCTTGTCTCTAAGTTTCTATCATAACATATTTAACAAGTTCAGGTGTGCAATAGATTACACATCTGCTATAGAGTCTTTCAAAGAATTCCTTTTAGGCCTCTGCAGACCATATTTTTCTTTTCGATTGACTCTCCAAAGGTATTTTTCTCTTTTCATAAATGTTTCACACACTTAATTAACATGTATTGTTATATGGTAAATTTTGACTTTGCATTCTCCATCAAAATACTTCACATCCATGCTGCTTTTTTTCTTAGCTGTATAACTAACAATAGCTGTATAACTAACAATAAAAGAGCTGATACATATTGCGGTCTATTCAGAAACTGCATTTGTAGAACATTTAGTAGTACTAGAATAGTAGTACTAAACTGCTACAAAATTATTTTCAGAAATCTACGAGTGTAAATCTCCATCCCCACCTCTACAATCTTTTCTATCTTTTTGATGAAGAAATGCTCACACATATAAACTTGCTACTTAGCGTGTCTGGAAAAAAGGGCATCCTTACTTCTCAGTGGTAACGGTTTAAGGAGGAGTAAGTGGGGTTTAGGAAGAGTTAGCAAGGGGTTTAGTGAGGGCCACGTATCCACCAGCAATAGTGTAAGCCCAGTGATAGAGTTAGTCCAGCACCACAAGTGGCTAACCATTGGTATTCTATTATTAGGGTGGGGGATGCACACCATTACTAAAGTCCAATTGAACCGATGTTCATCCATGTTTTTCCAATTTAGCGTGCTCCTTGGGAAAGCGCCTTGCCCATGTGGCGGTGAAAAATTGAATTCATTATTTTGGGGCGACATTTCGCCCCAACCCAAAGGCACTGCTTGTGTGAGTGCTTTTTTTCTTTTCTCATTTCGAACCACGTTTCTCCCGTTTTTCTCTGTATAAACATTCACTTTCGCAATCTTAACTATTTAATCCATTTTATTCCGCATGCTCAATGTGATGCCACTTTCAAAGTTTTCTCATATTTTTGATGTGCCCATCCGGACCTCTCGTCAAAAACACGTACTGAAGCATATTTTCATCCAGAAGCAGTGTTTATTAAAAACCCAATGCATTTCGGGCTACTGGGGCCCTTCGTCAGGGGTCACTACAAGTAACAAAAAAACACGTATTTGTAATTTAATTACACCAATATGTAAATTGAATGACATCTGTACAAACATTTAATTAGGAATGCAACTCACTCCTCCTAACCCTCGTGCCTACTATAAGTGAATGTTTACACAGAGAAAAACGGGAGAAACGTGGTTCGAAATGAGAAAAGAAAAAAAGCACTCACACAAGCAGTGCCTTTGGGTTGGGGCGAAATGTCGCCCCAAAATAATGAGTTCAATTTTTCACCGCCACATGGGCAAGGCGCTTTCCCAAGGAGCACGCTAAATTGGAAAAACATGGATGAACATCGGTTCAATTGGACTTTAGTAATGGTGTGCATCCCCCACCCTAATAATGTATTTTAATGAAATTTGCCCAGTTCGGGTTTGCACCCGCCAAGATAAAAGATGAATACATTTGATAAATATTATATTATGACATTCTCCATATGCTCAACGGAACATCGCGTTCAGACAGCAATGTTTTTATGTTTGGCACTAAACAAGCACGAGGCGGTTGCATCATATGAGAGATATCTGTAAAGGTTTATAGGGCCAATATTTATTTTGATTAACACACACAATTTTCAATATTGTACAACATTCCTTGTTATATTTGTATAGAGTTTTTTTAGCACAATCACTGCATTGTGGGTATCGTAGTGCACAGTGATGAATGGTAGGGCATGAGCAGTGAGTTAAGAAATCAGTTGGTTAATTAGCATCAAGGCAGTGTGGGAGGAGGTCACAGCACCAAGGTTGGGTAGGGTTTAAATCGGAGGAGGGAAAGGAATGGGAAACACTTCCTTTCATCAGCCAGAGGAGAACGGACCGTTTTATTAGCAGGTACATGAGGGAAGAATGCGAGGGATAGCGCATTTTATTATATTTACGGCAAAATAAAGGATGTGGTTCTGGGAATAGAACGGGAAAGCTTGATGTGCAGGAAATGAGTTTTGCAAGGGGAATAGAGAGACGCTTGAACAATTACGGCGGGCAGGAGGTGTGTCATGTTTGGTTTACTATGCACACGAGGAGTTATGAAGATGAATATTGGGTACAGGGAAGGGCTGTTTTATAAGCAGAGGGATTGATTGTAGAGTAGATTTGGTGAGTAAGTGAAGGATTGAAAGGTCAAGTGCGACGGTGGCAAAGGGTGTTTTCTGTTAAAGGGTAGTTGTTGTTAAAAATAACAGTTATCAGAGGGTTCCTGCTCACAAACACATATGGGGAAACATCGATTACACATTGAGGGAAATATTTGATTTTTTGTAATATAGTAGGCACGAGGGTTAGGAGGAGCGAGTTGCATTCCTAATTAAATGTTTGTACAGATGTCATTCAATTTACATATTGGTGTAATTAAATTACAAATACGTGTTTTTTTGTTACTTGTAGTGACCCCTGACGAAGGGCCCCAGTAGCCCGAAATGCATTGGGTTTTTAATAAACACTGCTTCTGGATGAAAATATGCTTCAGTACGTGTTTTTGACGAGAGGTCCGGATGGGCACATCAAAAATATGAGAAAACTTTGAAAATGGCATCACATTGAGCATGCGGAATAAAATGGATTAAATAGTTAAGATTGCGAAAGTGAATGTTTAAATGTAAATGTAGTTGAGCTTATATAGCGCACAGCTACCCGCAGTGGGTTTCCCGGCGCTTGCTTAGGGAACCCTTCCTGGTATTCCCCTGTGAGATAGCAGGGTATCCACAAGGTGAAAGTCAGGCATCCCGCCGCGAGGGGCCGTTGTGGAGATTAAGCAAGCTATTGCCCAGAGTCGCAGAGTGTGAACCCGTGAGTCGAGGAGGCACCGGGGCGAGAATTATCGAGTCCGTGGAATTTTTAGCCCAAGACCCCGCCGAGGCGGGGAATTGAACCCTGGTCCAGGACCGATCCCAGCTTCCGGGTCTGCTGCCTCTAACCCCTGAGCCACACAGAGAAAAACGGGAGAAACGTGGTTCGAAATGAGAAAAGAAAAAAAGCACTCACACAAGCAGTGCCTTTGGGTTGGGGCGAAATGTCGCCCCAAAATAATGAATAACCATTGGTATTGCCACACCCTCCCTTAGAAAATAATGAAATCAGGGACTGAAAATAAAGCCCCACAGGAAATAATGTTAACTTGTATTATTTTCTTTTTTAAATTTAGGTGGGAATTAATTTAATCTTCAGCAAATGAGTTTTATTTAATTTAATATATTTAAATTAAATGACGGTTTAATTAAAAAATAAATAAAAAATGAAGGTAATAGTGCTGTAATATTTGCCTATTTCGTTTACATTTAATATAAATATCTAACATTAATTTACATTAATATTTTATATAAACAATATTTTGCAATTTATTTAGATACATAAACAATTTTACTTTTTCCTATGCTTTACCAAACAAGCCTCTACAGTTGACTTGGAAATCTGCCTAAAATTAGGACCGTCATTTAAGCACTGCCAGTCGACTCATCTTATAGTCTGCTGAGAGCAGACATGGGGTTCATCAGTATCACCAATTCCAATAAACTGCTCATGAGCTCCTGCCAGCTGGGAGTTTGAGTGTGGTAGACGTGACAGAGTAAAGGTACATACAGCCTCTGGTTATCAAAAACATACAATGCATAGCAAGTGTAAACAGTCAGCTCCAGAAAATTGAATATGAAATATTCCCTAATGTGCAACCACAAGAGAAAGTGTCATATCTGCAGCAAAACAAAACAAAGGATTGGAGTGCCTAAGTGATGCACCCTTCAGCTACTAGTATACCACAGTAGAAAATGAAATATTCAGCTGTCCAGTTGATATATAGCAGTATCCACAATTAAAAAGGCCAACCCTTCACTGTAGCATGTCTCACTTATTTACTAGGACAGCAATGCAGATAAGCAGAAGTCAGTCCAGAGGTAATTTAATTCAGTATCAGATACCCTCTTCGATCAGCAATGGGTGGCATAGAGGGTGCGGTATTGGTCCACCCACAGGGATCTTGTCCACTTCTTAGGACTCCAAAAAAATTCCCTCCATATTGTAACCCTCAGCAGCACCATAACATTGCCCTGCAATGAGCTGGGTGGGAGAATAGATGATGCCAACTCTCCAATGGCTCTAGATATGACAGCCACAACACTCCTTTTTCCCCAGTCAAGGGCAAGCAGTCGGGGGGGGGCAGGCCTTATAGCAGTACCATCCTAGATGGGGAGTGATGCATTCAAAGGAGTAGCCTCAGAAGAGTGGAGGAACAGCTGATTCTGTCTCCATCCATCATTGCTTTACCTTAAACCACTGCACTGGTTATTCACGTGGAGAGGGGTTCTCCATAAACACGTAGAGACTCTGGTAGGGCACAAGGCAGTGGAGCAAATCTTCTGTATATTTATGTTTTGAATTTAAAACACATTTCAAACTAGAAGATGTTTTCTGTCTTGTATGTTTTGAAGTCATTTGTAGAAACAACAAATGGTCAGACACACCATGATACATTTGTGTATCTTTAACCATTGTTCCTTTTCTTTTTAACCCCTTCACTGCGGCGGCTATACCGCCGCAGTGCTAAGGGGGAGGGGGGGTCTGCGTGGCGCTCCCGTGCTTGTGACGGAACCGCTCCGTCACGAGCCTCGGGTGAGCTGTGCTTGTGACGGAACGGTTCCGTCACAGCCCCGCCTGCCCAATAGAACGCTCAGCGCAGGCGCGGAATTCGCGCCGCGCAGGCGCGGCGAGCGGGGCGTGACGGAACCGTTCCGTCACAAGCACAGCACACCCGAGGCTTGTGACGGAACGGTTCCGTCACAAGCATGCAAGGGGTTAATCACTGTAGTCCCTCCAAAAGCAAAAGTCAAAGCTGGTTGTTGTATACGGTTAATTCTAAATGCATATTGAAGGCAGATAGAAAGTGATTCTGTGTACATAATTCATCTTTTATTTTAATAAACATATTTATTACGGTATCACTGTATAGATAGGAAAATTATATTTTTGAATGTCGCACATTGTAACTGAATTATCTTTTTCTTTTTTATTTCGTTTTTGCATGCATCTATTTTGTCACACAAAGTACTGTTATTGTATCAAATCAAATCAGAGATTTTTTAATCGGTTTCATAACCATCGAAGGAACTTACATGTGATACATATAACAGATTTCTCTTTGTTCAATATCCCTAATGCATAAATATAGTATAATACATCAATACAATTTAGTCGTAAAATGTAATCCCAGCAGACCTCATGCAATGCAACTTCATTGCAGTTCTTTCTGTCGGAATATCAAGATAATCCCTGAAAATGATAATTTTATCTATGCAATGCCTAAATTATTAGTTTGAATTAACTACAGGTTCCAAGATATATAAAACTCATGATATATTATAAAGTGCAATGTTTGGAAAAGTGTTTTTAAAAGGAATTTGCCAATAAATATTAGCTATATAAACACAATTATGTACATAATACATAAATACTTAAAATTATTTCCACAGGACAACCCATAACTAAAATGCTAAAATTTACAATGGTTTCAGAAACTTCTCATGCATTATCTAAATTTTGAACAAGAACCGACTCACAGAAAAAAACAAGGCCAGATGTGTCAGTTGTCAATATTCGTTTCGCCTCTCTAAAGTGTAGTACTTCCATGGACAAACAGATCAGGCGCATCCATTTTCTGTGCACACCACGGTATTCAGGACATACAAACATATTATGGTCAAGAGTCTCAGAATTCAGGCCAAAAGCTGGACATGAATCAAACGAAGCACTTTTATCCCAATTTTTGCTGAACGATCGAAGGGGCAAACAGCCTGTTCTGAATCTAATAAACAAGCTCTTGGCGAACGGTGGTGTTATATTGTCCATAAACTTTTCAAAAACAGGACAAGGTTTTAATGCCAAAAAATGCTCAGAAAGGTGGCCCAGAGGGCCCCTGGATATTATTTATTGCCACTCCAGACACCAGTAGGTCGATTTTAGGACCTACTTGTTCGCCTTACAAAATAATTCAGGCATGTCCCACATTCTGAGCAAACCCAATTTTTTGCACCAGTGACGAACAAACCTTAACCAGTGTTTTATTTTTTTAGTGTTTTCTATAGCGCGAACAAGACCCTGCATAGGGTATCAGAGCGCTTTACAGAAGTATTTCAACATTAAAACCTTATAGATTGCAAATCACTAACTCTTTACAACAATAAACTTCAGGAAAGAGTATAAACATATATAACAGTCAACAATTGAATTATTATCATAGAGTATAAAAACACACGACCACATGTACTACCAGCCACGGTCGGTAGGGGAGTACCTGCCGGGGCGGTGATGTGGGGAGGGGGAGGGGCAGGGTGGGGGTTAGTAATGTATGGATAATGGAGGTTTGCAGGTAAGTAAACATTTAAAGAAATCAAATGAATTTCGTTGCGCACTGCATTGCATTAGGGGATGCAGTGCACACAACGAAATTCCTTTGATTTATTTAAATGTTTACTCACCTGCAAACCTCCATTTTCCATACATTACTAACTTCCACCCTGCTCCTCCCCCTCCCCACGGCACCGCCCCGGCAGGTACTCCCCTACCGACCTGGGCTGTGTACTACATATATACAAGCTCATGTGTGGGTAGTGAAAGGCTAGCGGATGCATGGAAGCAGACATGGAAAGTTTGTAGCCCTAGGTTCTGCTGTATGGTCTTATGGGAGAAATGTTCTCCTAAAAAACGATTGTGCTTCTTTTTTCGAATGCTGCGATGGATGGAATTCTTCTAATGCTTGGGGGGAGTGCGAACCAAATTCTTGGTGCTGCTACTGAGAACGCTCTGTCATAAATTCTTTTCTTACAAAAACGAACTGGTTTCAGTAGTAGATCAGCTTTCCTCTTGGAGACTCGGTATCCTCCTGAAAGCGTGAGTTTCTGTGCAAGGTAAACTGGCGTTTTATGGTGCAATGCTTTATGAGTGATGCATGCTAATTTGAAGTGATTTCTTGCTTCGAAGGGTAGCCAGTTGAGCACTTTCAAGTGAGGGGAGATATGGTCGAATTTTTTGTATCCCGATATCAGTCTTGTGGCTGCATTAAGACATGCTTTCAATGGGGCTGTTGTGACCTTGGGGGGCCCAGCCAATGTAGTGCAACCATATTCGATCCTGGATATGACCAGTGCCTGGGCTGCTGTTTTAAGATCTGTTTTATTTAGGAATGGCTTTAGTTTTCGCAGGTAGCTTAGATGGAAACGGGCGTTCTTTGCCATTGTGTTGATATGTGCTACCATGTTCAGGTTTTTGTCAAGAGTAATTCCCAAAGATTTAGTGGAGTCGACAATCTTCGGAGTACATTTTATAGCAGTGATAATGTTGGACCATTGTGCTATCTTAAATGTGCTTTTCTGTGGTGTAATCAGTAAGAATTCAGTTTTCTGCGGATTTAACTTCAGGTGTTTCTTGGTTAGTCATTGGAGGGTTCTCGTTAGGGCTTGGTTCATAGTCATTATATCTCCTGTCGATGCCACCTTGATATACAGCTGCGTGTCATCCACGCACATATGGAAGGAAATGTTCGCTTTTTGTAGCATAACCGTTAGTGGTTCTACATATAGATTAAAAAGCGCCGGGGATAACGTTGAACCTTGTGGAACTCCAATTGTATTTCTGGTTGGGCCTGACAGGGTTTGGTTGACAATGATTTTTTGCGATCTGTTCTCTAGGAAGGAGCTGAACCACTTTAGGACTGTACCATCTAGCCCCATTCTGTTTTTCAACCTATCAATAATTTTGGCATGGTTTACTGTGTCGAAAGCAGACGTCAGGTCCAACAGTATTAGGAGACATGTGTCGTTGTGGTCGAGAGCCATTAAAGCGTCATCTACTATATGCAGGATTGCAGTTTCAGTACTATGGTTTGGTCTGAACCCAGATTGGCAATTATTTAGCAGATTTAAATCTGAAATGTGAAGACTCAATTGTTGTTGGACACATTTTTCCAGAACTTTGGCTAGCATGGGAATGTTAGTTACAGGTCTGAAGTTGTTTGGATCAGAAGGGTTCTCTGTTGTTTTTTTTAAGAGAGGAATGACTTGCCCTGTTTTTAGGCAGTCCGGTATTTGGCCTTGTGATAATGAGGCATTTATGATCTTAGTTCAAGACGGGATTAGCAGGTGGTTTAGAGAAGACCAGCACTTTGCTGGTAGGGGGTTGTTATAGTGGTTGTTAGGTTTAGTGGTCAACATGATCTTTGAGATGTCTAATAATGTTTCCATACTGTGTGAAGCTATTTTGGGATGACAAGGCTTTTTAATTCTTTTTACTGCTTTTTTTTAAAAACTGTGTGTTCATTGTACTTTAATTACGAGGCTTCCCCGGTCCGCCATTGCTGCGGAAGGAAGAACCTCATTCAGACCCACTACAAGGCACGCATTACCGTGCACTCACTTGGGGCGGTTAGCGCTCCAGTTCTCCTGGAATCTCCTACTAAGGGACATGCTGGCAATCCAGCGCAGCGGACGCACGAAGCGGGCGCGCTGCTGGCGCGCCTAAGGCAAGCCCGTCTGCGCCCGTCCGCGCCGGGACCAGGCCTAGGGCCAGAAACTCTGCCTCTCACGTGGGAAATAAACCTCTGATTTCATATTCCGGTAAGAGCCTCCGGCTTTTACTCCCGCCACTGTATAAGAAATGCTACCAGTTAAGCTGTAAACTTGCCACAAAATCTGAGCACTCCCAATGCCCTGGTTGTTACAAGCTTCCGGTTTTCCTGGATTTACCATCTAATTTCCTGAAATGCCCTACGACTCAAGACCAAAAAGAGGCAGAGCTTCAGTTTGCACTTATTAATGCTAGATCTCTGGTCAGACACAAATATGAAATAGCGGATCTCATCACAGATTATAAAAATGATGCATTATTTGTCACAGAAACCTGGGGTGATGATTCCTCAAATTTTGATTTTAAGATAGCAACGCCACAAGGTTACAGTACCTTTAGACTAGATAGGCGACAAAAAATGGGCGGTGGACTAGCTCTGATCAATAGGGCAGAATTAAGTGCCTTATGCTCAGAAATAGATACGCCTGACTGTGAAGCCTTGTCTTTTAAAATCACCTCTGGTGACCAACACTTCTTCAAAGGTCTATTGATATATCACCCTCCAGGCCCCATGGCTGGCTTCTTAGCCAACTTTCATTCTCTGTTGGAGCCTAGTCTTCACTCTAATTTTTTTACAATATTAGGTGATATGAATTTCCATTTAGAAACAACTGGTGATAAAGATACCGAGGAAATGTTAGATATAACTTTGGAATACAGCCTCAGTCAGATGATCCGGGGTGCTACGCATATAGCAGGCACACTTTGGATGGCCTGTTTACCAATAACCCGGCCATCTTTAATCCAACTACTCTCCCCTTAGTTTGGTCGGACCATCATGTAATTCTTTTTAAATATAAGCTCCCACGTATGAATATTCGTAAAAATGTGAATTAAAAAACCATAGGTAGAGCATGGCAAAAAATCGATCGCACAACCTTGGTTAACCAGTTGGCAAATAGCGAAGGGGAGGTAGAGAAGGTAGCAGAAATCTCAGCCATAAAATACAACATCTGGCTAGAGTCTAATTTGCTAACTTAGTTCCTAGTACGCAGATCAATAAAAATAGGAAATCTCCCTCAGCTCCCTGGTTCTCCGAAGCCTTGAGAATAGATAAACAAGCTTGCAGAAGGCAAGAAAGGACTTGGCGAAAAAATTACGATCTCCTAGAAAAAAACTGATATAAATCCATGCTCTCTGACTTTAAAAAGAAGCTGATTGGAGAGAAAACTCAGTCTTTTACAGCAAAAAGAGAAAATTCTAGTGGTTCTAGTAAAGAACTATTCCGTACTGTTAAAAATCTAACCACTATTAAAAAAGATGAATCCTCAAATCTTAATCAAGAATTTTGTGACGCTCTAGCCTTTTCCTTTAGAAAAAAGATAGAGCAAATTTATGATCAATTTACTCATCTGACACTAAAAGTTAATCAAACTGAACAAGATATTGGCGAAAAACCTCAACTACTTAATTTTTCACTGACTTCTCCTTCGCAAATCACTAAGCTGATTTCTCTGGCTAAGTCCGGCTCGCCTGAAGACCCATGTCCCCCAAAAATTGTACAAAGTATTTGCCACCTTGTAGGACCCCATCTATCAAAGATTTTCAACCAGATGATTGAACAAGGAAGCGTTACCACTGTGTGGAAGCAGGCCTGTATTCTGCCTCTGCTTAAAAAGAATAATCTGGATGCATCTGACACAGCAAATTATCGGCTGATCTCGAGAATTCCACTTCCGGCAAAGATAATTGAAAAAAACATGAATATGGAACTTTCTAACTTTGTTTCAACCAATCATATTTTAGACCACAGTCAGTTTGGTTTTACAGCTAATCATAGCACAGAATCAGCTCTAATTAAGACTACAGAGGCAATCCGTATTTCATTAGCCAGCGGTGGGTAAGCAGCCTTGGTGCTGCTTGACCTATCCGCTGCATTTGATACGGTAGATCATAGGCTACTGATTTGTCGTCTACAAGAAGCTGGTATAGGAGGTAAAGCCATGTCTTTGCTGACATTGTTTTTAGCAGAGAGGACTCAATCTGTCCATCTGGGCAAATTTCAGTCTGCACCTTTTTCCCTTCCATGTGGTGTTCGCAAGGCTCGTCGTTGAGCCCTACACTTTTCGAAATCTATGTAGTAGAACTAGCACCACTAATAAGAAGTTTTAATTTGACCCCAACATCCTACGCCGACGATACCTAGCTGGTGATCTCGACAGTGGATAAGGACATTAATCATGCATCAAAGCTTCATGACTGTATGCTCTCCCTAAGTCACTGGATGAGCACACATTGCTTGAAATTGAATTGAAGTAATTATGGGGCAGATGTATCAAGCCTTTTGCAACTCGCAAAGGCCGAAATTCGAAGAATTTCGGCCTTTGCGAATCGCAAAAGGCCTTTTTGCATGTTTTGGCATGCATCAAGAATTCGCAAAATAAGTAATAGCAAAAATTTGCGATTCCTTATTTTGCCATAGCATTTAAGGAATCGCATTTTTGCGATTCCTTAAATGCTATGTATGTAGCATTTTTGAAATGCGATTTTTGTGTAAGAATTCGCAAATTACCACCAACTTGTAGTTGATGGTAATTTGTGAAGTCTGTCAAAAATGCACAATTTGGCATTTTTGATGGTGGCATGTGATGCACACACATGCCCATAGGGCATGTATGTGCGCCATATGTACACACATGTACATTTCAGGGGTGCAGCAGGGTGTCTTTCAGACACCCCTGCACCCTTGAAATAATTCTCAAATTGAGATTAGCAAATTGCGAATTCCCAATTTGAGAATTACTTCACAATCATTCCTATGGGCCTCCTGGCCCATAGGAATGCATGGGAAATTATTCCTTATTTGCGAATTCGCAAAATGCAAATTCGCAAATAAGGAAGATTAAGGAATCGCAAAAAAATAGCGATTTTTTTCATACATTCCATTTTGCTATTTCTAAATAGCGATTCCTTAAAAATCGCTATTTAGGAATCGCAAAATGGAATCTTGATACATCTGCCTCTATGTTCGGTAATCTTTTTCCGCCTTGGTCACCACCTCGGTGCCAAGATAACCTTGGCCCTCCCCCTACCCCGGTTGAAAAAGCTAAAAACTTAGGGGTCTTAATAGATGGAAAGCTCAGCTTCAAAGTTCAAGTCTCTAAGGTGGTGTCCTCTTCGTTCTTTATGATTAAGATGATTAGGAAAATGTTGCCTTTTATTCCGAAAACATGCAGAAAGTCAGTAGTAACTTCCTTAGTTTTGTCTAAAATTGACTATTGTAATGGACTGTACACTAAGGTGCACGCCAACCTTCTGAGGAAGTTACAGGCAGTGCAAAATGCCACTGCGAGGCTGGTTCTGGGTAGTCCAAAACATTAGTCGGTAAGATCAGCATTGCGAGAACTTCACTGGCTGCCAGTGTGTCAGCGGATAAAGTTTAAAACTCTTTGCTGGAATTCAAGGCGCTTTATAAAAAAGGACCGAAGTTTCTACAGGACCTGTTTAATTGGTATTCACCAAACAGACCTTTACGTTCAGCCAATGCATATTTGATGCGGGCAAGTAAGATAAAGAAAATGAATTGGGGGGGGGAGGGGAGTCTTACATTTAACACTATTAGAGAATGGAATGCTCGTCCTTTGTTTCTTAGAAAAATTCCTTCCCTTCTGGAATTTACGAAACAGCTAAAGACCTGGCTTTTTCATCAATAGTAGCACTTAGCATAGTATGTTGCACCAGAAGCGCCAAGACACCTGAGGGTATTCGTGCACTGTACAAGTTTTACTAACATTAACATTAACTTTAATTCACTTACTGGTTTAAATCCTGACCATCGAGCATTGTTTTTTGGTTTGTCCAATTCCTCTTGAGCCTGAAGTTCATCTGAGGAACCCGTCTCCCTTTCAATGTCTTCAGCTGATTTTTGAGTTCCCTCTCCAAAGCGTTAGCATTGTCAGTAAAGAAGACGGAGAAATCCTCACTATTTAAGCTTGTTTTGGTGATGACACACATTTGGCAGCTTTTTTCGATTGTTCTTTAAGTATATTGAATAGTTTCCTATTTACTGCATTGTCCAGTTCTTTCCCCAAAAAGTATTTTCTAGATTTAAGGATGCTCTTGTGATAAGCTTTCCTGGATTGTCTCAGTTGGATTAAGTGGGGCGAGGTAGGGTATTGACGCCATTTGCGCTCTGAAAGTCTGAGTGATCTTCTTACCTCATTTAGGGAACCATTGAACCACAGATTTCTTTCTTTGTCAGAGATCCTTTTCAGTTTTAGAGGGGCTAAGTCCTCGATAATGCTTAATATTGACTTGTTATAATGCAAAGTAAGGTCACTGACGTCAACCATGCTCTTGGGTGGCTGCAACTCTATTTCACAGCGAGCTACTATGTTTTCCATATTGATTCCTCCAGTGTCCCTGGTCCATTTTTTAGGCTTAATAGCTTGTGAGGATGATTTTGTTTTTCTAAGGGGAATTTCGAATTTCATTATGTGATGATCAGACCAATCGCAGGGTGTGATAATAATATTCTCGATTGCTTTTTCTTTGGCTATGATCCAGTCTAAGGTTGATCCTTTGGAGTGGGTGGGGAGATGACATCCCTGGACTAATGATTGTTCTTCCAGGAAGGTTTTAAGGAGGATGATTTGATTGTCAGCCTGATCCTCCCAGTGAATATTGAAGTCACCTAAGAAGATATCGTTTGACTGAAGATTAGAGTTGATGGTAACGATTTCAATCAACTGGTCTATGAACTTGGTCTTTGTACCAGGGTGGTGGTAGAATGCATGGAGTTTACAGTTTTGGTTGTCTACTGATCTTAAAGACATGCCTAGATATTCGCAAGACTCTAAAGGGTCAGAATGAATTTTAGTGATGGTAATGTCTGACCTATGTATGCAAGCAATGCCTCCACCTAATCTTTCTTGTCTGTCCTGTCTCATAATCTGGTAGTTCGGGGGGACTAACAGGTCTAAGCACGGGGTAGACGAGTCGGAAAGCCAAGTTTCAGTTAAAATGGTTACGTCAATTTCATGGTTTAGTATGAGGTTGGCTATGTCCGCCGCATGTTTGTTTGCTGAACGACAGTTGAGTAATATGCAATGAATGTGTTTCTGGGAGTTCATCATTGGCGGAACAGACATTTCAGGCATTAATGTCACCATCTTTAGGTTGCTGGCATTAATCCTTCTATTGTTAGCCTGGGAAGTTCTATCCGTATTTGATACGATAGTTAGGATAACGTTTTCGCCTATCTTACTTTGCGAAGTGAGAATAGGTTCATATGTAGACAGAATTAATGATAACTCCCTGTCTGTCAGATAGTTGAGTTGCGTGCGTGGGCGGTAGATTCTGTTTGGAGACGCCATAGGGGTGGAACAGGAATTGACATGTGTTACAAATGGGGAAGACTGAAGTGCCTCCAATTTTTGCCAGCCAATTTTCTGATAGGCACAGCAGGTTCTTCATATCTCTGATGGCAGAAAGCATGGCTTTGCAAGATCGTGAACTGAGATAATTAAAATCCCCATTTGTTTGTGGGGTTCTAGTGTTTTCCGAGTCTAATCTTTTATGTATAGTGGTTGGAGGTTTCGTCCCTATTGGCGGGCTAGCTTTGCAAATCTTTGCAGGATCTGGGCCTGTTTTTTTGAGACTGGAAACAGATCTGCAATTCCCTATGCAAGTCACATGCGTTTCTCTCAAGTTAACTTGTTTGACTTGTGTGTTTTCCAACCTACTTACTGTTCCTATTAGCTGGTAGAGTTTAAAGCCAGGCGTAGTAGGGGAGCTAGACTCGACGGGTGAGGTACCTAATGCTAGCTGAGTTTTGAGGCCCTTGTCTTCTGGCTTATTGGTTTCATGATTCAATTGTTGGGGCTCATCGTTGGTGTAATTGCCTTTTAATGCCACCTCATGAACCGTCTGCTGGAATTCTATCGCCCTGGCAGTTCCCGTTTAACCATCGTTCGAGGCAATGACTTCCCAAAGTGACAATTGGGGCTCAGCATTGGGGTTTATGTAACCTAACGTCCTATCTCTTCCATTTGTATTATCTTGCCCTTTCCTGTCTTCCTGATTCAATGGATAGGGCTCTTCATTGGTGTTAATGCCATCCAGTGATATAATTTGATCAGACTGTAGGGGGTCCCTCGCACTGCCTAATTCCGACACAGCCGGTTGGTTTCCCTTTGCGGCAAGGACTTGAGAGCTCATATTAGGTTGGTTTCTTCCTGAGGTGGGGCCACTGAGGACATGGTTTTTTAATGTTGCGTAAAATTCGTCAAAGCGTTCCAGATCTTTGTTAGCAGCTTGGATGAGAATCGTGCCATTTTTATAACATGTTATATTTAATGTTGCTCTCAGTTTTCGGGAAGGTGTAATGAGCAACTTCGTTCCATGGGGAATGGTTTTTGATTCCTGTACTTTCAGTGAATTATTTAAAGTATTTCTCCATTTGGCCATTTTAGTAGTAAAGAAGATAAGGTCATTAATAATCATACTTTTTTTTAAATTGAAGGAAGGATCTAGTATTAGCGTTTCTGGATTAGATCTGAGAAGGTTTTGTTTAAAAGCTTTGGATGCATTTTTAGTCTGGGAGGGTAAATTATTGAGAATGAATTCATTCCTTCAGGTTTTAGATGATGCCCTCACACGGTTTAGATAGCAGAGTATTTATTATTATCAATGCTCTGCCCCAACCAAGATGGCTGCCCTTACAGCATCAGACTGGAGTGAAGTCCTTTGTCATTGTTAATGGACCAGATTCCTTGAAGAAGAAGTCCTCTTTTAGTTTCCACTCAGCCTTCTTTTGATGAAGTCCTCTGTTTACACCTGTTCAGAAAACCACTGATGAAATTCACTGGAACTTACTTATTGCGCTAGTCCTATCTCTATTTGAGTCCAACGCCATTTTGCACTGTGCCTGATATAGTTTCAAACCAGCAATTAGTCTGACCCCCCAAAATGGTGGCATCCCTTCTAATGTCCTGGATAGAACCCAAATGGAACACAAATGGGGCGATCCTGTAAGCAAATAACCCTGCGCGGTGATAAGGTGCGGTGAGAAATTGTCCCTCTCTTGCACCACTCCCACAAGGACAAACCAATTTTCCTCACCTCTTCCAGTAGGTATAACAAAAGCGTCTCACTGTCGGTTCTGCAGGTGATAGCCGTCTCTCACCAAGTCCCTTGCCTCTGCGCTGAAAGATGATGTTGCCTTCTGCTCCACGGCATGACCCTGTCCCTCTCCCGCATTGTCCTGCTTTTCACTAGCAAGACACGCGTAGAGAGGATGGGCGAGCCCGCCACAAGACGTGCTCCTGCTGCTGCAGAAGCCGGATTTTCTCTGCGCTATTTTCCTCTTCGCACCAGATCAGCGGACCCTGCTAAAACTAGCGAGGGACGCGTAGGGCTGAGGTGCATTCCCTCCACACGACGTACTCCTTCTCATGTGGTGCCTGCGGCTTTTGGCGCTGGCTTCCGCCTTATCCCGCAATGGCCGCCGCCATTACTGGTGTCTCGCGAGGCAGCTGATTGCAGGGAGGCAGAGTGCGAGGGACGTTCCCTGCTTGCACTTTCTCCCATGTAGATCCGTCGGACAAGCCCTCATTCCTCCTTACTGCGGCAGACATGGCCGCTCCCTCCCAGGACAAACTCCACCAGACGATACCTCCTGCGAAGAGACTTCCCTCCACCTCACACTTCACTACATTCTGCCACTGCCCCCACACAACCCTGATGCAGGGAGGGAGCGGCATGCAGGGAGGCGATAGTTGACAGATGTTCTTCTCTCGTAGCCCCCTCCAGGCTCCCGTACTCCGCTCCTGCACCAGAGGCCTTGCCTCCAGTTCCTTCCGGTCCTCTGGGCCTCTCCTCAGCTCCTTCGCTGTAATCGGGAGGTCCTGCTCTGCTCTTACGCCGGATCCCTCTACCTATTTCCACTTCGATTTCGCTCCGAGCCCATAGCACCCTGCATTGAGCCCGTGCAGCCTCTGGTAGGCGTTTCTGCCTTCACCCGCGATCTTGGGACTTCCAGAGCGTGAGTAGTTAAATCCAGTTTCTTTTGATTACCAGTTTCCTCTTGTTTCTTTTAATCTACGTTTCCTACTCGCATATTGAGGCTGTTTTAGGATAAAGTCCACATTAGGATCCCAAGCCTGCGGAGCTCACATCCCGATCCATATTCCTTACATTACTCAAGGAGTCTCTATATTCAGCTAATTCTGGAGTAGTCCAGATACGGATCCAGAATATTAGTGGTTTTAAGTGCTCCAGATCAGATACTCTTTTCATCCCTGTGTCAAAATAAAGTGGGACCAAGGGGGTACTTACGAGGACTGAAAGCAATGATCTGATGAATGTATTCTCCCTTACTGCGAGCCGCGTGGTATCAGTGTAACTCCAAACTTCCATGCCATACAATGTGGTGCTTTGGGCCTTCGCTCTATAGACTTCCAAGGTCAGGTAAATGGAATGCGAGTACGTTTTCTCCTGGAAGCGTAGGATGGTCTTAGATCTACCGTTTCTGTAAATCTTTTGGCTTTATTTTGTTTACAGCTCTCAGACATTATTTCAAATATTTTTCAACCGGACAGATTGTAGATCTAAAATAATTTAAAAAACTCAGATATAATCGTGCATATGCAAAAAGAAATTTTTTGGGTGATGCATACGTTTATTTACATACTAAATCCTCTCTTACAACCAAAAATGCACTTAATTTTCTGCTGAGTATTTACAGGACATATAACACCACATTTGTATAATTTCTGACCTGAATAAACAATTGCTTCTCGACACTGATTTGAGAGTACTATTGTCTTTTTTTTCTTACCTGAATTTCGATCAGAATTGTTATGGGCATAACATGCACAGAACCTTTTGTCTCATTTCTGTTGCATGAAAGTATAGGTTATGTTAAATTGTTTTGTTTTAGGCCTCAGCATTAAATTATTTCGAGCTAAGAAAAATGTGTCCTTCAACTAGGCAGGTGAACAGTTGCATAAGGTGTTTCCTATACAATACACTTTCATTTGACAAACATTCTTCCATTCTTAATGTACTTACCCTGTTGTCCAGGTCTTGCAAATGAATGATTGTGTTGTTCTTTATTTCATGAAGCTGATGCCCCTCAATGTCAACTGGACAACCGTCTCCACTCCTACTGAAAACTTTTGAAAAAAAATCATTTTTGTTACAAACTTCCTCATTCAGCTCCTTATTTTCAATTATAAGTTCTTGCAGATCTTTTTTTGTTGTAATTAATTCCTTAGTTGTAGTCTCTAGTTGTAATCGTAGTTGCCCCACTTCCTCGCGAGCTTTGTTTCTCTCTGCTCGCACTTTGCTCCATTTTTCTCTCCAGTTGGCGGTGCAGTCAGACCACCAACGCATGGTCTTCTCCATCTGTGTAACTCTAGATTTGACTTCTTCTAGCTCATGGGCGTGCAGCATTTCACGTGTGTCCCAGTCACCAATGCCGTCAAGGTGAAGACATGAGTGTTGAGTGGAAGATGGTTGGATCACTTGAGCAGAGGGCTTCATTTCATAGAATTCTCCAGACGGCTGACTGCTATCTGCAAACGCGTTGTGTGATCCTGACGAAAAAGTAAGGTTTTTTAATTTCTGTGATCCTCCGTGTAATTCTAGTCCATTTTCGGAGTTCACGTTCATTTTATTGAGTATTTTCACACCTGCAACGGAATAATGCATTGTGACTTATTTTGAAAAGCACCATTTTTTACCAACTATAAATACATGACAAACAAAGCACACCAACACCGTTGTCATATAAGATTCAGAGCACACGAGTATAAAAAACATGGATATTTTTTAAATCTGTAAATTCACAAAGGTAGAGTGAATTTTGGCTTACAACCATCAATCAGAAAAAAAATCTATTATATGTTCAGTTTTTTCCTGTTGTTCTTAGACACAGATGGAATTAAAATATTAAACTGTGCTTTACAAGTTATAGGTGCAGATGAAAGTAACAGATGAAAGAAACAATGTAAGATAAGAAAAATACTTCCCTCTAACTATAGGTTACAACAACAATGAGAAAAGCAATATGTCACTTCTACATATTTACACCTGAACTTAAGTCAAGACCTTTTCTTGTGGCAAAATAATATGAATGTTGAGCAAAACAGAGGGACGGGGGCTTATTTATGGAGGTCAAGCGCACATGCCCCAAAATGGCTATGTTGCAAGAAGAGTGCGAAGTTCCTCAGTGTTAGTGTATTAGGAGATCAAGAGCATGAAAGGGTAGTGTGGTCACAGGCAAGCTGCTGGTGTGTGCGGTAAGGAGAAGGAATTCTCCTTGTAGGAACTAGGGCTCTCACACAGCTAGCAAGCTAGGTGTCATGCTTCATCATTTGAGCCTGCACCTTGCGAAGTCAGCGCTGCAATACCTGGTGGGCACCCGAAACCGGGGCTCTTTGTCGGGGATTTTTTGTTCCTGTCAGTGGGTGCAGTGGGGGTGAGGGGCCTAGTATGGCTAGATGTAACGGAAGTACGTGAATTAAAATAGGTCAGTTAGTCCTTGTAGGAACTAGGGCTCTCACACACCTAGTAACCTCGTAAGCTCCTCCTTTCTGGCCATTTCCCCCATACCAACAGGGTTCTCCCCCTCCTCAATACTTTAACCATGGGAACACACCTTTTTTAGACAGAGGTTGGGGCAGAGGAAGAGGGCGCAACAGAAGAGGTACACAAAAACAGGTCCAATGGCAAGATCAAACAACCAGCGGGATGGACAGCAGGAGCAAGACACAAGGCAGGAAGACCTAGTGGTTAACCTCTCTCCTCGTACCCTCTCTGAACCTGAGAAAGCTATACTACAGAAAGGTCTAGGTTTTGTCCCTACTCCTAAGACAGACAAATTCAGAACACATTGTGAGATACACAATTGGTTTTGTACCGTAAGACTTTTTTAAAGACACTCCCCCCCACTGAACAGGAGGACTCAGGACTGAGAAATCCTTCCTCTTTCACACCAAATAGTAATATGGTGCCAGTGGAGGTCATTGCCTTCGAACAGGCTGTCTTAAAAGAGCTTGACCTACCACAGCGACAGACACCTTTTCATAATCTCTCTACTATGGAAGAGAACACAGTCAGAGCCCTAGCTGATGATCTAAACATCACTATAAAGCAGGCCGACAAGGGCGGTGCGACAGTGATACAATCAACTGTTGACTACGAAACTGAATGTCGACTCTCCAACGTGAGATACCATACCCCCATTCAAACAGACCCCATATTGCGTCTGGCCACCAAGATCTCCACTCTGGTATACGAGGCAGAAACAAATGGCTGGATTAGCCACAAGGAGGCAGATTTCTTAATCGCCAAGAAACCGAGGGTACCCTATTTCTACACCTTACCTAAAATTCATAAAGGGAGTACCCCGGTTCCTGGCCCCCCTATTGTTTCAGGGATTGGTTCTATTTTAGAACCCCTCTCCATTTTTTGTGACCACTTCCTGCAACCAGTAGAAACCCCATAATTTGTGAGAGATACTACCGACATCTTGCGAATCATAGACGAAACACCACACCCATGAGAGATTGACCTCCTTGTCACACTTGACGTCGAGGCCCTCTATACCAACATTCCTCAGAGGGCCACCCTTGCAACCGTTGAGATGATTCTCAACACCTGTGAGTGGTCATAACCAACCCCAATCTTATTCATAATGGAGTGTGCTACCCTGGCTCTGGCAGAGAACTTCTTTGAGTTCCAAAAACAACTGTTCCATCAGAGCCAGGATACATCTATGGGGAGCACATTTGCTCCTAGCCTAGCCTGTATCTACATGGCAGCATTTAAACAAGAACACATCTTAAACACTGCCAAGCCATACCACGGTAACTTGAGACTGTGGAAATGCTTTATTGACGATATTCAGATTTTCTGCCATGGCACTAGAGCTGACTGTGAACAATTCGTAGGGTGGATTAATGGGCTTAATGAATATCTCAAGTTCACTCACACGATCGCAGACACATCCTTTCCATTTTTAGATGTAAAGATCACCCGCACAACAGGAGGTCTAACAACATCATAGTACAAAAAACTAGCCGACCGAAACAGCCTACTTCTATACTCCAGCCACCACCCCAAAGCACTGAGAGATAACCTCCCTTTCGGTCAATTTTTAAGAATCAGACGCAATTGTACCACACTCGCTGACTATAAGACAGAGGCCACTACCTTGGCATCTAACCTCATGGCTAGGGGTTACCCCGAGAAACAAATCAGTAACTAATTGAAAAGGGCCAGGAACAACCCAAGGGAGGCACTACTGGAACCCCGTTCTAAACCACTGACTGATACTCTCACATGTGTGACGTCTTTTACCCCAGACTCCACAAGAATCAAGAAGATCATTCTTAAACACTGGCATATCTTGAACACAGGGGATTTAAACCTTCCGAAACCCAGATTTGCATACAAAAGTACTCGCAATCTCAAAGCCTCATTGGTGCATACCAGACCTAGAAAACCTAATATTGATACTCAAAGGACCTTATGGGACATGCCAGCGGTGACTGGGCACTATCCCTGCGGTTCATGCATTGCCTGCCCTCTCACCACCGCTACTAAAGAGCTGACTCTAGGACCTAACTTTAAATGGACACAAAAGAGACACACTAACTGCAACACCAAGCAATGCATCTACATGCTCACATGCCCTTGTGGCATGCGGTACATAGGCAGGACTATGCGACCCATTAAGACAAGGATTGCTGAGCACCGGAGCAACATCCGTTGCCAGAGGGTCACGACTAAACTCTATACCCACTACATAGAAACAAAACACACCCCTGATAACCTGTGTTGGACTATATTAGAAGCCTTCCCCACCATCAACAAAGCTGCACTGTTCAGAATTGAACAGCGATGGGTACATAGACTATCAGCACACACTACTGGCCTTAATGATGATATCCCTTGGGGCTCGTTGAAGAAAACACCTAGTAGCCCCGGCACAGTACACCATTGACCATTGATGTTTTCCATGAAGGGACTAAAGCAACAACGAGTACTTTTGACTGACTAGTTCACACTACTTATTAGAGGTGTTTCATTCTATCCAACCACACAGTGATACCATGTTACATGCGGTATCCTCATCATCTGGGTCTTGTTGTACTGAACCCCCAATACCCCTGGCACAATACACCATTGACCAGTGATGTTTCAACTATTCATCCACACATTGATACCATGTAATATGTACCGTTTCCCTATAATTATACTTTCCCCAGGTCTTTGTTAAAATCTTGATCGACATTGGAGCATAGTCCCGTGAAATGGAACGAACACCTCTGTTCTGACAATTAGATACACACACTGGTTACAGCAACACATCACAAGATGGCCGCCACTGCAATGCCTCCTAGCGATCCTAATGATACCTTTTCTATGTCTTGGGTTGAGCCTAACACGTGACCCAGCACATGACCATCACATGACTCTGAGGCACCAATACATTCTGACCCTCCGCCGATGCACCTTTACCATCCCGTTGTCGGCGGCAGGGTAGGTCTCAATACAAGAGTCTACTATGCTGGTGAGTACCCATGCTTTGTTTCCCCCGTAAGAAGGTGAATGTCTGTAGCAATGGGCTCCTTCTGGCTACCTGCTGTGAAGCCCATCCGGAGTGAGGCTGACATGTGGACGCGACGCTGGGCTGGGTCCGGGCTGCTAATAGGACGTGCTACAGCTTGCTGCAAGCACGCCGGTCGGTGGCTCGATCCCGGGGAGGCCCGCGCTTCGCATGACCTGCCGCATAGGGCCGGTTCCTCAATGGGAATTAGCCACCACATGGATTTACCCTAACTTTGGACGTCATCATTAACAATGACATTGTTTTGAACTCCTTTTTATAATTTTTATAATTTCTTTCGACACTGGTTGACCTTCAAGGCTAACATGGAGCCCCCCTTTCCCTTCTAGGACCCAATTGGTGTCCAATACCGCCAACTACTGCAGCAAGCTATTTTTTGCAGGCAGTTTAGGTGAGTCCTGTGATGTCCTGTCACTCGTTTCCTTAATTCTATCAAAGTTACAACTTTTTTGTGATCATAATGGATCTATTACTATTTGTTTTTTTATCTTTATACCACGCACAGCTATCTGATATGCACACAAGCACTCCAGTGGAAGCCTTTGATTTGTCTAGATATGGTCTAAACTGTTTTAGCATGTCTAGATAATGGACTACACTGTTTTAACATGCTGTATATAATTTGGACACCATATCTGAATGGCACACCATGGCCTTAGGCGTGATTGAGCATCCTTGGACAGTGACTGGTTCACTGGTTGATAACGATTTATTCACTCAAAGGCTGATGTGTTTTTTTACATGTTTCCCCCACCTATTTTTCATCCATCTCCTAGGTTTACTATTTCCATACAGGGTATGTAGTTTTCACTTACCTTGGTGTAGATAGATTTTCACTGATGCTGAAGAAGTGTCCTGATCGAGGTGACTATTGAGACACAAAACATGTTGATCACCCGAGAGCAGGGTGCATACCACTAGACACTTAATTACTAGTTCTATGCCCTTCTCCACCTTTTAATTAGGCAGTTTACCTCTGGAATAAAAGTTTGGTTAGGACTAACTGACCTATTTTAATTCACGTACTTCCCTTACATCTACCCATACTAGGCCCCTCACCCCCACTGCACCCACTGGCAGGAACAAAAGATCCCCGACAAAGAGCCCCGGTTTTGGGTGCCCATCAGGTATTGCAGCGCTGACTTGGCAAGGGGCAGGATCAAATGATGAAGCATGACTCCTAGCTTGCTAGGTGTGTGAGAGCCCTAGTTCCTACAAGGAGAATTCCCTCTCCTTACCGCACACACCAGCAGCCTGACTGTGACCACACTACCCTTTCACGCTCTTGATCTCCTAATACACTAACTCTGAGGAACTTCGTACTCTTTTTGCAACAAAAGAATATAAATAACAAGACGTGGTGAGATTTGGGCCAGCCTGCATCAGTCATGCGCTAGGTGGGCTCAGGATCCTTAAGCCACTGGCTGGAGATACGGTTAGCATGTTTAACCTGTCATCCCAATTTGTCTCACACACATATGATGTTCTGTTCAGACTCTGGTGTTTGGAATGGGAGATGCCTTTCGGATTTCCGCCTCTAAAAGATGATGGTGTGTTTTGATAACATTTCTCATTGAGATCCCATTTATATACGGTTCTGCCAGGCAGAACCGTAATGCATTAAAGTCTGTTGTGCGATTATATGATCACCAGGATTTCGTGCAGGAAAGCATCTTTGAATACTTAGAAATATGTGACTATTCTGCCAGTAATTTCGTCCAGAGTAAATTTCTAACAGGGCAGGATGCCACTGCACTTATGCACTTTACCAGTGAGAGAATATCAATCAGGAACTTTTATAAAACAATGGGGCATATTTAATGAGGATTGTGCCACTGGAAAGTCATTTTGTTGAGGTTTGGGTGGGGCAATGCCCTGCATCATATTTACATGTCTTAACGCTTCTTTGTAAATATGGTACCCGTTCACGCAGGTATCTGCATGAAAGGGGCAAGCAATTGGTGTTACTGTGGGCGTTCCACCACTAAACCCATTACTTTTTGACGCTGCCCCAGATTTACAAGGATGTGTAAATCTGAGGTAGCACCAATAACTAACGCCATGCAGGGGGGCGGGGCTTGCCGGCACCGAAGATGGCCACTTAGAGGAAGAGCTCCACACTAACAACACAAGATCCTGAAATTATCCAGCATTAGCGTGTAATGCAGACTTAACTGGACACATCCCTCCACTGCGGAAAGGATTCGCTATCAGAAGAGCCCTCCAGCTCCCGTCTGAGAGGTGTGTGGGCGCCACAGCAATCTAGTGGAGGTGGCTCGCCGACTCGGCCGAGCATCCCCAGACCCGGGCACATCCATAGCCGGCTGGAAGTGAGGCCTGGCTGGGTGCACGGGCCCGCGCGAGTCTGCCGGAACACCGGAGCGGCGCGAACACGCCCTGACAATAGCTGCTGGTAGCGGAGGGAGAGACGCTCCTAATGACTCCCTAAGCAGATGTGAGGTGCACCTGGGCGGCACGGGGGCTGGATGGACGGCGTGGGTTGCACATAAATAGCTGTAGCGGCCCACAGGAGATAGCGGCTGTGACTCGGAGAAGGCTAGAGGCGGACTTGGCAGTTTGGCCAGTGCACCGGGAACAGTGGACCCTACCGAGAGGCCTCTCCCTTGAGGTAATGTGGCTGGAGTCTTTGGGGGAGAGGGAGTATGAGGAGCGATCCTCCCCCTATATTGGGTGACTCCTGAGTGTGCCCACATATCTTCCTGTGCAGCCGGGTCTGGCTGGGTCCTGACTGCCCTCGATTCCTGAGTGCACAGACATCACGGTGCTGACCGGCTTGGTGGAGTGCTTCTTGACGACTGTCCTGGCTGCCACACGCGCACTCTCCGCACCTGGCAGCCACAATGCTCCTCGATGCCCTAACTGCCCAGTATCTGCTGTGTTCCCTGCAGGGAGACTGCTTCGCCACACTTGGTGCGCACTATCCGAAGCGAGGGCTTGAGCGGCAAGGACTGGGGTCCCCTATGTCGAGACGATACCTCTGCTAGTGGCTCTGGACTTCTGGGGGTGGAAAACCATGCTGGGCAACTGAACCTGGAGAAAGCGTGTCAAATTGTGCTTGAAATGTATCTATTATGAAACCCGTACCCGCCATGTGCCTCATTGATATTGGTTGGCTCTGCGTGGGCCCACAGGGTTCTGGTGAGTGCAACTGTGATCAGTCACTACGGGCAGAACTGAAAAACACAGCAGAAATTGTCATTGGGGCAGCTCAAGCCCTGGGACCCTGCGCTTTCAGCGGATGACAGAGACCCAGGCTGGGATAGAGAGCAGGGTCAGGAAGATGGTGACCTCAAAACCATGCTAGCCTGGATGGAGAAGGGCCTTCACAATTTGCTAACAGTCTTGGGCACGAAGATCGATTCCCTCTCCTACTGCATGGATAAGATGTCTGAAGGAATAGACAAACATGCGGAACGCATCGATATGGCTGAACGTCGTATCACAGAGGTGGAAGAAGCGCAGACAGACATGGACACGGGCCGCAAAAGTATGGAAAAGACGCTTCAGTTGCTGCAGGACACGGCTGAAGATTTAGAGGCAAGGTCTCGTAGAAGTAACCTGCGGATCACGGGGCTGCAGGAGTCAACACTTACTTGCAATATGGAACAGTTTGTGGAGAAATTGCTGACCTCGTTGTTGGACATCGATACCTTCTCATCTATGTTTGTGGTCGAGAGGGCGCATTGATCCTTGGGCCCACAGCCGGCTCCAGGTGCTCCTCCAAGACCAATAATAGCTAAATTACTTAAATATCACTACAGGGACGCGGCAGTAAGAGACGCCAGGGATAAGCAGACTTTGTACTACGAGGACTCTACGCTTGCTCTGTTTCCTGATTTTACTGCGAGGGTTCAAGAGGCACGTAGTCAGTTTGCCCCTCTATGTAATGCTGTATCCAGCTCACCTCCGAGTCAATCATCAAGGAAGGTCACTAAAATTCTCCAAAAAGCAATCAAGGACTGATCCAGAGAGCAGCTGCACAGCCCGGATAAGGATACTTGGTCCGGAGCAGTAATAGGAGCATTGGAAGAGCAAGACTGAACGCCAGATCGACCACGGTTCAGATAAGACACTTGTGCATGTGGGGGCTGATGTTTGAACAATAGACTACGAACTACCACAGCCATTGGTGGACTCTGGGGGGCTGCTCAGTGCCCCTAAATGCATGTGCCGTTGCACAGCAGTAGGAGTGGGCTAATTTTTTCAAGGAGTTGGATATACTAGAGTATGACTAATGGGCGGGAACGGCCGCCTGATTGATAATATAGCTACGTTGACTGCATGATGACACGCTAATGCTTTAAATTGTTATGTTGTAGAGCGGAGGGGAATGTACATTACTAACGGTTCGATTGATAACACGCTGTTGGCAACCTTCGCCTGAAAGTGAATCACACACTGGAGAAATTGTCACTGACACAAGTTGGTGGGAGGGATTGCGGGAGGTGGGTTTACTTTGGTTTGGCCTAGCAGTATGAAGGTTTAGTTTAGTGGGGCATGTTGGGTAATTTTCTGTCAGGTCCTGGTTGGGAGGGCCTTGATGTGGGTGGGGGGCGATGGGGAGTTGGCACACAGACAATGCTATGCGCAAACTATGGGCACTTTTGCTCCTGATGTGGTTCTATTGTACACTACAACGCTGAGCTATGGCTACACTGAATGACTCGACTAACAGATGAAGGGCAGGTCTCTGGTATAGACACACTTATGGAACGTCCGAGAACTGAATGATCATAAAAAAATACGCAAAGTCTTATCGTATCTGAAGAGGCACTCCATAGATGTGGCGTTATTGCAAGAAACGCACAACCACTCGACTCCCCTATTTTATGCTATAGAGGCCTCCTTGGGCACACTCACGCTGCAGGCTTCACCACACGCTCGCAAGGGGTCCTTAACTGGCTCAACCCCAAGTTCGCTATCACCATCACTCCGTTAGTTACTGACACGGAAGACAGGTATGTTCTAACTAAGTGCATTTTATTATTTGTATTTTATTATTACTATTGTTATTGTGGATTCCTAGGCGCTCCTTGTGCGCCCCTGCCCTCTGTGCCCCCCGCTCCCCGCTTCCCGCCGCTGCTCCCCCATGGCCCCGCCCCCTTTTTCCTTTCTGTTCCCCTGCAGGCCCATTGGCCGCCCGCTCCCGCCTCCCAGCTGCCCCTCCCTCCCACTTCGCCTAAGGTGCGCCAAAGGCAAGCCCGTCTGCGCCCGTCCACGCCTGGACCACGCCCAGCACCAGAACCCCTGGACCCCGCGCCCCCCGCAACGCCAGACTGCACTACGACTCCAGCACCCTCTACGCACTCAACACCGAACGAGACCACTCCTGCTACCGGGCCACCCCGAAGCGCACCCAAGGGCCCTTCGCCTGCCGGAACTGCAGATTCACCAGCATCCAGCCCACCAAACCACCAACCAGAGAACCCAACCACCTCCGCTGCATCCTCCTCAACACTCGCTCCGCTCGCAAAACACGCCATCGAACTCTGGGACCTCCTTGACTCTACTGCCCCCGATGTCGCCTTCCTGACGGAGACCTGGCTGACCGCCGCCTCAGCACCGGACATCGCCACATGGGGCAAGATCACCAAGGACCAACTGACTACCACCCTCGCCCTGAGACCACCCGCCGACCCTACCGACCCAGACACCGCTGCGACCAACCTCAAACAGTGGCTCCGACACCCCCGCCCCTCTCAAGACCTCCGCAACCAACCACACCAACCAGGAAGCCTCCTGGTTCACCGAAGACCTCCGGATCTCCAAGCGCACCTGTCGGAAGCTGGGGAAGAATTGGCTCCACGACCGAACACCAGACAGCCACAGAGCCCACAAGAGCGCCACCCGCAGACACCACCAACTCATCAGGACCGCCAAGAGGATCGCCTTCAAGGACCGCTTAGACAACAACGCACACAACACCAAAGAGCTCTTCAGCATCGTGAAAGTACTCTCCAACCCCAGCTCCAACACCAACGACATCCCACCATCGCAAGATCACCGACATCCACGACGGCTTCAGCTCCGACACCCCCACACCCACCACCAAGTCCACAACCCCTGCGACCACCACCCGCGCCAGCCGCCTGACCGCCTGGTCCAATGTCAGCGACGAAGACACCATCAAAATCATGAACTCCATCCACTCCGGATCCCCATCTGACCCCTGCCCTCATCACGTCTTCAACAAAGCCAGCACAACCATCGCGCCCCACCTCCGAAAAACAATCAACAGTTTCTTCGAGACAGCAACTTTCCCGGAAAGCTGGAAGCACGCCGAGATCAACGCCCTTCTGAAGAAGCCCAAGGTGGACCCCAAGGACCTTGTGGAAAAGTAAATTTTGCCATGTTCTGTGTCCCTACGTGTTCCCCATCTTATGTTATGTGTGCATGATTAATATGCATATGTATTCCCCATGTTTGATTAAAGACGCAATTACAGTTGTGTCCATCCCTAGTATGCTAGTTTCCAGTTCTCGTGAATACTACGAATATTAGGCCTATGTAAAGTTACGTTGCCACGTTTCTCAGTGTGCACGTTATTTCATTGAAAAGTCCCCGTTTCTAGGCCTCAAAAGGGCCCGGACACCAGATTCAGCTCCTGTCTCCTGAACCCTCGCTGAGGAGCGATACAGCCCCCACCTGTATCCTCGACCCTTCACTTACTTCCTGCCTCGCAGTGCCCGGCTCGGCCTGGCTCTGCCTATGAGTCTGCCAAGAGTATGTTATGATTCTAGTTATCAGTCCAGCCCTCCTTCTCTGCATTCCTAAGCTACTGAATCGCATCAATAGTTTCCGTCATTGTCTAGCCTTTACGTCTCCATGTAGGAGAAATACTGCATTTAATGGTCATTTAATATTCTTCATCACGCACTACATGTAGAATAATGCATGCTCCAGTCTTAGAGTCTGTTAGCCTCTCCCCTCCTGACTCTTAGTTTATATCAACATGTCCTCTAAACATTAGATACTAGATAGGGTTTAGGTACATGTCGCCCTGACTCTCCAGACTTCAGTCTCTACTCCTAGCGCAGAGTTCATAGCCCCCAGCTTCTCCTAGTAACACGTCATTGTCAGTTTGCGCGCACCATCAGGTTAGAGGTCCCGGCTCCTTAGGTAGCCCCCTCCATGTTTCCGCCCCATTTATGACATATTCTGTTACGTTTACATCACATGTCTATGTATACGCCTCTTGTTACACCCACTTTCACCCTTATCTTTCGCGACTGCTATTGACCACACCCACTGCTCCGCCTACTGTATTCACTGTAATGCAATTGTTTTAGTATATATGCTTGTGCACTGTTATTAAATGTTACCCATTCCCTTACGCCAGTCCAATCCTGTCCCAGGCAGCGCTGCCATCCTATTCCTGTGCAGGTTGTCCTGTTCCTGTCCTTTATGCTGTATTAAACCTGCAAACTCCTACTACCTCGAATCTTGACTCTTATTTATTGAGCTATCTGTTATTGCTATGTCCAGTCAAACCTAGATCCGGTATTATTTATTTATATACCACATAATGGCGCCCGAACAGGGACTTGCCCTTTCCCCACGCGCCGGTGAAGCCACGTATGCCCCCTGACCCTCTGCAGCCGTGACGGAACTCTTCTGCGCACCGGCAGATATTTCTGCTTCAAGTATCCCTCAGGCCCACGGAGGAGACGGAGGTTGCGGTCCAGCATCCAGACGAGGCGGTGGAGGAACGCGGCGAGTCCCGACCAGAGCCCAAGCCGAGAGTCCAAGGTCCGAGGTATCCGGAGGCCCACCCGTAACTGAAGTCCGAAGTTCGTCCGTCCGGCATCGAAGCAGTCCAGTCCAGTCCGAGGCCTTCCGTTCTTGCTGCCCGGTGAGTACCGTTGCTGGGGTAGTATCTAGACAGGGTCAATCAAATTGACTCTGGTCCGTGGGTTTTGGTGGTACACAGACCCAAAACGAAGTGTCCACTTCGGTGGATGCGGGTCCTGACGTGTCTCTTTATGAGACCGGTAAGTTTCGTACTGTTTTAGCAGTGCATCTAGTTTCTGTTCTAGTCAGTTCTGTTCTCGAGAAGATTCATGTATTCTGATTCAGTATTCCAGGTAGTATTTTGCCAAGACTGTTACTTTAAAATGTCATTCATGTATTTTAATGTCGTGGTATGAAAGTGGTGTAATTATCGTGTTCATTGTGTATTGTATTGTGTCTAGATTACAGTTCAGTCATGCCCTTATTTTCTAAATTACGTCAGTTGAAAACTAGAAAAGGTCTGTTAGAAGCAGCAGTTCCTGTCCCGCCTAGGGACAGTCCAGGTCATTTTATGTATCAGAAGCATGGCATAAGTGCCATATTATATCTAGATTTATGGGTAGAGTATACCAAAGAGTTAGAAGAAAAGTATAGATGGCCTGTATCAGGTACGTGGGATGCCGAGTGCATCATGCGAGTAGAAGAAGCATTATGGAAAAAGAAAGCCAGACAGTCACAGAAAGATGCCATCGAGTTATGGCGCAAAGAATCTCATAAAAGAACCGAAAAAGAAATCAGAAAGTCAGAGCTAAGTAGAGAATCCTTAGAAAGAGCGCAAGAAAGGGAATTAATCGAGATAGGTGAACGAGTTAAAACCGAACAGTCAGACAGACAGAGGAATGCCCTCATTAAGGGTATGTATCCTCTTCTTGCCGAGGGCTTGCCAAAAGCAACCCCGGAGGCATCCAGTAATTTTCCGCCACCCTTAGTTCCGATCAAGCTACGTCACAAACCGACCGCAGCTGATATTTTTATTTCGTCCTATTTGGACGACACAGTCCCAGAATATGCAAATCCTGTTCCGCCAGCTCCTATAAATAATGTAAATCCTGCTCCTCCAGACACCGGAGTACCTGCCACGGTACCCCCGGTCCAGCCTACATTACAATTTCCCGCCGCGCCAGTACGAAGAGTATCAGTCGACGATTCTAGTTTAGGGGCCGCAGGAGGAGGTCCTCCTGGTACCCCGCCACCACACCAACGAGTAACGTTAGTCGAGTTACATGAATGTGCGTTACAGCGTACGCCCAAATATAAGTCCGTTGCAGATATCCGACGAGCCCTTACTGAATGCCGCTATGATCCAGTTGCAGGTGATGATAGTACAGTTATATATTCCATCCGTGTAAGACGGGTGACCGGGTATTTGGACACCCTACCGAATATGAAAGAAGATCTAGACAGAATATATCGTTTCATCCGTACAGGGGATGATCCAGAAAGTATTGGCGAAGCCATGTCTCAAAGGAAAGCTGAGATCCAGCTCATGTTATTAAAGTTTCTGATTAATTGTTTAATAAGAGAACAAGATTACCCGACTAAAGATCCGGCCGAAATGAGAATCCTGACAAGGTGGAGTGATAATATAGCCGAGGGTAAGCACAGAACCATCAGTAGTATAGAGAGTATGTACAAGAGAATCCGTAAGGAAATAATAAGGTTACACGAGAAACGCAAAGAAGCACTAGTAAACGAGAAAGAAAATGACTCTTCTACGGAAGAGGTAGAGGACGAGAATCCCGCCAGAATAGCGTATGTAGGTAGAACTAGACTTTCCGACCGACATTCACGTCTAGACTACAAGAAAACTGTTCCTCATCCAGCACCAGAACAAGGTTCTCTAGAACAAGTATTTCAAGCTACCGATCACATTCTGAAATCACGAATCGGTTACAGTGAGTTAAGTACTATGCATGAACAAGAACTAGCCCGATCAGCAGTCCGATGGATTACTGATTCTACCACTTTTCCAGACGAAATAGTGGCACAAATGTTTCTGAAACTGCCCCCAGCCGAGCAACGACTGGTGGGTATGTATATGATCCAGCACCTCATTACTCTGTATGAGGGTCAACATTCTGATCCAGGCCCGTTACACGATGTCCTGAACGAGTTACTCCAGTATAGATGGAAAGGTCTAGGTACCGATTTAATTAGTGTTATTCTAGAACAGCGCCACAAATATAGAACGTTTTTGAACCCGCATTTTGTTCATGTCTCACCCCCAGAAAGTAAACCCTTTTACATAGACAGACAGAATCCGTTACGAGAAGTACACCCAGTTAGGACAGCGGATGGTGAAATGCAACGAGTATTTGTTTACACCCCGATTACAAAGATGGAACTCTTAGAGATGAAGAAATTAATTCCCTGTCATGACAAAGATCCAGCAGGGTTCCACCGAGAATTAAAAGACATGCTCCGTATGGGAGAATATACGTATCCAGATATTATTAAAATGTTAAAGGTCCTGTTGCCCGCAGGGGTATATGAAAAACTCAAGGAAAAAGAATGGGAGGTGGGAGAGAAAAAGATCGATTGGGCAGTTCTAGAAGCTGAAGATAAGATACGAGTACCAGGTACCGGTCTTGGAGAGAAATGTAAAGAATTACCAGAACTGTTAATACAAGTTTTGCCCAGATTATTAGCCACTAAAAAGGAAGACTGGGATGCAATCTCAGCCTGTAAACAGAAACAAGACGAAGACACTAGTGATTTTTATTCTAGATTTGAGAAATGCTTTAGTATTAACAGTGGCCTCAAGACAAGTAGCGAGTCATACCCTCATCTTTTTGTTACTAAACTAGTCGAGAATTCAAGTCCACAAGTTAAGAATCGAGTTTTGAAAGTCGAAAGTACGTGGCAAGCTAATACCCCGTCCCAGATGTTACAGATGCTTCAGTATCACCAGAATAGAATCAGAGAAGAGCAAGATCATGAAAGGAGACGTATGAAAGACACAAAAATGAAAGTATTAGTTGCACAATCTGTTCCTCAAGACAGTCAGAAGAGGGGTCCGAATCAAGCCAGTCATCCTGCAGTTCCCGTTAAAGGGACCTGCAATTATTGTAAACAGCCAGGTCATTTTATAAACGAGTGTGCAGTTCTGAAACACAACATAGCTACCGGTAAAACTAAAGAAAGACCACGTCCGCCTAGACAAGAACAAGTTTCACAGACTTCTCAGCCACAGAATGCACAACAGACAGTTCCAGCACCGCAGCCTATTGCTGCAACTCAGCATGTTACACAGCAGATGTACCAGTATGCTCAGTCCGAGTATCCAGAGTATCAGCCGTATTCATGAAACAGCCTAGAGAGGGAGGTAGGCTTGCCTCTCATCGAGATACCTGTAGATCAAGAGGGTCCCTATGTTCACAGTCAAGTATTAGGGAAAGACAGAAAGTTTCTGATTGATACAGGGGCAAGTAGGACCACCATTAGTCACGCCGAAGTTCCAGGGGCTCCGCTCTCAGGCTCTAGAAATGTTTCCCTTGGATTTTCAGGAAAGCCTATTGTAAACGAGATATCTAAGCCAGTTACTCTAGAAGTAGGTCCATTGTCCCGCACTACTGATCTATTACTTACAAAGTCATGTCCAGAAAATTTGTTAGGCATTAAGACACTGAAAGAATTAGGTGCAGTTATTTGCTGCTCCCCAGAGGGAATACGCTTGTTTTTACGTGACTTCAAGGGTCACTATGTATTACGAGATTTTGATCCGAGATTGTCTAATGTTCCGCAGCATCTATGGGCGCAAGGTCCAACTGATGTTGGCTTCATGCAAATCACACCCCATCGTGTGACTCTCAAGCCAGGTGTAGTGTTACCACGAATCAGACAGTACAGATTGCCACCTGAGGCTGTAACAGCCTTATCCAAAATTATTGACGAGCTCATCGCTCAAGGAGTAGTTGTAGAAACTGACTCCAATGTATGTAATTCTCCGATCATTCCAGTCATGAAACGTACTGATCCAAATGCACCCCCAGTATATCGATTAGTGATTGACCTTCGAGAACTCAATAAATGTATTATTCCCCAGTACCCAGTTGTCCCAGATATCTCTTCCCTATTGACAGCCATTGATTCCGAAGCTTCATTTTTTACAGTCATAGACCTCAAGAACGCATTTTTCAGTGTCCCCATTCATCCAGACAGCCAGTTTCTTTTCGGATTCTGTTTAAATGGAAGGAGCTACCAATTTACACGAGCTCCTCAAGGTTTCACAGAAAGTCCTAGTATTTACAGTCAAGCACTTAAGAGACAACTAGACAATATTCACATGCCAACTGACACTGCCCTGCTCCAGTATGTCGATGATCTACTGATCACAGCCCGTTCTGAACGTGCTTGCGAGCGAGCATCCCTTACAGTCTTGTATTTCTTAGCCGAGATGGGGCACAAGGTGTCCCCTTCGAAGCTTCAATTCTGTGTCCAGCAAGTGATCTATTTAGGCCACTTACTGTCCAAGAGGGGTAGGCAGTTGACACCTGACCGTATCCAGCTAATAGCGAGTCTTCCTCAGCCCAAGACCCAGAAGGAGGTACGTGCTTTTATCGGCCTTACTTCTTACTGCAGACAATGGATTCCTCAGTATGCATTTCTAGCTAAACCACTGATACAGTTAACGACACAGGAGGCAGCCGTATCGACTGTCCTCCCTTGGACATCTGAACATACACTTGCTTTTAATGAGTTAAAGAAAGCTTTATGCCAAGCTCCTGTTCTAGCTACACCGAACTACAGTAAGCCTTTTACACTTTTCGTCACTGAACGTGAAGGTACAGCATTATCTGTTCTCACACAAGATCAAGCAGGACAGTACAAGCCCTGTGCTTATTTTTCGAGCACATTAGATCCTGTAGCCCAGGCTCTGCCTGCGTGCCTCAAGTCAGTTGCAGCCACAGCACTAGCTATCAGACAAAGTGATTCCATAGTATTAGGACATTCCTTGACAGTACAAGTTCCACACTCCGTGGAAGTTCTTTTAAACCGAACACAGACTCAGCACTTGACAATTGCACGTTTAACAGGTTATGAACTGACACTGTTCCAGCCACACATAGAAATCAGACGCTGCAACGTTCTAAATCCTGCTACACTGTTACCGTCAGTTATTTCGAATCCTGCCACACACGACTGTGTGGAAGTAGTTAACATTATGACTAAGCCAAGACAAGATCTGACAGATATTCCATTACCAGATCCTGACCTGACACTTTATGTGGATGGTTCATGTATGAGAACAAGTACAGGAGAACTAGTAGCCGCGTATGCAGTGACTACAGACACTGAAGTTATAGAAACACATCGTATTGACACCCTGTCTGCTCAAGCAGCAGAGCTAGTTGCTCTGACCCAAGCCTGCATACACGCCAAGAACCTGAAAGTCAATGTCTACACAGATTCACGTTACGCATTTGGAGTCGTACACGACTTTGGAGTGCTCTGGCAGGAGAGAGGTTTCATGACTTCTCATGGAACCAAGATTCAGCATGGTCTCCTTATTCAAGCTCTGTTAGATGCCATACACTTACCGACATCTATTGCTATCATGAAGTGCAAAGCACATACGAAAGTTACTGACATTATTTCTCAAGGTAACGATCTAGCAGATCGCACAGCCAAGCTTACAGCACAGACTCCAGATATTTCAGTTAATCCGACACAGACACATACTCCAGATCTGACTACCTGTATGACAGTTAAGGACCCCACTCAAGATGTCATAGATATCCAGTTACATGCTACTCCCGATGAAATCAAGAAATGGTCCGAACAAGGAGGGGTCCAGACAGATCAGGGATGGGTAACGAAGGGAAGAGCCACATGGTTTCTCCCCGACTCTATGGTTCAAGTCATTATCAATACCGCACATAGTCCAGCACATTTAGGAGAAAAAGCTATGTTAGATAGTATCCAGAACATTTGGTTCAACAAGCATTTACGAGCTGCAGCCAAGCAGAAAGTCCGTACCTGTATGATATATTGCCAGTTTAATCCAGGTAAAAGTGTCCCGGTGGAACAAGGTGGATTCCAGCCCCCTGACCACCCTTTTGAAGTCCTCCAGATGGATTATATTCAGATGGAGCGATGTCGAGGTTTCAAGTATGTCCTTGTAGTTGTATGCGCTTTGTCCAGGTGGACAGAAGCATATCCAGTCCCAGATTACACAGCCGCGACCACTGCCAAGCAGTTGGTTCGTGAATTCTTCCCCCGTTATGGACTCCCTAGGGTCGTATATTCTGACAACGGCCAGCCATTCTCATCTGAGCTTATGAAACACGTTTCCCTTTTGTTAGGGTACCAGTGGAAGTTCCATTGTGTACGCCATCCTGAAGCAGCCGGTCTCGTAGAGAGACATAATCAGACCCTGAAAATCCGCATCGCCAAAATATGTAAAGAGAAAGGTGTGGACTGGCTAGTAGCTCTGCCAGTCGCTTTGTTTTATATGCGCATGGTCGCACATTCCAGATCAGGTCTGTCCCCGTACGAGGTCGTATTCGGCCGCCCCCCTAACATGTGGGGTACACCTAGACCTCGAAGTATTACAGATGTTTCAAGTAATATGCTGACAGATTACCTAGCTTCCTTGATGTCTGCCCTACACTCTTGTCGTTCACAGGTTGCCGCCGCATTTCCAGACAATACCGAGGTGGCACCGCATGAAATCATTCCCGGAAGTTTGGTTCTTGTAAGGAATTTTGATCGTTCAAGTCCGCTGGAGCCCCGCTGGAAGGAGCCCAAGCAGGTCCTCCTGGCCACCCGTACTGCCGTCAAGCTGGAAGGCAGGAAGGGCTGGGTCCACCTGTCTCATGTGAAAAAATGTTATGGACTAAAGACTGTTTCAAAGAACATTTCCGAGGATTTTAAGGATTGCCAAAGTACTATTCTCAAGGACTGTCCCGCAAAAGACAATGATACAGATTCCTCCCTGTTAGAGAAAACTCCGCAGCAGGAGTATAAGAAAAAATTAAGGTCTAGTAAAATAAGTCAGCCAGTTTGATTGTCTAAGTCCTCCCCTAGGTGAAACGGTTAGACCGGTTTCTGACATGTATATAATAGACCCCCATAGAAAGAGAGTTAGTGAGAACTCTAAAAGTTGCACTATTATTTTATGTTTTCTGCTATATCTCAGCCTTATGATTACCTGCACATGTTATGCATTTTATTTGTGTTTTCCAGTTTCTCATGTAAATAAGTCTGCTAATGTTACAGTAGAGCACACGTTTAGTGATCTACCTCCTCATGAACTTTCATATCGTCTTGCTATGCGTAATAATTCCTTTATCCGCATGTTACATTATTCACACCAGACCAGCAATGCCACTAATTGTTGGGTGTGTGGTCGACTCCCCCCTTTCCAGACACCGAAGGGAGTTCTGCCACTCTTTCCTTATCCATTTTCACATAATGGTTCGTGTGGAGCATGGTCCACGTTAACGTCATCCTCAAATGATATGTCCCTACTTAACAGTACATGTTTCCCAGGCAAGCAAGGTCTTCCCCACAGAACAGGGTTAGATCTAGAAAATGAAGTTTATAATTTGGGTAATTATTCTTCGAATTTTATGGTCCTGAATGTTCAGTCTGATGCTACTCCAGACTTACCTGCTATGTCAGTATTACCAGTAAAAGGTGAATTATGTGTCCGAAATAATGGTTCCGTACATGTAGGCCATAGTGATTGTACGACTATTGTCAAGTATAGTGACAGTAGGAAATCTATTTTCAAAGCTTCACGTCATTCTTATTTTGTTTGTGGTCAGACCGCATATGTTCGTCTGCCCCTCGATTGGGAGGGAACCTGTTACATTGCCTTCCTACTGCCACCAGTTTTTTCTAGCCCCACCTGACTATCATAGGAATTCCCACCTAGTACATACTAGACACAAGAGAGACCTCCCGATTGTCGATTATACTGAAACTGCTCTAGAACAATACATAGATATCAATAAAGGTGTCTTCCCCTATTTAGGTACTGTCGTGAATAGTAAACTAATACGTAGATTAACGAGAACACTTGAAGCAGTAGTGATTGAGACTACTTCTGCTTTAGGTAACTTGACCGAAGAGCAATCCTTTATGAGAATTGTCGTGCTCCAGGATCGTCTCGTCCTTGACGTCATACTGGCCGATAGGGGCGGGGCATGTAGAGTCATCGGATCTAGTTGCTGCATTTTCATTCCTAATAACGCACCGTCTGTTTATTCAGCTATTACCAGACTCCATAATATTGCCCATATGTTACACCAAGATCCAGGCACCTGGACATGGTCCGGTTGGTTCTGGAATATAATTTCCGCCTGGGGATGGAAAGTATTGTCATTTCTGGGTATTGCAGTAGCGATCATATTCAGTTGCTGCCTCTGTTTACAATGTGGCCGTGCGATTTGTGGCATTTGTGCTACCTCTTGTATTCCTAGTCCCAAGTCCCGTTCTAAATCCCGTTCCAAGAAAATTCGAGACGAACAAATGATACTGTATGAAATGATAGATGGTATCATGAATATTGATGTTTCCTGATGGAAACGTAGTGACAAGGAGGGAATGTGGAAAAGTAAATTTTGCCATGTTCTGTGTCCCTACGTGTTCCCCATCTTATGTTATGTGTGCATGATTAATATGCATATGTATTCCCCATGTTTGATTAAAGACGCAATTACAGTTGTGTCCATCCCTAGTATGCTAGTTTCCAGTTCTCGTGAATACTACGAATATTAGGCCTATGTAAAGTTACGTTGCCACGTTTCTCAGTGTGCACGTTATTTCATTGAAAAGTCCCCGTTTCTAGGCCTCAAAAGGGCCCGGACACCAGATTCAGCTCCTGTCTCCTGAACCCTCGCTGAGGAGCGATACAGCCCCCACCTGTATCCTCGACCCTTCACTTACTTCCTGCCTCGCAGTGCCCGGCTCGGCCTGGCTCTGCCTATGAGTCTGCCAAGAGTATGTTATGATTCTAGTTATCAGTCCAGCCCTCCTTCTCTGCATTCCTAAGCTATTGAATCGCATCAATAGTTTCCGTCATTGTCTAGCCTTTACGTCTCCATGTAGGAGAAATACTGCATTTAATGGTCATTTAATATTCTTCATCACGCACTACATGTAGAATAATGCATGCTCCAGTCTTAGAGTCTGTTAGCCTCTCCCCTCCTGACTCTTAGTTTATATCAACATGTCCTCTAAACATTAGATACTAGATAGGGTTTAGGTACATGTCGCCCTGACTCTCCAGACTTCAGTCTCTACTCCTAGCGCAGAGTTCATAGCCCCCAGCTTCTCCTAGTAACACGTCATTGTCAGTTTGCGCGCACCATCAGGTTAGAGGTCCCGGCTCCTTAGGTAGCCCCCTCCATGTTTCCGCCCCATTTATGACATATTCTGTTACGTTTACATCACATGTCTATGTATACGCCTCTTGTTACACCCACTTTCACCCTTATCTTTCGCGACTGCTATTGACCACACCCACTGCTCCGCCTACTGTATTCACTGTAATGCAATTGTTTTAGTATATATGCTTGTGCACTGTTATTAAATGTTACCCATTCCCTTACGCCAGTCCAATCCTGTCCCAGGCAGCGCTGCCATCCTATTCCTGTGCAGGTTGTCCTGTTCCTGTCCTTTATGCTGTATTAAACCTGCAAACTCCTACTACCTCGAATCTTGACTCTTATTTATTGAGCTATCTGTTATTGCTATGTCCAGTCAAACCTAGATCCGGTATTATTTATTTATATACCACAACCTCAAGAACTTCCGATCCATCTCCCTGCTCCCGTTCCCGGCAAAAGTGACAGAGAAGATTGTCAACAAACAGCTAACCCGCTACCTCGAAGACAACAACATCCTGGACCCCTCCCAATCCGGTTTTCGCAGCAACCACAGTACCGAGACCGCCCTCATCGCCGCCACTGACGACATCAGGATCCTGATGGACAAAGGAGAAACAGCCGCCCTCATCCTCCTGGACCTATCAGCACGCCTCAATGACACCCGAATTCAAGAGAAGGCCCTGGCCTGGACCACATCCTTCCTCTCCGGCAGAACCCAGAGCATCCGCCTCCCACCCTTCCGCTCGAAATCCACAGAGATCATCTGCAGCGTCCCACAGGGATCCTCCCTCAGCCCGACGCTGTTCAATATCTACATGGCACCGCTCGCCCACGTCGCACAACAACATAACCTCAACATCATCTCCTACGCCGACGACACCCAGCTGATCATATCCCTCACCGAAGACCCCCACACCGCCAAAGCCAACCTCCACAGAGGAATGAAGGCCGTAGCTGATTAGATGAAGGACAGCAGACTGAAGCTGAACTCAGACAAGATGGAGGTCCTCATTCTCCGAACCACCCCATCAGCCTGGGACGACTCTTGGTGGCCCACATCGCTAGGCACAGCCCCGGAACCCACAGACCACGCAAGCAACCTGGGGGTCATCCTCGACCCCACCCTCTCCATGACCAGGCAAGTCAACGCCGTCTCCACGTCCTGCTTCAACACCCTCCACATGCTCCGCAGTATCTTCAAATGGATCCCTCCCGACACGAGAAAAACCGTCACCCAGGCCCTCATCACCAGCAGACTCGACTACGGGAACGCCCTCTACTCAGGAACAACAACCAAGCTCCTGAGACGACTTCAACGAATCCAGAACACCTCAGCACGACTGATCCTCTACGTCCCCGACGCAGCCACATCACACCCCACCTGAGAGAGCTGTACTGGCTCCCCGTCAACAAGAGGACCACCTTCAAACTCCTCATCCACGCACACATAGCCCTACATAACACCGGACCCACATACCTCAACAACCATCTCAGCTTCCAAACCCCCACCCGAAACCTCCGCTCAGCCAACCTCGCCTTCGCCACAGTTCCTCGTATCCGGAAAACCACCGCCGGCGGCAGATCCTTCTCCTACCTCGCCGCCAAGACCTGGAACGCTCTCCCCACCAGCCTACGACAGACTCAGGACCTGCTGGCCTTCAGAAAACTCCTCAAGACCTGGCTCTTCAATCAGTAGCAGCCCCACCTCCCCCCCCCCCAGCGCCTTGAGACCCTCACGGGTATGTAGCGCGCTTTATAAATACAGTGATTGATTGATTGATTGAGTGGGAAGGACATGGATGCACTTCTGATTAATATATATGACACGAATTTTGACAACTCAGAGTTTTTTTCTGCGTTAGCCCAGGGAGCTTGAAAGTATGCTGGTTAGGTTTAATTAAAATCTGATGTGGCGATGGATGCATCCGCACATGGGGGGCTATACCCATTACTCTGCATACCTTAATATACACACTCGTATAGATTATTTGCTTGCAACCAGTTCGCTCTGTGATAAGGTCCGTACATGTCAAGTGTTGCCATGTTCACTCTCCGATCACTCACCAGTTCTCCTGGTATTAGACACACCTCGCAGGCGCATTCCCCATTTACCTGGTGTTTGCCGCCCTATTCTCTACTGGACGCAGTTTTCAAAGAAGAAATGGCCGAGGCTATTGAGGTGTTTTTTGACAAGAGTGTAGGCTCTGTTGATGACTATCAAATTGTTTGGGAGACCTTTAAAGTCTACATCAGAAGGGTCACCATATCAAAGCATTCAGGGGTTCTTCGATCCATACGCAACCGACTAACTGACTTAGAGGGGAAGATTAAGATCACTGAACTACGCCTATTATCGGACATGGATAGTATGGCGGAAGGGAAGCTTGCAGACTTACTGGGAGAATATAATTCAGCGGCGGATGACGAAATTAGACATTTGGGCAAATATGCCAAAGCTAGGACATACAGTGAAAGTGAGAGACCAGGAGCGGTATCAGCACGGCTACTCAAGAAAAGACAGGAAGCAATGCATATGGCGGGGATTAGGTCAGCTGGTGGCACAATCTTGTCTGAGGATAAAGAGGTAGCGGACAGATTCCGGCAATATTATTCGGTACTATATTCCTTCTGTGACACAGCCCCAGAAGAAGATATAATTGATTATTTGGTGCATATCCAACTACCATGGCTATCTCACACACACAAGGGAATTCCTTATGAGACCCATAGAGAGAGATGAAATACTGCTTGCCTTATCCAGCATGCGGGCTGGGAGTGCACCTGGATCCGATGGCCTTACTGTTACATTCTATAGGACATTTATTGACTTATTGCTCCCACAACTAGCTACGCTCTTTGACGATATGTGCATCACCGTGACTATGCCACCCACTATGTCAGAAGCCTTGATAGTGGCTCTACTTAATCCAGGTAAGCCCGCCGAGGAATGTGCTTTGTATCGACCTTTGTCCCTGCTTAATTTGGAGACAAAGTTGATTGAAAAAATACTCGCTAATCGACTGGTTCCCCTTGTGCCAAAATTGGTGGCACCGGAGCAGGGGGGGTTTGTCCCTGGTAGGAATTTAACTTATAACATATGTACAGTTTGCGGAGTCCTGCAACACGCTACACTGGAAACTCCGGCAGCTGCGGTCTTCCTAGTCATAGAGAAGGCATTTGACTCCGTAGAATGGCCGTTCATGTCTCAAGTGCTAACTAGGATGGGAGTGGGACCTGTCTTCCTCCATCTATTAGGCATTCTTTATAGTAAGCCCACGGCCAGGATCAAAATAGGTAACATAGTAACAGAACCAATACACATTTCCAGGGGTACGCATCAGGGCTGCCCCTTAACGCCTCTACTTTGTGCCTCAGTGGCAGAACACCTGGCTTGTGTACTACGGGAGTATCACCAACACACGGGAACATGTTTTCCGCACTATAAAATGATGGTTTCCACATATGCGGATGATACACTCCTTTACGTTAGGCACCCTGAAACCAACCTCTCAGTGGTACTCCGTGGGGTGGTGCGGTTTGGAGCAATGCGATATGTGTAAATGAATACATATACCCCGAGTGATATGTTTAGTAGAAGTTCTTGAAATGATGACAAACTGTATTGTCTAAATAGTTCCCTTGACAATATTTGTTGTTCTTTCTTTATGGATTTGACAAATATTGTTTTTAATGTTTTTAACATATGATGTTTTATGCATAATGATGTGTAAATCTGTATGTTATGCAATATCAATATATTACATAATAAATATATTTTTTTCTAAAGCCTATGTGACTTAAGGTTTGATATTGGTGGAATCTTTTAAAGAGAAGTTGTGAAAGTGGATGAGTGGTGTGAACTTTAGGAGGGTACATTTTATATAAAGTTGTGTCCTGGGGAAAGCTTTGTCTAGCTGAAACTAGAATAGTACATCCGGCTTCCATAATATGCAAAGTTTCTCATATACTTGTTGGACTGATGTTAGAATACTAAATCTAACAGTACCCTCCCCTTTCCAAAAATGTTTCCTTTCCGACTGCCTTATTATGATGGAGGTGGTCGGGAAGGAAATCGGTTAGTCAATCCAGCTGGCTTCCGACAGACTAGGAGATCCTGTCTGCCAGTTGGAAGCCGGGTAGTGATATAAAGGACGGGCCTTTCTACCCTTGAGATTACAGTGCAAGGGCCTGTCTGACATGGAAACTCTGTCAGAAAGTGTGTTTGGGTGGCCCCCAGCAGGGTCCCCCTTGGTGCACGGCGAGGGGAGCACATATGGTGAGGTGCCTGCCACCGGGTGCAGGGATGAACTGCATCTCCCAAAGTCACTCTGGGAGCATGCATTACAGCTGGTTTATGCTCCCAAAGTAAAATATAGTAATGAGACGGAACAGTGTTCGGTTGAATACTAATAAGGCAGTCCGTACCGCCGAACGGGTGTCGGATGGTCCCAGGACCAAGTCGGTGTGAGGCATAAGTAGTTCCACCAACATCAAAATAAGGCCCATAATGTTAATATTTGCATAATTTTAATTATAATACTGAATTTGTGATTTTTTTTTATTCTTTACTTTTATAATTATATTGTAGATATTGATGCAGTTTATTAAATAATTCTCAAAAATGCTTACATAGATGAATGAATTTGGAGTATATGTTTTCAGATATATGTTTTTAATGTATTTATTTATTTATTACCTATTGAATGTTTCTATGTCATAAGTGTTTTTTTTAAATGTTGTATGTTTCTATATACAATGTTCAAATAAAGTTGTGTTGAATATAAACATACTTGATTACCCTATTACATTTATTATATGTTGTACTAAATATGAAAGATATATTTGCTTTTTAAAATTAGTATCAGTTAAAATGTTACTTTTTTAAATAATTGTAAAAATATTTTGCAACAGTCTTTTTTTGTAGTTTATATTTTTAACCCGGTTAAATTGTTTACTGTTCATATTTTGCTGCAGGTATTTTCATATCGATATGTTGGTGCATAAATATTTTTGTAGCAGACATTTAGGACTCCAGCCACTAAAGAAGCCCTCTGCAGACCCCATAAACATAAACAACTATTGACTAGTTTCATATATTTTGTTCTTAAGCAAAATATTAAAAAAGGAAATCCACTAAACAATTACAACTCGAAAATCTTTTGGGGGATTAATAGCTTCCTTCTTATTATATGAAACTTGTAACGCGCTCAGCTTACCCAGGGGCATCCCGGCGCGACAGACCAAAGAAGAAGGAGAGACTCGATTACTCACTGCTATGGAAACAAGTATGTCTTAAGAAGTTTCCTGAATAGTAGGAGCTTGGGCTCTGAGCGAATCTTAAGGGGCAGAGAGTTCCACAGAGATGCCACCTGTACCGAGAAACGCCTGCCCCCAGTTCTAGCTCTCTTAACTCTCGCAGATCGCAAAAGATGTTGCTGGTCCGAGCGCAAAGGGCGTGAGGGTTTATAAGGACGGGCCATATTAAGAAGGATGGGAGGGCCTTTGCCATGTAAGATTTTATGGGCCGTACACAGCGCCTTAAATTTCACCCGCTCCTTGACAGGGAGCCAGTGAAGCGCTTTAAGGGCCGGGGCAGCCGACTGCCTTCTAGGGATCTCCATCAGGACTCTAGCGGCTGCGTTTTGCACCTGTTGGAGAGTTTTAAAGGTCGCTTCGGGGGCACCAAGAAACAGGGCATTTCCATAGTCAAGCCTTGAAAGGATTAAACCACGCATCAGGAGCTTCTTGGCTGAATCCGGAAGCAGTGGTAGCACCTTTCGGGCTGACTTCAGTAAACCGAAGCAGACCCCCGCGGTCTTCCTGGCGTGAGTCCTAAAGGACAGATCTTCCTCCAACCATACTCCCAAGGACTTGATCTCTTTCTTGGGGGATGGTGGGTCGCCAAGAGACCGGGGCCAACAGCCAGCAATATTGGAGGGACTGGAGTTACCCAGGAGCATCAGCTCAGTTTTTCCTCCATTCAGCTTAAGAGCCGAGTTGGACATCCACTGATAGACATTGTCCAGGCAGTCATGTAGCACATTGGGTTGCTCCGCCAGCTGAGTGAGGCCCACCACCAGCTGAGTATCATCAGCATAGCTGATGATCTTCAGCCCCGAAGGGGCTATCACTCGTTCAAGTGGAGTCATGTATGCATTGAACAAGGTAGGGCTCAACGATGAGCCCTGCGGGACTCCACATTGAAGAGGGAATAAGGAAGACTGCTCTGCCCCTTCCCAGACCTGGTAGAAACGGTTGGAGAGGAAAGATCCCAACCATTTCAGGGCCGTCCCTGAGACACCTACCTCTGACAGGCGTTGGAGGAGCACCTGATGACTCACGGTATCAAAGGCAGCACTCAAGTCAAGGAGGATCACTGCCACTGATCCTCCAGAGTCAAGAGTGCTCCTTGCTTCCTCCACTACCGCCAGCAGGGCTGTGTCCGTTCCCTGGCCGGGACGGAAACCAGTCTGGGAGTCTCCCAACAGGTGGTTGGACTCAAGATGGTAGGACAGCTGACGGTTAACCAGCTTCTCGGCGATTTTAGAAAACCCCGGCAGAAGCGAAATTGGCCTGAAGTTGGTCAAATTAGCGGGATCTAAGCCTGGTTTCTTCAGTAAGGCTTTTACTACAGCCCTTTTCCATCTTTGAGGGACTATGCCATGCGAGAGAGAAAGGTTGATAAGGTCGGTCAGCGGAGCTGACAGAGTACTAGCCACAAGTTTAAGATGTTTCATGGGCACTGGATCACTCGGGGATCCACTCTTCATCTCCAGCAGGACCTTTATAACCTCCTCTTTCGAGAAGGGGCCAAAGGAGACCAATTCAGTCAGACAGCTTATTGAACCAACAGCCGGCTCAGAGAGTTGGGGCATAGCGGGCAGAGAGGATAAGATGGTATCTATTTTTGAATGGAAGAAACTGGCCAGTTCCTCACATTTATCTTTAGGATTGGCATGCACTACTGGCGGGACCGGGGCGTTCAGAAGTTCTTTAAAGATTTTAAACGATTCTCTTGGAGAATTGCTTGCCCTCTCAATCCTATCACTAAAGAACTTCTTTTTGGCATCCTTCAGTGCACTTTTGTATTTCCTCATCTCTCTTTTATAATTAGCCCGACTTTCTTCCGTCTGTTCTCTTCTCCAGGCACGTTCAAGCCTTTTGCAAGAAGTTCTACAGCTCCTAAGTTCTGGAGTGTACCAGGGAGCCGAGGCGATTCTTCTCTCCCTGATGAGCCTCCTTTTCTTAGGAATCAGTAGATCAAGAGAGTTAGTGAGCCAGTTAACCAGGTGTTGATCAGCAGTGTTAGGGTCCTCTACAGGATCAGGGCGAAATATAGCTAGCTCTTCAACCCAACTGTCAACCGGCAGCTTTGACCAGAGGCGTTCCACAGTATGTTGTGTAGGCACAGGCTCCCCCCGGTTCTTCAACAACCAGCTGAAAGGAATAAGGTGGTGATCCGTCCAGGGAAGGGCCAACATCTGGAGGGCTTGCAGGTTAACAGTGTTAGCAAGAACAGCATCAAGCTGATGACCTCTGTTATGAGTGGATCCCGAATGTGCGAGATGGAGATCAAGTGCACCCAGCGAGCTCAATAAATCTCTAGCTACTACATCATTGGGGTCATCAAAATGAAGATTAAAATCCCCCAGAAGTACAAAATTGCACGAAGCAGCAGCTATCGGTATAATGGCCTCAATGAGAGAATCAACAAAGTTCCCCAGCGTGGCAGGAGGTCGATACAAAAGGAGGCCGGAGATAGAGACGGAAGAAGAAATGGCGAGGGAGAAATGACAGCTTTCAGAATTGGTAATACCGCAGTCTACGGCCTTACACACGAATGTGTCTCTGTACACGATGGCCACTCCACCCCCTCTCCCATCCGGTCTATCGAGATGGAAAATGAGATAACCCGGCGGGAGAGCATTAACGATGTCGGGACCTGAACACGCGGTCAACCACGTTTCCGTCAGGAATAGCACATCCAAACAGTGGTCCAAAAGGAGGGAGTGTATTTCCATCGCGTGACAGGGCAGTGATCTGCAATTAAGCAGAGCCATAGTGAGTGAATTGGTAATCACACAGCTATTAGACAAACGACACCCAAGACAATGTTTGAAAGCGGTACCCTCAACCCAATAGTAACGGCAACTAGGCAATTTAGGTGCGCGAAGCGAGAGTAGTGAGTCCCGTGAATACCTGTGGGGGGGGCCAGAAGTCTAGATGGATTGAGTAGAGTGGCATGCCCTAAGCCCGTCTGGGTCCGGACGGGCCCAGACGGGCTTGACTCTGGCGAAACTCCGGCGATATCCCGGCATCCCCGCTGCGCGTCTCCGCTGCGCGTGGACATGGCTAATTATTATACCCTAGTCGCCTCCTAGAGAGAGGACTAGCGCGTCCAAGCTATTCCCCCAACCTAAGATGGCCGCCGTCAAAAAACGGGGACGAGGGACCCGCAAAGAGCGGTGGTTCCACCGATTAGAGTGCAAGTGAGGGGAAGTTATTACAGGTAGGCGATGGCCAGCACAGTTAAAAACAAGGTAAACAATTTAAACACAAAATAACACAAATACCAAAAACGGGCTATTTAAAATGCTAAAAAGCAGCAGTCAATCAAGAGCGCGCTGAGAGTAAGAGCGCTGCTAATGGTGCGCTGATGGTCAAGGGCGAGCTGACCTCAGTTGCCTATTTTTATACCCTAGTCGCCTCCTAGAGAGAGGACTAGCGCGTCCAAGCTATTCCCCCAACCTAAGATGGCCGCCGTCAAAAAACGGGGACGAGGGACCCGCAAAGAGCGGTGGTTCCACCGATTAGAGTGCAAGTGAGGGGAAGTTATTACAGGTAGGCGATGGCCAGCACAGTTAAAAACAAGGTAAACAATTTAAACACAAAATAACACAAATACCAAAAACGGGCTATTTAAAATGCTAAAAAGCAGCAGTCAATCAAGAGCGCGCTGAGAGTAAGAGCGCTGCTAATGGTGCGCTGATGGTCAAGGGCGAGCTGACCTCAGTTGCCTATTTTTATACCCTAGTCGCCTCCTAGAAAGAGGACTAGCGCGTCCAAGCTATTCCCCCAACCTAAGATGGCCGCCGTCAAAAAACGGGGACGAGGGACCCGCAAAGAGCGGTGGTTCCACCGATTAGAGTGCAAGTGAGGGGAAGTTATTACAGGTAGGCGATGGCCAGCACAGTTAAAAACAAGGTAAACAATTTAAACACAAAATAACACAAATACCAAAAACGGGCTATTTAAAATGCTAAAAAGCAGCAGTCAATCAAGAGCGCGCTGAGAGTAAGAGCGCTGCTAATGGTGCGCTGATGGTCAAGCAATCTTCTCCACCAATCAGGTTTCAGTCACAGAAGAAGCCAGAATCAGCTGTAACAAATTTTAGTGAAGACATCTTTTTACCTGCACCATAAACCAACCAGCAACACTGATCATCTTTGACTGTTCTCACGCATACATTAGGGTGGGCCATAGTATACTACAAACTAATCTGGAAAATGAGGCAGAAGTACGATGACCCAATACTAACGGGATCAGATTCTTACCGTAGAATAGAAAAAATTAAATATGAGGGGCTCTTCTGGGTCTATCTGGAAACTATTACCTTTAGAGGTCCACAGAGTTTAATACAGTTGCTCATCTAGTTCAAGGTGCACCCTCAGGTCGTATGCATCTATCACCTCCAATTCCGACTGCTCGAGATGTACCCTGATGATTCCAAGATCTTTACTTCAACTGGACAGAGACACTATTAGCCAATGCAACATCGCTAATGGACTAGACCACATATTTTTCTGCATAAAGGACAATTTCTGATATCTCAACGGGCATGCAATGAGTTTACACCTTAAGCCACTCTGACCTATCATCTGGTCTGTGGTGTTAGGGCAACGTTCATCCTAAAAAAAAAATTAATAATAATCGTGACACTAACGTTAATACTCAAATCCCTTCAGGCCACTCATTAACTCATTGAGAAAAAACTCTAATTTCTAACTGAATATGCTCACAAAAATCCATGTTCTCCTTCACTCCTACAACCTAATTGAACTGGCAAGGGTATTAATAACATGAAGGTTGGATTTCTGTAATATTGACTATACCGATATTAAAAAATATCCTGCAAAATTCATGACTTCTGAGACGGTGAAAGACGGGTAGGTGCTGTACTCCTCAGCAAACACTGAGTATTGACGCAGTATTGCAGAGTAATCCTGTCACCGTTGACTCGAGGGAGCAATTAATATGCCCATTATGGGTTGTTCTATTTCCTAATCAGGTACCTCACTGTTAGGCTATCTTCTAACTGTCGGACCAACAATGTGATGGTACCAAGTGGTCTGACCCTAGTGTAGATAGATTTTTAACACCCGGTCCTGAATAATTGCTGCATGATATTTTTTAACACTCTCATTCAAGAAACATGTTGACGTAATAGCAACTACTGGACATTACTCCCTGTGTGGTTTTCATTATCTTTTTTTAATAGGGACCAGTAGGCTCATCTGATTAAATTTGTCGTTCTGGAATACCACTGGCCACCAGTTTAAATCCTTTCCACATTTGCACCACATGCGCACATCTACAACTTCTGACCCCTGCACCTTACGGCTTGGGACACAAGATCTCCAACAAAGAGCCCCTTAAAGGTTGCCAGGTAGGCATTGCAGCGCCGGACTGATGAGGAGCATGCCCTATGATGAAGCATGACACCTTTGGGTGTGTGAGGGACCCATTTCCCAAATAGGGATACCCCCTGTCTCCATAATTGGAATAGAACATGACCTTCCTACACCTCCTCTCCCTAGTTCAGGAACAGCATGCTTCTTTTTGATACCATGAATATCACCACACCTGCTTTGAAGTGCCTTTATATCAAGATGGGCCTGTATTCAACCCCAGCGACGCCCTGACACCTGTGGATTGATATTGCTTAAGGACAGAAACAATAGGAACTATTCATACTGATAACTAATTTGTTCCATAGCCGTTCTTTACATGTTCTTAACAGTCTGTCTTAAAACATACCTCATTTCTTTTCTGCAATGTTTTGGTTACTTTTTATTGTTCTTGAGCCTGAAATCCATTCTGGTAACACAACACTTCTTTGAGCAGGACTGCACTTCTCAGGTTTTACATGTTCTATCTCTAGTGAGCTGACCTGTCTCTAGCTCAATACTTGTACTGCTGATTTTCTGTGCTGGCTAGTTACTTTGTGCTTAAACATAAACTGGCTCCTATAATATAATCAAACTAGAGACTTGCATTACCTCTCCGTTGTTCTGTTAGTCTCATAAAATATGCAAGTTGACAATTTTGTTTCAAGTAAAGTCTCAAGGCCTAGCTTTGAACTGCTAGTAATGACCCCTTGAAGATTAGTTCAGCATCAAACGTAGCCCAAGATATTTAAACAGCCACATGTTTTCTTGTTTTCCAATTCACATATATGCTCATAATGAAAGGAGATGTATGCTCAAAACAATATGACAGCCTCTTGGTTTGTCCTCCTAAAAATAATTTCACTGTGCCAGATTCTGTTGCTGTCCAGCTGGCTTGTCTGTATAATGTTCTTTCTGGCCCTACACCAAGATGTGCTTGCTTCTTCCTGCCCTGGAACAGTTCGCCCTACAATTTTCTAGAGCTGGTCATTTGTTGCTTTTATACAACAGCCTTGACCAAGATGACTGCTGCTGAATTACAACTGAGTTTGTGCATGCATATATACTTGTTTGTGTGTATCAATCTGTGAGTTTGCGTATAATTGTGAGCACTGATGTATGGGAAGGTGTCTTAGTGCTTTAATGTTTGTGAGTGTTTTAGCCTGAGTATGTATCTGTGTATGAGGAAGACTGTGTGATGCTACAGGTTTCTATGCTCCTGCAAATCATGAAATAAACCATTCAGAAGATTGAATACCAACAGCACATGTTGATAGGTGTTGAACCTGGCGTCCTGTTGTGGTTTACCCTGATCATTTTGCCTTCAGACCTCCTATTTTTGCTGACTTCGGATTTTGCTGGCCTGGGGACTCTGCGCACTTTGCCACTGTTAACCAGTGCTGAAGTGCTTGTGAGATTGATGTATACCCAATTGGTATATTTCATTTACTTGTACGTCCCTAGTAAAATAGCACTCCCTGTAACCAGGGCCTGTAAATGGTATGCTAAAAATGTTATGCTAATTGTGGGCATGTAGCACTGTTTGTGCTCCCCAATTAAGTACCACTTTAAACATGTCTCAACCTTGTCATTGCAGCCCGTACGTGCAGTTTCAAACTGCCATTTCAAACTGGCAACATAAACCTTTTGCCAAGCCCAAACCTTCCATTTTAATGCATAAGTCACCCCTAGGACAGGCCCTGGACAGCCTGTGGACAGTGTGCAGTCTACTAAAAGTTGGACATGTACTTGTAGGTTTTACATGTACTGGTATTGAAAAGCTCTTCATGTTGTGTAAAGCCTGTGTACTGTAAAGCCTACCTCTCCAATAGGATACCATTTGAGTGACCTTATTAGATTTGAAAAGTGTCATTTCCAAATTGGAACAGGTCTTCAGTTCATGTTTGGTGACTTTGGAATCGTTATGAAAAATCCTAACTTATGGTGAAGTCGGATTGTAAATGACAATTTTGAAAATGACACTCTTAGAAAGTAGTATTTTTCCTGCCTTAGTCATTTGATGCCTGCAGCTCATGTCTTTGTCACATGACTGGGTGTAGTTGACAGTTGGGCTTTGTGTATTCCTCCTAAACAGCCAGACACAATGGGGAGATAATATGTGACTAGATGGGCCATCAATGGCAGGATGGAAGAGAGGAGCTGGACCCAGGCCCCACTTACACCTGAATATGATGTGTCTTGCCTCCACATATAGGGTATCTTTACGATGCCGGATGGTCGCACCGCCGCCTGCCATTAAAGCGATGACTGGGTGTAGTTGACAGTTGGGCTTTGTGTATTCCTCCTAAACAGCCAGACACAATGGGGAGATAATATGTGACTAGATGGGCCATCAATGGCAGGATGGAAGAGAGGAGCTGGACCCAGGCCCCACTTACACCTGAATATGATGTGTCTTGCCTCCACATATAGGGTATCTTTACGATGCCGGATGGTCGCACCGCCGCCTGCCATTAAAGCGATCCATGGACCGCCCAACAGGCAGGCTGCGGTCCAACTGCCCAATTATGATGAGACCACTGTCAGAAACGTCTCCTGTACACTGCAGCTTGTGCTGCGGCACATGAAAAGGGCAGCAGCACAAGCCGCCGTATATAGTAGAACTTTGTGCAAATCCATGCTCCGTGTGCCAGGCACCATGGGGTGCCGGGCACACCAACCATGGATATGTGATGGAGTACTACATGTGCCCTTGAGCCACTTTGCAGTGACCCACGAGGAACAGGGCACTCTTTGGGGCCCCCATAGTCCCTTTCCGACAGCCTTTTCATGGTGGTCGGACCACCATGAAAAGGATGTTGGAAATGCGAATCGTAATCCCGAGGGGGGTGTCTTCCTCGGCACCGGCATCACTGGGATTGATTTTCCGACCACCGCTCTATGAGGATCAGTAGATCCTGTTGAAGGCGGTGGTCTTTCCCCCACTGGCTGACGGTCTAACTGCATAAATCCAAATACAGCAGTCAGACCGAAGGGCTGTCTGTCAGGCGGATGGCCACCAACAGCCAGGTGGTGACTGTCCACCCAACATCCTAATCAGCCCTAAAGGGTTGCATATCTCTGGTAGTTAGTCTGGAGCCAGGGACAGGAAGGCAGGGCCTCTGTGCACTTTAAAGGTATGCCTCTAGAAATGTCTCTCCACTTCAGAGCCACAATGAGTATACTAACTGAACCTCAGACACCAACTCTTCAGTACAATTCTGGACCTGTGGATACACAACCAGGAAAATGGACTGCTGTGCCCCTGAAAGGACTACCACTCTGCTAGACTTCTGCTCTGAAGAATGTTGCCCTGCTGTGCTGGCCTGCTGCCCTCTTGCCTGGGTGAGAAGGATTGGACCAGCATCTGTTGAACCCAGAGTGACTCCGAGGGCTAGTTGGCCGGCCTCCCGCTCTGAAGCATAAGAGACACAACAGTCTTACAACAACCTTACATCTGTACCTAAACCTTTCCAACTGTAAGTCCACCTTGTCATCATTTTTCATTCATTTATAACTTTATTCGGTTAGAAGCAGATAACCATAAAAATACACACAAAATTTCATTATTCAAAAATACAGCAAACAGAAAGATTACATTATAGAAGGTGACAATCACATAAGCAATAATTAAAAGTGAGATTCTCACATACAAATTGATTTCCGCAATCTAAAAACATTTTTATAAAATTCAGAAATAGATGCCACAGTCAATATAGTATCTAATTTCTGCATTGCTAAAAAGGCTGGACGACAGCGATTAACTTCCATCTCCTTCAGTATGGGAACAATCAGTCTCTTTCGAGGAAATATATAAAACTTACTGAAAAATAAAATATGGATATCCGATTGTTCAGATAGATCATCACAGGGGCATTTAATTAAGTCTCGTGACCAAATGTTCGTAACAGGGAAGCTAAAAACTGTAAAAAGGATATTTAACCTAAATCGTGTTAAAACGAACCTCTCGTGTTCACTCATAGAAAGGGTTAAATACGGTTGTAATTTGCCCTGAGCCAATATCAATTGATGTGCTAATACTGTCTTTTTCTTTATTTCCTCACTGGCTCTTATATCTTCCAGGTACTTCATACACTGATTTTTCAATATCTTCCTTGGGATATTGCACATTGAGAGTGGATCATCATAATAATTCTGACAGCCCATTTTCACAAAGAAATCTTTTACGTAAGCGAGGCCATCTTATCCTGCTCGCATGATCTAAACTTATCACATCCATTATAATAGTGCGATTCAGTGAACACTCCTCGGTAGTCCAGACCCTATGCCACAAGAGTATTGGCTGGGCCCTAATTGTGTCTTCAATGTATGGTTGACCGAGTTCCGTGTGGCAGATGTAACTGGAGACACTCTCAGGTACAGCTAAGATGTATCTCAGAAACATATTTTCTGCAAGCTGGATGGATTTTACATTGGCATATCCCCATATACCTGCGCCATAGACAGCAATTGATATACATGTAGCATTAAAAAAATTTGAAAGTTCAACAATTAGCTTTTTCCCCATTTTTTTAGAAATTTTTTTTAGGGCCATCATTGATTTACAAAACATAAATCTTTTTGCTTTTATGGCACTTGCCCATGTGCCAGCTTCATGAAACAGAATACCTAAATATGGGAAGGTGGGGGTGAAATCCAAGGGACTAGCATTAATATACATGATCTTTTTCCGTTTGTTAATACCAGGGCCACAATTCATTGAGAATGTTTTAGTGCAATTCATTTTCAAGTCTAAATTTGACATAAAGGTATTAAAAGATGTTATCAGGCCTTGTAGGGCGAGGGGCGTCCGAGCCATTATGACCGCATCATCTGCGTAAAGGAGCGCAGGGATTGATCTTTTGGCTACCGTAGGCATATCCCTGCACTCTTGAAGTAAAGTTTTTTCAAGGTCATTTATATAAACTAAGAATAAAAAGGGGGCAAGAACGCACCCCTGGCATACCCCGCGCCCTTTGCCAAATAATCTTGTGCACTCACAGTTCCCTTAAAAAATAAATTAGTTTTTCTTCCACCCCCAAATTTTCTAAGATCAAACATAATTTACTATGCGAACCGCAGTCAAACGCTGACGTTAAGTCAACAAATGTAAAATAGATGCGTTCCCTCCTAGCCCTGATATATTTTTGTTGCAAGATAAATAGATTTAAGCCCTGATCTACAGTTCCTACCCCTTTTTGAAATATACTGAAGGTCACTAATAACAGAATTATCTTCGGCCCAGCTTTGGAGTCTATTTAAAATGACTCTACCAAGGATTTTTATGGAAGAATCCAGTAAAGAAATCGGTCGATAGCACATACAATTTTGTCTATCTCCCTTTTTGAATATGGGCACAATGACAGATGCAAACCACGAAGTGTTTAGCCCCATCTCGGAGGTAGCATTAAATATTTGTACTAGAATAGGCCCCCATAGCTCGATATTATTTTTAAACAGATCGGATGGTATGCCTCTGGGCCCGCAGCTTTACCTCCCCGGGTTGCTTTGAGACTCGCAGTTACTTCTTCCATGGTGACATCAAATTTCATGCCCTTAGCCCTCTCTTCCCCTGGAGTATGAAATAGCGTTTGCTGCGCCCCATACGGAGTGCTGTACAATTGGGCATAATGATTTACCCATTCATCCTCTGTAATCGCAATTTCAATGTGTGCCTTAGTATTATTAGTGAAGAATGGGGCATTTACTGCTTTCCAAAAAGCAGTAGAGTCCCTACTCTGTGAGGCCTCGCATAATGACTCCCACGCATCCCTTTTAATAGCTGCTTTCCTTTTTTTCAATGTCTTATTGTAAATTTTCTGCGCCTCCCTAACCAATAGGAGGTCACGGGGGACTGCATGTAGGGCATTCTTAAGTTTCGAGTGGGCCTTTGTGCATGCTGTGTCAAACCAACACCTAGTCAATTCTTTACGATTTTTTAATTCCACCCATAAACTATCCTTGATATGAGTTGCAATAATATGGAAATGTTTAATAATACTCTGACTATCAACATTCTCATCCAGACAGATCAGGAAACTAGTTAAACATTTTGACATCAATTTGTGTATAAAATCATCTGGAACCAGCTTACTCCATTTAAGAGAATAACCATTTTTTCTTCTCATGATTACATCTGGGACAGTCTGCCTACAGGTCTGATCTCCGCCTAAATCCCGAAATGGATTTAAAATCTCCATAATTAGCGGATAATGGTCACTAAGTGAAATATTAAGGGTCTTACAGACTTTAATCTGGCATCCATATCTAGCAGAAAATAAGATAAAATGAATTGTTGTGGACGCACCCCTGCCAATAAATGTCGGGACAAAGGGAGACTCTATTTGGCCGATTTCATTGGCATACCCCAGATCACAGGAAAACAACATTTCATTTAACAAATCCCCACATGTAGTGTGTTCAAAATGTGTTAAAGAGGTGTCCTGGTCCAACATAATGCCACAAATTCCTTGTCATCCCCTTTTACAGATTGTGCAATTAAAATCCCCCCCAAATAACCGATACTTCTTTAAAGTTTGTTTCAATTTCTTTTTTTAGTTCAATGCCCATTTTGTTTAACGTCACTTCAATATCAACAGAGGGGATGTTATTATAGAAATTAATGATTATGACACACGCCACCTTATTAATACATGTCTTCACCAGCTGATAGTAACTATTATTCGATAGTAATTGGACTTTCTCATATTTAAGCTGGTTCGATAGGTATGTACACAGACCCCCCTTAGCCCTGCCATGTGTTACATCCACTGCCGATGTAAACAGAGTTTTAAAACCGCAAAGGTGGAGGGGCTCTGTTACCCATGTCTCCTGAAAGCTTAAAATATCATACCTATTTATGGTGTTATTCCATGTAATATTAGGTATTTTAGCTTTTAAACCTGCCACGTTCCAGAACATTAAGAGGCATACTTCCCCGTTATCTGTGGGGATAATGGAATTACCAGGATCATTCCTTACAGAGGGCTCCCCAACTGAGTCTCCCTGCAGACTCCTGGGTGCACCAAGTTCACCAGAGTTATAAATCGCTGTTGCAATAATAGAATTAGAGGGTTCATCCTTCTGTGTGTGATCACTATATCCACTTCTACCCATGGGGCACCCTCACTGCCGTCTGTACACTATCGAATGATCTTTCAGGTGTCAATTGATTTTCACAATAGTTAGGGATCTCTCTGGTAAGTCAATCAACCACTTCTAGTCCTGAGAGCATGGCAAATCGGTTAAAAGTTGGAATATTGAAACGATTAAAGCTAAGGTCGGCTGGTCTACCTGTGTGGCGGTTTCCTTGTTGGTATCTTGCCAGTGACATGGCTGGCGATCTGGGGTAAAAGTAACTTAAGTCCCACGTAGATATACCTCCATCATCTCTCTGGAGGTACGAGCCTTGAAAGAAAGGGATTAAACGCCTATCCTTAAAATTAACAATGATCCAATCCCCTAGTACATCCTTTGGCCTGTGTCCCAATCACCCCACTCTCCTTACTTGAAGGATTTCCCCATCTATGCTTGGTGGAAGTGGTCTGGTCTTACCTAACCAGTAGACTACTTTGTTTTTTAACTCATAATATCCCTCTGTTTTCCCAGTGGCTAATTCAGGGACCCCAGATAGGACAACTACATAAGGAGCTGCCTCTGGCGGCAGGTCAATACGGGGTAAGGATCTATTTAGTTTTTCGTCAATGCTGCATTCCTTATCTATATTAGCCACTTTGTTTGCCTGTCCCACAATGCCTTCCTCTCTCTGTAATGAGGCACCGCTAACATTTTTCAGCGGTTCCAAAATATTAGGTAAGGATGGTAACGGGGGATCCGCCTCACTTAATTCATTACTTTTCTCAAACCCAGTTATTTTAAATGACTTATTCTGGTTTTGATTCTGGTTTTGTGAGTGGTCCACCAATTTATTGATAAGTACAGCATTCGACTTTATCGCTTCCTCCATAGACCCCAATTTCTCCCCTATTCTCTTTACTCTTTCCACCAGTGGTATTATCAAAGATTTCACTAGTTGTTTAATTTTTCCTAATAGATCTTGAGTTTGATGAGGCAAACCCCCCACGCTTTCTTTTTGAGGTAGAACCCTGACCTTGCGGAATGGATTGCAGGCTATCTTTAATTGTCGATTTTAGGGGGGCATAAGAGAAGGCATAAGGCACTCTCCTCAGATATAATTTCTAAAATGGGCTCAATGCTTAAATCCTCTTGTGTAGATTCCCTGCTCAATACTCTGGGAGCAACCATAGCCAACTGATGGGGCGAAGTACTGTGAATATTAATTAGGTCCTTACCAGGGCCAAATGTTGGTGGAGTAATGGCTAACTGAATTGGTCCCAGGGAGGACCGTTTATTATATAGAGATTCTAGGGATAAACGTCGCTCAGTAATTGCAATTTCATGTTCTAGGACTGATGCAGCCCTAGTTATGAACTGATCTAGAGTCCCCGTAATTGTCCCTCCCATAAGGACTTCCTAAGTTTGCCCAGTTTTGAATTCATCTCACGCGTCTTTGTTTTCGAAAATTGCCTAATTATGTGGACATATAACAGCTATCAAATAAACAATCGCCTAACTAGTTTCGACGTCCTTTGGCAGCATTACAGTGTGTAGTATAGTCTTACTCGTGTATCCTTGGTGGCAACATAAGGGGGGTAGCCCAGCCCAGCCTCTTCCGGGCTATGACGGGCGCAGACGGGCCCGCCCTTGGCCCGGGCGACGCCCGCGAGCGTCCCGCGACGCGGGAGGACTCCCGGTGTTTAAGCGCCACCAGGCGCGTTGTGGGCGTGGTCTGAGTCAGCTTCCTGGTGCAGAAGGTCCTGGGAAATGTAGTTCCCCCGCACAGCGGCCGCGCTCAGGTCTTGGATGCAGCGGCGGCGGAGGGAAACCACAGGCGAAAAATGCAGGGCTATCCACCAACAGAGTTCCAGGTAAGTGCTATTCTGCCTCAAAGCCGTAAGGAAAAGGCTCCCTACTCCACCGAAGGACCCGCGGTGTTTTAAGCGCCACCAGGTGCGTTGTGGGCGTGGTCTTAGTCCGCTTCCTGGTGCAGAGGGTCCTGGGAAATGTAGTTCCCCCGTACAGCGGCCGCGCTCAGGTCTCGGATGCAGCGGCGGCGGAGGGAAACCACAGGCGAAAAATGCAGGGCTATCCACCAACATAGTTCCAGGTAAGTGCTATTGTGCCTCAAAGCCGTAAGGAAAAGGCTCTACCTTGTCAAGTAGTGCCATTCCAGTGGACCCTTGGAAGTGGGCTTAAGGTGATCTGCCAGCCTCTGTGAATCCAGCGGAACCAACGCATCTCCTCTGCTGCGCTATGAAAGCCCAAGCAGTACCAATGCATTGCCACCACTGAGTAGATTGGACCTGTCGCAAATACCTGCATCGCCTTCACAGCCCCATTGGAACCGTCACTGTGGGATGAATCCTTGGCGTAGGACGTTGCATCCCTCTTCAATGGCAGCCTCGATGATGACACCATTCTCTACATCACAGCCTCCCATCTCCTATCAACCGGTGCATCACCCGACTGCGCGTTGCATCATGTAGGAAGGTAATTCATAATTAACTAATTTTTTGCCTGCTGTTTTGCTGGGTTTTGACTAGTCTGACTGGGATCCTGCTAAAAAGGACTCCAGTTCATACCCTTTCTCCCTCAATTGGTTGTGCTATGTACTTAGGTACACTCCAGATTGGATACTGGGGTACCCTTGTCAGTTCCTAGTATATGTCAGCGCCAGGACACCCCCGTCGGGGGTAGCCGTGCGCTTAATACATTTCTAAATAAATAAATAAATAAAATGGTACACATGTACCTAGGGCATAGGTACCCCAGAGGCCTCCCACAGGCTGATGCATGTATTATGCCATCCATAAGAGCCCATGAAAAATGGAACTACAGGCCTGACGTTGCAGCCTGTGTACGATGTTGCACGTACCACTTACTTTAGATATAGGTTTACTATATCTACAGGTTCCTACACTTAAACTTTACAAGTCACCCCTCCAGCAGGCCTTGAGAATCCTGAAGGAAGGGTGCTGGGTTTTATGTGAGAAGGTGCCCCTGCATGAGCAGAGCCCCTATGCAGCCTTTGGAGACTATTCTCCCGGGTTGTTAGTGACGCAGCCAGACATATAGGTAGAGGTGCATCATATGCCCGCGTAAAATGCTATCTCGAAAATAGCTGCAACAATAGATGTCATGTTTAGTATCAAACACCTTGGAATCTTACCTTGATTCCACCCTTCTGAAGCAAGATTTGTGGGGTCACTGGTCTTTCCGGTACCAGCCTTCTCAACCCGGGCAGCACAAGATGGTTGCTGCTGGCCAGAGACACGTTTCTGCCCTCCTGCTGCTGAGCCAAGCTTGAGCAAGGGAAGGCAGGACAGTAGGCATCCACATCCAATCCAATCCAAACAAGATTTATTCAACAAATTAAGTCATAAAAGCACATACAAAATATAGATTAACAAACATAAATAGTTACAATAAAACATCTGCTATAGTGTGGTACAAAGCCTGAATGGCCGGCAAACAAAAACACCTTGGATAAAAAGGATCTATACAACATTAAAGACCCGTTAAAATCTCATATAATAAAAGCTTGATTTAAAAAAGATTTTTTTTTTAATTTTACGAATTACAGAGCGTTTTTATTGTGGACAGGCACTTAAATTAATCTGGTTTCTACTATGATAGCTCAATTGTGTACTGTTAATCACTACCTCATTTAAACTTGCCTACATGTAGGAAGTTTGTTCTTATAGCCCACAACCACCCCAAGTATTTTGCCATCTCTATGGCAATCGTTGTTGATGTGTCCGTTCAAAGTATTCTTTCTGCTTCACTAGCCCTTCTTGTCCCTAGGAGCTTACAGATTGGTGTCAGCCAAACACGACGTGGAGATTCGTAACCAACACAGGCAAACAATAGGTGAGCCAGTGAGTCTTTACTAAACTGCCATACCGGGCACGTTTTGCTGCTAGGTTAAGCCCATCTGGGAGTAAATGTTTTTAGTGGCAATGTACCCACCCTAAACTGGAAATATAGGTTCCGGTCAAGCGGTTTGTGATTTGGTCCCAATATGATTCCAACATGGGGGTTAGTTTGCTTTCCAGGAAACGGTCTGTTAATGAGGATGACTCACTGGTTCTAAGTATATTATGCTGAACCCTTTCCCAATATTTCTCCTTCAGAATATTTTTTGTGGGGAAATTGGAATTTATTGGGTTCTTCCACAATGAGATAATACCAATACTTGATAGACTGTCTCTAACCGCCCATAGCCATTTTATTCAGTGAGAAGTGTCTGCCCTTATTATGTCTAGAAACCCATTCACATATGCTGCAAACAAGTTCAGGAGTAGTCCAAAGTCTCTGCCAGTACAAAAGGGGACACAGTTTGGCTATATCTGCAATAGGTTTCCTCCCAAGGTCATATAATAACGGACGAGTTGGAGTGCTCTGTGGTAGCCTGGTCATTTTCCTCAAAAATCTATTTTCCGATAGTGTAAGCATGGAAAGGTTCTCGCACCCCCAAACATCTGATCCTTAAAGGGCTGAACTGATAACTTTCATATTGTAAATCTCAAGTGCCGGGCTAATTGGCTTTGTATATGAGGTATTATGTTCCGTATGCAACACCCCCGACAATTGTCTGTGTTTTAGAGATGCCAAGTCAATCTGATGGTTCCATTTCAGGTCATCCTGGATCTTAACCCCTAGGTACGCAAACTCTTTAACTTGCTCTGGCAGCCGATCATTTATTAGAATACCCCCTTTAGAGGCCCTATGCGGATTAAAGGCTGTTAGTTTCATTTTCGACATATTGACCTCCAAGTCTCGCTTCAAGCAGAACTCCTCAAAGATTGCTAGAACTCTCTGGAGACCACTAGTATGGGGATTTTTTTGCCTGCTAGAATTGGGGCATCCGTAGGGATAGATCTAAAACAATTCACTATTCCATTGATGAATAAAATTAATAGCATTGGAGTCATCTCACATTCTTGGCGCACACCTCTTTCTACAGAGAAAGATTGAGTGACTTTGCCCTGCATGCCCCTTCTAATTTTTGCAATATTACAGATAAAATTCAGTCTCTGATAATACTATGCTTAGATGTGGTATGTTACGTAGGTAAAAGTTACTGGTACCTACTTGTGTACAAGAAAAGACAGACAATGTTCGATCCTGAGTGGGCTGTCATGGTGCTCCGAGCTTACCAAAAGGGAAAGACATAATGGGTGATGGTGCATGCCAAAGGAGGATTTTCCAAGACTTTAGGAAAGTCCAAGGGGTGGTTTACTCACATAGGTTAGGCACACAACATGGGGAATCAATCTCCCGATGTAGACACTGGTTAAGCCGGAATAAGAGTCTGCAGGAAGAAGGGATATAAACTTAAGTCAAGGTACTCAAGGTACTCAAGTTTAAAGAGTGCTGGTTAATGAATGCGGCATGTTAGGAACTTGGTGGCGAGCACTGCTTGTCATTGAGATCTATCTTGTGTTAGGTTAAGAGTGATAGTTAGCAAACGATGTAAACAGTAGCTTATTGCATGTGACAAAAGGTAAAAGAGGCAGTGATACATCGCGTTGCGTGCAGGATCTTTAAAATGCCTGAATGCGGACGGTGGATTTATGCCGGCATTCATTCTTGAAAACATTACAGGGTGCATGGTGCGGGTAGTAGAGTTAAGCCGCCTACATTTACAAATGCATGCCCGGTAGGGGCTGAGACAATGAATCCCTGTGGAAAACGGTTCAGTAAGTGTTGTCAGACACGCTGAACCTCATGAGAGGAGAAGGCTCAGTGGGGCGGGTTAAAGAAGCGCCTTGTGTGCAAGATTTTAGGAAATGTAGAGTGCCTGATGATGTTAATATGTGGGCAGAGAAATGGCCTACATTAATAAATACATGTCCGTACGAGGTGTAAATAAAGTTAAACGTTGCAGAGCCGGATATACGAGAAACAACCTCGGTACCGGCTTAGCGCTGTGGTTATGTTAAAAGTGATTAAAAGGCAAGTCGAGATCTCGAAAGCCAAGTAACGTGCCCCCTATTTGTTACAGTAATTGCTGGACCCTTACTTGTTCAATGCGGCTAGGCAGCTCAAGGAATGAGCTTCCACCAGCTAACTCACGCTAGTTGTAGTGAAAATCCATGGCGTGCGTGCACTGCGTGGTGCAGCCGCTCCATGGTTCCCGTGAGCTCGCCCTGACAACCACCAATGGCTGGTCGGGCGTGGCTATCAGAATATTCGGCTCAATTGTGCCGGAAAACAGTATGTATTCTACCACCAATACATATTAGTTTATGGCATTCATTTTAACCGATACAAATATTCTCGAGCACCCCAGGACGGGTTTCTAGGTGGACTCGTTCACAGGGAACGTTGTGATTGGTATATTGAGCCGGTACAAACATTTATACATATACAGTGGTTAGAACATACATGGAGTAGAATATTGCAGCTCATATTGTTTGTAAAGTACATGACTTATTAAATATTGGCACACTACAACATTAATGTAATTATACAAAAGCAACATAATCACATAAAGTGAGGAGACACAGGGTGTCCTTAGGCAAGTCAATTTACAGTGGGGAGACACAAGATATGGTTAGGCATGACATATTTGTAGAGAGGAACATGTGTTGTTCAATATTGGAAAAGCATACATCTGGCTAACCAGTGTTAGTTGGATCAAGGTGTTTGGTATATTGAACTGGTACATACCTCTGGTGAGTTCTTGTTTTAATATAATCTTTAGTAATTCTCTTATTGACTTAATGCTACACAAATTCTATTTAACATTTATCTTTCTTTTTCTTTTCCAGGATTGAGAGCAACTCTCTTGCGTGGGTAAGTGCTTATTTACATTTGACAACTACTTACAATGTCTTTATTTGCTTCCAATTTCTCACACGACATTTCTCTATGAAAAACTTTCTTTTACTTAGCTTTTGTCTTCCTGTCTTTCCTCTCTAGAAGGTGCTAGGAGCAAAGAAACACCGTGAGGAATCTGAAGCCACAAAGAGAAGACTGCTGTGACGAAGAAGCGGTGCTTTGATGTCTTCTGGAAGCTGAGTCTCCTACGATGCTCCGCTTTGCCTCAAAATGAGTCGCCAGAGTTTACCAGCCGAAAAATACACTTCTGCCTTTTCTCTCTCTGGAGCGATAACACTAAGGTGCGTACACAGTATTCTCTTCAGTGAAGTGCGCATTTGTTTTAGAGCACACGCTTCACTTAGCCTCGGGACAACTGTGGGGATAAAGACTGGACCGTCGCTATAATCTAAGAGCGGCAGCCATCTTGGAATTCCTTTGGCGATGCAGTACAGTCCAACTATTGCTCCCAGGCAGTTTTTCCCCACCTGGCAACAACTGTCATTTAACACGGTACTCACAATTGTCATGGCACCTTTTGGAGGTCTGACAGTAGTGCACCTACCCTGCATACCAGTCCTCTACATATTTTTACACAGCATGTGTATTTTTCACGCATGCCTTTAGAACGAAAATCGTTGTAAAGGTATGTATGGTAAATGCAAATACGCCGTAAAAAAAAAAGAATTTGGGCGATCCATGTCGTTGTGAGGAAAGAGGCTTTTCCGTTTCCTCACATTGACCTGCACGGCCCCTCAGAGAAAGACGACGTGATGCAGGAAACAGAAGGAGAGAGAAACAAAGAGGAGAGAGAGGTAAGGGGGAATGGGCCTGGGGTGGGTGTTACAGTAGTGTAGGGTAGTGTTGTGGTGTTGGTGTAGTGTAGGGTAATGTTTGTGTAGTCTAAGGTACTGTTTTAGGGTAGTGTTTTAGGGATTAGGGTAGTGTTTGTGTAGTGTAGGGTATTGTTTGTGTAGTGTAGGGTAGTGTTTTAGGGTATAGGGTAGTGTTAGTGTAGTGTAGGGTAGTGTTTTTGTAGTGCAGGGTAGTGTTTTATGGTTTAGTGTAGTGTAGGTTACTGTATGTGTAGTCTAGGGTATTGTTTTGGGGTTTAGGGTAGTGTTGTGGTGTTGGTGTAGTTTAGGGTGGAGTTCTAGGGTTTAGGGTAGTGTTTGTGTAGTGTAGGCTAGTGTTATAGGGTAGTGTATTAGGTTTTAGGGTAGTGTTTGTGTCATGTAGGCTAGTATTTGTGTAGTGTAGGGTAGTGATTTAGGGTTTAGGGTAGTGTTTGTGTAGTGTAGGGTAGTGTTTCAGGGTAGTGTTGTGTTGTTGGTGCAGTGTAGGGTAGTGTTTTAGGGTTTAGGGTAGTGTTTGTGTAGTGTAGGCTAGTGTTTGTGTAGTGTAGGGTAGTGTTTTAGGGTTTAGGGTAGTGTTTGTGTAGTGGAGGGTAGTGATTTAGGATAGTGTTATGGTGTTGGTTGGGGAAACATGGCGGCAGCAAGCTGAGCTGCCGCGGTGCTCCGATTCCATGCTCCCGCTGCTAGCTGTCACGGAGTGTTGTGCGGTCCTGTGAGGATCGACATGATATGGCAAGACCTTGAGAAGATTTGTGCGATCTATTAAGGACCAGTTTAAGGGTCTGTTAAACGTTTTTGCCCGCATAGAGGTTTAGCGGTTCTTACTATTCCGATTCCCCGAGGCTTACCGGCGTCTTGTCTGGCGTTTTCGGCGTCTTTCATTTCCTATGTGTTTGGAGGCGTGTTCCCTCCCTCCCCTTCCTCCTGGATCCCGGCAGGCGGCTGGAGTGAGTGTCTCGCTGTTTTCGAGTCTCTCTGCCCACCTGCCCTTAACTCGTCCGGTTCTGCGGCTTTGGTCCCAGGCCTCCCTGGAGCTCAGGAGAGGGCGGCGGTTCCGGAGCCTATTGCACGCTTCTCCCGTGGCAATCAGCGGCTCCAGCAGTACTGGCCCCGACGTTATCGGTGAGGAGACACTGGCTGACGCTGACGCTGAGGCAGGAACGGATTCACTACAGGAGCCTAAGGTGTTTGGGGGGTCCAGGGGGTCCTGCCGGTAAGAGTTACGGTGAGGCTGTGGTGTGCCCTGAGATTGATATCAATTCCTCTAGTGGTGCACCAGTATTAATACCAAAAAAAGAGGTAAGCGTGGTTGCAAGAAGAAGGGCACTCGGGATAAGAGTGCTAACTAATGTCAGCCTTGGTTAGAGTGATTTAAATGTAATATCTGCAATACCTGTTAAACCGCTTTTCAAGCCTCTTTCTCTGAGGTTAAATGTATCTACTAGCCCGGATTCTGGAAGAATAAAAACAAAGAAGACCTCTTCATATTTGAGTGCAGAAATCAAAGCTAAGCCGGCAAAAAACTGTAAAACAATAGAGGGCCATAACCTAGCTATCAGTGCCGGGTCCAAAATCACCCCATCATTGCATTCTTACTTTAAAGTAATTCCACAGGTATTGCACCTCTCAGAAGATCAGGCTCTGGCTCAGCCTGCTTCTTCGGAGTGTCAATTGCTGGACTTAAATGGGGCTGGTAGGGCTAGTGTTTTGGAGGTACCCCCTTCCCCTACTCCTGAGGTTGGTCTTAAGACAGATGCAGTGGTCACAGAGAGCAGCCTGCCCTCTCAGGCAGTTGATAAAGTACCTTTGCACTTCACGTTGTTAGAAGGGACACGTACAGAATCAGAGGGAATGGAGGCAGAGAAAGCACAAATGGCGAATGCCTTGCAGGAAGAGCCCTCGTGGAGAGATAGTGACGACTCTATGACTACCTCTTTGCTGTCTATGTTCTTAGCTCTGTCCGCAGACATTAAGAACGGGTTTGATGCATTAAAAGCAAATCAATTAGAGATAAGAAATTTCTGTGAATCTCTAGATAATAAGATCGATGGCCTTAATGCTAGAACAACAGCACTTGAAGAGACAGTTGCGGGACTATCGCTACATCTAGATCAGGCCAAAGGCGATGTCATTAAGCTTAAGCGAGAAGATCTCCTAATGGCCGAAAGGATGGAAACTCTGGAGAACAACGCTAGGTGTAGTAATATCCGTATTTTAAATGTTCCAGAGGGAAGCGAGGGGTCCGACATTAAACAGTATGTGGTTTCTCTTTTAAGGGAGTCACTGAGTTTGGCGGAGCTACCTGAAGACCTGACCAAGGACATTCAACGTATCCACAGGGACCCTTTTAGGAAAAACCCTCAAAGAGATAAGCCCGTAAAATCCTTGTAGATTTCCACACTTACACACTTAAGGAAAGTATTCTCAATTCAGCTTTGAAGCATAAATCATTGGTAGGGAAAGGGTTCAACTTTCAAATCAGATTAGACCTATCTAGGGCTACCCTCGAGAAGCAGTGGGAGCTTGGCAGGCGTTTGGAGGCATTTAGAGGTGCAGGCGCATCGGCTCAACTTGAGTTCCCTGCCTCATTGAGAATAGTGCACAACAACAAAATGTTTAACATTAGGTCTGTGCAGGAGGCAGATGAGCTATTAATCACCTTAGGGGGGCTAAGGGAGGTGCTAAGGGTTCCTTTGGCTGAGATCACTGTTTTTACCGTCCTTAACAGCATCTTAGTATCTCTCCCTCTTTTTTTTCTTGGTTATAAAGGGAAGTGGGGATGGTAGCAGAAATGAAGAAGAAAGAAAGGTTTAAATAAAGATGAAAGGGGTAAAATAAAAAAAATAAAAAATCACATTTAGAAAAAAAAAAAAGATAAAGGGGGGCGCCACACGTCCCTGACCCCTGAGTGAAGCGAGAGCTGAGAGCTGAGATCGGAGGCGGTTGCGCGCTGGGAGACTTCTGAGACACCACTACTGGCTAGGCTCTACGCGCTGGCCTACTTGAAGCGCTGTAGCTTCGCTGGAACTCAGGCTTGGGACGACGCCGGTTCTGGGAGGGACCCGGTCGCACACTCCCCTTCTGTGCGAGGCTGCGTGCACCCCTCTGGTGCTGGAGTGTGGCACGATCGGCTGGCGCAGTGGCATGATGGGGAAGATCAAGGAGAAGCTAGAGGGAGCTGCCAGCTCCGAAACGCCGGAGAGTACTGTGACGGGACCTGCAGACTTGCAGCAACTCCAAGATCGCATTCTGGAGGCATCGCGGCAACGAAGGAAGCATTGCAACAAGACATTGCGCAGGTGGCGACAGGGTTGGAGATCCTACGCGCGGACCACGCCAAACTCAAAGATAGAGTCAAAGATAGAGTCAAAAGTACGGAAGATGTCTTGCAGGAGCTGGTCCCGGCTCATAAGTCGGTGGAGGTGAGGCTGGCGGACGCACTTGACCGGGTACAGGCACTGGAAAGACGAGCAGAGGATGCCGAAAATTGCAGCAGACGCAACAACGTCCGCCTGGTAGGTCTGCCGGAAAAAACAGAAGGTGGAGACATGGTCGGATACTTAGACAATTGGTTCCGATCGGAAGTGGCGCCGGAGGGTCTCTCCCCTTTCTTCACACTTGAGCGGGCGCACCGGGTCCCGGCTAGGCCTCCAAGGCCGGGCCAACCCCCCCGACCAGTGGTGATCAAGTTGTTGCACTATAAGGACAGGGACTTGCTGCTTCAGAGGGCCAGGTACGCGGGTCCATTTCAAGTGGACAATAGCAAAGTGACGCTGTTTCCTGACTATACTATGGAGACCCAGAAACTGCGTGCTTCCTTCTTATCCATTAAACGGGAACTGAGAACCGAGGGCATGCAATACTCTTTACTCTTCCCGGCCAAGCTCAGAGTGGTAGTAGATGGCAAGACGCTCTTTTTCCCCACGTCGGCAGAAGCCTGGGCATTGTGGGAAACGTACAAGGCAGGAACGGATGGAGCGAAATTCAGGGAGGAAGAGGAGCGACGCCTGCCCCCGGTGCGCAAATCGAGGAGGCTCCGTAAGCGCCGACAAGGATCCAGAAATCCACGGGGTCTCAGACGGACAAGGAGAGGAGAGCGGCGCTGCAGGCGGTGGAGGACCTGTCAGGGACTGATGCAGCCCAGACGCGCCGGGGCACTGACTCGGAGGACCTCGCCACGGGTTCGGAAACGGACCAGTCAGATGTTAATGGCGCAAAGGGCCCGATAGTGACGCCACAGACATCGGAGGAAATCGTGGGAACTTGACACGGAAGCTGTCTGAGGTGACCTCTTGTGATAACTGGGGGGGCCTGTATCTACCAATGCAAAAACGCATGGCAACACAGATTGGGATTACTGCATGCATTTATGAGGGGATTGCAGGGCGGGGGGCTGGAATTGAGATAGCCACCTCCGGCTCCGAGTTACACCGTATTGGCCCATAAGGCTGCCGCGGTGACGAATGCGGAATAGGTAGAAAGTTGGGTTGTTTTCTAGGTTTTGGATGGGAGCTGATGCTTCGAAATTGGGTCCTGCTCTGGGGGGGAGGGTACTGAGGGTCGTTGAGGACGCTCCCCGATGGAGTTCTTTTGGTTCTGTTCAGGGCGGGAACTATATTGGGGGGGGGGGGAGTCCTCCTGAAGTTCTGTTGGGAGGGTACCACCACTTACGCTGGAGCGCGGAACTGTGCTACACTGTTTTGGTCATTGTGAGATGTATAACCTGGAATGTGAGGGGGCTGCATACTATGGCGAGAAGGCATAGGGTTCACGCTTACTTAGTCCGTAGGGGGGTCCATATTGCGTTCCTGCAGGAAACACATCTGACGAAACAAGAGGGGATGGCGCTGCAGCGCAGGTGGAGGGGGCAATTGTTTAACACCACGTACTCCGCGTTTGCAAGGGGTGCGTTGGTCTGGATCAGAGCAGGCACTCCCTTCCAGGTGGTCAGGCACATCATAGACCCTAAGGGCAGATACGTGGCTGTCGAGGGCAAACTTAGAGGCCGGGGTATAGACTTATGCAGCGTGTACGCTCCCAACATTGACCAGTTGTCTTACTTGACGAGACTTTCTGGAGCGCTTGCGAACGACTTAGCGGGCCCTATCATGATGGGAGGGGACTTTAATTCGGTGATGGACGTTGCATTGGATAGATCCCACCCACCGCTGGGAGACTCCCCGGTGCACCGACTTGTAAAGGGTAGGCTTGATTGGCAGGAGAGGTGGGGATTGGCAGACGCTTGGCGCGCGCAACACCCAACTGCAAGAGACTACTCGTATTATTCTAGCTTGCATGACCTCCATGTTCGACTCGACACGATATTGTGCTCCCCGCTTGTGCTGTCTGCTGTGGCGCGTACTGAGTATCTCACCCGCACACTCTCTGATCATAACCCCATGCTGCTGACGCTGGACTGGATGACTGAGGTCTCGCAGGTCCCTATATGGCAACTGCGACCTGACACATTAGACGACCCACTGTTTCGAGCAGCGCTTGAAGAGGGAATCACACATTATTTTGCCGAAAATGAGGGCACCACTGCATCCAGGGCGATGGAATGGAATGCCTTCAAGGTTGTAATTCGAGGACAGTGTATAGGGAAATACGCAGGAGTGCGCAGGATCCTATTAGATGACCTTGAGAAGGTGGAGAAAAGGCTGCGAGAAGCAGAAGTAGCACGACCAGGTCACCCTGAGCTCCAAGATGTTGTTAGTGCGGCCAGGGAAGCAGTGGCTGGCGAGGTGGAGCGCCTCCGTAGCTTCGACCACAAGGCCTACCTGCTGCGGGCGCACGCTGAGGGGGACAGAGCAGGGACACTCCTAGCATGGTTGGCTAACCCCGACAAGCACAGCCCACCGATCCTAGCCCTAGAAGAGGAGGGAGGACGCGCGATCTGCACACAGAAGGAGATATTGAGCAGCTTCCACAAATATTATGAGACTCTTTATAGGAGCGCATTAGAGGGACGGGAGTGTGATATTGCCACCTTCCTCGGGGGGATCCAGCTGCCACAATTGGATCAGGAGCAGGCGGACTCCCTGGGCAGGGATATTGACTTGAGGGAGATCAGAAGTGCTGTGAAAAAAATGGCCCAAAACAAAACTCCGGGATTGGATGGCTTGCCCATAGAATTTTACAGTAAATACCTGGACCTGCTCGCTCCGCGACTCCAAACGGTGTATAGCGAGGCCAAGACCAATGGCCGATTGCCCCAATCCATGTGCGAAGCACTGGTAATTCCCTTGCTGAAACCGGGGAGGGAAAGCCACAGCCCAGCTTCCTATCGGCCACTATCAATGCTGACCACAGATTACAAAATCCTAAGTACCATACTAGCGACCAGACTCTTACAGTACATGCCTGGATTGGTCCACAACGACCAGTCCGGATTTATCCCCACGCGCAATACTACAATAAATATTCGGAGACTTATACGCCTGTTGGATGATCCTACCGGGAGCACAGACGCACTTGGTATTATCAATAGATATAGAGAGGGCATTCGATAGTTTGGAGTGGGAGTATCTGTACAAGGTCATGCAACGATTTGGCCTTGGCGACGGTTACATCCACTGGACGAGAGTGCTGTACGCCTTAGCGGTGGAGAGGGTACGGGTGGGCTCCCTAGTATCGCACCAATATCCGGTGAGCTGGGGCACTCGACAGGGTTGCTCCCTGCCCCCCCTACTGTTCGCCATAGCAATAGAACCATTAGCGGCTGAGACCAGGACGGGAAAACATTATAGGGGTATAGTCAGCAGGAGGGGTCCACAGTTTATCTTGCTGTACGCAGATGACCTCCTGATATTCCTTGAGAATGCGGGGGAGGCCCTGGAGGGTGCGGAGAGACTCCTCTCGCTCTTTGGCAGGCTATCAGGTCTAAAAGTCAATTGGTCCAAGACCTGCCTATTCCCTCTGCGACAGGGGGAGATACGTCCCGCCAACCGCCCGTTGCTCAAATGGGAGCCCACCTGTCTAAAATATCTCGGGGTGCATGTGTACCACACGGCAGCGGATATGCTGGAGGGCAATGTGGGCCGATGCATGCGTGCGCTGAAGGGAAGCATGTCCTTTTGGGCCACGCTCCCGCTGTCGGTAAATGGTCGCATTTCGCTATTAAAAATGATTGCTTTGCCGCGCCTCCTCTATTACTACCGTACGCTCCCAGTGTGGATCCCCGGATCCCTCTTCAGACAACTGAAATCTCAAGTGACATCGTTTCTCTGGGGTACGGGCAGGCGCAGGATAGCATTAGCTACGCTTATTCGCCCGAAGGACGAGGGTGGCCTAGCGGTCCCTGACTTCGAGCTTTACTATCTAGCCGCACAATTGCAGGTCTTCACGCAGGAAGTAGCGAGAGTATTCCGAGGCCCGGAACACGAGAGAGATGGGGGCACCCCACGCCATGTTTTGGCTTATATCACATTGCAGCAAAAGATCTCCCACAGAGACTTGTCTCTGGAGGAGCAGACGTTCAGGCTCTGCTGGAACCGCTCGCAGCGCTGAGCGGGCGTGCGTCACCCGTACGCATCTGAGATACCGCTGGGAATGGTGACGGCGTTCCCCCACGGTGGGGACTGGTCACGATTACAGATCTGGGAGGACGCGGGGCTGCAAATGATTGGCGACCTGTACGAAAATGGAGTGCTGCTACCGTACCAGACCTTACAAGACCGCTTCGACCTGCCGAGGGGGGGCTACCTGCTACACGCCGCGGTGACCAGGGCCATGCAGGCGCACTGGAAGGATGGGCTCTTGGAACCCACAACATCCATGGCCTGCCAATATACCATGATGGCAGCGGGCACTTATAAGGCGGTAACATGCCTCTACTCTAGGATGCTGCGGGAGACTTTGCAGCCCTTGACGGCATTGAAAGCTAAATGGGAATCGGATCTCGACAAGGAGATTCCGACACGACTTGGACGCGAATAGTACGGCGAGCACGAAAGAGCACGAGAAATGCGCGCTTCCAGTTAATACACTTTTATGTTCTTCAGAGAGCCTATCTAACGCCTGGTAAAATTGGGAAATATTTTGGGGTGGCTGACGCGGCATGCCCCAGATGCACTGCAGGAGGAGTGGAACTGGGCCACATGCTATGGGATTGCCCTTATCTGCGAGAATACTGGCAGGAGATTGGTGAGACACTCAACGTAGTAACAGACAGAGAGTTACAATATGATAAGGCTGTTAGCATATTGCACTGGTTCCCTCACACGCCCAAAAATAAGATCACAAGCAAATTTATTGATATGGGCCTTCTCTTGGCCAAAAGAGAAATAACGAGGATCTGGAAATCAAGAACGGGCCCTACACACAGGCGATGGGTTAACGAGTTCCTGAAATGGGCGGCTAGTGAAAGTACACTCCGATATCAACTGGCTCGCCGTAAATCGGATGACAAAGCACTGGAAGCGGCAGTTGCGTGGGAAGCGCTAGTACAGGCCTTGCGAGACAGCGCGTCACCAGGAGAAGAGGGTACTCCCAGCTTAGACGCTAAAACTCCCAACAACACACAGGATACATCTCTTACTTAGACACTTTTTCACTCCTGACTACATTCATGGATACAGACAAACCGAGAGCTCAGGCGTAGGTGGAGGGACTTGTGAAGGGGTGGGAGGGGAGTTATATTGTTAAATGGATGCGGGGGGGGGGTTCGAGGGGGGAGAAAAATAAAAGCAGACAAGTAGATTCCTTGTGAAATGGCTACAACTGTTACTGCACTAATGGGATTGGTGTTTTAGTGCTTGACGCCGCCCGACCTCCGGGTTGTGGGCTTAACTGCCGTGTATGAAGGTAAACAAATGAGAGGCGCTGGCATTAGGAGAGCGATGCCTACACACATGTACCCTGTATATTTTAAGTTTGTAATAAAAAACTGTTTTTAAAAAAAAAATCATTATTAGTGGCCGGAATATTGTTTTTTATTTTGAGAAAAATTTGCAGGGATAGCAAGGTCAGAGGGCTGCCTCGGCCGGGGGGGGGGGGGGTGGGGGGGATTCATTGCAGATAGGTAGTGTCAAGGGTGAAGACTCTAAAATTCCCTCACACTCACTGATTAAGGTATCAATTCGATCCATTACACAGTTGCTACCTGCGCATGTTTGAAGCTTCCTTGCCTTTTTTTCTCTGTTACTCCGACATGCTCCAATCCCTCCAACATCACCCCATTATCTGCTTCCTTTAGGTATCTTTCTTTTGAGGTATCCTGTCAAAGGGAGGTGTGACTACCTCTCAGACATCATTTAGTGCATTGGGGCTGGGTGGGTGCACTTGCAACGTGCCTGAAAGTCTGCATCTGGGGCACAGTTGGTGTCCCTGTGCATAGTCCAGTTCAAACCAGTCCTGGGAGTCATTGGCTCCTGCTCTGGCGCGAAACTAGACAAAGGACATGGGAGTATTCTCCCCACTGTCCTGACCCTCCCCTGGGAGGGTCCCCTGAATCTGTCCAACCATCTCCCTTGGGCACAAAAGAGCTCACCTGGCTGCAGGACCCTAGATTAGACGTGGACAATATTCTGATCAAGAAACCACTAAACTTCAAATGTCTTGACACTCTGGACTTCGCTGGGCTTCGACTGGGCCCCACTTCATCTCCCTCTCCGTCCAAAGTATTGTCTGTGCCCCAGAACCATATAGGCTTTGTGCGGGACCTGGGGAGCATCAAGGATATCCGAAGTATCTCCCTTGGGGTGAAGGAGTCACTCCCCTGCATTCGCAGGCACCGTAACGCAACTGACCTGTCTGCTGATCCAGAGCTCCTGTGGACTCCGAAGGCTCCAGCAACACAGGAGGTGGGTTCCTACATTCCATGAGAGAGAGAGCTGTCCTCTCACTGAGCTTGAGGCCAATATCCATCATGGGGATTGCATAACACGAAACCCTGTGTACTGAATTTGATTGCAATTGCATATGCTTGTTGGCATTCCCTAAGTAAGTGCATTGGGCTGTTGATAGCCCCAATCTCTGCGCACAATTCATACAAAGGAGTTTGGCCTCCTCGCATTCTGTGCTCTGCAAGCTGTTGTTTTGTGAAACTGCTAGAGGTTCCCTAGAGACTCCTGTGCCTTCGGCCTGTGGGTCCATTTGACAGCCAAAACTGATTTTCTTGGGCTCCCCTGGTTGCTCCAGGCCTGCCCTAACTCCCCTTGCCCTGTTGAGTCTCCTGGTCTTTGCTGGGCCGGACCTTGACCTTCTTCGTCCTTCTTTAATGGTTGCCGCTGCCAAGGTTTGTTGGTGCTCCCGCTGGACACTGACACCTCAGCACTCGACATCCTTCGTGGGACAGCTTGTATCCAACTCCTGGTCTCCTTTGACATCTCTTGGTCCCCGTAGCTGCAGAGTCAAAGTCTCCATCTTTGCACCTCAAGCACCCCACATCAGTGGGCATTTGTCTACCGAGCCCCTGGTCACTCCAGAGTGACCCAGACTTTGTCCCCTCTGCTTTCAGGTCCCTTCCTTCAAGAGTCAACCTATGGGATCCACCGGACACTTTTCTTCTTTCTATCAGTGGCATTTCTTTGAAGACTGCCACTGAGAACTACTGCGGTGTCCGACGCCCCTTCAACCCTATGCACCCGGCTTCTCTACGATAGGTAACTCTGGTACTTTGGTGTCCATGGGTGGGTTGGCTCTCCAACCTTCTATGTTCCAAAGGTTTTCTTCATAATCCACTGGGAAGGGTCCTTAAGCACTATGGGCCCCATTTATGAGGTATTGCGTCAGTTTTGCGCTTCCGATGCGTCACTTTTTGTGACGCATCGGCGGCGTAAAACATGCCTCCTGTTGTGCACCATTTACAAAGTGACGCACCTAAGCAGATGCGTTACTTTGTAAACCCCTGCTCTACATTATACCTGCGTCAGGTATAATGTATGCAGGGGGGGTGTTCCCCCGCAAAAAGCCTCGTAGAAGTAATGCAGTGGAATCTATGAGATTTCACTGCGTCACTTCTAGGACGCCGTTGCGTCAAAATCTTGCGCCTGCCTCACAGCAGGGGTAAGACTGACGCAGGCCCTTTAACATGGGGCTTGCCCCATGTGAAAGGAAGCATTGCTGGAGTTGCGTCACTTTTGTGACAGACTCCAGCAATGCGTCACTTTTGCGCTTACAGATACGTCAGAAATACTGACGTATCTGTAACTCCTATCGACATGATGCGTCATACATTAAATATGACGCATCAGGTATGTCGCAAGGAGGGCGCACTGAGAAGTGACGCATTGCTGCTTTCACGCAGTGATGCGACATCTCTCATAAATGAGGCCCTAAAACTGCAACTAAGACTCTCCCATTGAATTGTAAGTAGCATGCGGTCGTGTTCTCACACTGCATAAGTCCTCCGTGTGGTGCCTGTTTACTCACCTTGGGTGGTTCCTTGGGGTCCCAGTGATTCTACAACCTCTAGACACTGTTTTGACTCGAGTTTTAGTATATTGCTTAGTTTCCCCATGGAGCCCACTGTGTATTAGTGTTACTTACGTTTGTTTCTGTGCTACAGTATTGTGTACTTTCAGTTTATCTGCATGTAGCAGATACTGTGAGGTATTTAAGGTGTGTTATAATAATAAATACATATTTTTATAACTAATAGGTTGTTCTATTTTCATTTAACCAACACAATAAGGTTGCATTCTGGTAAAACAAGCTGCCTAACATTCCTTCAAGACTAAGCCTGAAGGCTGATCCCCACAGCTACCACTTGGATAGCTTTCTAGGGTTATTTTTGACCTCTTAAATCACCATAAGGGTTGTTTGGACTGGTGCAAGGTGCCCACTTTCATTAGTGGACATCATATACCAGGTCAACTTCTCACACACCCTCTATGCCAGACCTTATATCACAAGCCCCTTCGACTAGATCCTCGACAGCTATGCATGCCCTCGCATTGCAGCCTCACCGCATCTCAGAACCGATGCATTAATTCTCCTGTGTGACGCATCTTTGGCATGGATCCTTGCACCGCTCCGCAAACCCAGATTTAAGGCACTGTGTTCAGCAGGTCTAACTGGGTCCTTGTCACTGGCCAACACTCCTTCGTGGTCAGCCTGAACTTGTGACCTTGTCTGGGTCCGGCGCACCAGATATCCACACCTGCCGCTTGTGCTTTTTGCAGCTATTTTCACTAAAAACTTTAAAATTGCATATCTACGGTTCAACTAATTGGATTTTTGTTGTTTGGTCTTGTTTTATTTATTAAAGGAAGTTCTATTTTTCTAACTTGATGTGTGATTCTGTTTGTGTGGTGCTTTTCACTTTATTACTGTTTGAAGTGTTGTATAAATACTTTACAACTTGCCTCTAAGTTACGCCTGACTACTCTGTACCAAGCTACCAGAAGATTGAGCACAGGTTAATTTAGGAATTGGTTAGGACTCTGAGCACTTTACTAGTGCTAACCAGTGCTAACGTGCTGTCTCTCTAAAACATGATAGATTGGTTTATACCCAGTTGCCATATTTTATTTACATGTAAGTCCCTAGTAAAGTGACACTATTTATGCTCCAGGCCTGTAAAGTGAATGCTACTAGTGGGCCTGCAGCACTGATTGTGCCACCCACTTACGTAGCACTTTAAACATGTCTCAGGCCTGCTATTGCAGTCTCTGAGTCTGCACTTCTAAACTGCCATTTTGACCTGGCAAAAAAAAACTTTTGCCAGGCCCAAACCTTCCTTTTTAATACTCATAAATCACCCATAGGGTAGGTCCTGGACTGCCCAGAGGACATGTTGCAGTGTATTTAAAAATCTGGACATGTACTTGTAAGCTTTACATGTACTGGTATTGAGAAACTTTTAATTATGTTTTTCATTACTGCAACACATAGCTCACCTGTGGGATTACCTTGGTGTAACCTTATTGATTTCATAATTGTAATTCCCTAATAGGAATAGGTAACCAGAAAAATCCTAATTTATGTTGAAGTGTCATTGTAAATTACAATTTTGAAAACGGCACTTTCGGAAATGTGGCATTTTCCTGCCCTAGCAATTTGTGGCCTATAGCCTACGTGTGGGTCACATGCCTGGGTGTAGTTTACAGTTGGGTTTTGTATATTCCACCGAGACAGCCACACACGATGGGGAGCTTAACTGTGACTGGATGGGCCATCACTGGCATGATGGGAGGGAGGAAATGGACCCAGCCTCACTTACACTTGAATAGGCTGTGTCCTACCTACACACAAAGGGCTGCATATCCCCTGTAGTTAATCTGGAGCCAGGAAGGCAGGTCACCTGTGCACTTCAAAGGCATGCCTCCATCAGCTTTTCCCTCTTCAAAGGCACAACTGGGTATAAATACTGGACCTCAGACACCAACTCTTCAGTACACTTCTGGACCTGTGAATACTCTGTGAGGAAGAATGGTTGTCTGCTGCTGAAAGGACTGCCACTCTGCTGCTCTGAAGGACTACTGCTGTGCTGACCTGCTGACCACTTGCCTAGGTGAGCAGCACTAGACCTACATCTCTTGAACCCAGACCTCAGAGTGACTCCAAGGGCTAGTTTGATGGCCTCCTGATCTGAAGCCTGAGGGACACAACAGCTTGAACAACCTGGAACTCTAATCTATGATTCTATCCTGCCAAGTGGTGCCACCCCAGTCCTGGACCCTTGGAAGTGGGTTTACAGTTCTCTGCCTGCCTCAATGGATCCAGTGGAACCAATGCATCTCCTCTGCAGTGCAGCACATACCTGGGCAGAGGTGATGAATCGCCACTGCTGCGTGGATTGGACATGACGCAAAAATCTGCATCACCTTCACATCTCCATCAGAATCTTCGCTGCACGACGCATCCTTGGCACAGGTCCTCGCATCGCTCGTCGATGGCAGACTCGACGACAGTGCAGGATCCTGAATCGCAGCCTTGCATTGCCTCGGAACCTACGCATTGCCCTGACTTCGTGCCACATCCTCAAGCCTCTAAGTTAAGTGACTGATCTGTGCCTGACTACCACAGGTTTGAGAACAGGTAAATTTAGGATTGCCTTGTACAATAGCTAATATTTCATCTGCAAATAAAAACGCATTTTAAATTGAAATATGCAAAGTTTAAGTTTAATTAATATGAATATGATAAATGCAAGTTTGTAGTAGGTAACCATAATTAGATTTGAGAAGCCTAAAAGTGAAGTAAACAAGTACTAATTTTTTACGCCTTATCAGTGGAAGCTTTATGTTAACATTGAAAGGTCTGTTTTACAATATTGAGTTGTTGTTTGCACAAAATATTTATCTCTTTTGCTGCAGAAGCTGTAATTTTCCTGGAGCCTCCTGGTAGTTAGAGAATAGGCATGTGTTTTATATTAGGCAACTGCTAGTGAGGTTCTTACTGGGAGGATTGGAGAAAACAGGAAGGATGATTCATGGTAAGCACTGTCTAAACTACAAAATGTGGACAATTTATCTATTCAAGTAGTAATGTCTGTTGACTATTGTGTAGAGATCGGAAGATGGGGAGTCTACCTATTCCCAGCAGTTTAATAAAATCCTATTGAATGATGTGGAGGATGAAAGAAAACATATTGCCACCTAGAATACTGTGTGTTTATTTTAGAGCGTGCTATTAGAGGAGCAGAGGGCTATTTTCCTTTGAGCTTTTTGTTTAGAGTGGGGCATTTTACTTTTGAGATCTCTCACTGGTACTGGCTGGAAGCTCATTTCTGAGTTTCTTTATACAAGAGAATACTTTCCAGCTTGACATGCAAAGGCCTTATGCTTATGCATTTATTCTCTCATCAGAACCCTTTATTGGGTATCTGAACTGACACCTTATTCCAATTTAATTTAGATTAGGGAACTTCCTTTATGGAACACACTTGCTGTATTATTTCAATATTAACTGTAATTTTAACAAATAATGTATTTTACTTATATTGAAATATTGATCAGTGGATTACATTATGGGGCCAATTACACTGCAGCCGTAAAAGGCTCTAACCCTCGGTCGGAGCCTTTATGGCTGCATCGTAATGGGCCAGTTGGCTTACTTTATGACTGCGTCATTACGATGGATATTAAACTTAACAACTGCCAATACCGGTTCCTCGAAATCAATACCACACCACCATATTGGAATTTAGCACAACATAGGTTCCAGACTTATCATTTAGTCTGAATTAATCTTTTAATTTATATCATATATCAAAAACAATTTATTTTGTTGAATTTCACCAACTTGACATTTTAACATCTTATATTACAACAACAACAAAAACATCATACATTAAATAAAAATCATTTGCATAAATTAGAACATTACATACATTCTATCATTCATCCTGGTCAAACATTCGTACGCCACTCTTTCATACACAGCACCAAATATTTATTTACAATTCCTTTCTGATATCATTTCATCAAGATTTACAAAGCCATAGTAACTGATTGAACACCAATTTGTGTATTTTTATCTTATTACGAGAAATTTTGTCTGTTTAACAATCTTATGGCTTAAAACTGAAATGGTCTACGCGGTTTGAACTCCTACTTGGTATGGAGTTCTCATCAGGACCCAAAAAGCTGCGAAAAGAAAAGGAAATGATTTTAAAACCTCAGCTCCTAAATACCATGCTGTTGCTCTCCACAAAGCCTCACCAATGCCCCTTACCTCATATAAATCAAGCCTGTATTTGCAGCCTCGACGCTGAACACTGTGAAAACAGGTACAAGAAACTTTGTCAAAATTTATTTTATCCTGCTGTCCAGCTTGCCCTAGTCTAATTTCTTGCAAGGTTTCATACTTACATCTCCCTAGGTTTTAAAATCATTTCCTTTTCTTTTCGCAGCTTTTTGGATCCTGATGAGAACTCCATACCAAGTAGGAGTTCGAAACGCGTAGACCATTTCAGTTTTAAGCCATAAGAATGTTAAACAGACAGCATTTCTCATAATAAGATAAAAATACCCAAATTGGTGTTCAATCAGTTACTATGGCTTTGTAAATCTTGATGAGATGATATCAGAAATGAAAAATTGTAAATAAATATTTGGTGCTGTGTATGAAAGAGAGTGGCGTACGAATGTTTGACAAGGATGAATGATAGAATGTATGTAATGTTCTAATTTATGCAAATGATTTTTATTTAATGTATGATGTTTTTGTTGTTGTAATATAAGATGTTAAAATGTCAAGTTGGTGAAATTCAACAAAAGAAATTGTTTTTGATATATGATGTAAAATAAAAAGATTAATTCAGACTAAATGATAAGTCTAGAACCCGTGTTGTGCTAAATTCCAATATGGTGGTGTGGTATTGATTTCGAGGAAACAGTATTAGCAGTTGTTAAGTTTAATATTGGTCAGTGGCTTGGCCTTACTGTTGGGAGCCCAAACCCAGTGGTGGTTTTCATTACAATGGAGGCAGTCGTACACTAAACCTGTTGGTCATTCTGAGGAAAGAGTGGCAGCTAGGTTAAAGAAATAACTGCACCACCCATCTTAGACACTCATAAAAGTTCCCTTATATCATTGTTGCCCACCTCAAATGACCAGCTGCAACATGGCCACAAATTAAATGCAAATAATTCAACAGGGTGGTGCTGCCAAACAAAGTTCCCTTGTCTATGTGACCATAATCCTTAAACAGACCTGCAGAACCATTTGGCCAAAATTGAACATACACCACTCGTTGAATTACTAATAATTATTGGAAACACAGAAGTGGATCGTAGACATCTAGGAGGACATATGGAAGTGTGAAACAAAACGTGAAGGATGGGACTAGATGCTTAGCTTGTTGTGCACAAGGAATTTGATTTTTGACACAAGTTGCAGTGCCCTGAAAAAGCCTGTGTGTGTAGGGCGAAATGCGTTGGCTGCATTGTATAATCAAGTGTGATAAGAAGAAAAGAAAAAAAGGAATAATAAAATTACAAATTTGTTTATTAAAAATAAAAGAGTTGGATTGAATTGTATATCACTTGGATATTGGACTGATACCTAAACTAATTTGTTTTAGAAATGTGAAGCCTCTCATCCTGTTCAAATATTTGCTGGTCAATCAGGCTGGCTTCCGATGTGCTCAGAGAGACCATCGAGGACTTCGGAATCCGGCCTGTAATCTCAAGGGGCGGCATGTCCGCCCTTGAGATCGGTTCCTGGACTGAGTCGGTGTCAGGCAGAAGCATTGACATTAAAATGAGGCCCTAACTTTTAATGCTAATAATTAAAAGATCAATACTTATGGAATAAGTAAAAACCAAATGAAAGAATTGAATAAAAGCCCTTACCTCAGCCAAGCTTTCTTTATTGACTGTACTAAAAGTCTTTAATGATTTTATTACTTTGTGGTTGATGTAGATGAGTGTGCCTAGTTGAAAAGACTTTCCAACTAGCAACTTAAATGTAATACAATTTTGCAAAGCAGTGCACACATTCTAAAATATGTTTGTCATAATGTTTTTTCACTCTCCATTTTCCCATGTCTTTCTCCAATCTACATTTGATTTAATTTATTTGGTAGGATAAAGTATTTGGCCTGCAGTTCCCCAGGGCAGATTTACTTTGTATTTCCCATGCTAGAGTATTAGATACCATTTCAAATTTGGAAAGCTTCCTAATCCTTCTTGGCTCCAGGCGGGAATCTCTATGAAATGTTGAAAACGCATTTAGGAGACTTGTTTCACAACAGCCAAAAGTAGATCCTGTTCATTGCAATGCGAAGGTATGGGACTTGTAATCCTGTCAATAATAGAGTATTTTTACAATAACATTACCATGGTTACAATCACATTTAAACATCCTCCCTCGCACGTTTCTAAAAATTGGAAACAACATCTACCCAATTAGTTTTTTTTGTACTAATAGTAATTAATTCAACTATCAAAGGGAATTGTCAATGCCAACGGCCTTCAAAACATCTCTCCTGCTTTCCTGTCCTGGCAAGATATTGCTGGTGTTGCCCCCAGCCAGCAGAGCATCCTCCTACTCTCTTCCTCAAAGCAATAGCTGTCATGTCCCACATAGGCTCCCTTCAACTAAACATGAAATGGGTGAGATTAGAAAACAGGAAAGGGCCTAGACAGGTGATGAAGATAATTACACGTGACAGGAGAGAGAATTGCCCATGTAGCCAAATCACTTCATCGCTTAGGAAACCTTTGAGCAATGGGGTTATTATCGGCAAAAGGTACTGAGAAGTTGAGCTTACTAACCCGGTTCATTGTGTCCTGGTCTGAGCCAGATTTTGCAGCCATTACTGTGGGAATTAACAACTATTTCGAACAGGTTTCAGTTTACTTACGCTGCCGACTGATTGACCCTCATGGGCTTCCATAGACAAAAGGTCTTTGAAAGGCAGTTCAAGGCGCTAGAATTGAGGTTCTCAAAACCGATATGGTCATATGTTTATCATGGTGATTCCAGCATGATGTGTTGCATTAAGCTATAATTCGGTGACAGTAGTCTGCATGCAGCAATTTATAAAAAAATGATTTCTTTTACCTATTTTTTCAGCCAATTTTGTGGGTGTACCCTACTTTGCTGCACTTTGAGATACAAACTTAAAACAAATGTGAAAGCAGATGTGAGTTTTAAGAGTATTGTGTGAAATGTACCGAGAGACATTATCCAAGTTTAATACATAAGCCTTCAACTGTTAGCGCAATTATGCATTTATTTATTTTGCTTACTTTCCAACTAAGGGTGTACTGCTTTACTCAGCATATTAGTTGAAGTGAGAGCAGGATTATTAATAACATTTTTTAATGTTATCTATTCATTTATCATTTCTGAATGTGTGAGAGCCACCACCACTTTTTCATGTTAAATACAAGGCGATGCGTTTGAGAAGATTGTTTTCCCTACCTTGAACCAAAGGCCGACAGAGCCCATTGTGCAGCAGGTACCCAAATATATATTGGATTCACCAAGGTGGTGTATGCGAGCATATACCCTATTTTGGTAAAGACATGGGCTAAAACTGACACTGCACAAAAATGAGCTTTGGTCAGCAGTGGGACCAGCACAGCACTAAAAGACAGCGGCAGAAAACATTCATGCTGCCACCTTCTTCACTGCAGGTGGAGCCAGCATACCTTTGGGGAAGAGTAAGGGATCCTAGTACCATCCGTTCGCTCTCGAAATGGCACCATCAGAGGCACTAACTGCTCCCAATTTCCAGGTAGCGAATCCTTTGAATGTCTTGTTTCCTGTACAGATAATATGGAGCTGGTTCAGGGGCAAAATAATTCACTAATTTAAATGTGGCCAATGCCCCTTGCTAATGTCAATTCACATTGTTCCAGTGCAAAATGTGAATATATGCGCTATTTATATTACGGAAGAGAATGCACACACTTCTGTGAGCACTTCATGCAAGTTCGCCAAGGGCTGTATTAAATAGAGTCCCCCAGGGGCATTTCCTGCACCCCGAGGGCATTAAAGCAAATGCTTGTTTGGCCCTTCTGTAATACTGATAGCACTGGCACACACATAACTCTGATGCTATCTTAAGTAGCATGCTTTTATTTACATGGGGGCATAGCCCTATTCAAATGCGTGAGCCTTTGTACACATGCTGTGTTATAGATGAGATATGGGCATCAAGATGAAGATGCAGTCAGGAGGCATCCTGACTGTTAGACCGGGCCCCAAACGTTTTGCCTTTTGCCTGCTATTTTTCTGACCCTATATTCATTGGCTATAGGCTTCTGGGCCAGAGTGCTAATGTGCATATGCTCTCTGTATAAATTGTGACAATGATTGGTTATCCATGATTTGCATTTTTGATTTACTGGTAAGTCCCTAGTAAAGTCCATGGTGTGTGCAAGGGCCTGTAAATCAAATGATACTAGTGGGCCTGCAGCACTGGTTGTGCCACCCACATGAGTAGCCCTGTAAATGTATCTCAGACCTACCACTGTAATGTCTGAGCATGCAGTTTGCAAACTGCCATGTTGCCCTGCCAAGTGCATCCATTTGCCAGGCCAAAATCTTCCCTTTCCTTACATGTAAGCAGGGCCGGACTGGCCGTAGCCGGCACCGGCCAATTCCCCGGTGCGCCGCACGGGCGGGGGCTGGTTTGCTGCAAAATCGGCCCTGAAACAAAATAGGCCGAAAACCGGCCCTGGCAAAGAGCTCGCAGCACCCACAACCCCCGGGGGGGGGGCGAGCACTTTGCCAGGGCCGGTTTTGGTTCCCAGTCCGGCCCTGCATGTAAGGCACCCCTAAGGTAGACCCAAGGTATCCCCATGGGCAGGGTGAAGTGTATGTGAAAGGTAGGACATGTACTAGTCTGTGTGACATGTCCTGATAGTGAAATACTGTGTAATTTGTTTTTCACTGTTGCAAGGTTATCAGTCCCATTGGTCTATCATTGGAATTGCACTGTAACATTTTTACATTTGTAACTTGCCATAGGGACAAGATAGAAAAATTAAGTTTAGACTCTCTGAACTCAGAATTTATTAACACAACTTTTTGTGAAGGTGTTTTTTAAATCCTGTTATTGATAATGCAACTTTTAGAAAGTGTTTTTATGAACAAAGTGAGTTGACCACCTAGTTTCATACCCTGCTATTTATTTTTAGCAGTAGAAAGACCAATGGAAGTACTTTTTCTTGGTCCTGGCTATTTAATTGCCTTTACTTGCATTTTTTTAACATCACTCTTTAAACATTTAAATGCATGTCAAAAACATAAGTAGATTTTTTTATTTTTTTTATTTTGAAAGTTTTATACAGCACGAACAAGATCTTTGCAGATATCAGAGCGCTTTACAAAAACAAGGGGTAAGAAAAACAAGAGAGTGTTTAACAGATTTTTGAGCACATGAAGGAGCATAGTCGATTAGACAAAACAAATAGTACAAGTAGATGCAGAGTCTCAAATAGGTCTTAAGTAAAAGTTCAGGTGAATTTAGCCATGAGGATAGCTTTTACTTCTTTTTTGAAAAATGCAGTGGAGGAGATAAGTCTGGTTTCTGGAGGGAGTGCATTCCAGAACCTGGGTGCCATTCCTGAAAAGGAGCCTTTGTACGTTTTTTCCTTCTGGAATCTTTGAGGTTTCAGAAGAAGATTTTTTGTGCTTCTAGTGGCTCTTGAGCCACCTGATATTGTCAGCTTCTGAGTGAGGTAGCTGGGCGAGATGTGATGTACAGCCAAGTGGGGAAACATCACTTACAACGCAACTTTTACCACGCAGTGCCTTTACATCGCAACTGTTACAACGCATACCATTACAACGCATTGCGCTGGGGGGCGCTCTAGGATAGGGAATAGGTTAATTTACTATCCAATAACCTTCCCTACTATCCACGGGGAGTGGAGTTGGAATAGTAAATTAAACTATTCACTATCCAGCGCCCAAAAGCACTATGCGTTGTAATGGTATGCGATGTAAAAACCGCGTTGTAAAAGCATGCGATGTAAAAGCATGCGTTGTAATGTCGTACATCCAGCCAAGTGTGTCATGCAGGTGATTTTTAGATGGATTCTGGCTTCAAAAGGCAGCCAGTTCAGGGATTTTAAGTCAGGGGAAATATGTGAGCGTTTTTTTGATCCGGTGATAAGTCTCGCAGCAGCGTTCAAAGAGGCTCTTAGGGGTGCGGTTGTTGATAGGGGGAGTCCGCAGAGAGCGACGCTTCCGTAGACTATGCGAGGAATGACTATGGCTTGTACTGCAGTTTGGAAATCTTTAGCTGGGAGGAAGGGTTTAAGTTTCCTCAAAGTATTGATTTGGAAATTAGCTCCCTTAGTTGCCGTGCTGATATGCTGTTGCATATTGAGATTGGTGTCAAGGGTTATGCCTAAGGATTTCGCGGAGTCCACGATGGTAGGTTGGACATTGAGTGCAGTTAGGGGCTTAAGTCATGTTTGAGTGGTGGTGATTTTCGCGGGAGGTGAGATCAGCAGGAACTCAGGGGCATATTATCAAGGGGGTTCATCTCCGCTTTTTTGGCTTTAAAAGCCAAGAAAGCGGAGATAAAATTATCTCCCTATTACCTAGCTGTCGCTAACACCAGTTAGCGACAGCTAGTAGGAGATAGCGACCATCTTGGGCCCCACTTTGCATGTCAGTGATATTTATCACTAATGACATGCAAAGTGGGCGTGCCAAGATGTTAGCGACTGGAAACAGTCGCTAACATAGCTATCTCCTATGACCAACTTATGGAGATATTCGCGCTAAGCGAGAATATCTCCAAAAGCTAACACCTGCCCTGAGCAGTTCTTAGCCATGTTATCCAATGGGAGGTGGATAACATGGCTAAGAGCATTAGCTCGGTAATGTATGAATATCGCTGACTTTTCAGTGATATTCATGCATTGCGGCCGATTTTTATGGCATTTGCGATAAACCTTGGTAATACCAAGGTTTCTTTGCTATAAAAATCGCCGCAGCTCAGCGGTAAATTTTGGTCTCTAACCAAGCAATAGCGATAATTATCGCTATTGCTTGGTAATATGCCCCTCAGTTTTCAGAGCATTGAGTTTGAGGTGATTTTGGGCCAGCCATGATTGGGTGTTTCTGAATGTTGTGTTCAGAAGTTTGATGTCTTCGGGGGATTGTAATTTGAGATAGAGTTGGGTGTCGTCAGCGTACATGTGAAAGTGTACATTGGATGCTTGTAGCAAAGTGGTGTGTGGCTCCATGACTAGGTTGAACAATGTTGGGGATAGGGAAGATCCTTGTGGGACGCCTAATGTTACAGGCACAGGTGGGGACATCAGGTTGTTGCTCTTGAATTTCTGAGAACGGTTATGCAGAAAGGAAGTGAACCATTTGAGTCCAGTCCCTGATAGACCCATTCTGATATCTAACAGCTCGAGTAAGTTCTCGTGGTTGACGGTGTCAAATGCTGAGGAAAGATCAAGTAGGATGAGGAGACAGGTATCGTTTTGATCTAGGATTTGGAGGGCGTCATCAATTATGTGTCATAGCTGTTTCCGTACTGTGTCCTGCTCGGAAGCCTGATTGATGAGGGTTGAGGAGGTCAAACTGATCAATGTGTTTTGTCAATTGGAGTTGTACGCATTTTTCCAACAGTTTGGCCAGGGTGGGGATATTGGTAATAGGATGATAATTGTTTAGGTCAGTAGGGTCAGCTGTTGGTTTCTTGAGTATAGGTGTGACTTGTCCCACTTTGAGGGAGTCGGGGATGAGTCCTTGTTGGAGTGAACTGTTAATAATTTTGGTCCAAAGTGGGAGGAGCAGTGTGATGAAGTCTTTTACAGCGTTAGCAGGAAGGGGGTCTGTGAGGTGATTGGAGGGTTTCAGTGTGACGAGCAATTTGCCAATTGTTTCTTCTGAGTAGGTGTCAAAGGACGACCATGCAGCATTGTTTTTGGTTCAGTGGTTGTTATGCTGTGGGGGCTGGAGTAAAGGCTTACGTCATTGAGGAGATCACTCCTTATGTTATCAGTCTTTAGATTAAAGAAAGCAGAGAAGTCTTCACAGGATGGTATATTGCCCATTGTGCTATGTGATTGTTGGGGTTGTTCCTTGGATTGTGTTTTGATTAGTTCAAACAGTTTTCTTGGTCGGTTTTTTGCTTGGTCGAGCTGGAGGCTGAAGAAATCTGATTTTGAGTGCTTGATTTTCCTAAAGTAGGCGTTTCGCTTTTTCTTAAGAGCTTTAAGGCGCAGTGCAGAAGGGGCTGATCTCCAGGTGCGCTCTGCCATTCGCATGGCACGTCTATCTTCGTTGAGTCTACCATCGTACCATGGGTTAGAGTTCTTAGTGGAGACTCTTTTCAATTGCAAGGGGGCGGTCTCATTGATTATTGAGGTAATAGAGTTGAGGTAGTGGTCGGTCAGAGCTTGAACGTCTGAGGCGCCGGTAGGGGGAAGGAGGAGATTGCAGCTGTGGGAAGGTAACGAGTTGGGCTTGAGTTTCTTCAGGTCCCTTTTCCAGACCTTGGATTTAGTGGATTGAACCGGGTTAAATTTAACTTTTTCGTTGATGAAGAATGTGATAATGTGGTGGTCTGACCAGTCACAGGGTTGGATTGACCCAAGTTGGGATACACCAAATAAGCATCTGAGCTACATACAGTCAGCATACTTTCTCGATATGGCCTGCTGATTAAAAAGCCATGCATCATGAACAAGGAGATTATCAAAAATGTTGCCCCTGATTTTTGCCATACAGACAAATGTATGTGTCTGCATCATTGGAAGAAATGATTTGAGCGTGAAATATCTATGGAGGAAACTGTACATGATGAACAAATAAAACAGTTTATCTAATTCTTCAGTAAGCTTGATAGATGAATGTGCCTGCTGTGGTGACATGTGTATTACAATTTTGAATGTAGGCATCTGTGACAGCATTTCATAATCATATTAAATAAGTAACATTAAAGTGTGTGATTGTGGGCTTTTATGTTATTCTCAACGTTACTTCACTTCAAGCATGCAAGGTGTAGCCTTTCAATTTGCTTAGATTCCACAAATGAGCATCATTGAGAGACATGCTATATTACCACAGAGTCAGGTGTTCATGGTGAGCTTTCCCATATGAAAGGGTTTACTTGCCATCAAGGGAATGCTCGGTGCAGAGAGCTTTTGGCTATCAAATGTAAGAATTATTGATTGCCCAACTTTGTGGGGTCTTGCCAATCTCCACCTCCTTACAAACTCAAAAAATAAATAAAAATAATGCTGTAGGATGGTGACACAAAATGAAGAGACTCGTTGTTTCCCAACAAAACTATACCTCAGAATATACAGAATTTACATGTGTTAGCTGTGCAGTGCTTAATGTTTTAGAAATTAAGTGCCAGGACCCTTTTCGGAAGGTCATTGCAGCCTGCAGCATGCATTTCCTCTGCCAGCGCTGCCAATGACAGTACTAAAATAACACCTAACCATTGCACTCCGACAAGTGTGGCAATCCTCAATTTGTCAGTCCACACAAAGCTATAATAATGATGTGAGATACTGGTACTATTAATTTTCAATGCCAGTTGACCTAAAACACATGGCTGTTGTGAATATCTCAGTCAGCGCCACCATGTGGTAGACTGTCACTAGAACCAGTGCTGACAATTAATTGCTGGTGCCAAGCACCGGAAACCACAGGTTCAAATTAAGCACTGTAGCTATGAGACAGTAAAACTATATCTTAGCTTTCACAACCTGACAGATTCAGGGCTCACACAACAGAGTTGTCCCTAAAGTAACATCCACATAAATGAGTTGAATTAAGACAGCAGCAATTTTCCCTTAGGTTACAAGGATTTTTGGGTTTATTGCCTTAACCATCAGAGGTTTCTCTGACTCCAGACTGGTATTCAGTTTCGGGCATCAGAAAGCAGAGACACAGGTATTTAAGGCTTAGGGCCCGGTTCACAGAACTAACTTAAGACAAAATCCTAAACTTACTACTTTTGGTATTCACAGAAGGCATTTAGTAGTAGTAAAGTTAGGTGTCTTAAGTCTGTCTTAAGTCTGTCCTAAGTTTGTCTTAAGTTTGTCTTAAGTCTGTCTTAAGTCTGTCTTAAGTTTGTCTTAAGACTGTCTTCAGTCTGTCTTCAGTCTGTCCTACATTTGTCTTCAGTCTGTCTTAAGTCTGTCATACTACTTTTGGTATTCACAGAAGGCATTTAGTTGTAGTAAAGTTAGGATTTCCTCTTAGGACAGACTTAAGACAGACTTAAGTCAAACTTAGGACAGACTTAAGACTGACTTAAGACAGTCTTAAGACAAACGTAGGACAGTCTTAAAGCAGACTTAAGACAGACTTAAGACAGACTTAAGACAAACTTAGGACAGACTTAAGACGGACTTAAGACAGACTTAAGAGAAAATCCTAACTTTACTACTACTAAATGCCTTCTGTGAATACTAGAAGTAGTAAGTTTAGGATGTTGTCTTGTTAGTTCTGTGAATCGAGCCCTCAGTCCTCAGACAACAGAGCTGCCTCTCAGGTTACATGGATCGTCAATCAGAGGCAGGCCCGACTTTAGGGCAATGCAACTGGTGCTGCTGCACCTGGTACTAACCTCGAGGGGTGGGGTGTTTAGAAATAACGTACGAGTTTAAAAGTACCAGCTGCAGAGTTTGTTGTGTGTGTGCAGTTTTCGAGCATCAACAAAATTTCACGACAACTCTGTTGTTCCTGCTGAAGGGAGATTGAAGTTTTGACTAGTGGTAGTTCTGACTCGTCATAAAGAAGTCCAGAGGGTTAATATGCCTGCTACAAAGAAAGGGTAACATGAACACCAAAGAACTGTTTTTTTTATATGATAGTGCAGTGGGTTATTGCATTTGTCACAGAAATCCATTTGTTACTTGCAGTTCATAAATGACGAATATAGCACAGTGACCTATGAACTGTCATAAAAGCATTACATGCAAACTGCATGGTGTAGGTTAGAATGTTGCGTTTTTAACTGCAGTCTTTCATTTTCCTAATGTTTCTAAAAGGGTTTATTAGGGTCAAAATGTATTCCTATTAGTAAAGCAAACCCCAACCACTGTGGTACGTTTTAAAAGCTGAGTTTGGAATTCTCAGGACTGAGCACTCTTAAAATAGGCTGCCTACTAGTATGGATGACGTGATTCCTAAACCTTGTAATCCTCATTGCCTTATGCAAAATTTCCTATAGACTGATTTACACATGTATGATTCATTGTCTCTGCGTAATGTGTGTGTGCTTAAAAACCCTACACTGCTATGAGTAGCGCTATCAAGTAAATGAAATGCATGTTAGAGAGGGCCTATGGAGAGATGAGAGGCACTGTTGGAGGGTGGTAGTGAGAGAACCTGTGAAGAAGGAGGTCAGGGGGGAAATAAATTGTCACACTGGGGGCCACCAGCGCTAAAGCCTATTCTGGCGTAATACCTTAGACTTCAGTGCCATACATCATATCACATCAGGGATTAATTCTCCAATTAAACATTTGAATAGACAGAACACACTTCATCGGAGTGAGTTGCTCAAGATTACTATGCCTTACTATGTCTTTAGTTTTACAGAGCTACCGTGACCACTGACTCGACTACAGAAATTGAGTACCCTGACATCAATCATAAATACCGTATGAGTGTTTGTAAGAATGACACTACAAACTACTGTAGTAAGTAAAAAAAGACTTTATTTGATTTGGTTTAAATCATACAAATAGCGGAATGACCGCTAAAAACACATAAGCACCTGTAACTTAAAATGTTATAATAATACTGGTTTAGTAAGTAAGCTTTCTATTAAAACATTTTGATCAATAAAACAAAGGAAGCGAGGGTTCAATTAGCGCCTTTTAGTCTTACGAGGTTATACTAGCTCAAGGAATCCGATTCTAGTACTTAAGTTTACTTGAGGTAAATGTCTAAGCATTTCCTAAATCCTGTTCCGCCTCTTTCTTTTCTAGCGCTGTAGTAACGAACCAGGATACCTCAGTTGTCTTGAGTAGATTTATTGGAGGTTCAAAGCAGCCAGCCCCAACAGACACCAACTCAAGGATACATAATACACATTCTAATGTATCTAAGCAGCAGTAGAATGTCCTTAAAAAAACACTACACTACACTTATAGCTAAACAAAGATGGGGAAACTAAACAGAGTAGGCTAAAACAGATTACTACATTTACCTTCTCTCTTCTTCTAACAAAAAAACAAAAAAAAAAATTAAAAATACACACACAAAATTTCATTCCCTGAACCTTGCAGGTTTAACGATATTCCGGGAACTTTCCCTGGTATTCCCAGGGACAGATTCCGTGCTCAGCGAAAGCTTACCATCAGACTTGGAGGACAGCTGCTGGGTAGAACATTGAACTTTAGCTACCTTACTCAAGTTCCACCAACATCCACCTTCAATTTGATTAGCATTGCCAACAATCTTGACAACATTAACAGGTGGACCAAATTTACTCTCACCTTTGTTAACATGAATTGACTTCTTGATCTTAACAGTGTTGTCAACCTTTAGGATAGACATCTTCGACCCCTTCCTAGTGTCAAAACTAACTTTCTGCTTAGCTTGGGTAAGAGAAACATTACCTTTTACAAAAGACATCAATTTACGTATATCTGACTCAGCATTAATCCACTGGGACATCCACCCTGGACGAAAAGAAGTATTAGGCTTCCTTCCCCTCATTAATTCGAAAGGAGACACTTGGTGGATAAATGTGGGGTGGTTCCATAAAACCATATCTTGCTGTTAAGTGATTTGACAACATCTTGATTGCTGGTTTTAGCCCATTTCAGCTAAACACACAAGATGATGGACGGATGATTGATGTCACGGATGATACCCTGACATCAATCATAAATACCGTAGATTTTTTAAAACTCTTTTGTCCCTTTAACTTTAAACAAACCTTTGCAAAATGTCCCACCTTTTTGCAATAGTTACATTGGATGCAGGACACCATGATCCCTTTGAATTAAGTGAATTACCACATCTTATACACAACGTAGTATCAGTATTCCCTGACATACCATATTTTGTTGACTTTCCCAAATTATTCGTATTGCTTTTAAAAGATTTCTTTGCCGCCTTGACAGATGAATTAAGATCGATCGCATTAACAGGTTCCACAACTTTTTCCTCTAATTCCTTTAAGGAGACCATAGAAATTTCTTAACTTTTAGCTAACTTTATGGTTGCATCTAAGGAAGGGTCATCCATGGTAAGTAACTTCTGTCTAATATTTTTGTCGTTACAGTGACACACAAATTGGTCTCTGATGAGTTGGTCCGTAAAGTTCTCAAACCTACAGTCAGCCGCCAATCTACGTAACACAGAAATATATGAATCAACATCCTCACATTCCGATTGCTTTCTTTTGAAAAATGTATGCCTAAGAACCATGAGGCTTGGTTGCTTGTCAAAACAAAGTTTAGGCTTTTTTACAGTTTCTTGGTACACATCGTTCAGTGCAGGATCATCTTGAGGTAGATCTGGTAGATGTTTAAACACTGACCTACCTTCAAAACCCAGAGAATGTAGAAGTAAACATTTTTTTCTATCTGCAGCGAATCTGGATGCACCGATCGCTCCTAAATAGGTTTCAAAGGCATTGTGGTGAACTTCCCATCTAATTGTTGGTTTTCCGTGAGTGTCCAGAAATGCTGGCGGAGGATTAACAGACTGTAGTGTACACATATCGAATAAATGTGTAAATAAAATATGAAGAAAAATAAAAATGACTGTTATCTCGAAATGCACAGCTGGAGACAAGGTCTGCGCCAACCACGTGAAGTACAAAAACAGGCAAAAAATTGAATATTAAAAAACCAACATGTGCATAAACTTAACGTTGGCTAAGATTTAAATGATAAAAGTGGCAAAATAAGCTGTGCGCATCAGCGTTGATTTATTTAATGCTGAGCGCAACGAGATTAAACACAGGAGCTGTGTGTATCAGCGTTGTAATGTTATTTAAGCGTGAGACACACAATTAGCTGTGCATATCAGCGTAGTGATGTCTGTAAACTTGAAATACACAATGAGCTGTGCCCATCAGCGTCGCAAATTCTGTCAGAATCAGAAAAATAGTTGGATCAAAAATGGTTGAAACGCACGATTAGCTGTGTGCATCAGCGTGAGCAGATTGGCAAGGATTAAACACAGGCTGTGGTTTAAACGCACAATTAGCTGTGCGCATCAGCGTGAGCAGATCGGCAAAAACAGAATTCAGGCTGTGCGTATCAGCGAAGAAAGGTTGCTAGGGACGCGGGCATAAGCATTGTGGCGTGACTCATCGCTAGGAGACAAGCTTAAGGGACACAGAGGACGCTCTGTATTGTTTCAATGTGAGACGCGCTGACGTATGCAAGATAAGGATCTGTCGTTTAGCTTCAATGTGCAGGAGCGCGCAGACGCTGTGAATGATGCACTTAAGAGCAGACTCGTGAAGACGGCAGATGAGAGAATGTTGAAGATTAGAACGTGCATGCGGAGGAGGCGCATTTAAAAAACGCTTATTTGGTTGCCTTAATAAAGTTGTAAATGAAAGTTAAATTGCTCCAAACCCCCGATCCAAACAAAGCGAACAACAGCGGCAGAAGCGGTGGAAATCCAGCGCAAGTCAAAGCAGGTGCACAGCACGTAGGGCAGAGAGAATTTCGAGTAAACAAAACAAAAACGCCCTACCGTGTCAGAAGAGTTGGCTGGCACATGGAATGAAGACAGCTTTTTGAAAGTCGGAAACACAATGTCCCAAAGTGGCTATGAACTTCAGTCACAGGGAGACTAGGGGCTAGAGGTTTGAGGCTTGACTAGTCTTGATTGTAGAACATTTATGAAGTCATGCACACTGGGTTGTCCATGTAACCAAGATCGTCGCCAGTAAAATGTAGTAATGAACCAGGATATATCAGTTGTCTTGAGTAGATTTATTGTAGGTTACATGAATGAGGAGCCAGCTTCAAAGCAGCCAGCTCCTACAGACACCAACTCAAGAATACATAATACACATTCTAATTCATCTAAGCAGCAGTAGAATGTCCTTAAAGAAACACTACACTTATAGCTAAACGAAGATGAGGAAACTAAACAGAGTAGGCTGAAACAGATTACTACAACTAGGTACGAGTTATCACTCAAAAAATATAGGAATTCAGGTTGTGAAGAAAGCTGGGGATCCCTTATGGGGCCACTTATCTGCTGAAACCAGGGGGATGCATGAGCCTTCCAGCATTAAGAATTCCCACATACACCAAAATGTGCTCCATGAACCCAGGGCCCCTATTTGTCATTTAATATTTTTTTATGAATGAGGCAACACAGTGATGATGCATGCACCTAGGTAGGTGGATGAGGGTTAGCCTTACAATTTATTTGTGTTAGTCAAGTTTACTTGGATGGCAAATGCATGAGAAGCAATGCCCCCTAAAAGTATTGTAGTATTTACATTTAAGATCCTCCCTCTGATATGGTTGCCATTGTCTCCCATACATCCTTCCCCCCATTCCACAGATTCTCTTGTGCTGTTAGGGGGGCCAAGGTAAAGGCAATTGGTAGAAACTACAAACATTACACAGGGCCCTTTTGCTGTCATTCGCTTTCTTCTGCCAATGACACTGTCTCCGTAACCCTGTAGACCAGGAGCAGCAAGGTTGGCATTGTCGTTGGCATGTGCATAACAGCTTAATATGGACACAGAAGGTAAAACTTGTCATCAATATGTTGAACACCTTTTGGACTAGGACCTGTCTGGACCCTTATATTGTTGTTAATTCCACAATAACGAGCAGTGTTCTTCTCATCTCTTCCGGATTAAAAAGAGAGGCCCTCCTATGGCTTTCCTAGCTGGCCCTGCAGTAACTGCTGATTTTTCAGGTCTGCAGCCCAAAGGCAGTTTTACTAATACTGTGTCAATGACAGAGAACCTTCTAGCCCTCTTCATACCCTACAACGGACCGTAGGCGAGGTACCCAATTAAACAACCTCTACAAATGCAGGTAAGCTAAGTGATGACTCGTTTCCTCTCTGCAATTCCTTTTTCTTTTCCATCTTGACCCTATGTGTTACTGTTGGGTAGCTCGCAAATGGATATCCAGCTAGCCTTAGGACTCCACTCCATTTCTGTGGGTCGCAAAAAAAAGGTATTCTACCTGACACCATAGTGGTTAGTCCTTGCTGAATAAGGAGCCTCTGACTCAGGGCACCTAGAGCTCCTACGAATTGCGGTATCTCCTTTTTAGGACAACCACCATCAATAACTCTGAAAAGAAGAAACACATTTACTGTTTTGAACTTATTCCACTCCAGATAGTTTTAACAATCTAACACTGTATTCTTCACAAATACTTCTTCGCAAGATGATTGCCCAGGCAGTAAGAGCTCTTGTCTGAAAGATGTCACATCCAACTTACCCATTATAAGGCCACATTCCATAAGCTACCTAACATACCATGAATTAAATATTCCACACTTCTCCATCTTATGAATCATGCAACATACTACAAATGTTTAATTATACAAGTATCAGAAAGCAAATGACTAAACGACACAGACAAAAGGGGCTTAAATGAGGAAATATATAGGTTATAGTCTTTCAAAAAGGAAGACTTTAAACAGGGTCATTGTGTTTTACTCATCTTTTACCTTGTGCTCTTCCATCATCTCATCTTGAAAATTAATGTCCCAAACAGTATCGCTTCCTATTTCTTCTCTTAGACAATTTGTACTTTAGCACCTGTGCTCAAATTCCAAATGTGATTATCTTCTGTTTTGGCTGCATTAGTAAATACTTTAATCACTTTCAAAGGTTTAGTGAATGTTGAAAACCTGCAACATCTTATTGATGAGTTTATTCTTACCCTATTTTATCTTGGTAGTGCTTGATTCTTTCCTCAAACAATCCTTTTCTGTATCCATTCTAATTCTTAATTTCTCCACTTGGCTTCTTTGGAAATGTTTTCAACCTGTGTCTTTATTTTCTCAAACAGGACTCAACCATGTGTTGGGTTTTCTTCCCCTGTATGTTACCCTTCTAGTGGTCCCATGTAGTATCATCCTGTACGAATCAACTTTGGTTTCCAATTGCCCTCTCCAATTCTTTCCACAACTTCTTTTGAATCTGATTGGACTGCTTCCTTGACCATTGTGTTGAGTTTCTCCACCATCCCATTAGAAGGGCGATGTCAGGCACTCTGTTCTTGTTTTAATATGATCATACTTTTAAAAACTTTCCATCTCCCTTTATGTGACTTGTACCCTATTGTCCAACAGTATGGTTTCTGAAATCCTACCTTTTTGAGAAGGTTAATCACACTTACTCTCTCTTAAGTCATTCTCTATGTCTACTTCTGTTTATCTCTAGAACAGTTTGACTAAAACTAATATGAAATTACTGCTTTTCACCCATCTGTAAAGTTCCTACCATATCAAAAGCGATGTCCTCTTTTGGCATTAGTTGCACTTTAGTCTTATTCTGACTGTATTCCATTAAATCTCTTATCACCTTGTCTATTCAATCCTGAAAAGGAATAATCACGTCAATTCAAAACGACTCAGGGGCATATTATCAAGGGGGTTTATCTCCGCTTTTTTGGCTTTAAAAGCCAAGAAAGCAGAGATAAAATGATCTCCCTATTACCTAGCTGTCGCTAACACCAGTTAGCGACAGCTATTAGGAGATAGCAACCATCTTGGGCCCCACTTTGCATGTCAGTGATATTTATCACTAATGACATGCAAAGTGGGCGTGCCAAGATGTTAGCGACTGGAAACAGTCTCTAACATCGCTATCTCCTATTACCAACTTTTGGAGATATTCGCGCTGAGCGCGAATATCTCCAAAAGCTAACACCTGCCCTGAGCAGTTCTTAGCCATGTTATCCAATGGTAGGTGGATAACATGGCTAAGAGCATTAGCTCGGTAATGCATGAATATCGCGGACTTTTCAGCGATATTCATGCATTGCGGCCGTTTTTTATTGAATTTGCGATAAACCTTGGTAATACCAAGGTTTATCTGCGATAAAAGTCGCCGCAGCTCAGCGGTAAATTTTTGTCTCTAACCAAGCAATAGCGATAATTATCGCTATTGCTTGGTAATATGCCCCTTAGATATGAATAAAAACTGAAACTATGTTCTAGTACCATCGCACAAGTCAAACCAAGCTTATGCCAGCTTTTCCAGAGGATAAAACTGGAAGTCATGCCATCCTTAGGTGAATGACCATTTACTATCACAAAGATCTTTTTTTTGGAGCATTCGCTGCTATGAAACTTTTTCCACTTCAACTGAATATAAAATACTTCTACATGAATATCTGATTTTAATTCTGCAAGAGACCTGGCTGGAGGAGATCCTTTCCATTGATGAGTTTCTCGCCACTGAAAAGTGCTTCCCCTTCAAACTCTGGGCGTTCTTCTAGTGGTCAACTGTTCTTAATATCAGTTCCTTGTAGGGATAAAAACTATCTCAACCTGTAATTGGTTGTTTGCTAATTCCGTCTCTTTATTTGATGAGCAAATGCCAAACGATTTGCTAATATGTTTGAATGTAGATGTACTGCCTAATTGCACACATTTTGAAAATAAATTGAACACACTTTAATTAAATATGTTAAGTTATTTATTGGTATTTATTTTGAAATAATTATTAATTAAATATTAATTGGTAATTATTTAAAATATAATTGGTAATTAATTTAAATTAATAGATTAATTGATAAATATGTTAATTTTAGTAATGTATTTTCTGTAGCGGGTTGTGGGTTTGTAGGGGAATAGGGTGGGAAGTTATAAATAATTAAATATGTTAATTTATTTATTTGTATTTATTTTGAATTAATTATTAATTAAATATTAATTGGTAATTCATTAAAATATAATGGGTAATTTTCAATTAATTTTTTAATTGATAATTATGTTAATTGTATTAAATTAGTTTCTGTAGTGGGTTGTGAGTTTATAGGGGAATAGGGTGGGGAGTAATTTATTTGTAAGTAATTCTATTTTTAAATTCTTCTTTTTATTTTATCAAATTTTTTATTATTTTTTAATTGTTAAATAATGTATTGTTAATTGGTAAATAATTTGTATTAGTAGGTAATTATTTTTATTAATTACATTTTATTTGTATTTCTAATTCATTCATTAATATATTATATAAAATGTTAAGTATTTTAATTAATTTGTAATTGGTATTAATATTTATTTAATTTTTATTTATATATGAAGTATTTACTTTCCCTACTGTTGCACTCACTGGAGTGGGAATAGTAATTTTTACCCTCCTGCTATCCAATGCTTTCCCTACTGTTGCACTCACTGGAGTGGGAATAGTAATTTTTACCCCTACGTTATCCAACGCTTTCCCTACTGTTGCACTCTTTGGAGTTGGAATAGTAATTTTTACCCCTACGCCATCCAACGCTTTCCCTACTGTTGCAGTCTCTGGAGTCAGAATAGTAATTTTTACCTCCACGCTATCCAACTCTTTCCCTACTGTTGCACTCTCTGGAGTGGAAATAGTAATTTTTACCCCTACGCTATCCAGCGCTTTCCCTACTGGTGCACTCTCTGGAGTTGGAATAGTAATTTTTACCCCTACGCTATCCAACGCTTTCCCTACTGTTGCACTCTCTGGAGTTGGAATAGTAATTTTTACCCCTACGCTATCCAACGCTTTCCCTACTGTTGCACTCTCTGGAGTGGGAATAGTAAATTTTACCTCTACGCTATCCAACGCTTTCCCTACTGTTGCACTCACTGGAGTGGTAATAGTAAATGTTACCCTTTCCGCTATCCTACGGTAAAAATATAGTTTTTATATTCATTTTGAATTAATTTAAAGCATTTTGAAAAATTCGATATTTTGACTAACTATATTTTTTACATCGATATTTTTGATTCGATATTTTTGTACTTACCTGTTTGGAGATAGGAGGTCGATATTTTGGTATTCTATATTTTTACCTCGATATTTTGGTAGGTCGATATTTTGGCATTCTATATTATGTCAGTGATCCCTTGCACTGCCAGAGCGCCCCTTTTTGGGACGCTATGGTGGCGCTAACTACATAATCATATCTATTTTTTTTTTTTAAGACGTCTTTTATTGATTTTCTGCCCAATACACACAAAGATACATTTCTTTCAATACTATAGTGGCAATTCGCCAGTAGCTGTAAACCCTCCTTAAACTATGCGTATGCCTTGGTCGTGTTGCGGCTTCATGCATTTATTACATTCAGTCAATCCCCTCTTCTAAGTTAGTTTTCTTACCCCAACTCCTTTTCTGCATGAAATATTCCCTCCCTCCACCCTCCCCAACGATCGGCATCGACACGTAGGGTATTAGTAGACCTGTCTTTTAAACATGCTCAGGTGTTGCTGTGTTGCAGTCTTCCTGATATACCTGCTATGTCTCGGGGCGTTCTCTATGTAGTGGAGGGCATTATCTGGTCTTCGTGTGTTTCATAATCCCTCAATGCCTGTACCAGTGTTTCCCATGCTGCGGCCGTCTCCAATGCCTTATCGTTGTTTAGCCTGCGCGCTTGTAGATACCGTAATATACTTTCGCTGTTTGCCCATTTTAAGAACTCACCCCGGCATCTCCTGCTATTAGGTCCCACTGTTGCCTTCCAGTGCTTAGTGATTTCTCGCTTTGCTAATATGAGGCCCATATCTACAAATTTGCTCGTTACCTTGTTTTTGGATGTGTGGGGAAACTAATGTAATACACTAGTGGCTATATCAAACGTCAGCTGTCGTTCTGTAGTGTCATTCAATGTTGCCCCCACCTCCTCCCAGTATGTTCCCAGCATTGGACAGGACCACAGCATATGCTCCAATTCTACACCTACTCGCGCACATCTGGGACATGCCGCCTCCTCTACTTTAAAATATTTGCGGATTCTACCCAGTGTTAGGTACGCTCTGTGGAGTATGTAGAAGTGTACAAGCTGGAATCTAGCATTCCTGGTACTCTTCCGGGCCCTGCGCACTATCTGCGACCATGCCGTATCCAGGATATCTTTCCCTATATCCGTCTCCCATTTTCCCTTTAGTGTCTACAAAGGAGCTAGTCCTCCGTGAAGCATTCTGGAATACAGGCATGTGACTGCTTTGAACGTCCCAGCTGCCATCATAGTATATTGGCAAGCAATTGTCGTCTTGGGCTCCGCTAGCCCTTCTCCCCAGTGTACCGGCATCGCCCTTGTAAATGCTGCATGTAGCAAGTAACCCCCCCTGGGAAGGTCAAATCTGTCCCTCAGTGTCTGAAAGGGTAACAAAGCTCCATCCTCGTAGAGGTCACCCAGCACCTGGAGCCCCGCCTCCTCCCAGGCCTGTAACTGCGACTAGTCTCCGCCATGGGGCAATGCCGTAGCCATCCCCAGCGGGATCTCGGGTGCATAGGGGTGCAGGACTCCCGCTCTTCGCTGGGATCGGTTCCAGCATAACCGGAGTGTCTTCTCCTCCGTCGACAAATCTTTAAGGTCTAGTTTTTGCTGCAGGGCTATGAACGACAACACATGGCGCGGTATACCTCTGCCTCTGTGTTGCTCTGGGCCTCTATATTCTTGTGCAATTGCTTGTTTTAATACTTGCAGCTGAGCAGCTAAGTAATAGATTTCAAAGTCCGGGACTGCCAGTTCACCCTCGGCTTTAGGCCACACTAGCGTAGCCTGCGCCACCCTACGCTGACCTGCGTCCCAGAGGAAAGTTACCACTTGTGACTTCAGCGCCTTAAACATGGAGCTCGGGATCCATATTGGCAGTGTCCTGAAGTAGTACAGAAAACTAGGAAGTGCTATCATTTTTAGCAGGGCAATCCGGCCCATCATCGACAACGGGAGAGTGCCCCAGAAGGCCATGCTGCTTTTCAAGGCTCGTACGCTCCTACCTACATTCCCCTCCAGCATGTCCTCGACTCTGTGGTATATATGGACCCCCAAGTATTTCAAACACGAGGGTTCCCATCGCACCTCCCAGTCCGTGGTGGGCTGCGTTTCACCCCGTCTCACCGGGAAGAGGCATGTCTTTGACCAGTTTACCCTTAGTCCCGAGATGTCTTCAAAGCCCGTTAGCAATGTCCTGACCCTCGTCAGTGCTTCATCAGCATCCTCCAGGAACAATAACATGTCATCGACGTACAGTGATCTATATTGCCGCTCATCTCTGCCCCTCAAGCCCCCGTAACTGTTTCCCTCACGTACTTTCACTGCTAGTGGTTCGATCCCCAATGCAAACAATAGCGGGGAGAGCGAGCACCCCAGCCTTGTTATTATTATTATTATTATTGGATTTTATAAAGCGCGTAGTCACCCGTAAGTATCCCAGCGCTAAGATCCGATCTGACCAGAGGGAGGCTCAGGAGGGTGGGAGAGAGGGGAAGGGAGAGCAGGGGAACAAGTGTGTCTTGAGCCGTTTCCTAAAACGGAGGTAGTCAGGGTCCATCCTAAGGTCCCGGGGGAGGAAGTTCCATAGACGGCCCGTATTGACGGAGAAACGCCGTCCGCCCGTACGCACCTTCTTCACTCTAGGGATAGTGACTAGGTTTTCATGGTCCGAACGAAGGGCTCTCAAGGCTTTATAGGGCCTGATAAATTTTTTTAGAATAGGGGGTCCTTTGTCTTGTAAGATTTTATGTGACAGGCAAAGAGCCTTGAAAGCCACTCTCTCTCTCACTGGGAGCCAGTGGAGCTGCCTCAAGGCTGGTTTAGCGGAGGATCTCGCCGGGGTGTTAGTGAGAATCCTTGCTGCAGTGTTCTGGATTCTCTGCAGTTTGTTGAAAGTTGCCTCGGGAGCGCCAAGATAAATGGCGTTACTAAAATCCAGCCTTGATATAATAAGGCCTTGGATTATTAATTTCTGGGAAATGGGAGGGAGCAGGGGCAGAATCTTTCTTTCTGTGCCCCGCTTGACTGGGTATTGCTCCAATATCAGCGTTCCCACTCTTACTCTAGCCATCGCTGATGCATATAGTACTTTCGTCCATTGTATAAAGTCCGGTCCCAGGCCAAAACGTCCCATTACTCTATATAAATATCCCCACTCTAGGCTATCAAAGGCCTTCTCTATGTCCACCGATAGTATTATTGGATGTCGCGCCTCAGGATGGTCATCTCCCAGCAAGCGCACCAGCCTCCTAATATTTGCAGTAGTGTTTCTGGTCGGTATGAACCCAGCTTGGTCCTCATGGATTAGCGTGGTCATTAAATGCAAGAGTCTGGTCGCCAGCACGCTGCTTAATATTTTGTAGTCCGCAGTCAGCATCGATAGCGGCCAGTAGGATGCTGTTTCCGCGCTATCCCTACCCGGTTTCAGCAGTGGGATCACTAGCGCTTCTCTCATTGATTGGGGTAGTTGTCCTAGTTCCTTCGCCTCCTTGTAGAGCTCCTGGAGTCTTGGCGCCAGGAGATCGATATATTTCTCATAAAATTCTATAGGTAGACCATCTACACCCGGGGTTTTATTACGGGCCATGCTTTTGATGGCTCTCCGAATTTCGCCCAATTCTATTTCCTTTCCCAATTCCTTCGCTTGTTCGCGATCTACTTCAGGCAGTTGTATCTCCTCTAGGAAAGTGTCGATGGAGGGGTCCCCTGCTGTTATTATATTTGTGTATAATTCTTCATAATATCTCTGGAAGCATTGTTGGATCTCATTCTGGGTGTTAACTACTGCGCTTAGTGCTAGTATTGGGTATCCTCTTTTAGCAGGTTTGGCCAGCCAGGCCAATAAGGTCCCTGCCTTGTCACCCTCCGCATGGGCCCTCGTCACATAGGCTTTGTGATCGAAGCTGCGCAGCCGCTCAACTTCTGCCGCAACTGCCTCCTTCGCTTGTCTAACCTCGTCTTGTAGTTCCGAATGCCGGGTCTGGCGAGTTCTATAGTTCGCAATTTATTGTCAGCTACAGTCAAGTCGTTCAATAACCCTTTGCGCACTCCTGCGTGCTTCCCTATGCAGATCCCCCTCACGACCACCTTGAAGGCGTCCACTCTGTCGCCCACGAGGTCGTCGAATTAGCGTTCTCCTCGAAATAGTGGGTGATTGCGTCTTTTAGCACCTCAGAAAAGACCTGGTCGTCTAGCGTCTCTGGGCGCAGCCTCCAGGTGGGTATGCACGATGTCCCAGCCATCCAATGCAATGTGAGAAGCAGTGGATTGTGGTCCGAGATCGTCCTGGTCAAGTATTCAGACTGCACTACGGCTGGCAGCACTGTAGGGGAGCACAGCACCGCGTCCAGTCTGACATGTAGGTCGTGCATCCCAGAGTAGAATGAGTCGTCCCTATCCAGCGGGTGCTGCCTGCGCCATACGTCAATTAGGTCCCCACTCGTTTGCCAGTCTAGCCTGCCCTTGGATAGTCTGTGCATTGGTGAGTCAGTCAATGGGGTATGAGACCTATCCAGCGACACGTCCGTAATGGAACTGAAGTCGCCTCCCAACACCAGTGGCCCCGCTAGATAGTGTGCCAGACAACCTGATAGCTGTGTTAGAAAGCCCAGCTGGTCGACATTGGGTGCATATACGCTACAAAGGGCTATGTCCCTACCTCTAAATTTCCTTTGATGGCTACAAATCTGCCTTCTGGGTCAATCATCTGACTAGCCAACTGAAATGGGACTCCCGCCCTCACCCAGATTAAAGCTCCTCTAGCAAAAGCTGAATATGTAGTGCTATAAACTTGGCCCCTCCATCTCCTCTGCAGTGCTATTCCCTCGGCTCTCGTCCGGTGTGTCTCTTCAAGCAGCGCTATATGCACCCCCCTACGCACTAAGTAAGCATGGATTCTGTGCCGCCGCGTCATGGTGTGAAGCCCTCTCACATTCCAGGTTATATATCTTAGGTTAGAGGTGTCATCCATTCTCCCATTCTGGCTCGTGCAACAGTAAGCATGACCCTGTGTGTGCGTTGATTTCGATCTTACCCCAACCTATCCCAGAGCTCCCCATTCCCCCCACCCACCCAAGAACAGGACCTAGCAACAACCACCTAGTTCCCATCCAAACCATAACAAAATTCAACATTCTTCTAAGCCCAGCAGTAGACATTGTGGGCATGCCTTAAGGGCAATGTAGGGGAGCTGCACGCCAGATATTAGCTGCCTTACTTTCACAATCCTGAGTAATCCGCTAAGCCCCTTGGAGTTAGCGCCTACGATAGACCCCCCGCCCCCCCAACAGCATTCGGTTAATCTACTACCTTCTCGTGTCCTCCCCATCGGAAGTCCTTCATGGCGATTCCTGTACAGTGCAGCCGACCCCCCAAGCCCAGTTATCCATCATCCCGTCGGCCGTCCTAGGTGTGACCTTCAGTAATCGATCGCTGTCCGCCTCTGAGTGTTCAGTGTCAGTGCCAACATTGTCTTTTTCCGACTCTGTACCATCCTGTGATGGGGGCCCTTGTGCACTGGACAACGTGGACAACGCTGTTAATACATCTCGATGTTACGCTTCAGTCTGTGAAGAAGAGGGTCTCCTCAAGCCCCGTTGTCGATTGCGAAGTCGTCTCGATTTCCACGGTTGGGATCCATCTGCGACCGTCTGTACTCTGCGCTCAGTATTATCTCTTCCCGCTCTGTACAGTTCTAACCAAGCACAGACGTCGTCTGGGGTATCAAAGAAGATCGTTTTGCCATCCACAGTGATTCTCAGCTTAGCCGGGAAGAGGAGAGAGTATTGCAACCCCTCATTACGCAGCTCTCTTTTGACGGCCAGGAAGGAGGTGCGGTGGCGCTGGGTCTCATAGGTATAGTCAGGGAATATGTTGACCCGACTGTTCTCCACTTGGTAGGAGCCATCCGCCCGCGCTTTTTGAAGGACCAGATCCCGGTCTCGGAAGTGTAGCAGCCAAGCCACCACTGGCCGCGGGGGTTGCCCCTGGGGGGGTGGTCTGGCCGGTACTCTATGGGCCCTTTCCAAGGTGTAAAAGGTGGATAACCCCTCTGGCACCACCACGGTTTTAAGTCAGGTCTCCAGGTATTGTACCATGTCCGACCCTTCGATTTTCTCCGGAAGTCCCACTATCCGGATGTTATTCAGGCGATTGTGCCCTTCGGCGTCCTCCGCTCTCCTTTCTAAGGCAATCACACACTCCAGTACATCATTCATTGAGGTTTTGAGGTCTTTTTGTAGTGGTTCGATGACCTGCAGCGCTCCCTCTATTGACTTGACCCTGTCGGCCAGTTTGCCATGATCGGCCCTCAACAAGCCTAGTCCCGTTGCTACTTGCGCTATATCTTGCTGGAGCGCTGTTCGGGTGTCCGTCATTGCTTCTAGGATTTTATCCGGTTGCTGTTGCAAATGGGGGTCCCGTTCCTGCTCAGTCTCTCCCCTCTCTTCTTGGTTGGGTAATCTCTCTTCCGATGGTGGCTGGGTGCCGCTTTTGCTCCCTTTAGGCTTCCCCATCATCAGGTACATCCAGTTCAATTGGCATAGACCCCTTCCCTGTGGGTGTTATTGACCAGTCGCACTTTCGGTGCTGTCCCACCTCTTCGTCCTCTTCGGGCATGACCCTCTGCTTCTGTCCGTTAGGGGTCTAGCGCGGCACTGTGCCTGGCGCCGGGCAGCGCAAGCAGCGAGCGTTCCACATCAATCGTCATCGGGTGTGGCTGTGTGTGGGCTATTGCTTGCTGGGCGCACCTCCCCGGGCCCTCACTCACCACTGCGTTGGTTTCTTAGTGTGTGGCCTCCCAGTCACCGCTGCTGACGAGCTCTACGGTCGCCATCTTGGACTCAGTCCTGGGGTTAGAGGCCTACTTCCAGATCTCCAGAAAAATTGCTAATGGCACTGGTTATGGTTCCCAACACCCTTTGTACCCCAGGTTATGTGTCCTTCTATGCGCCTTCCCTTGTGTCCAGCCTCGCTCCCTACTGGGTTGCTCTCTGAAATGGCAGGAAACGTGCCTCTCTTGTTTCCCTGTCCCTTCGGGGGTCCACGCTGCACCCCCCCCCCTCTCAGGAAAGCTCTTCTAGGTCCTGCAGGCGCTCCCCTCTCTTGTTACCGTTCTCCGTTTGCCTCCACCACTTTCGCCGACCTCAGTGCTCCTGAATCTGCCAGTGCAGCGCAGCTCTCATGTGAGTCGGTTCCCTCACGTGCGATCGCGGGAGCATTCAGGCTATGTAAGTCCCGAATCTGCTCTCTCCTGTGGCGTGCACCGATGTGCCTCCGTACTTCCCAGGCTTGAATACCAAGAAAGGGGCCTTTTCTCCCTCCCGATTCTCTGAGCGTCGTCGCCGCTCCTCCCCCGTTGGCCGTGTCTGCGGGTCGTCCCCACCTCAGGATCTTCAGTCCACTGGAGCCTCGCTCGCCCCTGGTCGCTCCCCCCGCGCCGGGTCTCAGGGCGTCAGTCAGCACATCGTGGGCGCCAATTTGGGGTCCTCCTGCGCGGCTCACCGGTCAGCCCACCAACTCATCTTCATGGGCCGCCAGATCCCCACTACCCCCGATTGTCACCTCCGAGGGGGGGCCTTTGTTTCCCCTAGCACCAAGTGCAAGGCGGGGGTCTCGAGGTCCCGTCTGTCAGGATTAATGCGGACTGGATCGCGGAGCTCTCCGCTTAGGCAGCCACCTCCATTGGCTGCTAGCCACGCCCCAACTACATAATCATATCTATGAGGCCACACAAAGCCACTTTGCGTGGCTTTGAAAGGCCTCATAAATATGGAGTAAGGCACAAATCGCTGTGTTGCCTTACTCTGTACTCGGACGCAACACCCATGGATTTTGATGCCTCCCATTATATATAAAACCATACAAACTTGGGGATGTGCCAAAACCTTACGCTTTCCAAGGTGAAGTGTAACAAGGAGAAATAACTTTTCAAATATTTAATTCTCCTCCTTTTTTTCTCTTTCTATGTGTGCTGCATTCTGCAGCACACAGAGAAAGAGGTTTTGTGCTGGAAGGGGCCCCTTTCTGCACAAAAACAATCCTGTTGATGGTGCAAGGATGCCCGTGTTGGCTCTAGGCTTCCAAAACGGCGCCAGCACAAGGGGAAAGGACAGGAATGCACAATATAAAATGAAAATGGTATATTCCTGCCCTTTCACTTTGGTATATGGCAGCGGAGTAAGGTGACTTACCGCACTGCCCTAAATTAGGGCCCATGTTTCTACAAACTTCATTATGGTCTATTCTAGTTGTAGGAAATTGGGTTATTAGTTGTGTAGCCTGTACAAGTATTAAATGCACAATCCTCCTCACTGGAAACCAAGCACCTCATTGGAGCACGTGACTCTTTCAGAGTAGCAAAGCAGAGCAGTCCAAGCCTACTCAGGGGAGGTGGTGAGGGCTAGTTATCATCACTGGCACACAATATCACTCAATAAATGATTTCCAGTCAGTTATTTTCTTTAGAAAAAAGGAAAAGTACATTTAATACACACACACTACTAAATACTATGGAGTGATTCCCAAATATATTCATTGGTAGATGGAAAATACCATAGATATCATTACATAATCACCTTTGACCCCACCTAAAGGGGTCATACAAACATATAAAGGCGGTCTATTGGCTTGGCCAAATGCTCAAGATCCACAAACCACGTGTTCAAGACATCATTTAGTGTGTGAATACAGTCATCGATAATAATAGTTCTGTGTAAAGGCACTTTTTACTGTTAATAAAGCATATTCACTGGTATCGGTAATCATAGTCAGCATTATGTCAATTTAGCATTTTAAAATTAGCAAAAATTATGACTGTGTGCTGTTTTAAAACTTTCCAACCATGAAAATGCAAGCAGCCACCCCACTCCTCCTGGTATGGGGAGTGGGTTTGAGGCCACCACAGTGGGGGGAGTGCAATGGGGCTCCCCCATCCTCCTTTGTTTCAAAGGCCAGGGACGGGCCCCATTCAATATACACAGCACAGGGGATGGGGTCCCCTAGCAAGTAGAGAGCATGTCATCCCTGAGGAAATTAATAAATAAATGCAGGTCCCATCTCCAGGCCCTGGCCCATCACAGGAATAATTGGTGTCCAGGTGTCAGAGCCTAACGCGCTCCCTTCGGCAAAGGGGGGGGGTCAAAGGTCACCAAACTTTAAAATGCCATAACTCATGCGCACCATCGGGACATTTTTGAAGATCTTGGGCTCATTTTACTCCTGGGGGATTGGTGAGCTCTAGCCACCAGGGCCAGCTGCAGCAGACCTTCTCACCTCCAAATTGGCGCCCACAAAGAGTTGTTTGCTCTGGCTACCTGCGCCAGCTTTCCTCCTCGTCTCTTTCTCGGGGTGCAAAAGTCCAGGACTTTCCCCCAACTGGTCCTCTGGGTTGTTAAAGGGCCAGTCTCACTGGCTCTTGGGTAAAGCCACTGTTCCTGGGTTTACTGGGCAGAGTTCTTGGTCCTTTTTAGTCATGAGGGGGTTCTTCCTTCTAGTTGTCCATGGCGGTCGCAGGGTTCAACAGCGAAGCACATAAAAATCATCAAGCAAGAGGGAGTCTCCACTGTGTGCAAGAGTTTTTAAAGAGAAGGGGAAGGTTCCAGATGCAAGGCCCTTCTAGCCAATCCAAGAGTGCCACATCACCTCTCCACCCCATCCCAACCCTCCTGAGTGAACCATAGTTTTGTTAAACAGTACTACTACTCTGGTTCATAGGGTTACTGGGTTGACCCCGTATTAAGGGGTCGATTAGGATGGCGGACGGACAAAGTCCGTCTGCCATCCTGTCTGGGGCAGGGACCGTCCAGCACAAGAGCGGAGGTACCGTGCCCCGAATTAGGATGCACCCGCCACAGTGTCGGGTGCATCCCGCATTTTTAACATTGCGGCCGACAGTGCTGAAAGCACTGTCCGCCGCAATGTCAAAAATGCATGTTGTGCGTTTCACAGCACAACATGACAGGCACCACGCGGTGCCTGCCATTTTGTACTGTGAAACCCATGTGCATCCCCGACTCCCACCCCCTTCACCCTGGGGGCCCGCAACGGGCCCCCAAAGCAAAGCCTGTATGCCTTTCCGTGGCGGCTATGCCGCCACGGAAAGGCATCTGCATTCGGCCATCGTAATATGGCTGGCGGTGTCTGGAAGACACCGCCAGCCATATGAACCCTTTTCCGCCCCGGCCGAAAGGCGACCGGGGCGGAAAAGCGGCGGACGGTGTTTCTGTCCGCCGCGGTCCCCCCGCCATTGTAATATGGCGGGGGGAAATTGGTGTCAGACGGGCACAGATGGCGGACGGATCGCCACCGCCTGCATGGCGGTGGCGATCCGTCCACCATCCTAATCGACCCCATTGTTAGCCCAGCATGCTGGGACAATTCAAAATGGCATCATCCACTAGTCAGTAGTCACATCTACTCTGGGGCCTCACCTTCGCCTCTCACTGACATCACTGCCACAGCCATCCTGATCAAACTCTTTTGGTGGTTTTGCTGCCTTCTGGGGAAACCACAGAAACAAATATGTACATGTTCAGGTGGCCCCAGTGGCTTTGGCAACTTCTCCCAACATGTGTAAACACTTTCTTTCGTCGTTGTTGTTTATTCTCTTTGATAGCAGAAAAATCATTTTCATTATTTAACTCGGGTTTCCTGATCCTCAGTCGGACACATGCAACGCTCATGTTGGGCAACTGTGACGGAGATCCAATAGCCCTTATGATCCTGGCTGGCTCAGCGCCTGGTGCACTGTTCTTTAGCAGCATGCTAGTCAGATTCCTTCTTTCCCCACCCATAGATAGCACGGGTGCTAGGTGTCCCCCACTCATCCAAAACTCAGGCACAGTGAGTGGTACAGGGAAACAGCAATGTTCCCAGGACTCAAGCCTTAGGTTATTGGGATTGCTGCCTCTGGTACGGGGGTCCATGATATATTTAGGCGTTTACCTGATTCATGCTATCTTTCTTTAACATTTGCCCACTGTTGGCTGTGAGACCCTTTTAAAGGATGTCAAAATAGGTTTTTCCACCTACTTTTTTCCCATATAATTGTACATTTTTGCCTAGTATTTGGTATTGGTTGTCCTAAAGTGCTTTTCCTTTTTATAAGACACAACTCTGAGTGCTTGCGTGTTATTTGTTGTGTTTCTGAATGGTGAGAATGTAGCTCATAGCATCACCCATGATAGCCTTCGACTGCTCTGCCTCACTTCCATGAGAGTCAAGTGCTAACAAGCATTTACAATGCAATGGTTTTGCCTTTGTTAAAGTTAGAGCTATTGGCATTGCTCTTGACATTATTTTTATTTATGTTTTTTTTTGTAACAAATAAATGGCATTGTCATTTACAATAGCAGGGCACAGGGAAGGGGGGCGAGGAGAGACGAAGGAGAGCTGCGGGCTCAGGGAAGGGGGGGCGAGGAGAGACGGAGAGCTGCGGGCTCTTGTTGTAATGCTTGCATGGATGAGTTGGTGGATGCATGGATAAGTGCATGCATGGATGGGTGTATGGATGGGTGTATGGATAGATGCATGGATGGGTGGATGGATAGATGCATATATACAGCCAATCCCTCAACAATGTATGCAATCCACCAACCCATCCAACCAACAACCCATCCATGCATCCACCCATACATCATGCATACATTCATCATTCATGCATCTATCCACCCACTGTGTCCCACTCCGACCCCTCTAAATATAACTCATTTTTTCTGTATATAGAGAGGACTGTATTCACTAGTATATGCAGTAGACCTTTCTATTCTAACATTCGTATGCGACTCTTGCAGTACATCTATTCATATCCCTTCCATATATATATGGAAATATAACGAGAATCAACAGTCTCTTTTTTGTGTGACTACATCTAGTACATTTCAATTGTTTTCCTGTTTGTATCTTTTACTTAACGCATGTAAATCAAAGTCCTTAGGTTTGGCAACTGGTTCTTATGTAATGCGCTCTGACACCTTAGTTCGCGCTACATAAAATCACATTAAATAAAACTTTACCCCACAAATCCAACCATCCATTTGTGCCTAGGCTTACATTTTACGGCCTCGGAGCACACAGAGAAGGGACAGTTTACTAAGTCGAGGCTTTGTAGGGTGCATGGCAGGGGACAGTTTTAGGCGCCAAGGGAGGGTAAGGAGCAGAGTCAGAGTACTTCACAGAGGTAGGGGGCAGTTTTTTCTGACATAAAAATGTCCAACTTGCTGCTTCGATTATATAAGCTGCTTTTAACCTCTGACCTTTAAAACAATTCATGTCCTACATTTCTGATCAAAACACATAGCCAGTGGTGACGCTGCGATCAATTCACAACTTTATGTCAGTCTTTAAGAAAGTTTCATATAATACCAGTCTGGAATGTCAAACAACATCATTCTGATTGCAGGCTAGTCTTCAACACCTGGCTTGCCCTTGGCGGGCATAAGTCCACGATACAGGACAGAAAAAACTCAACCATCAAACCCTTGGATCTTAAAAATACCTCTGTTTCACCTCCACCTCAGGCGAGGAAAGGGGGTATTCTGTGAAGTCCAGGACCCCTAGAATACTTCTAATGGACCATAGGAAAGAAGGCAGTATTCTCCCTTACCTGAAAGGGATTTTTTGAACTGACCATCCAGATTCATAAGTACTGTGCCATAAAACCTAGGTGGTGGCTGATGGAGTAAAAACACAGTCCATCCTTTATAAAACACCACAGGCACACTCGTCTGATAGTGGTGCTCAACCAAAGCGTGGCATTCTCCTGAACTTCCAGTACTGGTACTCTGCCCGTGTACCCACTTCATACATACAGCACTTTGCGGAGTTCTTTGTGCTGGAAACAGCTCTCTGCTGGCGCACCACCATACCAAACCACAGAGCAGTCGTGCACTCTGTTGGGAAACAAGAACATCAATCTTGACCGGCACAACAACCTGCTTCAGCGGTAGTTAGACAGGCAATCCCAAGGTGTATAATCTTAGCCAGCAATGAATGCTTCAAGCTGCGCAAATCCCATTTCCAACATAGAGCAACACCCTTCAACATTCCATGTCATTCCAGTACTTACATCCACACAGCACCATACATACATCTTAAAACTACACAATCCGTTGTGTGTCGGGGTCGGATGCCCCGCACACAGCCCTACTCTACACACACTAACATGAGCTGCATCAATACCCACAGAAGATTGCCACAGCCAAGCCACCGCCCTGCATCTCTGGCGCTGCACAGATAAACAACTGTCGATATATGTGATACCAGTGCAGCAATCCCGGCTGCCGTATCATTAAAGACAGGCACGCATCATTTTATCATCTTCCTGCTACTATAATTGACAGATGTACCATTGCCGTTGCCACGTTTCACGTCTCTACCAGGACTGGTCCCACCACTGGTCCCACCAACAGGGTTTGGACCCCAAAAGCTTTACTGTCATCTTTCTGTCCACGAAATGGGTACCAAAGAGAAGGTGGGTGGCATTAATCTATGTAAGCATTTGGAGACAAGTCAGCCTGCACTAGGAGTCATTGTGCGCTCGTAGCTCGCTGCATGCTTAACACCAACACCCAGCACTGCCAGTGCCCTCCCGTGGCTTCGATTATAGCTGAGGGTGAGACAGTTATACAGACTCTGGTTTCACCAGAGGGCCGGCAAATGTCTGTAAAGCAGCCCTGGACAACACAAACATGTGCAGACGCACCCAATGTACCTGCTGCAAGGTGATACTGAATACATAGCAGCCTGTCCTGCGTTGCGGCCCAGGAGCAAGCCATGGGCTGAGCCCTGCTGAGGGCCGTCCTCCGGGTGACTGGCGGGAAGGGGTCCCCTTCGAAGCCACAAGCACCGGCACTTTAACGAGTGGAGTGTAAAAGCAGTGCGGAAGGCCACTCCATCCACCTGAGAGCCGGGCCTCCACTGGAAGCTGGCCTGAGTCGGGCGAGGCTGCAGACGACGACAGCCGAGCTACGCCAGCCTGCAGCAATGAGGCGTGGGCACGGAGGGCTGCGAGCAGAGCGAGGAATGAGGGAGCAGCGTCTGGCAGGAAGGGTGACCGGGGCAATGCTTCTGTGTGTAACACATGGTTTTACCTGCAATGTGGCACAGAAAATGCAAAGTGTCCGTTATTTTTAAAGGGCAATCGATCCTTTCATTCACAACTATAAGCTTTCCAAGTTAGCCATTGGCTGCCAGTGCCGGCAATGCCGGACCAGATTCGGGGGCGTTCCCGGCTTTTGGCTGACGTAGCGTGACGTCCCCAAAAGCCAAAAATTCCCGGGAACGCCCCCGAATCTGGTCCGGCATTGACGGACAGAGCCCTCTCCCAATGGCTAGCCTCCATTTATGGAGCTAGCCAATGGGAGAGTGGGGACGAACCATGCCCCACAGAGAGAAATCATCACGTTTTTCCTAGCTCATGCGCACTTCGTACGCATCGGCTAGGCAAAACCTAAAAAGTGCCGGACCATTTACTTGCCTTAGGTCACTCTGAGCCTTTCCGCATATGAGGATATTGGGCACCCCCTGGCCTTTCGAGCACTCTTTGACCAGCAGTGCACCGGCCTTCTCTGTTGAAGATGGGGCAGGTTGGGGCTGGTGTGTTTCCCACCTTTTCCAAAGATGCTGAATCCTAGGGTTGAACGTGAGTGACTGTACACATGATGTGTGAGCCAGACTATGCGTTGTGTGGGCTGTCTCTCTATAGATACTGGAGACAGGCCTTGAAACTGGCTTAACAGCCAGAGCTGCTGACTCTGGATTTGGAGAACCAGGTTCGAGTCTCTGCGTCATCTCAACATCCTGTGATTCTGAGCAAATCGCGTAATCTCCCCGTGCCTACCAAAAATGAACGTGTCCTTGTGTAATGTAACTGATGCTCATGTAAAGCGCTCCAATACCTTCGGGTCGAGTTGGCGCTATATAAAACTGCAACAACAACAAACATATCACTGTATACCACAGAGTTCTTTGGCCTTGCCACCAGAAGACGTAAAAGGCAACTTCAGTGGCACTTTCGGTCGACCTGGTATAAATAGTTTCCAGTAGAAACATCTGCAGCATCAGGACTTTCTAGGAGCCCCTGGGGGAGTACGGCCCATCTGTTCAGCGGAATGAAGACAAGACATGTTACCCCTTCAAGGAAAGGACCAAGCAAGGCCAATGTGTATCGCTGAATCTCTCATCCACCAAAGAAAGAATGACGTAAGAAACCGGCGACCTGTAATCCACAATAGAAAGGGACAGACACACAGACACACACCACCGCCCACCACTGACCCCGCACAGGGCTACCAGCGACGAGGTGAGAAGTGCAGAGATGAAGGAAACACACAATGGGAAGGGGCAGGGTGAGGGCAGGGGGGAGGGCCGCGTCACTTCCCGGAGGCCCCCGCAGACCTGCCACTCACAGGACCAGCACCCGGGGGTGGACTCGGGAACAGGCTGACTCGGAAAATGAGCCCACCTGGCACTGGGAAGTGAGCTCCAGGCACCATCTGTGCTCCAACCTAAAAGGTGGTGGATGGGAGCACATAGAGGGTAATCTGTGTGTAATGGTCCAACAAAGCAATCTCGTGGGTGTGGGGGCGTCGCAAGCCACGAGGCCCTCGGCTTCATGGCTTATTGTCACAGGAGGCCTCGTGACATTATAAGACCTTTAAAAAGATACACGTATGTATGTATACATATCTACATATATATTTATGCGCATGTGCAATGTACAGGCACATAGATACATGCACATCTGTGAACACATATCATGAACCCAAACCCACATATACGTGTACATTGATAACACACATTTAAAACAGCCAGATGTGCAGACAGATTGTATGTGCACGGCCCCCCGGCCCCCACTCACCCGCGTGTAGATGTGCTTCTTGGTCAGAGCCATCCTGCCGGCCCCCTGGGGGCTGTCCCACCCTCTCCGTGTGTCAGCCGCTCCCTTTGTGGGGCTGCTCCCGGCGCATCCCCTGACACCCCAGCAGGATGTGGCTGCGGGTGCGAGCGGCCGGCCCGGCTGCGGTCAAGTCAAGTCAGAGAATTTATATAGCGCACTACATACCCAGAGGGTCTCAAGGCGCTTAAGGAGGGGTAGGGAATCACTTGTCAAATATCCACGTTTTAAGTTGCTTTCTGAATGCTAGGTGGTTCTGGGTAAGGCGAAGGTAGGTGGGAAGTGAGTTCCAGGTTTTAGCTGCCAGGTAGGAGAAGGATCTACCTCCCATGGTGGTCTTGTTGATGCGAGGTACATTGGCAAGGGCTTGGTTGGAAGATCGAAGCTGGCGGGAGGGGGCGTAGAAGGACAGTCGTGTGTTGAGGCATTCTGGTCCGATTTCGTAGAGTGCTTTGTGTGCGTGGGTAAGGAGCCGGAAAGTGATTCTCTTATTGACGGGAAGCCAGTGGAGGTTTTTCAGGTGACCAGAGATATGTTCTTTACGCGGGATGTCTAATATGAGCCTGGCTGAGGCGTTTTGGATTCGTTGGAGTTTTTTCTGGAGTTTAGCGGTAGTCCCGGCGTAGAGGGTGTTTCCATAGTCCAGTCGGCTCGTGACCAGAGCGTGGGTGACCGTTTTCCTAGTTTCGGTGGGGATCCAACGAAATGTTTTTTTGAGCATGCGAAGAATGTTGAAGCAGGATGAGGAGACGGCGTTGACTTGTCTGTTCATTGAAAGTGAGGAATCCAGGATGACGCCCAGGTTCCGTGCATGGTCTGTCGGGATGGGTGCTTTTCCAAGGGCTTCTGGCCACCAAGAGTCATCCCATGCGGAGGGGGAGGTACCTAAGATGAGGACTTCTGTTTTATCTGAGTTCAGTTTCAGACGGCTGTGTTTCATCCATTCGGCTACTTCTTTCATTCCTTCGTGTAGGTTCGTTTTGGCGGTGCTAGGGTCATTGGTGAGTGATAGGATCAGTTGAGTGTCATCCGCGTAGGAGATGATGTTGAGGTGCCTGGTGTCAGCGGGGGTGGGAGTGACCCCCCAGAGCTCCGTCTGCCTCTGCCCGCTGGAGGGCTCCCCGAAGCTGGGCATAGCTGCCAATGTTTCAGATTGCTTTTGTGTGACATTTTCATAATCTCAGTGTAATGATGAGTGACATTCAACGACTATGAGTGACACTTTCTCACAAGCAAAATCAAGCAATAAATACGAGAGGAACATATAAATATCAGAAAATACACCCATTTGAGCAACCAGAAACTCTAAAATATTTAAACTGCTGCAAAGCACCAGAGCCAGGTGTAGTGGCGACAGGCGTTCCAGGCTGCATTGGCCATGGAAGCAGTCAGAGCGAACCCCCAATCTGTGTACTCAGATGATTACAACAGGCACCCCAACCACCATGCTATCTTTCTCGGTTCAATCTCTTGTCCTGCGGGATAAATACACAGATCTTCACAGATGGCACATGAAGCCACTCCATTAACAGCAAGTAATCAAACCTGTAACTTGTAGTTTACACATAGGTTTTTCCAACAAGCTCACTAAGTGTCTGTGTTCTGTCACCATGGTCGCACCCCTTCGGTCCCTGCAAGATGTATACACATTAAAGCAAATACCCTAAGGCTGCAGTGCCTAACACTATAATTTGCAGTTTACACATAGATCACACTTCCTAAAACATACACAGTCCTTTACAGCAGGCACTCTGGTCACTCCAAACACATAACCTGCACACACATCTGCAGCTAGCACATGAACCACATGGGCTGTTTTATAGTGCAGATACCTTTCCCAGCGTTTGCCCCTCCTGTTGAGTTTGCTGCTGTCCACTGGGAGCCCCACAGAGAGTCCACATGTACAGATACCTTTATGGCAGGCCTCTGTAACTCAAAACCCAAGATTGGACAGATTTTGTTTTGATTTTTATAGCAACTATTTACAGGTTCAAAATCGGGCAGGAGGATGGGAAATTAATGAAATCCAAAGGCGCACCTGGGATGGACTTTGTTTCTGACCACCCACCTCCCAAAACCATTCCCTTCCATCTTCCAACCACCTCAAGTCCCTCCTGACCCAGTAACAGGATACAGACCTCTGTTCAAATATTGGTCTTGTATATATGCGTACAGTTACAAGCCACAGCATCAAGTTATTGCACAGCAGAGTTATTAAAGTGGGCCTTCAGCACTAATAACAGATTCTATGTTTGCTTCAAATGTTGCGGTTTGATCGACCTCATGAAGATGAAAGGCTGCGCTCGGCTGCGAGAGAAATCTATGAGGAAAGGATAAACTCGTGCGCACCTTAGTCCACTGAGCCCCCGGCTGACTTCAACGTAAAGGTAGGTGAAAAGTGCTGTGAGCAGAAGGAACCACACAAACCCTCCCCAAAATACACAATATAGCAAGGCGTGAATAATGTGTGTAGATGAGATCAACCTCACCTTTTTTCTGCGTGTTAAAAACGTTTTCTAACTGCAAGTGCAGCCATACGTCTCCCTAAAATCGATTTGTCTGTGCACGAAGAAAGATAGCAAAATACACCAGAGCCTCTGAAATGCTGGGGACAGCGCTGCGCTAGAGCTGCTGAGCCCGGGCCGATGACAGGGAGGGAGAGCTGCGGGGTCCTAGCGCCGGGTACTTCCGTCCGAGGGACGGGGCATTCCCAAAAAGAGCAAGCACTTTGTGAGCTGGACTAAGAAGCGGAGAGAGACTAGGCTCCAGCAGTCGCCGCTATCATTTACAGTGCACCCCGTATGAGCAGCGCATGAGTAATGGAATCCCACTGAATGAAAGGAAGAGCAGCTCGGCACCTCCTATACACAGGCACCCACAGTTTGACATCTGGTCATCTCTCAGCAGCTGCCTTGTCCCAGCTAGCGAAGTTTCATCACTGGTGTGTAAGCCTGTTGCGTGCTTGTTGATTTGTGATATTTTAGAATAGGTTATTGATTTGCAACGCACTTTGGAGTACGACAGCACTCCGTGCAGCGGTATGCACCACTTTGTGTGTGCGGTGTACCTTCCAGAGCGCTGCCCCATCCAGCTTTATTCACAGATATGGAGGGGACTATCTATATGAAGACAGTGTGGAGAGGACTATGTATATGGAGAATGGTATGGAGGGGATTATGTATGGAGATGGTGGGAGTCTGAGCGAAAGCACTACATGCACTGGAGACAGCACAAAGGACTGCGTGCTCTTCCCACGTTCCCCTTTAGCTTGCATGAATCTGCCTTCCTCCTCCCAGCCCCACTCTGGCAGAGATCCATGACCTCCAAACCCAGACCAGCACAAGAAGGTGAAGATCCCCCCCCTCTTACCCTCCCCCTCACCCCACCCATCTGTCCCAACCCACCCCCATCTACCTACCCCCACCTCCCTGTCTCACACATGATCTGCCCCTTTTGGTGCAGTTACCGACTGTGCTATGTACATCCAGCACCACGAGGCATTCTGGAACTTGTAGATTTTGTTGTTTAAATTGTTGGGGTCAACAATAGCTGGCACTTGTGGCTGGGGGAGCAAGGGTGACGACAAGCAGTGGGAAGGATGGTCATTGTGGTGGGGGGTAGAACGTGCTTGCCAGTGATGAATAAAACAGTTAAGAAGATAGTAGAGTAACACATGTTGGATCATAATGTTTTTTTTTCGAACTCGCCGCCGTCAAGTAAGTTCCAATTAGGAGTCAGTGACGACTATTTATCATGAGGGTGAGTAGGGATAGGGTGCACGTATCTGTGCGCTCGCAAGTTTTGAAAAGGGAGATTGGATTTAGAGAAGTGCAACCAAGTATCTGCGCTGTACGCTCCTGCATTCATTCAACCAGACAGTCAGATTTGTTTTTTGTTGTTGCACTTTCATATAGCACCAACTCGACCCGAAGGTATCGGAGCGCTTTACAAGAGCACCAGTTGCATCACAGCCGGACACATTATTATTTTATTTTTTCTTTGGATTTTTTTTTTAGCACAGGGATATTAAGTGAATCACAGGGTGCCTGGGCCTCCCGCCAGACTCGAACCTGGTTCCCCAGCTTCAAGGTCGGCCGTTTTAGACGTTAATCTCTGCAGTCCTATTGAAAGTTGTCACTCTTTGGGAGTGACGTCCGCACGTTCGGCTGCTCTCCGCGGCTTTGCGTGGAATGGCACGCTGCTGCCCTCTGGGGCTTTCCGGCAGTCGCCTTCATCACGCATTGATTTCACGAGTCACTTCTTCCCCCCCACCCATGGTCGTTTGTTTCCTTCTACATTGGCCACTCCCCTACCCCTCCCCGTGACACACTGACACGAATCGAGAACGCGCCAAAGGCCAGACGGACACAAGACAGGAACCTGACCGACAGAGAGCCGGGCGGAGAAGGAGCAGCCCGGAGTACAAGATACCGGCAGCCCAGACTTATGCAAATATCACCAAAAGCCTGTAAGCAGCACAACAAGCAGGGCGTCCACACGCACGTGGGTTCTGAAGGGAAACTTATTTCCCTTATCCCCTCTTAAAAAAAAAAAAAAAAGTGCGAAAAAGCAACGAAAGGCGACTAAACTTAGAGAGCATAACTCACCCGCTGGGGACGTTCTGCCGGCTCAAAATAATGCCATTCTCTCCCCTTTATGTCAGAGACACACATGCGGATCTCGTTTGAATTGTAGCAAGTAAAGCATGCAACAGTCATGCAGTAAACAACAACAGATCCCTCCGTGTGAGGAGGGCCACTATCTTCAGCCACAGCGGGGGGCTTCTGGATCCGCGTCAGGCAGGGTGACCATGCCGGACCAGATTCGGGGGCGTTCCCGGCTTTCGGCTGACGTCGCGTGACGTCGGCAAAAGCCAAAGAATCTCGGGAACGCCCCCGAATCTGGTCCGGCATTGACGGACAGGCCCCTCGTCCAATGGCTAGGCTCCATTTATGGAGCCAGCCAATGAATGACGAGGGCCGACCCAAACCCACACTACAGTTCTCATCAGGTTTTCGCCTGGTTATGTGTCCTTCTATGCGCCTTCCCTTGTGTCCAGCCTCGCTCCCTACTGGGTTGCTCTCTGAAATGGCAGGAAACGTGCCTCTCTTGTTTCCCTGTCCCTTCGGGGGTCCACGCTGCACCCCCCCCCTCTCAGGAAAGCTCTTCTAGGTCCTGCAGGCGCTCCCCTCTCTTGTTACCGTTCTCCGTTTGCCTCCACCACTTTCGCCGACCTCAGTGCTCCTGAATCTGCCAGTGCAGCGCAGCTCTCATGTGAGTCGGTTCCCTCACGTGCGATCGCGGGAGCATTCAGGCTATGTAAGTCCCGAATCTGCTCTCTCCTGTGGCGTGCACCGATGTGCCTCCGTACTTCCCAGGCTTGAATACCAAGAAAGGGGCCTTTTCTCCCTCCCGATTCTCTGAGCGTCGTCGCCGCTCCTCCCCCGTTGGCCGTGTCTGCGGGTCGTCCCCACCTCGGGATCTTCAGTCCACTGGAGCCTCGCTCGCCCCTGGTCGCTCCCCCCGCGCCGGGTCTCAGGGCGTCAGTCAGCACATCGTGGGCGCTAATTTGGGGTCCTCCTGCGCGGCTCACCGGTCAGCCCACCAACTCATCTTCATGGGCCGCCAGATCCCCACTACCCCCGATTGTCACCTCCGAGGGGGGGCCTTTGTTTCCCCTAGCACCAAGTGCAAGGCGGGGGTCTCGAGGTCCCGTCTGTCAGGATTAATGCGGACTGGATCGCGGCGCTCTCCGCTTAGGCAGCCACCTCCATTGGCTGCTAGCCACGCCCCAACTACATAATCATATCTATGAGGCCACACAAAGCCACTTTGCGTGGCTTTGAAAGGCCTCATAAATATGGAGTAAGGCACAAATCGCTGTGTTGCCTTACTCTGTACTCGGACGCAACACCCATGGATTTTGATGCCTCCCATTATATATAAAACCATACAAACTTGGGGATGTGCCAAAACCTTACGCTTTCCAAGGTGAAGTGTAACAAGGAGAAATAACTTTTCAAATATTTAATTCTCCTCCTTTTTTTCTCTTTCTATGTGTGCTGCATTCTGCAGCACACACAGAGAAAGAGGTTTTGTGCTGGAAGGGGCCCCTTTCTGCACAAAAACAATCCTGTTGATGGTGCAAGGATGCCCGTGTTGGCTCTAGGCTTCCAAAACGGCGCCAGCACAAGGGGAAAGGACAGGAATGCACAATATAAAATGAAAATGGTATATTCCTGCCCTTTCACTTTGGTATATGGCAGCGGAGTAAGGTGACTTACCGCACTGCCCTAAATTAGGGCCCATGTTTCTACAAACTTCATTATGGTCTATTCTAGTTGTAGGAAATTGGGTTATTAGTTGTGTAGCCTGTACAAGTATTAAATGCACAATCCTCCTCACTGGAAACCAAGCACCTCATTGGAGCACGTGACTCTTTCAGAGTAGCAAAGCAGAGCAGTCCAAGCCTACTCAGGGGAGGTGGTGAGGGCTAGTTATCATCACTGGCACACAATATCACTCAATAAATGATTTCCAGTCAGTTATTTTCTTTATAAAAAAGGAAAAGTACATTTAATACACACACACTACTAAATACTATGGAGTGATTCCCAAATATATTCATTGGTAGATGGAAAATACCATAGATATCATTACATAATCACCTTTGACCCCACCTAAAGGGGTCATACAAACATATAAAGGCGGTCTATTGGCTTGGCCAAATGCTCAAGATCCACAAACCACGTGTTCAAGACATCATTTAGTGTGTGAATACAGTCATCGATAATAATAGTTCTGTGTAAAGGCACTTATTACTGTTAATAAAGCATACTCACTGGTATCAGTAATCATAATCAGCATTATGTCAATTTAGCATTTTAAAATTAGCAAAAATTATGACTGTGTGCTACTTTAAAACTTTCCAACCATGAAAATGCAAGCATAAAAACAGCCCCTAAAGTGCATCACATTTTGATTACATAACATGCAACCATAGACTTAGCCCCTAGAGGACGCTGTACAATATGTACCTTTTCCCAACATTATCAGGCCACAATAGATAGACCCATAGAACAAGCCCCTAAAAGCATCTGCACTCATAGCTGTAAAGCCACAGCTCCAGCCCTGCCAGTGCTTTAAATGTTGGTGATTTCCTTGCAGGGTCCAGCATTCCTGAACACCCCAGACCCAGGGTCTTTCCTATTGAACATTTCTGTGAGGGGGAGATGAGGCTCTCCTGCAGCCCTCCACTTGTACTGCATTTCTATTGGTGATGTCCCTGCCATCCTGAGGCCACCATGAATAGAAATGAATATATAATTAGAGGAGCCCCGCAGCACATAATGGGGTGCTACAGCCAGGGTCATGTGTATCTGATTAGAGGCTCTCTCGCTGTGCTGGGGACAGCCTTTGCTGCATTTTTTTCTTGCCATGCAGCCTCGTAGTTTTTTCTTTGTTTTTGTAGGGGCAGCAAGTCCCACCCGGGCACCCTCATGCCCAGTGGGGGCTCCTCTATGGGGGCGTTTGGGCGCCGCACCCGGGCTTTCTCGCCGTGCGAGAAGGCAGAAACAAATGGTAGTTATATAACTACCATTTGTTTCTGCCTTCTCGCACGGCGAGAAAACAGAAGTTCCTGGTTGAGAGTGGGCGATGTTACTCAAGGGCAGGGGGGAGTGGCTTGCCCACTGTTGTTTATAGTGTCTGTTTGGGCGGCCTCCGGCTGCCCAAACAGGCAGTATTAACAACAGTGGGCAAGCCACTCCCCCCTGCCCTCGAGTAACACCGCCCACTCTCCCTGTTCTCTCTGTATGCTCCAGCATACAGAGAGAAAATGATGCGGTGGGTCAGCGGCCGCACCAATCAACAACGCGGCGGTGGAGGGGAGGGAGGCTGCCTGCAGCCTTCCTGATGACGTGCCGTGCCTGGCTGCAGAAATTCAAAACCAGGACGGCGGGAGTCGGGAGTCTCGGAACAGGAAGGTAAGTTTTACTTTTATTTACTTTTATTATATATCCCGCCTCCCCCCCATCCCCTCCGCAGCGCGACAACCCCATTATGACCACCCCCCCTCCACCCGCCCGTAATGCCGGCCGCGACTGTTGTCTTGGCAGAGGTTGTGATGCTGGGGGTGGGGGCGCGGTGTTCTCCTCACTGTTGCTGATTGCCTCTTCTGGTAAGCGGGCCGAGGGGAGCTCTGGACAGTGTACACTTTGGCCAGCGGGCGGGAAAGAACAATAAATCCCTGGAAGATGGAACACTCACAGGGCAGGGATCTTGAATTACTAAAGGCTGAAGAGCCTAGACAAAGAAAACATATTATCGGAGGAAAAATCAATAACAATCAGCGGAGGAAAATGAAATCAGCGCTGGGGGAGTGGGGTGGCAGGAGGGATCACAGAGGCCGCATTAGTAAGTGTTACTTACAGCCTGAGCTCACAGCCGCCGCCTGATGGATGCAGCGTTTGGTGATGTCACTTTCGAGAACTCGTTCACCTCAATCACCCCTTAAAGTGTCTGTCAGCGCCGGTGAGCAGGGATCATCTCATTTACTGGTGGTCATCCCTCTCAGAGAGTGGGAAGGTGCGTCATAACCCGCGCTCATCCGTCTCAGGGTCCAGGGCAGACTTGCACGCTGCTGTACTTTAATGTTATCGCTGCCACCCCTGTCGTGACCTGACAGTGTGGGCGACGGACAGTAGGGCGCTAGGACCCTGTGGGCAGAGTGACCAGGTCACCGGACACCGGATCCGGTGACGTCAGAGGAAAGAGTGGGAACAATGACTAGGACATGGACGGGGACGGACGTGCGGACCAGCAGCTGCCCGAGAGGCTAACTAGCAGCAATGCGAGATGCCAATAAAGAAATGTGCAACTAACCTGTGTCCCGTGTATGGTGTACCTCCCGGCGCACATGGAGAACATGACAACTGATGACGAGGGAAAGTGACGAACGACGCGTGGGAAGGCTGGAGACACACAAGGAGCCCACCCTGGAAGAGTAGGAGACACGAGAAAGTCTGCCCGTTGAGCAGCGAGGCGGGAGCTCACCCCGACTGCCACCGGTGAAGATGATGCGGTAAGCGCTGAGGAGAAAGGGAACAAATTGGAAAGGCTGGTGGGAGCCATCGCGAGAATATGGAGGGTCTCGGCGGCCATATTGGAAGGAGGCGAGCTGAGCCAATGGGCAGTGAGAACAGCGGTGGCGGCCATTTTAAGTACAGGCAATGCGATTAGGACGGCGAAATTGTGGAAAAAGAGGCGGCCATCTTAGATCTGGAAAGAAAGATAGACAATAATGGAGCGGCCATTTTAAGGCCAAATAACGTCGGAAAAGAAGGAAATGAGAAAGGAAAGACGACGAGAAGTAAAAATAAATAAAAACAAAGGCAGAAATAAGGAGAATAAAGGGGCATATTAAGGACAAGAAAGGACAAAGACGACCAAAGTGACATTTTGAAGGGGACATTCAAGGAAAGGTCATAGGACAAGGAGAGCAGCCATTTCAAAGCCAGGCAAAGGGTAAAGAAGAAGAAGAACCTAAGACAAGGTGAATTAAGGAGAACGCGAGCAAGAAGAAAAGACAGGAAGAAAAAGAAGATAAAGAAGAAAAGGAAGATAAGCACGGAAAAGGTCTGAAAAGGGAGACAAAGGAAATGAATGTCTTGATTGAAGAATAAAGGATAAATAAAAGGCAAAAGAGCAATAAGGCAAAGGAAGATGATGGTGCAATAAGAAAAGAGATTACCAGAGAATAACAAAAGGACAAATAGAGAAAGAGAAAGAAGGAAAGAATATATACATATATAAGAAAGAAGAACAAGAGAGTGGAAGAAGACAGAGAAGGCTAAATAAAAGACAGAAAAGAGACATAACAAAGAAAAGAAAACAAAACAAAAGGAAAGAAAGCAGAACAACAAAGAGAAATAAAAGGACAAAGATTGCACAAGGACAAAGAAAGAGCAAAGGAGAAGTTACAAGGCAATAAAGAAAAGAAGAAAGAGGAGTAAAATAACGAGGAAAGAAGGGACTAAAGAAACAGGAAAGAGAAAAGGAGAACATAAAAGAAAAAGAGAGAAAACGGAGACACAAAGACAACGAAAAAGGGACACAAGAGAAGAAGAAGTAGAAGAAGAAAAGGACACAATGGGACACAAGAGAAAAGGACAAGGAGAGCCTAGAAAAGGCTAAAAGGACAAGGAGAGCCGAGAAAAGGCTAAAAGAAAAGGAGAATAACAGAAGAAGAAGAAGAAAAAAAAGGACACAAAAGGGACACAAGAGAAAAGGACAAGGAGAGCCTAGAAAAGGCTAAAAGGACAAGGAGAGCCGAGAAAAGGCTAAAAGGACAAGGAGAATAACAGAAGAAGAAGAAGAAAAGGACACAAAAGGGACACAAGAGAAAAGGACAAGGAGAGCCTAGAAAAGGCTAAAAGGACAAGGAGAGCCGAGAAAAGGCTAAAAGGACAAGGAGAATAACAGAAGAAGAAGAAGAAAAAAAAAAGGACACAAAAGGGACACAAGAGAAAAGGACAAGGAGAGCCTAGAAAAGGCTAAAAGGACAAAGGAGAGCCTAGAAAAGGCTAAAAGAAAAGGAGAATAACAGAAGAAGAAGAAGAAAAGAAAAAAAGGACACAAAAGGGACACAAGAGAAAAGGACAAGGAGAGCCTAGGAAAGGCTAAAAGGACAAGGAGAGCCTAGAAAAGGCTAAAAGGACAAGGAGAGCCCAGAAAAGGCTAAAAGGACAAGGAGAGCCTAGAAAAGGCTAAAAGGACAAGGAGAGCCTAGAAAAGGCTAAAAGGACAAGGAGAGCCGAAAAAAAGGGGGTAAAAAGGAGTAAAAGGACAAAGACATGCAATGAGCAGAGCGGACAAGCGCCATCAAGGAAATAAAGGCAAGAGGCACCTCAGGGCCAGGACCAAAGGTGTTGAGACAGAAATAATATAGATGATAAGACAACAAGTTCTCCAAAGAGTCACTGGCGGTGACGAAAGTGAAAGGATGGATGATAACGGCTGTCCACGACAAACAACGAATAACAAGAAAGAGATAGCATTTCAAGGACAAAGAAGGCGGAGAAAGAAGAAATGGCAGCGACAACTGCAGCCACATGGAAGGTAGAAGATAGAGGACAAGGAAGCGATGGAGACACTAGATTCACGAAGAGCATGCAGTAAACAACAGAGACTCATTGAAGAAATGTGGAATGACAAGTACTCTCTCTCCCTCTCTCTCTCTCTCTCTCTCTCTCTCTATCTCTCTCTCTCTCTCTCTCTCTCTCTATCTCTCTCTCTCTTTCTCTCGTTCGTTCACCTCCATCAATATAACTGTGAATGAGGACTATGGTAAATGTGTCACAAAGATTTGTTTGCAACAAGGGGGGAGGTGTCGTGACCTGACAGTGTGGGCGATGGACAGTAGGGCGCTAGGACCCTGTGGGCAGAGTGACCTGGTCACCGGACACCGGATCCGGTGACGTCAGAGGAAAGAGTGGGAACAATGACTAGGACATGGACGGGGACGGACGTGCGGACCAGCAGCTGCCCGAGAGGCTAACTAGCAGCAATGCGAGGTGCCAATAAAGAAATGTGCAACTAACCTGTGTCCCGTGTATGGTGTACCTCCCGGCGCACATGGAGAACATGACAACCCCAAGGATCCATGCACTGCTATGGGAATTGGTGACACATGCAAAGACTGGGGGTAGGTAAGAATGTCTTTAAGGAACTGGTGGTTGACGCAGAGAAGCAAGGCCTCTGTAGTTCAGCGTGTGACTTGTTCTGTTGTCCCTGTGTACGCCTCGCTACGTCTGATCAAGTTTCCTGATTATAAAGAATAAAAGGTTCCCCGCTGGCAGAATGTACGTAAGTCAAGTGTTTTATTGAACTTTGAGTTGTGCTGCAGAGAGCCATCTGCCACATCCATAACCTACTCCTGCCAGCCCCAAAATCCGATGGCTACCAAATGTACATAGTTGCTGTATGTGCTTTAGCACCTATAGATAATCCGAGCAATTAACCTACATCATTTCAGATTCTTGGACTTTCACTTCTCCTTTATAAATATCAGCCTATTCTATAATTCTCAGTACGTGGATGCATTTGCATGCAAGGTGGTTGTGATGATGACATTGGGTGAGTTGACAATTCTGTGTACAGGTAGGAAACTGCAGATCACAAACAGAAAGCTAGCTGCCTAATGCTATGTGTGCCAGTAAATATTTGTTATCATCCCACTGTGCCTGAGAGAGAGCGAAACAAGGCAGTAATGAGAGCTCCTCTAGAAGACACGCAGAGTAGAGAGCATGCCATCCCTGAGGATATTTTAATAAATAAATGCAGGTCCCATCTCCAGGCCCTGGACCATCACAGGAATAATTGTAGTCCAGGTGTCAGAGCCCAACGCGCTCCCTTAGGCAAATGGGGGGTCAAAGATCACCAAACTTTAAAATGCCATAACTCATGCACCATTGGGCCAATTTTGACGATCTTGAGCTCATTTTACTCCTGGGGGTTGATGAGCTCTTGCCACCAGGGCGAGTTGAAGCAGACCTTTTCACCTCCAAATTGGCGCCCACAAAGAGTTGGTTGTTCTGGCTACCTGCGCCAACTTTCCTCCTCGTCTCTTTCTCGGTGTGCAAAAGTCCAGGACTTTCCCCCAACTGGTCCTCGGGGTTGTTAGAGGGCCAGCCTTACTGGCCCTTGGGTAAAGCCTCTGTTCCTGGGTTTACTGGGCAGAGTCCTTGGTCCTTTTTAGGCATGAGGGGGTTCTTCCTTCTAGTTGTCCATGGCGGTCGCAGGGTTTAACAGTGAAGCACACAGAAATCATCAAGCAAGAGAGAGTCTCCACTGTGTGCAAGAGTTTTTTAAAGAGAAGGGGAAGGTTCCAGATGCAAGGCCCTTCTAGCCAATCCAAGAGTGCCACGTCACCTCTCCACCCCATCCCAACCCTCCTGAGTGAACCATAGTTTTGTTAAACAGTACTACTACCCTGGTTCATAGGGTCACTGGGTTGACCCCGTATATTGCTAGCCCAGCATTATGGAAAAATTCAAAATGGCATCATCCACAAGTCAGTAGTCACATCTACTCTGGGGCCTCAGCTCCGCCTCTCACTGACATCACTGCCAGGGCCATCCTGATCAAACTCGTTTGGTGGGTTTGCTGCCTTCTGGGGAACCCACAGAACCAAATATGCAAATTTTCAGGTGGCCCCAGTGCCTTTGGCAACTTCTCCCACCATGTGTAAACACTTTCTATCCCCGTTGTTGTTTATTCTCTTTATTTGCAGCAAAATCATTTCAATTATTCAACTCGGGTTTCCTGATCCCCAGCTGGACACATGCAAGGCTCATGATGGGCAACTGTGACGGAGATCCAATAGCCCTTATGATCCTGGCTGGCTCAGCGCCTGCTGCACTGTTGTGTAGCAGCGTGCTAGTCAGATTCCTTCTTTCCCCACCCATAGATAGCACGGGTGCTAGGTGTCCCCCACTCATCCAAAACTCAGGCACAGTGAGTGGTACAGGGAAACAGCAATGTTCCCAGGACTTAAGCCTTGGGATATTGGGATTGCTGCCTCTGGTACGGGGGTCCATGGTATATTTAGGCGTTTACCTGATTCTTTCTTTAATATTTGCCCACTGTTGGCTGTGAGACCCTTTTAAAGGATGTCACCATAGGTTTTCCACCTACTTTATTCCCATATATTCGTACATGTGTGCATAGTATTTGGTATTGGGTGTCATAAAGTGCTTTTCCTTTTTATAAGACACAACTCTGAGTGTGCACATGTTATTTGTTGTGTTTCTGAATGGTGAGACTGTAGCTCATAGCATCACCCATGTTAGCCTTCGACTGCTCTGAGTCACTTCCATGATTGTCAAGTGCTAAAAAGGGGTATGAGAGAGCGCAAACTGACTTAAATGTATGAGTACATCACACTTACCTGTAGTAAGCACAAATCATGAGGAGAAATGCCATGAGTGCTAATAGTATCTGTAATTATATTCTGAATGTATAGATAATGTAGAGACTTAAGTAGAAGTGGAACTAATACAGAAATGTGTGGCATTATATGATTTTAGTAGATGTGATTATTTCTGAATCTCTGTCGTGTAGCTGTTAAAATATAAGATGGTATGTGGTTAAACGCAGAATGTGGTAGGCCTCAGGGCCAGAGCTAAGAGGGAAGGTGTTTCTTTTCACGACACAGATTGTATTAATGTTTTGGTCATTGCATTAAATGGGCCATGATTTATAGAGATGTTTACTGAATAATAGAATAAGAATATTAACATGCTTTAATTAATGAAGAAGTTGGATGCTATAATTATGATGAAAAATATTGTAGGCCTGAAATGTTTTAACATTGATTTGCACGTACATGTCTGGGCTGAGAAATGTTGCAGGCCTTTTTGGAAGTCTATGAGAGTTGGGTTCTTGGCTGCAGATATCTGTCTGCACAGGAAAAGGGGGGATCCAATTATAAATGAATGAATAGAGGTCTGTTCAGTAGACGGCCCAGACATGGAGGAGGGTTCTGGAATGTTTAAGGGGTATCAGCGGGCCGGAGAAGAGTCTGAGAAGCAAGGTCAACTCTAACGTATGAGGCCCAATACAAAGCATCATGGAAAAAGCCAGAAGCTACACCACGTGAGGGGCGTCTCGCAAGGGGCGTCTCAAATGTTGTTGACTGTTTTGTATTAGGGACAGCACCCCTGGGTGGAGTTAGAGCAGATACCTGAGGACCCTTTAGAGAGCGGATGGGTAGGCAGAGAGGGGTCATGACTGGAGAACTATAGGTTTTCACCAAGAGATTTAGAGTGAGTGACTTCCCTTGGGGGTCATTCACTGCTGACACCTTTGTTAGGTTGGGACTTGGTTAAGTAGGGATACCATCTAGAGCAGGGTAGGGACAGCCTAACCTGTGCGTTTTTCCTCCAACCTAAATGAAGGAGAGATATGCGTCAATGCTGATAGCTTTATTATTCTTAGAACTTGTGTTAGTGATTTCCGTTGCTCGTCTGAGGGCTTTCCGAGAGCACATGTATGTAATTGGACCTGTGTATCTCGTGAATCTCATTCTGAGATGCCTGTATTTGCAGCTTATCATATCTTTACAATAAACTTTTGAAAGCTAGAAGTTGTTTGTGATCTTTGGGAGCAAAGTCCTTTATTGGGTGAACTAACTTGCAGAGAGGTGCACTTTCTTTCCTCACAGACAGGCAACAAAGGTTCAGTCGACCAGATCGAGGTTTAGATCAATAGTGGTAAAGTATCGATCAAAATCTCGCCCTTCCAGTTGGTAGCAGAGGATGGTTGCCTTCTTGAGGACGGTGACCTAGGCCAGGTTAGCTTACCCCAAGGCCCCTAGAGATCGATGATCGGAAGAACAGCCCGCTGAAGAAGATCCGGATGACGTGAGACAGAAAAGGCAGCAGTATCGGTCGAGAGTGAGTATAAAGGGTTATGCGTGTTAGATTGCGGTGTTTTGTATTGTATCTATGTTGTAATGTCTGGCGGAGTTGAATGTCTGTAGAGTGACTGTGGAACAGGTTGTGAGCGCGCGCAACCGGTGGAAATCTTAAGTTCAAGGAGAGCTTAAGTGGTCCGGGTGTATCGGACACCCAGAGTAATTGTCAACTAGTGTGATGGGGGTCATGAGGTACCATTGATCACCCGAAAGACCGAGATAGGGGGACCGTAAGAGTGAGTGCGTGAGTAACGGACGCTGGTCGGAAGTTACTGTGTGTGTAAGCAACCTATCAGAGAGACGATAGACATTTCGTCAGTTGTGTTGACAATTACAGATAGACTGTGGACGTACAGTCGAGAGAAGTGACCGCTTGGTCGGAAGTAGTCATTTTTCGGTGTATGAATGGGACGCATGCATAACTGGGAGACGAGTTGAGAAAGGAGGGGTGCTGCTGCGAAGCGGAGAAAAGTGACGTCAGAAAGTGTCGCGACGAGATTGGCCGACCGGAGAAAGACCGCGCTGTGATAGGCCAGCTAGCAAAGACGTCAGACAGGGTCGCGACGTGATTGGCCGACCGGAGAAAGACCGCGCTGCGATAGGCCAAGCTAGCAAAGCCGCGACAGGATTGGTGGATTGTCATCAGGAAGTAAACAGAGTAGCGAGGCTGGATATTGTGCGCATAATTATGAAGTGTTTTAAATGGCTGAAAGCGGTGTTTAAAAAAGAGAAGCGGGGATCGTATGAAGGGGAAGAAGCCCCGCCGGAGGGTACGCCAGCTCGTTATATGGCAGTGAATGTTGGGCTGCATACGATCCTTTGGATATCAGAGTGGAGTAAGATTACTGAAGGAAATGAGGAACTGACGTTCCCGAAGTACGGGACGTTCAGATTAGAGGTGTTACATCGATTAAAATCAGTCATGACCTCAATGAGACCCTTGCCTAGACCAACCCAGTTTGAAGCTCTTGATGCATGGATTAGGGCAGCGCATGAAAAGAATATGAACAGACGACAAGAAAGGGTGAAACGATCGGTAAGGGCAGTGCAGGATGCCAGGTGGGATGCGGATGCTAAAAGATGGAGAGTGCATAACTTGGAAGTAAATAAACTGTACCCAGTGTTAGAGGTGCCCGTAAATAAAAGCCCCCTAGAAGAAGATGATGAGAGCGAAACAGAGGACAGCTTGATAAACAGATTATTGACAGACAGGCCACCCCCGTATAATAGAGCAGGGGGAGAGGTCGAGCATACTGAAGGAGAAAAGGGGAGCAATGCAGGAGAGCATAGACCGCTTCCCAGTTCAGAGTGGGATCCTGAGGCAAAGAAAGAGCTGTCCCAGCCTAGTCAGGTGCAACAGGTAGTCGGGAGGTTTGTGGTACAAAGAGCGCCGGAAACGGAAAGCGCCACATCCTACCCATTACCAGATGCACTACAGGTACCTGTTACCATAGGTCCTATAATATCGATATATGACCAAGAGAGAGCAAGAGGGGAAGAACGGGTACGGAAAGACAGAGAAAGAGCAGAGAAGGCAGGAAGGAACGATACGATTAATTCCCCAAGTCAGATGCCGATACCCAGAGAGTGGAGCACCCCGATGCACACAGCAGGGGACCCAGGAGGAGATCCTGGGGGCCCTAGATGGCCAGTGGATCTGAGGGGATCTGGACGAAAATCCTTTCAAGAGCTAAATGAGTACATGAAGCAGTGGGATGAGGCAGTGAAGGCTCAAAAGTGCATCATAGCTGCGGAAGCTGAAAGGGAAAGTCAGGACAGCCGAGCTCGGACTCACTGCGGGGCTGGGGAGAGCAGCCCGGAGTGGGACTGTAGAGAGAGAGAGAGTAGGGGAGTCACCCATTGGGCCCGGAGAGGAGATAGAACAGACCTGGAAAACGGGGGCCCCGGGAGTGGAGGGGTGGCGCGCCCAATACTCAGTGAAGGGGAGAGGAGAGCGCAAGAGTACAGAAACAGCTTTAAGTGTCCACACTGTGTGCCCGGCACCAGAGAACTGAATGGGAGTTGTGAGAGGTCGCACCATAGTCCCTGTGATGACGGGAATGAGCGCAGCCCAGGGAATATGGGGAACCAGGAAGGAGCGTATCGGATACTGAGCGATACTAGGCAAAGGGAGAGTAGCGACCAGAGGGAAAATAACAGAGAGGCGCACGGTGAAAGGAGAGAAGAAGAAGAGAGTGGGCAGAGAAAGAGTGGGGGTAACAGGCCCGTGTTCCATCACCTTCCAAGATCGGATGGCCGAGCATGGGACCTGGAGAGATGGGAGCAAGGGAGGGCACCCATTAACTCTCCCGAGCCCAAACGTAGAGCTCGAAGTTGGGATGGTAGGGAGACCAGTGAGCCCCCTTCGAAAGACATATTGCGAGCTGAGATAAAAGCCAAGAGACTCGATGTCGCCAGTTTAAGGTCAGACCTGGATGACATGGTAGATGGTACCCTGCCTTTAGAAAGAATGGAAATGTATGAACAGGATGAAATACTGTATATGGCAAAGGACATTACTCGAAAAGCGAGAGCAGTCCATGAGAAGTTAGTCGAACTAGCAGGCAAATATATGGTGGACTTGTCAAGAACCAAAGCATTACAGGGTAACCACAGGCTACATTATACAGATCGAGACCTAGATGAGAGGAGAACGATTGGGCTGAAAACGCACATAAGGGAACTGATCGCTGGAATAAGGACATGGAGGGCACTAGATAAGTGGGAAGAGAGGTGGTCCAAGAAAGGGACCGGCAGGAGAAGCACGCTTGGTATGACACCAGGAGGACAGCAGGGAATAGAAGCTTACCCTTTGCGTGAAGTTGCAAATGGGAACTATGTACATGTCCCTTGGAGTAGGGGAGATTTAGCTGCTTTTACCACCTCCTTCCCCAAATTGCGGGAAAACCCAGTGGAGTGGTACAAGCAAGTGGAGAGATTTGTAAAAATCTCAAAGGTCCTATGGATAGATCTGAACACGCTGTTTGACATTGTAGTACCAGGAGATCTGTGGACAGCATGCAAGGTTAGCGCTGAGTGGCCCATAACGGAGCCAGAGAGAGATGCTAAGACTAATGGGCCGTCCGAGATTGTGATGGCAAAATTCGAGAGAGTGATGACTTGGCTGAAAGAGAAAGTGCCAATGCAAGACATAGATTGGGTCAGAATAGACCGAACAAGACAGGAACCCAAAGAGACAGTTCACGAATATTACGAGAGATTGCTGAAGGCGTTTAAACAGTATAGCGGCTTGGATGTAATGGATCCAAAAGACATAGGGCAATTCGTGTCCAAGTTCGTCCTGGGACTGAGACCGGATATTAGTTTAATGATTCAGCAACACTCGATTTGTTGGCAAAGTAAACCCCTAGACGAAATACTGAGATATGCCAGGTACTGCTGTGATGAGATAGACTCCAAGGCTAAGAAACTAAAAGAAAAGTTGATGGTGGTACAGATGCAGGCAGCAGGGAAGGGGGGGCAACAGCAACAGCAGCAAGGAACAGGTACAGGAGGAAAGAAGCAGTACAGTCAGAACAAGGGCAATGAGGAGAGTTCCACCTTTAGACCCAGAATAGATATAGCTGCCTTGAAGAAAACGACTAGGTGCCACCAGTGTAACGAGGTGGGGCATTGGAAACGCGAGTGTCCCTACAATGTAGAGATAGGAGAGCAAGAGATAGAGGAGGAAGAGGTCCAGAGCGCGCCTACAAGAGGGGGAACGCAATACCAAGGAAAGGTGCTCAAAGGGGGGGGGGCTCCTCCCCGAGCCCAGTTCCCGCAACCTCCTCGAGTAGGGACTATGGGTAAGACCTATAGACAAATGCCCCTGTTTGTAGAAGGGGAAGAGTGCTATTATGTGGACCCATTAACCGGACAGAGAGTGGAAAGAGAAGACTGCACCCTCGGGGCAGCCTTGGAGGTGGACCAAAGGGGACCCTATGTGGAAGCAGAAGTAGCAGGGTGCCCTACGACATTTCTGGTGGACACAGGAGCCACTAGATCCACGATCAGATCAGCTGCAGTTCCAGACCTGCCCATGTCTGGAGAGACCATACAAGTGGTAGGGGTCGCAAACAGGAGAATAACCAGCCAATTGACAGAACCGGTACAGGTGAAAATAGGGAAGTACAGCGATGAGCACCAGTTTGTGGTTTGCGATTCAAGTCCTGTGTGTCTGCTAGGGAGAGACCTGTTGTGTAAATTGAATTGTACTATATACTGTACACCTCAGGGAGTGGAGGTATTGACCAATGATGATGACGCAGATTTCAAAGTTGCAAACTCAAGAATATGCGTGGAGCTGTACCCTACTTTGACAGTAGATGAGCTCCCCTGGGACTTGAGAGAGACAGTGGCACCAGAAGTATGGGATTTCACTGGGGAAGAGATTGGATTGGTAAAAGGGGTGGACCCAGTGAAAATTGTAGTGAAACCGCATGCTGAGTTCCCAAGAACACCCCAATATAAATTGACTCCAGAAACGATTGCAGGCATAAAACCCGTGATCGAGTCCATGATTAAACAGGGAATACTGAAAGAAATCGTGGGTAGTCCATGCAACTCCCCGATTATGGGTCTGCAGAAACCAAATGGGAAATTTCGGATAGTGCAGGATCTTCGAAAGATTAATAACATAGTCGTTTCGTGTTGTCCAGTGGTACCGAATCCATCAGTGATACTGTTTCAGATTCCATTCCAAGCTGAGTGGTTCACTGTGATCGATCTTTGTCAGGCTTTCTTTTCGATCCCTCTGGACGAAGAAAGCCATTTTCTTTTCGCATTTAAGCTGGAAAATCGCGTCCTAACATGGTGTCGTATCCCTCAGGGGTATACAGAGAGCCCATCGATCTTTAACCAGCTTTTGAAGAAAAATCTTGAAAGTCTAGTGTTGCCCCAGAAGTCAGTTCTGGTCCAGTACATAGACGACCTCCTTGTGGCGTCAGAAACAGAAGAGGCTTGCAGGGAGGACTCCATTGCTTTGTTAAATCACCTAGCTGCAAATGGGCACAAGGTGTCCCCGGGAAAATTGCAGTACTGCCTGACAGAAGTGCAGTACTTGGGACACAGAATAGAGAAAGGCAAACGAAAGGTGTCACCAGACAGGATAGAGGCGATCATGAAAATGAATGCGCCTAAGACACAGAGAGAGGTCAGGATGTTCCTAGGGATGGTGGGTTATTGCCGACAGTGGATCGTGAACTTTTCATTGAAAGCAAAGCCCTTGCAAAAACTGACGCACAAAGAGGTGAGCGATCCGGTACCATGGGACAAAGACTGTTTGATGGCATTCCTACAGCTGCGAGAGGACCTGTGTCGTGCTCCGGCATTGGGAATGCCTGATTACAATAAACAATTTTTTCTTTACTGTTGTGAGAGGGAAGGTTGCGCGTTGTCTGTGTTAGTCCAAATCCATGGGAATGCCCGTAGACCAGTTGCTTATTTCTCGGCTACTTTAGACCCAGTAGCCGCAGCGTTGCCCGGATGTCTCAAATCCGTTGCTGCAACGGGTGTCAGCATTGAGAGATGTGAAAATATCGTCATGGGGCACCCGTTAGAGGTGTGCGTGCCCCATTCTGTTGAACTGTTGATGACCAGGACCAAAACACAGCATCTGACCAACAGCAGGCTCACGCGTTATGAGCAAGTTATTCTTGCTGCAGAGAATGTGACCCTCAAGAGATGCTCTGTTTTGAACCCTGCCACCTTGATGCCACTTCCAAATGATATCGAGGATGATGATGAATGTACAGACCATGACTGCCTTGATGTGACTGAACTATGCACCAAACCCAGACCCGACATCGTAGATGAGCCACTGACCGACCCAGACGAAATTTTCTTTGTCGATGGCTCATGTGTAAGAGACGAAGTTGGGCAGTTGAGAGCAGCTTATGCTGTTTGTACAATTACTGGAGTTGTGGAAGCTGGGTGCCTGGAAGGAGTACACTCCGCTCAGGTAGCCGAGATTATTGCCCTGACACGTGCTTGCTTGGCAAGCAATCAAATTCGAGTCACCATATACACCGACAGCCAATATGGGTATGGGGTAGTTCATGATTACGGGCAGTTATGGTCTCAAAGAGGGTTCATGACCTCTTCAGGCTCTCCCATTCGCAATGGAGAGTTTGTGCGCCTGTTGTTAGAGGCGTTGCAATGCCCAGCAGGTATCGCAGTTGTAAAGTGCACCGCACATACCAGAAATGAGGACTTCGTTTCGAAAGGCAATAGATATGCTGATGAAGTTGCGCGGTATTGCGCAGAGCAAGGGTACTCTTTCACAGAGGTGGAAGTGGGTGGAATAAATGTAAGAACTGAATTAGCCATGATACTGGAAACTGTTGATACTTGGGATGAACTGTCAAACATGCAAGAAAATGCTCCTGATTCTGAAAAAGAAACATGGGAAAAGGCAGGATGTGTAATGGGTGAGTCCCATTTTTGGGTCTCAGCAGACGGCAGAGCAGTGTTGCCCAATGAGATGGTGAGTCCAATGGCTAGACTCATACATGGTCCCGTACACTTAGGGAGAGATGCTATGCTGAGAGTGTTTAGACAAACTTGGTACAATCCTAAGTTTAGAATAGCAGCAGAAGCAGTGTGCCAGCGTTGTGTGACCTGCCAGCAGCTGAACGTAGGAAAAAGAACACCAGTTGCACTAAGTCACATAGGAAGGTCTGGAGGTCCATTCAATCGGATGCAGATAGATTTCATTGAAATGCCAAGGTGCAACCGCCTCCGCTATGTTCTGGTGGTTGTTTGTGTGTTCTCCAGATGGGTTGAGGCATACCCTACACGTAGGTGCGACACCCTCACAGTGGCCAAGTTACTGCTCAGGGAACTCATTCCGCGCTTCGGGGTGCCGGCCTTTTTGGAATCAGATAGGGGAACACATTTTAACAGCGAGCTTGTGAAGATGATTTGTGTAGCGTTAAATATCGATCAGAAGCTGCATTGCAGTTACCGACCAGAAGCCTCAGGAATTGTGGAGCAGATCAATGGCACGATCAAGGCCAGAATAGCCAAAGTTTGTTCCTCAACGACCCTGAGTTGGCCTGATGCCCTGCCATTGGTTCTCATGAGCCTTCGTAGTACCCCCGACAGAAGAACGGGGTTATCACCACATGAGGTGTTAATGGGGAGAGCAATGAGGCTGCCATCTGTCCCAGCTACTGCACTGTTAAATATCACAGATGATATGATCCTGGACTATTGTAAGGGGCTGTCTGACGCCATTCGTTCTGTGTCCCTTCAGGTGCAGGCTGCCGAGGTTCCAGCGTGCCAGGGCCCGTGCCATGACCTGTACCCTGGGGACTGGGTCCTGGTGAAAAAACATGTGAGAAGAAGCTGCTTGGATATTCGTTGGCGTGGGCCCTTCCAGATCATCCTGATCACGAACACAGCTGTGAAGGTGGGAGGCCTGCCCAATTGGATCCACGCGTCACATACGCGAAGGGTTCCAGCACCTCGAGAAGAAATAGCTCCTCTCTCGGATAGACGTCCAGAAGAGGACCGAGAAGCCATAGAGGGGGCTAGCCAAGCTGTAGAGGTGCCAGCGGAAGCAGGGGACGAGTCTGACCAAGCTGAGGACGGTCAGTACAACAGCGAAACGGAAGACGCTACAGAAGGAGAAAGTAGCTGGGAGTACGAGTCAGACCCTGACAGGTCTGAGAGAGAGCGAGAACAGACAAGAAGGAGAAGGAGTAGAAGGGCACGTGGAGAAGCTAATTGGCCGCAAAGAAGGAGCTCTAGCCTGAGGTCAACTCCAGAGGTAACCCTTCCTCCGATATCAGAAGACTCAGACCCAGAAGAAGGTGCTCAGGGCGCTGAAGCACCCGACCGAAGAAGGTCAAGAAGAGTGCGTGTGCCTAACAGAAGATACTCCACACCTGAGTGGACATATCTGGCGACAAATGTCTGTGAAACCGGAGACAGGGAGGATCCGAGCGGTGGTGGTGTCCAGTTCTGAGCCCATTGTCACCGTGGAAATACGACTGTTGGTACCCGGAGTCGAACAAGAAGGGTCACTAACATTCATGCTCCCCAGACCTCCCCGCCTCAGCAAGTTAAAACACATGTTCCTTTCAGAATTGCAATTCCCCGACTTTGGTACAACGATAACAGCACATGAAGAGCACAATCTTCGTTTGGAAATACTGAACTATGCTATTGAAGCTACAGGCACAAACCTGATAGTAGACTGTTAAAGGACTTTGTAAATAAAACAAGCAGAAAAAGAAGATTACCTAGCGCCCAGGAAGCAGAGAATTTTAGGGAACTTCCCTTGAGTTGATGGAGAAGGGCTAGGGTTGTCTTTATTGAACTGTTAAAGGACTTTTGCGAAGAAGGTTGTCAGCTTCCAGTTGCGTGGATTCTAAAGACAAAAGGATTAAAAGAGACTGTAAAGGAACGAGAGGAAAAGAACTTTTTGCTAAGATAAGAGAGAGCCATATTGTCTGACGAAATGGAGGCCGGCACCCAGAACCGCAGAGCTAAATGTATAATAGGTACACTAATAGTAGGAGTGATAATATTAATAGCTTTAGTGGTAACAATTTCTTATGTAAAGGGACATGAGGAAGAGGCAAAGGTAACTGATGTGAATTCTGTAGAAACGCTTACACCTACTGTTGCTGGTGAGAAAAGAGAAAACACTCAAGAGAAAGCGTTATTAGCTGCAGAAGCCCGCAGGTTACACGTAGATGAGTCCCAAGGAGACTTTAGGTCAAATGCTTATGCTAAACTCTTATATGAATACGTGGATGCCATGGAGGTTAAGGATTGTTACGTCTGCATGCAGTTGCCGGCGTCTGTAGATGAAGGAATTCGATATCATCACCTCCCGCTGACATATGGCATTACATGTAGCTTATTGCTTAGTATATTTTATGAGAGAGATAGTTTCGAATACTATTTCTCAAATTATGATTCAGTGTTGCCAGAAGTCCCAAATTATAAGCAGATGAACAAATGGGACTACTGGAAGAGTGAAGACAGATTGGCCAAGTTCTTCATTCCTTGGATTACCTTAGATACTTCACATGCCCGTAGAAATAACCTGACATGCAAGGTGTCAGAAGTCGAGAAGAAGTTCATAGGGCAGGTGGATGATCGTTACAGGAGACAAAAGATTTTGAAAAAATCAGGACAATGGAAAACAGATTGGACCGAGGAAGAGAAGGCACACAAGAGAAAGGGTAGTAGTGGTCCAATAGCTTTAGATAAGACACAGAGAGGAAAGCTATGTCTTCACCGAGCCAAAACGTATTATGAAAATGTATACGTGGGAGAAGTAGACTGTGAACATGCTTTCAATCTAGAGTACTATACTAAAGATTTCCTGAAGGGAATGCAAGTGATTCCAAATGTGTATTTTGTATGTGGAAGAAATGCCTACGTGAGACTACCTGACAACTGGTATGGATCATGTTACTTAGCAATTGTCTTCCCCAAAATATATCATGCACAAGACTTAGTGATCATTGAGGGCAAGACATTATCGAGGGGAAGGAGAGATATAGGAGATGCAGAAATGGTTGGAGATGTCTTTGGAGCTATGTTCCCTCTTTTGGGGGTAATCCTTAATGATGTTAAAATTAGACGACTGGCAACAGTTGTCGACAGGTTGTCTGCCAGCACTGCTCAGTCCTTAATGTTGGTAGAAGGAGAGATGCAATCGATAAGGGCTATGGTTCTTCAGAACCGTCTTGCGTTAGATGTCCTACTAGCAAAAGAGGGCGGAGTCTGTAAGGCTTTGAAGGTCCAGGAATGTTGTACTTACATTCCAGACAATTCGAAGCCCCTTGAGAAAGTTATTAAGAACATAACTAATATTCACAAGGAGATCGAAGATTTGAGTAGAGAAAATGTCTGGGAAAAGGTGGGCCACGGAATGAGTGAAGTTGGAGGGTGGATTTCCACCTTAGGCAAAAGCTTTGTTTGGTATATACTAAAACCTATCATCATAATATTGATCTGTGGGATTATATTGTGGGGATTGGTGAGGGTATTCAAATGGTACAGAGCAAGAAGGTCAGAAAGGGCCCAAAGAGAACAGCTGCAGAGATTGGCTGCCATACAAGATAATCAGTATAGGAGCCTGAGGGCTCTGGAAGCGCAGAGAATGCCAGCAATAACTGCAGTCTAAATGTTAGTGATGACCCCGAGAGGTCATCAAAGGGGGGAACTGAGAGAGCGCAAACTGACTTAAATGTATGAGTACATCACACTTACCTGTAGTAAGCACAAATCATGAGGAGAAATGCCATGAGTGCTAATAGTATCTGTAATTATATTCTGAATGTATAGATAATGTAGAGACTTAAGTAGAAGTGGAACTAATACAGAAATGTGTGGCATTATATGATTTTAGTAGATGTGATTATTTCTGAATCTCTGTCGTGTAGCTGTTAAAATATAAGATGGTATGTGGTTAAACGCAGAATGTGGTAGGCCTCAGGGCCAGAGCTAAGAGGGAAGGTGTTTCTTTTCACGACACAGATTGTATTAATGTTTTGGTCATTGCATTAAATGGGCCATGATTTATAGAGATGTTTACTGAATAATAGAATAAGAATATTAACATGCTTTAATTAATGAAGAAGTTGGATGCTATAATTATGATGAAAAATATTGTAGGCCTGAAATGTTTTAACATTGATTTGCACGTACATGTCTGGGCTGAGAAATGTTGCAGGCCTTTTTGGAAGTCTATGAGAGTTGGGTTCTTGGCTGCAGATATCTGTCTGCACAGGAAAAGGGGGGATCCAATTATAAATGAATGAATAGAGGTCTGTTCAGTAGACGGCCCAGACATGGAGGAGGGTTCTGGAATGTTTAAGGGGTATCAGCGGGCCGGAGAAGAGTCTGAGAAGCAAGGTCAACTCTAACGTATGAGGCCCAATACAAAGCATCATGGAAAAAGCCAGAAGCTACACCACGTGAGGGGCGTCTCGCAAGGGGCGTCTCAAATGTTGTTGACTGTTTTGTATTAGGGACAGCACCCCTGGGTGGAGTTAGAGCAGATACCTGAGGACCCTTTAGAGAGCGGATGGGTAGGCAGAGAGGGGTCATGACTGGAGAACTATAGGTTTTCACCAAGAGATTTAGAGTGAGTGACTTCCCTTGGGGGTCATTCACTGCTGACACCTTTGTTAGGTTGGGACTTGGTTAAGTAGGGATACCATCTAGAGCAGGGTAGGGACAGCCTAACCTGTGCGTTTTTCCTCCAACCTAAATGAAGGAGAGATATGCGTCAATGCTGATAGCTTTATTATTCTTAGAACTTGTGTTAGTGATTTCCGTTGCTCGTCTGAGGGCTTTCCGAGAGCACATGTATGTAATTGGACCTGTGTATCTCGTGAATCTCATTCTGAGATGCCTGTATTTGCAGCTTATCATATCTTTACAATAAACTTTTGAAAGCTAGAAGTTGTTTGTGATCTTTGGGAGCAAAGTCCTTTATTGGGTGAACTAACTTGCAGAGAGGTGCACTTTCTTTCCTCACAGACAGGCAACAAAGGTTCAGTCGACCAGATCGAGGTTTAGATCAATAGTGGTAAAGTATCGATCAAAATCTCGCCCTTCCAGGTACATGATTCCCTGTAGAGGGCTCTATGTTATGGGGGGGGGGCAATGATCCTCTGACCCAGGTTCCTGACAAAGATCCCCAAAACGAACAGCTCTTTCGAAGAAAACAGACTATTTCGGCTGTTACATACGATTTTTTTGAAGAAAAGTCACGTGTGTGTGTCCCGTGTTCTCTTTGTTCAGTTCATTCAAAATATTTGCAAGGAATGTTATCAGACTGATATTTTTAAAGCACCCATCCTGGTTGTGACAACTCTATCTCAGGACAAAATCGCTTAGACATTTTGGTAAGAATAAAGAATCAAAAAGCAATGACGGCTTTGCTGATGGAATTGTGGGAGGTTCTTCTTCCAAAGTGAAATATTAAACATTTTTAATGCGCTCAGTGGTTAATTTGTAAAACAAAATAAGTGCCGGGGCTCTCGTGAGGAGGCAGCTTGGATGTTAGCGCCTAAAACAGATCCAACTACTAACCATGAAAGGTGGGAGCGGATGTGGCGTAATGGCCAGATCTTCAGACTTCAGAGTTGGGGAACCAAGGGGCATATCATCAAGAACAGGCGATAAAATTATCGCCGCTTTATCGTCAGGAAACTGCCGCTAAAGCGGCGATAATGGGCTTGATAATATGCCCTTGTGAATTCCCATAGCAGCCCAGGCTAACATCAGAACCTGGGCTGCTATGGGAATTCACAAGGACATATTATCAAGCCCATTATCGCCGCTTTAGCAGCAGTTTCCTGGCGATAATTTTATCGCCTGTTCTTGACAATATGGCCCCAAGTTCGAGTCTCAGCCTCTATTCAACATCCTGTGATTTTGGGCAAATCATTTCATCTCCCTGTGTCTACCATAAATGAATGTTTTCTTAACTGGTTCTCATGAAAAGCATTGGTGTTGATGATTAGGTACTGGTGCTGAGCATCGGAAACCACCCGCTCAAATTAGGCACTGAATACACTCCTGAAGCGTCAGTCACTTAACCAACAAGGAAACATGACATGATCTGGACGGGAGCTTCGATTACATAAAAAGTGTTTCTTGATGGAATGTCGGTTTGTTCCTGAATTTAAAGTACTCCGTGGACCTTTGCAGGTCATTCTGTTTTCATTATGTGCAGCCAAAAGCCTGGAAATAGTCAGAGCACAGTCCAGCCCGAATAATGCACAAAAGAAATAAAAAAGATATTTGTCCAAAGTCAACAGTCTGTTCCGTTACGCTTGGTGGTAGTATCCATCACTGAATTCTGGCAGCGTAAACATCCTCGGTGGGTTTCCAAAACACGGAACAAGCACTATCGAATTTCAGATCACTGAAGGCGTAGTGCTTAGATGGACGAAACTTTATATGTTATGGTTATTTCCTATATGAGATCATTACAGATCGAGGTGCGACATTCCAAGGCACATTATTCATAAGTGTTACTTTTCACTTTGTTGAAACAAAATGTGAAGCCAACAACAGAGAGGATCGTTTCACAGCAAACAACAGCTGCCTGGCCAAGTTAGGCTGTTTCTAAGTCTAGTTTTAGAAGTGGAGGCCCTGCTTGACTGCCAACGTGAGTTACCTTACTTAGAGAAGAGGTGTGGCTCCGCGGCCAGGCTGACTGACGCTGGAATCTGGGGATCACGGTTCGATCCCAGGCTCCTGCGGCAGGTTAGCCCAGCACCTTGTGTCTCTGGGCAATAGCTTGCTTAATCTTCCCGACGGCCCCCAGTGCCTAGAGACCCTTACGGGTGATTGTGCGCTTTACAAATGTGGATTATTATTATTTCCTTTTTGCAGTTCACCAACTGAAAAGGGGGGGCTCTTGGCCCCCCCGCCCGCATGGCGGCGCGTCGACCGCCTCCTCCCCCATGCCTCTCGGTGGTGGGGCGTGCCCTCCTGGGCGCACCCCTCCACCGATTGGTGGTTGGCGCCCTCCCTGACCCGGATGTCATAGTAGGACTTCCGGGTCAGGGGGGCGGGCCGCAAGAGGGGCTGGGCGGGGGGCGTAGCCGCCACCCCGCCGGGCCCCTTGGGGATAAAGAAGCGGGGAGTGCCCAGGAGACCCTCTTGTTCCCTGGACGCTCCCCCACAGCGTGTCGTGCCCCGCGCTCGGGGCTTCTTGTTCGCACCATCCTGTGATTCTGGGCAAATCATTTAATCCCCTCGCACCTAACGGAAAATGAAGGTGTCCTCAGGTAACGCAACTGGTATTCATGTAAAGCTCTCTGATGCCATCATGGGCCTGTCCCTGGGTCCATAAACGATATGTGAGGATTGACGTGTTGTAACGTGCAAGGTAACTTATGCCTGGTGTTTTTTCTGGTTTTGCAGTTTCTCAAACCTGTCACGCAGGGGAGGAATTCGCCGCGGGGCATCAGCAGGCTTCAACGGCTCAACGAAAGCAGCAAGACGTGCAACAGACACTGGTGACTTGGTGGTGGGCCACTCATGTGTGAGGCGAGCCAAACGTGTTTTTTCTTGCGAGTGAATGTAGGAGGAGGGCGGAACAGAAGGGGTTTCCGTCCCCTTAGGGGGAGAGGGGGCCTACGCCCCAGGCAGTTTAGTAATTATTTTGTCAGAGCTACTCTCCTAGCAACCCGCTCCCCGTCAGTGGTGATACTTCACCTGGGGGAGAACGACTTGGCCAAGCTAGGTAGGCGCATCCTTATTGAGGAAATCATCTCCGCTGCGGGGTGGGTGGCTAAGACATGTCCGGGTCAATGTTTTTTCTTTCAGGAGACCGTAAGAAAAGGGCGGCACAAAAGGGGTTTGATATCTCATTCTTTGGGAGAGGGGGTCTATGCCCCAGCCAGTTTAGGAACCCCTTCCAGGGACTCTTAGCTCAGCAGCCTTCCCCCGCCCCCGTCAGTGGTGATACTTCACCTGGGGGAGAATGATTTGGCCAAACTGGGGAGGCGCACCTTTATTGAGGAGATCATCTCTACTGCGGGGTGGGTGGCCAGGACTTGCCCGGGTTGCACAGTAGTACGGTCGCAACTTATCCCTCGGTGGCAGTGGCGAGGGAGGGAACCGGTCAGGGCGTTGAATCACTAGGTAAAGAGGATCAACACACAGTTGAACAAACTATTTCGAGCCCCCCCCCCCGTTTGCAGACGATTCCTACATGGGGGACAGGGTACACTTGACTGAGGCAGGGAACGTACTGTGGGCTAATAATCTATGGGCCGGTTTGAGGGATTTGCAAAGTGAGTATGCTCCTGGTTTAGGTCAAGGAAGGGGGAGGCCAGATCGTCGGTAAACAATGCTGGCCTGTGGCGGTAAGGTCATGACCGGTGAGCAGCTATTTTAAGGTCTGAGGGGGCGGGCATCATCCATTGGAGGTTCACGTCCAGGGGGAGGGAGCCATTGGCCCCTCCTAGAACTTCAGGGGCAAGGTAACTGGTGCTTCAAAGGGGCGCGGGTTGGAGTAGTCACGCTTTCCTTTGGCTGGTAGCCACCCCGCGCGCGCATACTCATGACGTCACCGGATGGCGCAGAGTAAGGGCCCTCCTTTAGTGGGTAAATGGAGTTCACGGCGTGGACCAGGTAAATCACCGGGCCCGGCTGCGCATGCGCACATCTCTAGGTAAGGCGCAGCTAGTAGGACTTGACACCGGTTAGCGACCTTGCCATATGGCCAAAAATTTAGTATACAAAAATCTAGATGAGGATGTTAGATTCGGTTAGGAAACAATCTGTATTAGAGTTTCTGTTAAGGTTAGTCTCTCAAACTTGTTGACATGATTGTATCTAATGTCCTGCTGATTTTTGTATAAATCGTTTACCATGCAATAAAAATGTGTTATTTTATATCTTAATAAATACGGCCGGGGGGTCTAGCGACCTCCCGCCTTCCAAAGATAACCATCTTTCATGTTCATGTGTTCGGGTGCTGGTGTGGTCAGTTGGGGAGGGGGCGGCAGCCAGTCGCTGACCATGTGAAAAGGGGGGGCTCTTGGCCCCCCCGCCCGCATGGCGGCGCGGCGACCGCCTCCTCCCCCATGCCTCTCGGTGGTGGGGCGTGCCCTCCTGGGCGCACCCCTCCACCGATTGGTGGTTGGCGCCCTCCCTGACCCGGATGTCATAGGAGGACTTCCGGGTCAGGGGGGCGGGCCGCAAGAGGGGCTGGGCGGGGGGCGTAGCCGCCACCCCGCCGGGCCCCTTGGGGATAAAGAAGCGGGGAGCGCCCAGGAGACCCTCTTGTTCCCTGGACGCTCCCCCACAGCGTGTCGTGCCCCGCGCTCGTGGCTTCTTGTTTTCCCACCCACCATCCCTGGAACTACAAGGTTGATGCTTTAATAGTCTGGTTTAGGGGTAATTTGCTGGGATACTGTTACCATGTTTTCCATGCGTAAGTGAACATTATCTGGATTGTATATTTTGCTGATGATACTTTCTTTAGGAATTCTTTCCCCTTTTGTAGTGAACTGTGCTGAAATATGTTTTTGATGTGCAATTGTGTTTAGGCCTTTTTCTCCCTTTGTAGCTATACGTTGATGTGTGATATGATCTAGCCAGTGTAGTTGTCCTTTAGTATTTTTCCATAGGTCGTCGTATTTATTAGGTATGGGGCATGCGGTAAGGTCATGACCGGTGAGCAGCTATTTTAAGGTCTGAGGGGGCGGGCATCATCCATTGGAGGCTCCCGCCCAGGGGGAGGGAGCCATTGGCCCCTCCTAGAACTTCAGGGGCAAGGTAACTGGTGCTTCAAAGGGGCGCGGGTTGGAGTAGTCACGCTTTCCTTTGGCTGGTAGCCACCCAGCGCGCGCATACTCATGACGTCACCGGATGGCGCAGAGTAAGGGCCCTCCTTTAGTGGGTAAATGGAGTTCACGGCATGGACCGGGTAAATTACCGGGCCCGGCTGCGCATGCGCACATCTCTAGGTAAGGCGCAGCTAGTAGGACCTGACACCGGTTAGCGACCTTGCCATATGGCCAAAAATGTAGTATACAAAAATCTAGATGAGGATGTTAGATTCGGTTAGGAAACAATCTGTATTAGAGTTTCTGTTAAGGTTAGTCTCTCAAACTTGTTGATATGATTGTATCTAACGTCCTGCTGATTTTTGTATAAATCGTTTACCATGCAATAAAAATGTGTTATTTTATATCTTAATAAATACGGCCGGGGGGTCTAGCGACCTCCCGCCTTCCAAAGATAACCATCTTTCATATTCATGTGTTCGGGTGCTGGTGTGGTCAGTTGGGGAGGGGGCGGCAGCCAGTCGCTGACCATGCTCTCCCGTGTTCCCACCCCTTGTTTACTTTTGTTAGATAATCAGTTCTGGCTTTAGCGTAGGTGGCGCCTAGTGCAATAATCTTTGTTGACGCCCCGAAATGACTATTTTCTTTACTGAGTCCCTCACTACTACCATCCCATGTTGGCCATGATCACTTTTTAGCCCCACGCTCATATTTATTTTATAGCACTACTCATCCAAATGTAGGGTGTCAGAGCACTTTACATCACAAATATGATTTACAGAGATAGTGAGTAATACAAGTGTGCAAATCAATGTATCGGAAATATTACTTAAGACAATGAGGGCTACATGGTGTATGAGTCATGTCATCAATGCAGGTAGGAATTATATATTTAGGGGCTTATTTATGAAAGGCCAGCGTCACTTTTGCACCAGGTAAAGTGGTACATGTGTGATGCAGGGTTCTCGTAAAGATTTATGAAACCATGCAAAGCCACCCTGTATGGCTTTGTGCGGCCTCATAACTCATGAGTAAGAGAAGCAGTGCAAATCGTAGTGTTGCCCTACTGTGTGTCCGCAAGGCATTACATGGGTATTGCAGTAGGTTTTCCCATGCACCCCCGTGGTATTTGACGCTGCCTCAGGTATACAAAGCAATGTAAACCTGGGGAAGCATCAAATACGTACGTTAATTTCTTCTCGTTTTGTCCTCTTTCCGTGTATGTTGCATTCTGCAGCACACTTGGGAAGAGGAAAATGCCTCAAAGGATTGTTTTGGGGCAGGAAGGTGCCTCTTCCTGCACAAAAACAACCGTGCCTGCAAAGAAGGCACCCTTGCACCATGGTGCAAGGGTGCCTACGTTGACTCTAGGATGCGAAAACAGCACCAGCACTTGCAGAAAGGACAGAAATGCACCGTATTGCTTAAATACGGTGCAATTCTGCTCTTTCACTTTGGCGTGTGGCAGCGCAGCAAGGTGCCTTGCAGTGCTGCCCTATGCCAAAATGCCAGAAATGAGGCCCCATCAGTGTTTGGTTTAGAAAAAAGAAAGGGCAGATGTACTAAGTTTTCAAGCAACGTAGTAACCTACGTTGCTGCACTGCATTGTATGAAAAGGGTAGAGCACAACAACTCCATATCAATTATGATTTGGTGCTGTTGCTTTTTTTCCCTGGCATACCTGAGGCTGCATTCCCAATGAAACACACTTGCACCACAGGGCAATGGTGTGTATGTAATGTCAACCATAGGTGTCATGCTGTAACTTTAGCCTTTGTAATTTTTACTTAAAGAGTATCCTTCCAGTACAAAATTGTAGGCTTTTACAAAGGTTACCACTTTACCACTTTGTATCTGTGCTGTACAGTTATGCCTGCCTCGTTGGGCGAGTAACGATTTGATGAAAATTCCTTTATACAAATAGTAGTAGATAGGAATTAGCAGCAAAATCTGTGGGTGGTCACATGTGAACCACCATCTAACACCCATGGTAAATCCCCTTGACATAAAGTAGAGCATAGTGCTACTTTGAGTAACTTTGGAGTGACTTTCCAACAAAATTTCAGGATTTGTGTGGGAAGTACATCCCAAAACAACACTTTTCTCGGGCTTACATCACTTTTATAATGCAAATTCAGTACAAAGTGTTCATAAATCTGCCCCACAGGCTCAGGATTTAAAACGTTGCACTGTGAGTTTTTTGTGTATAGTAATAAAAATGTATTATTACCCAAAGGAACCCTTTTTAGCAACCTTGGAACAGCAAAGGAGTGAAAAAAGCAACAAATGTCTAAATCTATGGCCTGCAGTTTGTGTGCATCACATTGATGCCAGTCTATACTCCACAGTGCTACATTAGAACGATGTAGGACTTGGCCTTCTTGGCTAAAGTTCCCTGAACTTTTTGCTGTCCCCTTCGACCTTTTTCCTGACATAGAGTTGCCAATTTATTACTATGATTATTATTATTATTTTTTAAATTTTTTATTTTTTGAATTAAAGCAAAAAAAAATTCCGACAGTTACAAATCATGAGTTAGTTACTTCAAAGTCAACCCCCCCCCCCCCCCGGGTCCGTGGAATACAGCATAAAAAAAAGAAAAGGGGAAAAGTGGAAAAACCAAAAGCCAAATACATATATGCATTTATGTAAATTCAATACATACACTACAATCATAGGTATTATTATTTTTTTCCCTGACAAGTATGTAAGCGGGTTATTTTGTGGCAGAAGAGAGTTAGTGAATTCCTGGACAGACAAAAGGAAAAAGAAACTTAGCGGTTTATAGCCTCAATCCAGTTGGTCATAGGACCCCAAACAGTTATACCCCGTTTCTTTGCCCTCTGGCCTTTTTGTGAGTAGATTGCCCGCTCCAGCCTGTATGTGGCAAATAGCCTTGCTTGCCATTGGCCAAACGATGGAGGGTTCAAGTCTTTCCAATAGGAAGCTATACAGATCCGTAGGATAGTCATTGCAACAAAGATTAATGTGCCGCCGGTTTTTGGGTCTATTTGGCCATATATCCCCAACAGGATCGTATAAGGTGATAGTTGAATATCTAACAAGAGAATATTGCTCAAAAAGTTTTGTATCTCTTGGATCAATGATTAAAGTTTAGGGCAGGTGGCAAACATGTGTACAGCATCTGCACTGTACACAGCGCAGCGCGGGCATTTTTCCCCGGGGCCGGAAGTCCATTTAGCAACCCTACTGGGTGTTATGTACAAGAAGAATGCGGTTTTATAAAATTGAGCATGTAGCTTCGAGGATAATAGATATAATTGTGCCAGATTTAGGGCAGAGACAAGGGCATTCGGCGGGGCATTAACCTTAATTTGCCATTTAGAGTCGATTTTGTTTAAGTCATCTGGTCGTTGTTCATTCAGAGTCGAATAAATGCTTCCTATCCTTGGCAGATTAGGGCTTGTTAACGTGTCAATGAGTCCGATAGCGGCAAAGCCGGAGAATCCACTGGTTTTATGTCTAAGGTCTTTAGTGATAGCCTGATATTGAAAGTCCTGGCTATTGCCCAATTTAAAGCAGGTTTGTAGGTCTTGAAATGTTCGGCTATGTCCGGAGCTAAAAAAATCCCCTAATTTATTAATCCCTGCTAAGTACCATTCTCGCAAGTATGTGTTTTGAAATATCTGTGGCAGCTTGTCATTGTCTCTGACCGGGGTATAGTACTTTAATTTAGAGATTCTGAAAATCTTGCGGACATTGTTAAAGACTCGGTAGGCACTAATCAGAGTCTTAAAACGGACACGTTTATAGTAACCAAATTCCATTTGGCGCAATAAGCAGCCCTTTGCGTTTTCCCCCAGGAGTGAACAATAGGGAGAAGGCAACCCTGAAAGGCTTTGTGAACATTCCTCTTTTAATAGGTCACTAGAGTACTGCAAAACTGAGGCCCAATAATATAGTTTTAGGTTAGCAAGATCCCAGCCTCCCCTTGCCCTAGGAAGGGAGAGCCGATTGAATGCCCTCCTTGGCTGAGCTTATGCCCAAATAAACCGAGTAAATATTCGTTCAAATATGGCCATTGAGTGGTTGTTGAAATCGAGCGGTATGGTTCGGAAAAGATAAAAAGTAGTTTTGGAAAGAATGTCATTTTTAAGACATTGCAACTCCCTACTAAGGTAAGGTGCAGGTTGTCAATTTTCCGAAGAGATTTTTCCATTGTAGCGGCCAAAGGAGTTAGATTTGCGGAGACTACTTTGTCCAAATCAGAGACTATACAAACTCCTAGATATTTTGCCTTTTCTGTTATCCTACTATCTGTCCAATTAATCGGGTTATTTACTACTATCTGCGTTTTAGCTTTATTCAGACCGTAGCCTGAGATTGAACCAAATTCCTGCGCTTCTAGTTCTAATTCCCTGATAGCAGTCTCAGGCTCAGGGGTAATTATGGTGAGGTCGTCCGCATAGGCCATAATTTTGGTGTCCATGCTGAACCTGCTAACTGGTAGAATATAAGAGTTTAACTCTATTCTTTTTATCAGGGGTCGATGTAGATTGCAAATAGTAGGGGTGAACATGGGCACCCCTGCCTCGTCCGTCTTGTGATCTTGATTTGTTCTGTCAATTGCCCATTAATAAGAATTTTGGCAGTGGGATTAAGATAGAGTGCCTGAATTGCCTGAATTATTCTAGGTCCAAAGCCAATCCGCCGCATGACAGCCCATAGAAATTGCCAGGAGACCCGATTAAATGCATTCTCCGCATCTAGCAGAATTAATGAGATCGGGTCTCCTGACACTCCTGCGGAATCGGATAAAGTGATCGTGCAGCGGACGTGTTCCGTAGTGCCTTTCTTAGGTATGACACCATGTTGCCACTTTGAAATTAAGGCCTCGATGTTACTAGCAAGCCTGGTTGCGATGATTTTGGAAAATATTTTGGAATCAGTATTGATTAATGTTATGGGTCTGTATGATGACATTTCTGAAGGTGATTTGTCTTTTTTAGGAAATATGATAATTTAGCTGATGACCAAGATTCTGGAGGTTTAGCGCCCTCGAAAATAGATCTCACCACCTCAATGTATGTTTCTTGTATTTGTTGCGAGAAGACTTTGTAGAATTCTACGGGTATATTGTCGGTCCCAGCGGCTTTCCCGTCCGGGAGGGAAGACTTTGCTGTTAAGATTTCACTCTATACTGGAGCGATTTCTATAGCCTCGCGTTCGTTCAGGTTAAGCTCATTGATGGGGATACTAGCTAAATATTCTCTAATCTCACCCTGAATATTGGCATCACTTCTTTCGATTTTTTCTTGATACAGTTCTGCGTAATACCTCTTAAAGGCTTCTTCAATTTTCCTGGGGCCATATGTTGCCACATTGTCTATGTTTATTGTGGTGATAGCATTGGCGGTTATTTGTTGTCTGGTGGCAATGGCAAGTTGGTGGCGAATATGTTCACCCAGCTCGTAGCATTTTTCTTTAGCCGCTGCCCATTTACTGGCTATTTTCTCGGCCATCACTACCCCCATCTCTAATTGGGCGATTGATACTGCTAGTTGTGCTGCCTCAACCTCTGTACCAGTCTGAACTGCGGATAATAATTTCTCCTCCGCTTCTCTCATCCGCTCCTGTGCCATATTAATTTGAAGCTTTTCTTTTTTATTCCTCCTAGTGGAGAATCGGAGTGTCTCGCCCCTTATGCCAGCTTTAAGAGTATCCCACACTACCATAATCGAAGCTGATCCATTGTTTATTCTCAAAAATTTTAATATCCAGTCGGACATGTGCTTCCGATAATCATCATTATATAATAGTGCTTTTTCAAAGGTCCATTGTGGAGTAGCCTCAAGGTTACCCCATCCTTCTATAGTTAAGGTTAGAGTATTGTGATCAGAGAGAAATCTGGGGGTGGCATCATTAGAACAGTCATGAATTAAAGAGGGAGAGACCAAAAAGTAATCTAGACTGGCTAGTGACAAATGCGGGGCATAAACAAAAGTAAAGCCATGTTGTTCGGTTTGGTATGGTCCCAAACATGTCTTAGGCCGTGATTGTTTATTAGGTCAACTAAGGCCTGAAACACTTTAGGTTTCCTGCCCTGGTAGGCCCATGTCCCATTTGGGTCCCAAGTGCTAGGTAAATTCAAGTTCAGATCCCCACATAGTATAATCGGAAGTGGCCAATGGGCCAGTTCCTCATTTACCTGTTGTATAGCCCCCGGGTCATCTAGGTTGCTGGCGTAAATAGAGCAGATTGTAAGTACTGTTTTTGAAAATAGAGTGCAGCTTGCAATGACCCATCTCAATAGTGTGTCAACTTTAACAAGGTTTACCACTAGCGGCAGGTTTCTTCTAGCCAATATCCCAACCCCCTTCACCCTAGCTCCTTGAGATGTTGCCCCAATAACTTTGAAACCTAGGGAGTTTAATAGAGATCTCTGGGCACCTTCAATGTGGGTTTCTTGCAAGCATATTATGTCTGCCCCCATTAATCGGAGTGTGTGTGCAGTCTTCTGTCGTTTTGAAGGATCGTTCAAGCCGCAGATATTTAAAGATACCACCTTAAGTTTATTTAATGAACTCATGGTTCAGTTTTGATACCGTTTTCCTACTCAGTCGTTCAGTATCCCGCTTGTGTGACCTCCCTAAATTACAGTGTCCAAAAAAAGAAAAAACTTGACCTTCATAAGCAATTGAATACAACTCGTTAAATATTAGCCCTGTGTGTTACCCGGACCCGGTTACCCCCCCCACTTCCCCCCCAAAATTGGACAGTCAGGGAAACCCTGAATGATGGTGAGCGCGTGTGAGGTCCCTACCTCCACCCTATTGTGACATCTCTGATTGATAGGCTGAACAGCATTACACTGGAGAAATCAAAAGGGCATTTCAGTCCACACAAATACCCATGTGAGTTAGAGGTAATAAGTAAGTAAGTAAATAGATAAGTAAAAAAGAAAAAATATTAAAATATTAAGAAAAGAGAAAAGAGAAGAAAGAAAAAAAAAAGGGTTTAGGAGAAAATGTCACTAACAAAGAAAAATCTTTAGCCCCTGCCTGGTTCATAGTGCAGGCCTTAGATCTGTCTTAGCTGGAACCCATATAGAGGGAAGTCTTGAATATCTAAGAGGCAGATCTTTAGCTGTTTATGGTCTCTTCCTTTTGGTTAGTTCTTGAAGGTACTCTCCAGCTTTAATATCGGAAAGGAATACCCGGGTTGTTCCTTCAAAAGTGACTTTCAATCTAGCCGGGTTCATCAGGTATACTTGGGCTCCAAGCTGTTGCAATGGTGTTATCAGTTGGCAAAGCCGCCACCTCTGCTCAACGGTGTCGTGGGCAAAATGAGGTTTGGAGAAAAACTTTATTCCATCTACTACCTTAGTTAGGCCTGGCTTGGTCATATACTAGCTGCCTCAGCAGAAAATTCCCAAAGAAAACTAGGAAGACTCTTGGCTTATCACTGTTTGTACCCTCTTGCCTTTGTCTTTGTTTCAGATTAAAAGGAAAGCGGTAGGCTCTTTGGATCTCTTGATCCCAGTTCCAGTCAGTCTGTGGGGGAAGGCCGTCTGGAGGAGTTTCACAATGAATGCCCTAGGATCCTCTCCCTCGACTCCTTCTGGAATACCTAATAGCCTCAGGTTGTTCCTTCGCATTCGGTTTTCCTGCTCTTCAAGCTTTATCATCATATCCGTTAAGCGCGCCTCATGAGACGCTGACTGTTCTTTTACTTGCACTACTTCTGTTTCAAGGACCTCTGTTCTTTCCTCAACAGTGGTGAGTCTGTCACCAATATCTGTGATATATTATTTAATTTCCGAATGCCACCTTGAAGTTTTTTTGAGGCCCCTCTTGCCGCTAAGCTTTCTGCCCTTGCCTCGTCCCGGAATTGATTGATAGATTCCATGATTGAAAACAGGGACGGCTCGATCGCCTTTATAGAGGCTAGTTGTGAGTTTTCGCCTTGCTGAGACCTTGAGGACTCAAGGGATGATATCTCTTGCAAGTCTGAGTGATCCCATTTGAGCTGGCGTCGTTTCCTGGTTCGACTTTTTTTCCCCTTTTTCACTGTATTCGTTGCCTGTTCGCTCAGCCCCGCTTCTGAGTAGCTGCTTTCAAAGGAGCTTACTGCTTCTTTTTTTAATTTTTTTAAATTTATTTATGGTTTTGGAACTCGTTGAGATCCACATAAAAGGATGAACAAATTAAATACAATAACATATAATCATGAGCACGATGCAAAAAGAAATAAAACAGTTTGGACATAAGTAGACATATATAACCTTCTAATATATCGCTAAAAAACATTTGAAAAAATGAAACAATTTAAAACAGAACATTTCATTTGGAGGGTTGTGAATAGCATCAAGGAAAGTAGTAGCTGAAAGAATACTCAATTGAAGACAAATAGGTTTTAACCACTTTCGCCTATGCACCATTAAGGCCGGGCACACGAAAATAACGTGATACATATCCTGAGTTTTGCTATTAGAGAAGTCACAAATAGATGAGGAGCCGTACCATCTGGACGTTAGAGAGTTCAAAGGAAGTAAATCCTGCCTCAATAGAAACAGTAGACGCCGGACTCCATGAGGGAGATTCCAAACAACATATGGTTGGGCTTTCCTCATTAAACAAGAGTCAATGGTTGGAGTAATACCTTTCTTCGCTATACAAACCTCCCTATCCATTCTAAAACATAATTCCCAGGAGGCCAACTTCAGGGTAGATTTCAGCTGATATGCCGATAGGGTGAATAAAGCTGATTTATCTAATTGTAAAAGATCGGCAGCAATTCTGAAGTTCTTTACAATGAGCGAGTGTTCATTAAAATTTCCCAATAACTCCGTTTTTATAAGATGCCTTAAAGTGCCAGGTTCTCCCTTTGCCACGTTAAAAACCCAACGCACTATTCCCGATAGGCCTTGAACCCAGCTACTACGTAAGCCGAATTCCTGTCTAAGGGCGGCTGTTGAACTTGCTGTATTGACAGACGCTAGACTACGTAGAATTTTGCCTTCCGCTTCATTCAAGAAGCTCCAATTTTTTATGTCAACTATTTCCAAACCATAAAGTAATGATGCTGGAATTTTAGCTCGAAAAACCTCCAGCAATATCGCAAAATGCCTACTACCAGTAGCCTTATAAAGTGAAATCAAACTCTTCCCTGGGGCAATAGCTTTCCGTGTGTTATTAGCTATGTGTGCTTTTTCACTTAAATTACTAGTAACTATATTTCCAAGGAAAATGTAAGATTGTACTACATCTAGTCTTTGTCCCCCCACAGACCAATGAAAGTTCGCATATTTTGACTTTTTCCTACCCGTAAAGCACATTACTTTACTTTTTGCGGTATTTATTTTTAGATAATGCGCCTCCGCATATTCATATAAGGCGCGCAGGCGGCTATTCAGACCTTTTGGAGTAAGATCCAGGATCAGAATATCGTCTGCATACATTAGGCATGCAATTGGGGCATCCCCCGAGATCGGAACTATACCTTTACTTGCAGATGAAACCTGGGGGAGATCAGCTATATACAAGGAAAATAACAGGGGAGCCAATAGGCAGCCCTGTTTTAAGCCATTTATTGTGGTAATTACTCTAGATAACCCTCTTTCCCTGCCCATCAACACTCTGCACCAGGTGTCTGAGTGCAGGGCTCGAACTAGATTAATAAGAGTGGGAGGCATCCCTAAAGCAAATAACTTTCTCCACAGCAAGGATCTGTCCACTTTATCAAAGGCTGTGGAGAAGTCAATAAAGGCGCCATAAATTCCCCCTCCACGAACCTTGACATATTTCTCAATTATGACCTACAATGCAGTCAGATTATCTAAAGTTAGTCAAAAGGGGGAATCCCTGGAGTCGACTGGTCGACCGTTAACTATTGGCCTTTCCTATTTAGGAAGAAAAGGTCACAGAGTGTGGTGGGTGTATAAATGGATATAAAAATAGGTTTCCACAAAGAAATAGAATCGTTAACAATCTATATTTATTAAAATTACAATCAATCAAGCAATAAAAAGCAAAGCAAATTCATACAATTTTTGCAATACAGTTAAAATCCAAGGGAAAGGTGCCTTGGAGGGATAAGAATTAAATATTCAACAATGTTACACGAACACAATATTACGGTACACGGAAAATAGGAACACAATTTAAAGCATATTCACAGTAAATAGACGGCAAACTACATATAGTCACAAAAAAACCCTAATACATATGTGGCCCACCAGATATCTATGCCACTGTATTTAACCAGATCCAATGGCCTGAACCAATTCTGTTGCTATGAAGCTTTAGTGGAAAAATGAAATACCCATCTAAAATTTTACCCGGCCCTGATTGGATTCTTTTAAACAAAAAACAGTGCGTCGACGCGTTTCGGTGCTGTACAGTTGATTTTGTGGCACCTTCCTCAGGACTTCTCTTTTCTGGGGTTTCGAGGAACGGATGGTTACACCGTATCCTTAGAGTCGTGTGGGAGACGTTCCAGGATGGGGTCTGTTTAAAATCTCACTTTGCTTCTGCAAGTATTGTTCTTCAAGTCTCTCCCCTGAACTAGGAGCTCCTTGTCTTGGGGTTTCTTTCTTTGAGGTTGTCAGGCGTTTTCCCGATTTTCATGTATCTCATATAGTTTTAAAACATTCTTTGAACGGGCATGCAATGTCGCTGGTCTACTCCAGAACTGGATATGTTCAGAATAACGAAGTGGTCGTGCTTCCGCTCGAGCGAGTGAAGGAACGAGGCAGAAGCACGACCACTTCGTTATTCTGAACATATCCAGTTCTGGAGTAGACCAGCGACATTGCATGCCCGTTCAAAGAACGTTTTAAAACTATATGAGATACATGAAAATCGGGAAAACGCCTGACAACCTCAAAGAAAGAAACCCCAAGACAAGGAGCTCCTAGTTCAGGGGAGAGACTTGAAGAACAATACTTGCAGAAGCAAAGTGAGATTTTAAACAGACCCCATCCTGGAACGTCTCCCACACGACTCTAAGGATACGGTGTAACCATCCGTTCCTCGAAACCCCAGAAAAGAGAAGTCCTGAGGAAGGTGCCACAAAATCAACTGTACAGCACCGAAACGCGTCGACGCACTGTTTTTTGTTTAAAAGAATCCAATCAGGGCCGGGTAAAATTTTAGATGGGTATTTCATTTTTCCACTAAAGCTTCATAGCAACAGAATTGGTTCAGGCCATTGGATCTGGTTAAATACAGTGGCATAGATGTCTGGTGGGCCACATATGTATTAGGGGTTTTTTGTGACTATATGTAGTTTGCCGTCTATTTACTGTGAATATGCTTTAAATTGTGTTCCTATTTTCCGTGTACCGTAATATTGTGTTCGTGTAACATTGTTGAATATTTAATTCTTATCCCTCCAAGGTACCTTTCCCTTGGATTTTAACTGTATTGCAAAAATTGTATGAATTTGCTTTGCTTTTTATTGCTTGATTGATTGTAATTTTAATAAATATAGATTGTTAACGATTCTATTTCTTTGTGGAAACCTATTTTTATATCCATTTATACACCCACCGCACTCTGTGACCTTTTCTTCCTAAATAGGAAAGGCCAATAGTTAACGGTCGACCAGTCGACTCCAGGGATTCCCCCTTTTGACTAACTGTCTTCCTACCCTGTTCCCTGGTGAAAGTGGGGTACCCTCTCCTTTTTGAAACCAGATTATCTAAAGTGCCGTGCTTTTGCCTAAACCCAGTCTATTCATGGGGTAAGATTTCGGCCTTAAGCACCCAATCGTTGATCGAGTTAAGAAGGCATTTTGCAAAAACCTTGCCTATGGCATCTAAAAGAGCAATTTGACGATAGTTTTGTGGCAAGTCTCTAGCTCCTTTCTTAAAGAGGGGGACTAATATGCTTACTGTTTCTTCATCTGATCCTGTTAAGGAGCCATCTGAAACAGAGTAGAATTTTTCATTTGTAGGATCCGGGTATTGCGGGTCATCGGCCCTTTGGTCCTCTTTAGCCAGGCTTTCCCAGTTCCCCGCTCCTTCGTTTTGAATACCTCCAATGTCAGCTAAGGCTAGTGAAGTTTCCTTGCCCAATGCAGCATTATCAACAATGGTGGCTTCATCTCTATGGCTTGGGTTGGGGAGAGTTAATTCCTTACTTGCCTTACTTGCCATAACTGAATATGCACCTAGCAGCGGTGATAGCACATGGTCTTGACCTAAAGTCGGTGCAGCATCAGGCAGGTTGGTAGCAGTGTTAGGAGCAAGGGTAGAAGCAAGGGCAGTAGCAGAGGCGGTGACAACTGCAGCGGGAGGGGTGGGGGTAGTGGGGATTTTTGCAGTGATAGGAAAATGTCTGGCAATTCAAAGCGTTTTCCCAGTCATAGATGCATTTGGAGCTGGATTACCCCCTCCACTGGGTTTACTTGTTTTCTTTACCCCCCTCTTCCCTTTTACCTTTTTTGAGAGGATCCGCCTTTTCTGTGGCCTTTCAAGCTTTGTCTTTTTCTCCGAGCTCCTCGTGGCCCATGTTCACTTTATTTTTCATGATTTTCTGCCCTCGTGTAGACATCTTCCAATAGCTTGTGAAAATCCGCTTTGAAAGTTCTATAATTGCACTTAATTGTTTTCCTGAAGGGCGTCCGTTCCTTTCATCCTATTGCCCTCCGTCATGCAGTATCTGCGGCGTTTTGCAAGGGATGCTGTCAGGCTCAGATTCAGCTTCTACCTGCCCGTCCATGTGTTCTCGAAAACACCAGCACACTTTGATCTGGACCGAGAAGCCGGTATTGCTTTTCCGGGTGCGCCGTGAATATGTTGCTGCTTGTGCGGTCCGCGGCTCGTAGCTGCCTGTCCACCTGGCCCCATGCATCAAATCATCCGATCCTGCCCAGAGGTACACCTGACAGATCGCCAGACCGCCGAATCGCCGAATCACCAAGGCGCGAACCGCTGGTCTAAGAGCAGGGAGCCCGGGGCAGTCAGGTCTGTTCAGCAAGCCTCGAGTTTGAGAGTGGCGTGGAGGTCGGGAGGAGAAAAAACTCACACTAGCGCCATCTACTGTCCAGGAGAGCTGCCAATTTAAATGCTTTGGGTACTTTGCCACTGCTGATCAGTGTCAAAGTACAAGTGTTCCCTATGTAAAGTGTAATGGTAATTGGTTGCCCATGATTGGTATGTTTGTCTTACTAGTAAAGTCCCTAGTGATGTGCACAGTGTGTGCCAGGGCTAGTAATGCAAAGGCATGCAGAGAAGGGAACTCAGGCCTGCAGTGTAGGGCCTGTGAACAGTTTGCTAAGTTAGCATGTTGTCCTGACAAGTGCAACCACTTGTCAGGCCTTAATTTCCCTTTTGCATACACCGTGGGCAGGTCCAGGGTAACCCCTGGGCAGGGTGCAGTGTAGGTAAAACGCAGGACATATACTAAGGTGTGTGTTATGTCCTGAAAGTGAAAAGCACTCCATTTCGTTTTTCACTGCTGAAAGGCCATTCTGCCCATAGGATAAAATAGGTGGGCTGGGTGTTGTGTTTTGGTAGCCTAGTTTCCAGTAAGTTTATAATGGAGAGGTGAAGTTTAGTATGTATGAACTCACAGTGTCATAACACATCTTTCTATGAAAATGTTTTTTTCACTGTGTGTTCAGAAACCACTCTTTTAGAAAGTGGCTGAGTTTTGTGCTTTAAGCATTTCTGTGTGTCTCTGCTGAATGTGGATTGTCTGTCAGGATCTGAAAGGTGAGAGGAGCTGGAAGATGTCTTGACCCAGTGAGAGTTGGAGATGGCACCAGGCTGCCCTGCATCTGTAGGGAAAAGAGAGGAGAAGCCCGGGAGGTGAAAAGGCCTGGGCTGGTGTTATAAACCAATTGACCCACCTCCTGCTGAGTGATTAAGGATCCAGACCCCCAGTATCAAAGGGAGAAAGGTGACACTGAGAGGGAGACACCCAGAACTGATGTAGGGAGGGGCAGGGACCCCTGAGCACAATAAACTTCAAAGACATTAGGGGTGTATAACTATGAGAGCTGAAACCCTTGAGCGTTGGAATGAAACAGACACAGATTAAGACTGAAAAGGCTTGGACCCATTTCGTGGTCAAGAGGAACCTTTGCTAAGGAAGGAGCACCCGAAGAGACTGCTGGGGAAAGACCAACCCTTGCTTCATGATCTGGGGCTGGTCTGCAGTTTGCTGTTCTAACCAAGGTAGAGGCTGCTGGGACTGTGCTTGGAGGCGCTGGGTCCCCCTGCTTGATGGTGACTGTGCTTTGTGCTGTGTCTTGTAACCCCAAGGGCCCGAGGTGAGCTAACTCCCTGTTTGGAAACACAGGAACATAAAAGTTTCCAGAGAAGGTACAAGCGACGCGGTGGGCACATGTTGTGGCAGCTTGAGACCCTCCGAAGGTGTGCCCTGTGATGTTGGACACACGAAGGAGGAGTGAGACTCAGACGCGCTGGGAGCATGTCGTGGTGCACAGGGGAAGAGCGCCTGGCCACTTGGGCATCCCAGGTGAAGTGAGTCTCGGACGTGCTGGGTGCGTGTCGTGGTGCGCCGCAGGCGTTAGTGAAGAGCGCCTGGTCAGTGTGTGCACCTAAACTGAAATGAGACTCCCACATGCAGGGTGCGTGTCATGGTGCACCACAGGCGCTGGCGAGGAGCGCCTGACCAACATGTGCATCAGAAGTGGAGTGAGTCTCGGACGAACAGGCTTCATGTTGGGGTGCATCGAAGGTGTTGGTGAGGAGCGCCTGGTTATCGAGTGCACTGGAGGAGAAGTGAGGCTCGGACATGGTGAGCGTGTTGTGGTGTGGCCAAAGGCGTTGATGAAGGTCGCCTGGATATCGGGACACCGGAGTTGGAGTAAGTCTCAGTAAAGCATTGTGCATGCTTTGGTGCAAGTTGGGACTGTGGAGGTGATCGGCTGATCATCGTGTCCACCGGAAGAAAGTGAGTCTCTGCAGCGCAGTGTGCCTGTCTTGGTGCCAACTGAGACTGCAGGAAGGAGTGTGTGGTGAGCGTGCACTCGGAGTCAACGTGGAGTCCCACCAGCGTTGTGTGCATGGCTTTGTGCAAGAGGAGACCCGGATGGTGCGGTGGTGAACGTGCAACCAGAGGAAAAGTAATCTCAGGGGCTTGGGGTACGGTGCCCGGCGGCCACCTGAGACTTTAATAACAGTTGCGGCCCAGACCGGCAGCCCCGGAGGAACTGGGATGCCAGGCCGAGCCGCTGAGGCCTGTTGAGAGCATTCTGTATGGAAGGCCCAGTTTAAGGAAGGAGGAGAAGAGAGTGGGGTTGCGCCACCAGGTAACGTGGATTACTATCTTGGTGGGGTGCGGGCTCAGGGGGACACTCTCTCGGCCTCTCAGTCCTTCTGACGACGTGAGCCTTTGCTTCGGTTCAGAGTGGGGCCCCTGCTGACAAAAGGAGTGGCAGTACAGGGGCCAGAGTAATAAGCTGCACTCTGTGTCATCATTGAACCGTGTGGGGGGCAACTGTTATCGAAGAGGCTGAGTGTCGTAATACACATTGCCAATATTAATGCTAACTAACTGACGGACTGTCTTAGAGCGCCTGACATTATTATTGCCTAACAAACTACACAATTGTAGCGCTACGCATTGCATTATTTCTCCCTTGCCAAGTACAAGAGTGTAGCGGCCCGCATTGCATTATTTCTTCATTGCAAAGTACATGATTATAGTTACGCTTTGCATTATTCCTTAACTACAAAGTACATGATTGTAGCTGCCCTCATTGCATTATTTCTTCATTGCAAAGTATGTGATTGGGGTGTGACGCATTGCATTACTCCTTCATTGCGCAGTACATGAATGTAGTGGTACGCATTGCATTATTTCGCCCATTGCAGGTACTGGGATGTATCGTTATGCGTTGTATTATTTCTCCTGTGCCCAGCACAGGATTGTATCGTTACGCAGTGTACTATTGTTTGTTTATTGCAACATGTGTGATTCTAGCATTGCGACCAGCATAGCATTTTGAAAGCGGTGGTTGGGATTTGAACCTATCAGCCAGCCAGAACAAATATTACCCTTTATTCTATGTTGGATTATGTATTGTGTGGTCTGATCGTATATCTTTTTGTATACAGCTATACTCATTTTTATCAAACTCGTGTGGAGCACATTTGTGGTGTCACCTGGGGGTTGCTGTGGGCGTGGTTGCACATACAGAATACTCATACCTTGGAGATAGGCCTGGCTGCTCGTGCCAAGCTACTAAGGCGGTGAGCAGGGCTATCTCAAACGGTGTCCTTACTTGGGCTACCATTGAGTGGGAGGTTCCTGGTCGCGCACTGGGTGACAGTAGTGTGGGACTAGGAATCAGGCTTCCAACAAAGAATAATATCTGAAGAACCTCAAGAAATAGAGTGATCTCTGTGACAAAAGCAGTAACCCACTGAGCTACCTACAAAAATATAAATCTGCTATTTGCATCATGCACGTTGCACTTTGCAGCAGGAGCATTACATCTCTGAGATACTTTATCATGGTTTACAACTGAGTACAAATCACTGCTTGTGATGTATTCCTATAGGTTCTGAATCGATCCCCCTATTCCTGACCCTATTCTGGTTAAACAAACCAACAAGTTAACTAGCAGTCAGCCCATGAGGCAGAAAACCCCCATGATGCAGATACCGTTATCTGACGCAGTCACACTACGGCACAGGAACGTGTTATCTGATTAGGTCATAACGCTTGCGATCTAATTAGACAAGCGACATTCCTCCAGCCCCTGATAAGGCATACGGAGTTCTCATAACAAATCAAACCTATGACAACCTGGGCAAAACCCTGCGGCCATTGTTTTGATTTCACCGAGAACTTCAGCAAAAGAATGTGCTAACGAGCAAGTCGTATGACATCCTTATTGACGTATCTATGTCCATCCTTACGTCAATCTCGGCACCTTAAAGGTATAAATATTACCGATATTGCCCTATGCAAACACACGCGGTGGTGACGAGACGGAGCAGCCATACTTGCCGAAGCCCAGAGCAGAGCAGACCCCGCTGGCACAGCCCCGCCTTCCTGACGCGCTGAGAACGAGACGCGCTGCTTTCTCCTGCCGAGAAATCCAGCACCGGCGCTTCCGGGTAGCCCTCGCAGGCAGCCTGGAATATCGAGACCAGAGAGAGAGATACCATCCCTCATTCATCCTTAATTCCAGGTACAGAACTGAATAACCCCTCGCAGAGAATTCTTTAGTTATTCACTTGGCAAAAACAAACTTAACTTAAACTGTAACTTTCTATTCCCGCCCACGTATTAGGCTTAGGTCAGGTACACGGGGTAGGCGTATTTAGAAACACCAGTTGAGTACGTTTAGTCAAATGTATATGTGTATATAATATATTTTATTCATTTTAAAACATCTTATGGCTTAGAAACCATATCAATGTTTTTACAGTATTATTTTATACTTCTGCTTTTAATGTATGCACTTTACTTAACTATAAGTATTGCAATAATATCGATCCATTTCTCTTGTATGAGAAAAGAGACTGATCAATAAATAACACCTTTTTATTGAACACGCCCGTCTCTTCCTTTTCTCTACATTCTGATGAGACTAAGAATGCACGTACTGACTGAGTAAAATAAATTGCCTTTTGTTCACACGACTCTCGAGATACACTCTTGATTAGGGGAGAGCAAAGTTGTCATGTTCTATGGTTGTCAGAAACTAAATCCCTTCTTGTCTAATCAGGGAAGTTAATTCCTTCCTGAACATTCGAGAAAGTTTCTAGTGAACTCTGAGCTAGCTGGCAAACCCAAAACTTTAAGTCTAATATCGTCAGTAGTAGACCTAGTTAACGTCTGGTCTAGGCCTTTACTATTGAAGGTATTATTCCAATGCGCAGAGCCTATTGGGATAATAGGAACTACACTACATGGCGCCCAACGCGTTTGGAAAGGGCGATAAAACTAACGTAAGACATTTAAAGTAACTCAGTCGTGCTTTCTCACTCAGACCCCTTTCTCCCATAATACTCCAAAGACGTCTGGAGTGGGTAAAAGGTTATATCCGCCAGACCTCGCAGGAGGGAACTCCTATGTATGGTTCTTGGTATAGTCAACGTTGAAGGATACACTGTTCCAAAATATTGTGCATCTAATCTTTGTTTCCATAAGAAACCTGATCTGCAAACAAACAAAATAACCATCCTGTCGGTAAAATGGTAGACAGTGATGAAGAAAGAGAGGCAGTTAGATTAGCAACTTAACTCGCAGTAGCTGATGCTACCATACAGGAAGCTGACCCGGATATAATACTCATCCCGGTCATTAAAAGGAAATCTATAACCATAAAACTTATAGAAAATGGACTGACACCTAGAGGTGGTACAGTCATATTCGTAATTAAGGCACACGAATATCGGCAGACAGAGGTATACTATTCATGGATAAATTTTCCAGCAGCAAATCCTGTAACAAAGTACTTCCACTATTACAAAATAGAGGAACCTCCTGAAACGTACACTCCTTTCGAGGAGGTGGAAGTACCACTCAAATTTCAAGAGCATTTGCTCTTATTTGATGGCGCCCTAAAACATAATAATCACATCACCAGGCTCGGTCCTTTAGGTAGACCAGGAGCAACGTGGCCGGTCCTAGCCGGATACACACCACATCCAGACATCGACGGGATGTCTGCAGCTAACCTGTTAACACAGCTAAAACAATTAATAAAAATACATAGACAATTAGTCCAGTATGTGATGCGGATTTCAACAATTCAGCCAGCGATTAAACTCCCACAGCTGACCCCTCACCAGGGGAACACAAATAAAATTACACCACAGAACATCCAGTCCTGCCTAGGTAAAGTACCGGCTAAACGGGAACAAATACCATTCTGGCTAGCGCAGAAAATCACCCAAATAGAGGCGGTGTTTCCAGACACCACCCCGCTAGAAAAGCACAGGATTCTGACTATCTGTCTTCCAATGGGAATCGCACCACACATTGAGGACTGTGACACTTGGGGTACAGTCTTTGCTTCCATCTACACAAAAACGCACGGTGTTCCATCCATTTCGGTAATACCAGATGTGCTAAAACAAATTCAAGACGAATACGGTCCAGAACCCGCTTTAACTCTTGGTATGAAATTACTAAAAGACTTCAAGCAGGTCTCGGCTATATTATTAGCCAACATAAAGGGAGAAGCAGCAAACGTGGCGATCCGCCAGAGGTTAAAGGAGACAGATATAGCAGACCAACCAGCTGAAATAGCCAGAATCATAGAAAAATCCTACGAGGAACTAGGTAGAGATAGTTTAGGTGGAATACCAGTAAAACCACAACTGATTGAAAGTCCTGAAAAAATATTTTTTAATAATAATTCAACATCACAGAAAAAGAGCTGGGATGGAAACAAACAATCCAATCCCAAAGAAAAGAAATTCCAGGCCAGAGGAAGGTCTCCTAGGCGAAGAGAGAAATCTCCGAACCAAAGACACAGGTCACCGCAGAGTGACCCCTCTGGGAAAAGATATAACCTTAGAAATAGGGATAATATAAAAAAGCCTGATAGATATCAAGACATTGATACACTTCCCTCTCAATCTTTTCAGACTTCCTCGCAGAAATCGGAAAGAAGAGGACGATCAGAACAAAGAGAAGAGCACGCCAAGTCCAAAGACAAGGAACCTGCTCAGCTAAAAAAGAAATTACAATTTCCAAAGAAGAAGGTAGCCAGCATTAAAATAGTTAACAATGCCGAGAATTCTGAGGACACAACTGAAAAACGGGGAATGGGCTCAGACAATGCTAGACAGCGCAGCAGAAGTGAGCATAGCTTGCAAAGTCCTTATGAATCATCTGGAGACAGTGGACACGAATGAATATCTTCAAGTGGAAACTGCGGACACCAGAGTTAGCAAACCTCACAAAATATACGAAATAACATTACGTATAGAGGGAGATAAGACTAGAAAAATAAGGGGACTATTTTGGGATAATCTCTCCAAGGGCTATGATATCCTTCTAGCTGAAAAAGACTGGCCACCAGAGTTTGTCAGGGATTGCCCTCATGGCGAAGAAGTAATTATGCCTGCCTTCTCAAATCATATCCCAATTCATAAAAAATACACACTTGCTAGAAAGTGGGCAGTGGCTCTAGCCCCTGCTTTATATAAAAATCACGTGGGATGGGATGAGGACTCTCCTCCTCACAAAATCCAGTTAAAATCACAACCTATTGCACAAAGGCAGTACCCAATTAAGCAAGAAGCGAAAAAACAGGTAAAAGAAATACTAGATCAGCTAGAATACCAGGGGGTGATTGAAACTTGCACCTCACAAATGAACAACCCTTTGTTTCCGGTCTCCAAACCAGACAATTCATATCGTCTAGTTTTGGATTACCGACACCTTAACACATGTTGCAAAACTTTTGCAGTACAAAATTCGCATAGTGCTGCACTAATGAATAACATAGTGCGCAAAAAATACAAAACAACATTAGACATCTCTAATGGATTCTTTTGTCAAAACATAGCACCAGAGAGCAGATATTTGTCTGCGTTCTCAATAAATGGCACTCAAAAACAATTCTGTCGGTTAGCCCAGGGGTACAAGAACAGCCCGGGAGTATTCTCAGCGAGAGTAACAGAATTACTACAAATATATGATGATGAAGCATTATCTTATGTCGACGACATTTACTTAACAGATGATGACTTGGAGACTCACTTGAAGAGAGTGAACACCATAATACTTGGGTTCGCAGCAGAGGGTTACAAATTCAACTTTAAAAAATCCAGAATTGCCCATCTGACAGTCCTGTTCTTAGGATATGAATTATCAAGTGAAGGCAAAAGCCTGGCGGACAATTTCCTAGAGAAATGTGCCGTAATCCAAGCACCTAGAACACTAAAAAATCTACAGTCGATTCTAGGCTTCCTAAATTTCGGAAGAACATACATTGCAAATTACGCAGAAAAGGTCAAACCCCTTTATGATCTGATAAAACCAGATTTCAAAAGATCCAATTGGACTCAAATACACACAGAAATTTTGAGATCCCTACAAACAGACATGCTAATTAAAACAAAATTAGAAACACGTGATAACACACGCAATCTTGTGATTCGAGTCATCCCAGGGAGATGCGGATTCACATACCTGACCTCTAATGAGGGAGAAAAGGTACCAATTGCATTCAAATCACACTTGTACACTAAGGCTGAAATGAAATTTAGCCCTACGGAAAAAATTATAACTGCAACACAGACAGCTATAGCAAAAGAACGAGCCCTGGCACAAGGTAAACGAATAATAATCGTGACACCGATACCAGCCCTAGAGGCGGTAACAAAGGCAAGCATTCCAAATGCTAAAGCGCTCCATCCGAGATGGATACAATGGGCTAATTCTCTTGCTGCAACGGACGTGGCATACGAATTTGATCCTAACTTAAAAACACAAGAATTTCTCCAATATGAATTTGAATGTCCTCCGCCGACCGAAATTCTGCCTCTAGATCATTACGGCTGTATTATATATACAGACGGATCAGCACAACCCGCAGTCGGGGGTAAACAAGCTGATAGTGCTGCGTGCGCGATTGTTAAAGGTCGCTGGCACGAAGGGAAATTTAAACCAACCCTTACTAAAACGCAATCTCTAGGAGATTGCACAGCTCAGCGAGCTGAATTACTGGCATTCAAGATGGCGCTTGAAAATACCGATCGAGAATTCCCCACGCTCATAGTGTGCGATTCGTAATATTGCATTCAATCTTATAATGAATACTTGCAGATCTGGCTTCAAAATGGTTTTAAAGATGCAAAAGGAGGCACAATCAAGCATAAAATGCTCTGGGAACAAGTAGTTCTTTTACAAAAAAGACTCACGTGATACACACACTGAGTCATCAACGTGATGGTGTTCACGTTGCAGGGAATTCATTGGCGGATGAGGCCGCGAAGACAGCTGTGCAAACGGCTTCCGTAGCTGCAATCACCCGGTCAAAAACAAAAATAGACAGCGAAATATTACAAGCTGTCAGCGCTTCAGAAAAGGATTCGATAGAAACACTCCCGAAAGGCTTTCCAGTAAAATACTCATACATAACTGATGCAAACAATGTTCCTTTTGCTCGAATCCCTGGAGTGGGGGATAGGGCAATTCCAAACATGGAACATAGGTTAGGACTAATAATAGCGGCACACGAAGGGCTTGCTTCTATCCATGCTGGCGTCTCAGCCACAGTATCATTATTAAAACAAAGATACTGGTGGCCACAAATGAGAAGACAAACAAGGAACTATGTTCTAGAATGTGAAATATGTCAAAAAATGAAAGTATCAACTGTGAGACGTCCAGCTCAGACGCCCCTTCTAATCTCGGATAAACCATTAGCCTGTGTTTACCTAGACCACTGTGGTCCCTTACAAAGGGACGGTAACTATAAATATATCTTGGTCGCAGTGGATTCATGCACGAGATTCATATGGATGTGGCCCCAGCGAACGGCTGACGCCAGAACTGTTATAAAAGATTTGCGAGTCTTTATCGGCACATACGCAATTGGCATGCTGCATTCGGACCACGGTCCTGCTTTTAGCTCTAGAGCTTATAAGGAGGCCATGGTCAGCATGGGCGTGGCATTGCGGTACTCTTGTCCATTTCACCCTGAGGGGAACGGAACTGTTGAAAGAAAAAACCGTGACATAAAGCAATCTATAACGGCAAAGGTATTAGGTTCGGGAGCTGGGTGGGTCAAGCATCTAATAAGTGTCCAACGTAGTCTAAATAACTTGCCAAGAAATTCTCTGAAGGGATTCAGTGCGTACGAATTATTATTTGGAACTAGGATGTTGATCTCTGACATTGATAGTCAGACTTCAGTGTTGAAAGAAAAAAGCTTTGATATCAAAGACCGTTTGGCTATTTTGCAGGACTTAAACAAAACAAGAAAAGACCTGAGCAACATAAAGTTGAAACAACAGCCAACAACCACTGAAGAACCACCACCTGTCCCAGCAAGACCTGTCTGGATTCCAAAAGTCGGGGATCTAGTCAGGGAAAAGATCGCGGTAAAGAAGGAATTTGGGCCTTCTTACAGGAAAGCAGTCCCTGTCTTGTCTATCAACGGGACAAGATCTGTTGTACTACCGCCACTTGCTGGTAAAAAGGGGAACCGAGTTGTATCCATCGACCTGGTAAAACCACAATCATGTGGCCGATAACAAACAGTAGGCCAAGTGGACTCCCAATAAGTAGCCGAACACCAAGGTTTGCTACCAGTACAGAGGTCCTAACGAAGAGGCTCATCACATTCGAAACGCCTACAGAAGAACAACAAGGACTATGCAACAATGCAATAGAACTCAGACCTCTGAAAACCCAAATAAAAACTTTTAGCAGAGACACACCAATCTATAATGAAGTACCAAGCGAAAATGCAGGAAACAGTAATCCTGAAGTAATTGGAACAATTGACAGAACTGCATCCGGCTACTTCATAAACTTTGATGATTCCTCTGAAGGCTTCAGTGAATCAAAGACACAGACATCATCAAAAACCTTTAAAGATAAAGCTAAAGAACTTTTGAAACAACTGAAAGAAACATATCTGATTTCTCCATGGATAGAATTTTGGGTGGGTTTTGGTGCATTTATCCTCATACTTTGGCTCATCATGGTACTTACTTTGGGACGCTTCATTGAGGGAAAATATGCTAAAATGGACACAGCAAGTCAGAAAATCAACTTGATCCTCAAACCACACACATCGTCACACGTCGAGAAAAGAGAACTTTCTTCAGTCAACTTCACAGCCAATCCGATACCGGGTGGGGTAGCCTGGGACAACACTGACTATGAAATTTATGGTCCGGTCGAAATCCTGAAAAATCCACACCAAATTAAGATCTCATTGAGTGACTTTGCAAAACCAAGCTCATTTGCTGATGATTGGGACTTCGAAAGCATTAATAATATGATGTCTGACTTAGTAATGTCTGCTAAATTTACCAAACATGATTATTTGCAGGGTTCTACAAATTATGATAGTATGTACTGTTATAACCACTATGGTAACCATTTTCTACATAGATCTGCACAACCTAGAAATGTTTTAAATTATAATCAATGGGAACATTGTGCAACCCCTCCAAAAGGAAGCTCAAGAACCTTCTATGACAAATACTCATACTTTTCAGGTTTTAACATAAGTAATGCTGAAACATTTTATTTCAAATTGTCAAATAAGACAGGGACAAAGACCATGATAACAAACACAAAATTGATATATTCGGACTCATTCTTTGAACAAATGAATACTTTGGGTTTTGATTATTGGGACAAAAATGTTGAATTGAAAAGTGTTTGGGGCACAAAAGAATGGCAAGTACAGGGTATAGAATCTTTGTTTAGAGCCTGCATGATCCCAGAACAAATGATATTTTTAAATGACACTGTTCAACAAACTACCTGTCTTGGCCTAGCCAAAATTAAAGACTTAAATAAACCGTCTATTCCGAAACCAACAATGTACAGCAATAGCTCTATAGATGAAGAGATAGACGTAAACTATGTATTAAGCCTAAACAGAACAAATCCTGATTGGAAACAGTGGTTGATCTGGCCCACAGATACTAATAACTGTCAAGACAGATTCCTGAACAAAACACAGGGGTTCAAAATGACCAGGCCAGACCCTAGATATCCCCAAAGACATCACCCAGGGATAATAACCACCTACAGTGTGGGCAAATTATGCCTTCAGTGGCTACAAACTTCCACACTGACAGAAATTAAGCAACACCTAACTTTACTTACTGATGGTGCTGACTTGCGTGATTTCATTTTGGGACCACGCAAACAGCGTCAGAAACGTTTCATAGCAGCCTCTGTATATGCAGCATACAATGAGGCCTGGAAGGTTACTCAAATTGAAACAGCAGAGAGAATACGGGAAATTGACCGTATTAATTTGGAAAAATCACTTTCTGTAGTGGACAATGGGTTAATGACTCTGTCCTCCAGAATTTTTTCTTTGGACAGCATTGTGTCTTCAGCAATCGACATATTATCGCAAGACTTACTGTTATTACAACACGGTCAGTCTCAATTGCGTTCTATTGTACAGCTTGGCTGGACGTTACAAAATCTGCGTTCAGGCTATGTGCCTTGGCGTTTAATCAACACAACGTCACTATTCCAAATCTTTAACCTTACTGATAGACAAATCAGTATGGCACAAAAGGGTGCTGATTATACAATCTTGAGCTTTGAAAAACTCGAAAGATTACCAGTGACAATGTCAGAACGACCTGTCAGTGAATGGATAATACATGGGATAATAACTATTCCAATCTCAACCTTCAGGTTTCAATACTGCCAAAAATATATACAGGCTGGCATGTACGAGAAATTGGGAAAGGGGTACATCAAAACAACATGGAACCTGCCCTATTCACATGCATGTGTCAGTAATAAAGGACAGAAAGTGTTTCTTAGTGGCAATAATTGTGCAATGTCACTAAGCGGCACGCTTCTGTGTAACGGAATTAGTTTGCATGGAGCCTGTGAAGGGAATTCATACAACCTTTCATGTCACCAGCAAGGCGCACCTGCAACAGAGATTGAACCATTCTTTCACAGACTCTACAATGGGAGTTACATTCTAATTGTAGATCGCAGATGTTGTAGTCTTATGCCCGGGACTCCTTATCTCGTAACTACGACTGCGAAGGTCAAGTGCTGTGGACGCTCATTGTTCCCCAGCTCCTTTCCAGACAGGGAGGCAAGGGCATGGCCCAACTTGAAAATTACTTCTATTAGAATAGATACTTTAAGCAGAATGAAAACAGTGCTTCTTCAGACGCCTACAAGGCTCACGTCATCAAAAGAAACGTATGATCTACAAGTCGCAAGGACGACTGCAGAGATACATTCATTGTTATCGACTAATTCCCCCTTACATTTCGCAGAAATCCTGAATGAAATCTTAAATATTTCTGATACCAATGGGGTCTCAAAGGTATTTAAGACAGTATTTTCGATGGCATTAACACCATTCAAAGCCATACTGGGTATTTTTCCAGATTTCGTCCATTCGATCTTTGGCGGACTTCCCCTGATCTTGGGACTAATTGCAGGAATCCTATTCTTGGTCCTTATTTTTCGTTATGGCAACCCATGTCACAGACCAAACTCTAGCGACAAGGGAAGAAACAATCCTAGCCATTGGATACCGGGACCGGATATCAAAAATCCTGGGACTCTCCCGGCTTAGAGACCTGAACATGACTTAGTTTCTATCATTTCGACCAATGTGGCAAAGATGTGTTTTACCTGTATTGAGGTGTCTGCTATGCAGAGAAGAATGCGTGTTAGACACCTGTCTGACACTACAATCGGATGCGCCAATGGATGCAGAAACATTGTTGAGCCCGATCAAGGTTCACGCTTTGTGCTGCCCTCAAAGGCTACCAATCCTGATGACGGCATTCGTGGAAGCTTCACCACTACGATTAAGGGGTAGTGAAGTTCAAGATGAAAGCAGCATCGAACAGGTACGACCTTCTGTCAGCAATGCGAATCAGAATGTCAATGGAGACAATCATGCGCACGAATGCATGGTTACACCTTTTTCCGAGTTAGTGGAACTTTCCCAGGAAGCTGTTGACAGCTTTTTCGAAAGCCTAAATGATATGATGTTCTCACCAGAGCAGAAATAGAGACTTTTGAGCAAGCTCGCACACGGCGTTCCCTGAATTCGGCCTTCAACTTTAAAAATAAAGTCACATGAACAATTTTACCTCCAGTTCACGGACAGCAATTTTTCAGCAGCCCCAAAATATTTTGCATATTTTTCGGGACACTATCTTCTGCTTAAAGTAAGAACTATTCTTAGAGAACTAAGGTTTCTAAATTTTAGATAGCTTATAGACATTAGCTGCCCGCTGGTATGTTCATAAATATTTTATTGTGTGATGGAATGGTCTCGAACTTTTTTTCTGTATTAAGAGCCATTTCATGTGTAGATTCTCATATACCAAACAGCAATAATGTATACAAATGCGTGATTACTTTGGCATTATTCTACAGCTTGAGTGCATACAATACATATGATTGCAATTTTTTACGTATATTTGAAATATTTCAAGATGCATTTATGTATTTTGGGGTGGTAAGGTATACACTATACTCTATAGTATGTTTTACTATGCATAGATTAGTAAATATGTCCATAGTTAGCGTGGAGTGGGTGTGATGTATTCCTATAGGTTCTGAATCGATCCCCCTATTCCTGACCCTATTCTGGTTAAACAAACCAACAAGTTAACTAGCAGTCAGCCCATGAGGCAGAAAACCCCCATGATGCAGATACCGTTATCTGACGCAGTCACACTACGGCACAGGAACGTGTTATCTGATTAGGTCATAACGCTTGCGATCTAATTAGACAAGCGATATTCCTCCAGCCCCTGATAAGGCATATGGAGTTCTCATAACAAATCAAACCTATGACAACCTGGGCAAAACCCTGCGGCCATTGTTTTGATTTCACCGAGAACTTCAGCAAAAGAATGTGCTAACGAGCAAGTCGTATGACATCCTTATTGACGTATCTATGTCCATCCTTACGTCAATCTCGGCACCTTAAAGGTATAAATATTACCGATATTGCCCTATGCAAACACACGCGGTGGTGACGAGACGGAGCAGCCATACTTGCCGAAGCCCAGAGCAGAGCAGACCCCGCTGGCACAGCCCCACCTTCCTGACGCGCTGAGAACGAGACGCGCTGCTTTCTCCTGCCGAGAAATCCAGCACCGGCGCTTCCGGGTAGCCCTCGCAGGCAGCCTGGAATATCGAGACCAGAGAGAGAGATACCATCCCTCATTCATCCTTAATTCCAGGTACAGAACTGAATAACCCCTCGCAGAGAATTCTTTAGTTATTCACTTGGCAAAAACAAACTTAACTTAAACTGTAACTTTCTATTCCCGCCCACGTATTAGGCTTAGGTCAGGTATACGGGGTAGGCGTATTTAGAAACACCAGTTGAGTACGTTTAGTCAAATGTATATGTGTATATAATATATTTTATTCATTTTAAAACATCTTATGGCTTAGAAACCATATCAATGTTTTTACAGTATTATTTTATACTTCTGCTTTTAATGTATGCACTTTACTTAACTATAAGTATTGCAATAATATCGATCCATTTCTCTTGTATGACAAAAGAGACTGATCAATAAATAACACCTTTTTATTGAACACGCCCGTCTCTTCCTTTTCTCTACATTCTGATGAGACTAAGAATGCACGTACTGACTGAGTAAAATAAATTGCCTTTTGTTCACACGACTCTCGAGATACACTCTTGATTAGGGGAGAGCAAAGTTGTCATGTTCTATGGTTGTCAGAAACTAAATCCCTTCTTGTCTAATCAGGGAAGTTAATTCCTTCCTGAACATTCGAGAAAGTTTCTAGTGAACTCTGAGCTAGCTGGCAAACCCAAAACTTTAAGTCTAATATCGTCAGTAGTAGACCTAGTTAACGTCTGGTCTAGGCCTTTA